>NC_141874.1:764861784-765532097 GCF_056163025.1 Triticum urartu
GGGAGGCGCCAGGGCTTAGGTATGGTTGCCCTCCCTTCCCCCCACTATATATAGGGCCAAGGGAGAGGGGGAGGGCGCAGCCTTGCCCCTTCCTCCAAGGAAGGGTGCGGCCAAGGGGGGGAGGAGTCCATCCTCCCCAAGGCACCTCAGAGGTGCCTTCCCCTTTTAGGACTCTCCCCTCCTCTTGTCCCTTTGGCGCATGGGCCTCTAGGGGCTGGTGCCCTTGGCCCATGTAGGCCAAGGTGCACCCCCTACAGCCCATGTGGCCCCCCGGGGCAGGTGGCCCCACCCGGTGGACCCCCGGGACCCTTCCGGTGGTCCCGGTACAATACCGGTGACCCCGAAACTTGTCCCGATGGCCGAAATAGCATTTCCTATATATAATTCTTTACCTCCGGACCATTCCGGAACTCCTCGTGACGTCCGGGATCTCATCCGGGACTCCGAACAACTTTCGGGTTACCGCATACTAATATCTCTATAACCCTAGTGTCACCGAACCTTAAGTGTGTAGACCCTACGGGCTCGGGAGACATGCAGACATGACCGAGATGACTCTCCGGTCAATAACCAACAGCGGGATCTGGATACCCATGTTGGCTCCCACATGTTCCACGATGATCTCATCGGATGAACCACGATGTCAAGGACTTAATCAATCCCGTATACAATTCCCTTTGTCTAGCGGTACGATACTTGCCCGAGATTCGATCGTCGGTATCCCGATACCTTGTTCAATCTCGTTACCGGCAAGTCTCTTTACTCGTTCCGTAACACATCATCCCGTGATCAACTCCTTGATCACATTGTGCACATTATGATGATGTCCTACCGAGTGGGCCCAGAGATACCTCTCCGTCACACGGAGTGACAAATCCCAGTCTCGATTCGTGCCAACCCAACAGACACTTTCGGAGATACCCGTAGTGCACCTTTATAGTCACCTAGTTACGTTGTGACGTTTGGTACACCCAAAGCACTCCTACGGTATCCGGGAGTTGCACAATCTCATGGTCTAAGGAAATGATACTTGACATTAGAAAAGCTTTAGCATACGAACTACACGATCTTTGTGCTAGGCTTAGGATTGGGTCTTGTCCATCACATCATTCTCCTAATGATGTGATCCCGTTATCAACAACATCCAATGTCCATGGTCAGGAAACCGTAACCATCTATTGATCAACGAGCTAGTCAACTAGAGGCTTACTAGGGACATGGTGTTGTCTATGTATCCACACATGTATCTGAGTTTCCTATCAATACAATTCTAGCATGGATAATAAACGATTATCATGAACAAGGAAATATAATAATAACCAATTTATTATTGCCTCTAGGGCATATTTCCAACAATACGAACAGATCAAGATTCTATACGGACTAATCATTGGAACTAACAAGCAGAAACAAGATATAGAATGCATATGTAGGTGTCATCAATGAGTAAGTCCATCGTACTTCACTGATATTGATTTAAGTGGGATTGTTACTACATAATACAAGACTAACGTACAGTCCATAGGTAATTTCAAACAACAGAGAAATAAAAGCTGGACAAGAAACAAGCATTAGGCATTAGCACAAATTCCTTAGGCGGGATCTTCTATTGATCTCATCCGCTTCCTTTAATTTTGGGCACTCACATATCAACACCTTATTTATTTTTTCAAATGCCCTTGGATCACCAACTGAAACTAGGTTATGAAAATCCGTAATCTCCAATTTCTCGACTGATGCAAGATTACTGCTCCAAATGTCACCTGGAATGGATGTTATACCGTGGCATCCAGTAAGGCTCAATGAGACGAGGGATGTGAGGTCATGTAGGCAGCTGGGAACATATGGAGAGAGATCACCACACCACGCTAAGCTGAGCCTTTGGAGAGATGATGGCAACACCAATCCCGTTTGCCACTTGACACTTGGGCATCCACAAACCACCAGATCTTTCAGATAAGGAAAATTCCCAAACCTTTCACCAGGTAGGGACACTAGCTCCGAACAACGTATTTCAATTTCCTCAATAGCAGGCAGAAATTCTTGTGTTAGGAGGTCATCAAGGTTTGACAATTTATCACAGCATTCCACTCTTAGGACAGTAAGGAACAAGAATGCCTGAATGCTGCCTCCAATAGATGTAAGGGATTTGCAACTAATGGCTAACTCCCGTAGAGATGGAAGACTCCACATTTGTATTTGGATGGACGTGACAGAGTCACAGTCCAAATGAAAGTAAGTGAGGGAGCAGCAGTCAATGTTGCAAAAGAGACCAGAACTATGCAGAGTGAGCTTCTCAAGGGATGATGAGACCAACCTTTGGAGGCGGATGTTTGGACAATGGCGCATGTCCAGTTCTTCAAGGAAATGAAAGTCCTCAAACTTTTCGGTTGGTATTGATGCTAACATCTTGCAATTTTTAATTCCTATCTTCTTGATAGCGGGTACATAATCTGGAACCAGAAAATACTCGAGGCTTGATATATTTTCACATCCATCAATTGTTACGTCTGTCAGGGATATGAAAACATCAATTGTAGGTATCTCATTGAAGTTTATGCTCTGTGAGATCCTGGGAGATGATATGCTCTCGAGTCGAAAACAACTTACCAAAGTAAGTGATTTTAAGCTTGGCAGGTTTTGTGGTTGAAACCAGCTTGGGAGAGAAACACCTGCATAATTCTGGAGGAATAGAGACTTGAGACTGATAGGAGGCTGCAGAATTTGGAGCACTTCTATATAATCGTCCGGTATGATTTGAGATTCTGGGAGGCCCAAAGAACCCTGCATATTCAGTTTTAACTCATCAAGATATTTCTTATTCTTCAGCTCAGCTTTGGCAGCATGATCCTTACTCAGGATGCCAACATTATCTATCTCCAAGTGTCCACGAAATTGGTTAAGATTCTTTATTAACCTAATTCCTTGTCCCTGCCGATGTGCTGAATCAAGGTAGGAGTAACGCCCATAAATTGGTAATCCGAGGGATTCAAATTTTTGTAAATTGATCAAGTTACCAAAGTCACTGGGCAAGCTTTCTAGGTTGCATTGCTTGACATATAAAACCTGGAGATAATAGAGCCAACAGAAAGTTGAAGGGATCATCTTCAAAGGACAAGCTCGGGTAATTTCAAGGTACCGAAGATGCTTCCAGTTGCCAATACTATCTGGTAATTCATTTGTGAAGGCACAAGAAATTACACGCATGCACAGAAGTTCAGTGCACCATTTGTCCATTACAAAGCCTGTGTTTTCTCCTAAGTTCTTCTTGCAAATTAAGGTACGCAGCTTTGTGTACTTGCATAGTCTCAGAAGGTTTGAATCATCAAAATCATTGCTATGGTGTACGTACAGATGACGAACATTTCGGGGAACTTTATCAAAGTCACTCTTATTTCTTAAGATGAAGCAGTCATGTTCTGAAACCTTTTGTGCCATGTCATGCATCAAGTCATGGATTACGTATCGACCTCCAACATCTTGAAAGAAGGACCGTGCTACAAGGTCTTCAAAATACTGAACACCAACATCTTGAATTGGAACACCAGCCTGAGGTTCCACGAAGCCTTCTGCTACCCAAATTTCAGCTAAGCGTGCCTTCTTAAATACGTAATCTTTGGGATACACAGCACAAAAGGAGAAGCATTGTTTCAAATAAAATGGCAAATAAATATAGCTCAGCCGAAGGGCAGGCAAGATGTCACTCTCCTCTTGTTTCAACTCCCACAGTTCACTCTCAAGTATAAAATTCCAGTGTGATGCTTGAAGGTCCATGCTTAACATCCGTCCCAGTGTTTTGGCGCCCAAAGGAGAACCCTTCAATTTAGAAAGTATTCTTCTCCCAATGCATTCTAACTCAGGATATTTTTTTGAACCCTCAGATCCAAACGTGCAGGACTTGAAGAATTTCCAGAAGACGTCATCCTTTAGACCTTCTAATATGATAGGCCTCATTGTGCCCACCCTCTCGGTAACATTTGGACATCTAGTGGTAACCAACATCACAGTTCCCTCTTGGACACTTCTAAAAGGTGCACAAAATCTCTTCCAACACTGCCCATTTTCCTTCAAGGCATCATCCCACATGTCATCGAGGACTATCAATAACCTTTTATTGTTCACATGGTTAGAGAGAGCACGCTGAAGAGAATCCAAATTACCAGTGGTTGCCTCCTTTCCAGTACAGGATTGTATGACCTCTTTAGTTAACCTCTTCACATCAAAGTCATCTGAGACACAAATCCAAATTATCTGATCAAAGTGAGATTTCACTCGCTGATTACTACAAACGTGTTGGGTCAAAGTAGTTTTTCCAACACCACCAATTCCAATTATTGGCAAAACAGCAAGACTCAATATTCTTGGTTCAGTACTAACTTGGTTGCTTGATGATGCGCCTGTTGATGCATTGATTGAACTAGTCACTCTTTTGCGTTTTGAATTTTTAGGTACAATAAGACATCCTAGTACCTTCTCCAGCTCCATGTCACGACCAAATATTTCTGTTTCATATGGCAATGAGGTGGTCTCCGGCCTGACTAATTTGTCAAAGCGTTGTGTAACGCCACGAAGCCCCATATTCTCCAGCTGACTTGAAAGATGATTCAACCTTGATTGGACATCATTCAGTTTGTTGAAGTTGCCTTGGATGACCTTTTCAAGGAAGTCAATGAGGGGAGATTGGCTTGCAATTTCCTCCACTTGCGCCTTTGTCTCGTACCATCTGAACTCATCAATAAGGTACTCAGCCTCAGACACAGCATCCTTGAGACTTGGAAGGAGCTTGGCCACACTGTGTTCATGGCTTCTCCACTCTGCTCCGTTAATGAGTTCATACATTGCTGGAAGAGTATCGCTCAGACGTTGCAAATCACTCTGTAATTGTAACACATGATCCTGGAGGCTTTGCTCCTGTGAGCCAGTCCATCGGAGTGCAAAGATGAAATGGCAGATTTGGCCCACTGAAACAAAGTGACACATTCATTGATGACACTAATGATCCCAATGGCAGAAAAGCTCATGGTGGCTGGGTTCTGGACATTTATTTTCGTCCTGGAAGCAAATAGTGGACGCAATTAGCATTATAAACACGGCATCAGTAACTGTTTTCTTCAGAAGTTCCCATCAAATTACTTTCAACGGATACATCAGCAGCATAGAGAAACATCATGAATGATCATAAAGTGAAATGAAGTTATAAAGTTACAATACGCCTTTGGAATTATTTAAAAATATATTTTTCTTTGACAAGCAATCATGCACGTGCAATTGGAGCTTTACTCAGAATACATGTCGCGAAATATACACTAATATATTGAAATGAGATTCATTCACATACAGAACTAAGAGAAAGATCAGGCTTGGGAGGACCATGCAGAACAAACGGAAAACATAGAATAACATAATATGGAGTTGAAACATCAAAGAGATGTCCCACAAAAATAAGAAGAATCAGTGTATTCATGCGATCCATGAAGCGGTACATGAAAACACCAAATTATCCTCCAGTTGTTTCATTCCCTACCAGGAGCGTGAGTAGCAGATTGCAGCCGACATCTTCATAACAGAGTGTTCTGCTTGGTTCTCTCTGCTCTAGTTCTCTTCCTGCGCTCTATCTCCCTTGTTCTTCTTCTAAGCCTTTTGTCCCAAACAAGTTGGGGTAGCCTAGATATGAAACCCTTCACGAGGACTTCCCAGGAGGTCACCCATCCTAGTACTACTCTCGCGCCAAATGGGTTTCATACCCAAAGGACTGACTAGTTTTTACGTTGGCTCGCCAAGCCTATCACAACCCTCCTCCTTTACCTGGGCTTGAGACCGGCTATGCCTAAAAGACATAGGCGGAGTTTCTGTTCTCTTGTTAAAAAATTCCCTTGTTTATTTTCTTTGAAAAATGGTTGACAAATCCCTTGTTAATAAGCTAAAATTGGTTGCCGAATTCCAGTTTTAACAACGCACCGAAAAAAAGCATCATGGGCGACGACGCCAGGCGATCTTCATTGTGTTTCTACCATACATGGGGGCTCAACATTTGTATGGGGCAGGGTCTACAGGGCAAGTGAATAGTTTGGGCACTGTGTTGAGAAATTCTCAAAAGATACCCAAATTTACAAAATGGATGTCCATTTTGGGTGAAAAATAAATACAGAGGCCTGGCAACTTTGGGGAAACATCTGATTCCCCCTCGTTGAGTTGAGATAATCCATATAGTATGTATTTCTGCTTCTTTTGCTGTTGTTTTTTGTTCTGTACATACGTGTAAAACTGATGCTTTTCTTGGCTTGTATTCATGTGCAAGTCAAAAATACCAGTCGACATCATCACACTAGTACTAGTATGTGGACCGCAGAAGAAATCTATGGCGCAGATGCAGTAAAGAAAATGCAACGAAAGGTGGTTCAAGGAAGGAGGGGCGCTCACAGTAGGTTGCCGCCGACGAGCGCTGTCAAACGCGCATCGGGAGAGGAGAAATATGGCCGGATCTGGATGTGACGGGGGGCAGTCGCCTTGCTATCTCCAAGAGTCCACCCAAGTCGTCGGGGATCAATTTGCTATGAATCTGCTGTGCTGGGGAGCTTCACCACGGTCCTCCGGTCTTCAACGCGTGCTCCGATAAAGCACGCCGACACCGGCGTGCTCTTCTGCACGTTGCAATTCCCTTTGGAATAATTTCTCGTGGTTAGGTGATGGAATAAACAATTTGGACGCAGAATTGGAAAAGCACAGAGCAGTAGGTGATGGAGCGGGGTGGAACTTATGGATGGCGTCCTCGCGCGGCGGCCGGCGAGGGAGAGGAGCGAGGCAGCCTCCGGGATGCCGCCGGAGAGGAAGACGAACGAGCCACGGCGGCGAAGCGGAGGCGGTAGAGAAAGGTTCAAGCGGCCGAGGATGCTGGTTGGCACATCCGGTGGCGCCGGCCACCATTGCACGATTGGGGATGCGCCGCTGGGTCAGGGTGGTAGCCGCGTGTAGATAGGGAGGGGCCGGATGCTCTGCGTGGTCCAATTGCCACTGACTTCTTAGACTCGGCCTCTCTATTTTATTTTTTTGACAAGTACTCCCTACCTACCTAGGTGATCTAAACGCTCTTACATTTCTTTACGGAGTGAGTAGTAAACATGCCCGCCCGTTGTAACGGGCCCGATAAATATCCTCAAGACCCTCACAATTCATCATCCTCTATTTCAACACGGTGTCTCACCCGTGTCACAACTTATCTTAGTCTCTCACCGACGATGACTGTGATGTTCTCTAATCACAACATGTCTAGGCTTGGTCAATCTCAGCCATTGTACGAGACACCTGTCATTAACGTGCGATCGCAATGAAATGTTTTAAACATTAAAAACTAATCTCGTCGAGCTAGATATGAGGACCGCTCTCCGCAAGCTATTCCCTGGACTTGGTCCCACGCATCCCGCTACAATGACAATAGGGAGGCCGTCACAAAAACTTGAACACCAAACTGTTACTCGTCTATACTGTAATAATGCACATAATAAAGTACTATGAAATCAACCATCGTATCCCCGTCATGGGATGCAAGGCGTGAACAACGCCGGGGGCGGCCAGCTCCAGTGCCGCCCCCGGCCCTCGACCTTCTCCGCCCTGCCATCGTTGAGGCTGCACACCCCGACGCCACTCTGGTCATGAACTCATGGTTGTGCGCGTCTTTGCACCGCCACTGGCCATTTTCGGTGTAGTAGATGCAACCGACCCTGAGTTCCGAGTGCTTCCTGGTCAACACGCACAGCATATTGCTTTCCCACGTCATACTGGGGTCCATCCCACCACCCCTGCACATCCTTATCTTCTCCCTTTGCAACACCCCTCTCTGAACTAGAAAAATACAAGGAGGAAGGGCTTGCATTAGCTCGCCGGTAGCCGTATGAGAAGGACATGCTCCGCAACCAGGAGAGAGGAAGAGAGAGAGAATAGATAAGGGATCTGAATGAGTGGAGGGGGAGAAGATAAGGATGTGCAGGGGCGGTGGGATGGGCCCCAGTATGACGTGGGAAGCAATGCAGGCCAACGGATGTGGGCCGATCGCACGTTGCACGTGTGACCGGCGCACCTTTCGGCCGGCGTGTAGGCGTGAAGGGTTTTCCTAATTTTTTTCGGAACTATAATCTGTCATGGAAATCAAATTATGGGCCTTTTTCATAACATAATCTACAATTAATGTTAATAACAAGTTGTCAGTGCAAACGTTGAAGCGTACATTCAATTTAGAAGAATGACAGCTTTGTTGCATGCAGTTGCAACTCAGTATAGATAGAATAGGGTTTTTTATTCCGATCCGAGAGATTTGGAAAACTGGCGGAAACCCAAATCCCCGTGGACCTGGGAAAATACTGTTATTACTGTTTGAAAAATTAAAATGGATTTGAATTTAAACGCCCAGAGCTTATCAAATAAGGTTTGTATGCATTTAGTGGCACAACGCAATGCCTAGCTTGGTGGCAAAGCTTTTGCTCTAGTACCACATGCATGGTCGCGGGATTAATTATATATATTTTCATGGCAAAGTTTTGAATTGATAATTCATTTGAATAAGTCCAGACGAGAAAACCGAAATTCTGAGATTTTCCGGAAACCGGTTTACTGGCACATCCCTAGGAAAAGCCGGTATTGAGAGGAAAAATAACTTGAGATCGATATTTTCGAGGCAAGAAGGAAGTTGGCAACCAAACTGTTGGGTTCATTTAGCCCTAAGAGTGGTACTCGAGTAGTGATAGAAATTGGTGAGTGCCGTCCCCTTGATTCCTTTCGATAATCATGTGGAAGAAATGATTTTGCTTGACAAAAGAGAAGAGTAGTCTGAACAATTGCTTGCTTAAGAAATGACCTCATCTTACTCTGCTCTAGGGTAGGAATAACCAACAATACAAAAGAGAGTAGTACTCTGAAACCCAAGCATCAGCGCCAACAAACAATGTCTGAATTGCATTTTCAGTTTCCCTAATTTTTGAAACCAAATGCACTACATCTCAAACTGCATGCAGCAGCCATCATACCTAAAAAATGAAACCCATTAAACTTTGTTGATCAGGTTAAAATAATCAGCAGAGGCATCAATCTGTGAGCCTGTGCAAGCTCCACTCCTACTGCAAATTTTTGACTAGTACCTGGCTACTTCTGAAAATTGAACACCCTGCAAAACACAAGAGACTAGTCTCGTTGAACCAAATTGAACACCCCGCGAAACAATTTGTCTACCCTACTTAAGACCCCCAGACACTCCTGAAAAATGATGTTGCAGTAAGCAGGCTTCACTAAGTACGCTCAGGCTCTCGATTCGCCCCCAAATTCTCTGCTAGTGAAACAAAACAACAGAGAACGATGGTTGCAGTTTGAAACTAATCTTGATCATCAACAGTGACAAAAGAAAAACATCAGAGGTGTCGATCTGAGGCCGGGAAAACTACTACATTAAACTAGCTACTACTTGCTTACTTGTGAAACTTGAAACAAACACAAAAGACTTGAGAGGCTGAAACCCTGCTGCAAACAAAATTGTTGTAGCTTACTTCTGAAACCGGAACTTACAAAAAGTGCAGTAAGTAAGCAGAGGCTTTCAGGCTCTCATGTCACCCCAAGCAACAGCAGCAACATCAGCAGCACATGCCTTAGCTAAGCTCTGCTGCACACTGCAACAAATTCCCTATTCTGGAAAACAAGTGCACCTGGTTAGCTTGGTTGCAGTCTGGAACAAGTAATTATAATTACTCTTCTAATTTATTTAGTAAAATCTGTTCATCTAGAAACCTCACAAGGCAATAATCAATTAGTACTAATAACTAAAATTTAGTCTGATCCCTGTGGACTAACTAAACTGTTTTCTTAGTTGTCAAGCCTTTTTTGCTGAAATGAAACACTAACCCAGGCTATCAATTACTCGTATCAATGATTATATCCATCATCATGGGATTGAAGGGATGAACCATGCCAGAGGCGGCCAGCTCCTGTGCCGCCCGAGGCCCTCGACCTTCTCCGCCCTGCCCTCCTTGAGGCTGAACACCCCGGCTCCGTTGTCTTCATCGTCCTTGCACGGTCCCTGATCGTTCTCTGTGTAGTAGATGCAGCCGACCCTGAGCTCCGGGTGCTCCCTCGTCGACATGCACAGCGAACTGTTCACCCCCACGAACAGTGCGGCATCCCCGATATCGTCCGTTTCCCTCCACTGTTCGCCGTCAAGGACCTGCACCTTGAAGGAGCACGTCCTCCGAGGGCGGGAGTACTTATCCGTGGTCTCCTCCTTGGACTCCTTGAGCACCACCATCAGCCGGCCGCCCGGCGACGCCACAAGGTACTTGCGGTGGCAGACCGACGAATCTCCTTCCGCATCGGGCAGCCTTGGCGCGATCACCACGCTCATGAACACGCCGCCGGCATTGCCATCCTGCTCCCACGCCTGCACGGTGCCGGTGTAGGTGATGGAGTGGAACTTGCCGTTGTAGTGGACAGCGTCCTCCACACCATCACGCGAGGGAGCCAGCCTCCACCCACCGCCCTCCGCCGTGGCGAAGGCCGGGACGCCGAATCGCGGTCCCGTGATCAGCATGGCGGCGGCGGGGCCCGGCGACGGCGAGTCGCAGTCGGAGAGGACGACCTTGCGATAGAAGAAGCGACGCATCAGCTCGGCACCCATCGTGAACGTACCCTGCGGCGGGCAGTCGCCGCCGACGTGGTACGGGGGACCCCTGAGGAAGTCTTTCGGCTGGAGCATCATGAAGCTGAAGCCGCCCCACTTCTCCAGGAGGCCCGGGATGGTGGTGATGGCCGGGAGCGCACGCTGCTCTCCGGTGACCGGGTTGACGAGGCGGATCCGGGCCCGGTCGTCGGCGGTGACGAGCCAGGCGCCGGAGGAGGAGGAGCCTAGGACGACGTGGCCGCGTAACGCGGGCTCCGGGGCGCGTAGGGTGGTGGCAATGCGATCGGAGAGCGAGAAGAGCATCGCGGTCTCCGGGTCGTCGCCGCAGGGCAGGACGAGCCACGGCGCCTCTGGCCTGAACGCGCCGCGCGAGGCCGGGAAGGCGGCGGCGAAGGCGAGGCGGTCGAGGGGGCTCAGACGGGCTTGGATGTTGGCCAGCATGTCCGGCGGGAGGTCGGCGGCGACGGCGATGGCCGCCTTTGCTCGATCTCGCCGCATCGGAAGGATCGATTAGGGATTGGGAGGAGGATGGTCTGCGTCGTCGGATTGGAGATTAACGATTTCAAAGTTATATATTACGGACGTTAACCTTTACCGCCTATGCCTCACTTGTCACTTCTGGTTTTTTTTATGACAAATCCCTCCGTTCCGACTAAGATTTCCTCCAGCATTAGGTCAAAAAAAGGAGCAATTTTTTTAAAAAAGATTTTCCGCAGCATCCAGAAAAAGGAAGGTATTTTTTTTTTAAGCATATGATCCTCGCCGAACAACAAACCATCAAATCTGACGATCTGCGGGATCAAAACATCACAGGCTTCGATGTGTTAGTCCTCACGCTTGAAATCTCATGTCAACTTTAGTGATGTTGCTGTAATCAAATCAGTTGTAGGTCAAACAATCAATTTTCATCTACTATGCTTTTGTCTTCTCCAAGGTACATTACAGATTTCCAAAGTTGCCAAGGTCTCAGAGAACTAAATTTGCCATCTCACCCAAATTTTCCATGTCTTTCAGAGAACTAAATCCCTATGAAAAAACTACTAAATTTGCCATGTTCCCAGACTTGGAAGTATGGTTTCTAATTCATGGCAACAATGTGTAAAAAATGGATTGATGTTTAGAAATCATTATAATCATGTTTTTCTAGTCATGGCATACTTAGAAATATTTCTATATTTTCGCATGGGAAGTTCATAACAAATTTTTTCTTCCAAACATGAAAAATTTAGGTCTTTTTGCAACACTCTGATGGCAAGCTTTAGGAATTTGCGGTTTCTGCTTGTGCTTTATTTCCTTGTTGGTTTCCCCTTTCTCCCTGGCTCTTGGCTTGTAAGAAGACACGTGTCACTGTCTCGGCTTTTTCCCTCAAATACAAATGACGCACACCTTTGGTTTGGTGTGTATCCGAGAAAAATAGTATTAGCTACTGTGTACAATATAACATTCAGGCAGATGGTTTCAAGTTTCAGAAGTGCGGAAATGTTAGCTAGTTTGGGGTACCATATTACAGATGGTTTCCCTGACCTAATCTACTTACTATGCAAGCTTTTTAAGACACATTGGGGGATCAGAAGTAAGCAGATTACACTTTAATTTTTTGTTTGTTTCAAACTTCAACCAAGTTGAGTGGTCAAGATTCACAAGTCGAGAAGTGTTGTAGCCTAAATTTTTCAGGAGCTTGTAAGGCTCACATTTTGCCATGCCATGCATGATGAGAACACAGCGTTCCCCCCTCCCCCCGCCCGCCCTGCATGTGGTGATCAGGGATTAGTTGCTCTTTGGACAATCAGGATGTTGTTGGAACTGAATGGTGCAACTAGAAGTGATTGATTCATCAGTTTTTTCATTGGGATATTATGATTCATCAGAGTTGGTGGTGTGCCTGCGGTTGCAAATTCATACATTCTGTGCTCGCACATACATACCTGTGAATCGGGAGGGAGAGATGTCTCAAGATTTACAAACTGCAAACGCAGATCATCAGTAGCAGAGCTCAATGAGCACATGCCGCACGTCGCTCAAGGTGGCAATGGGTCCTGAAACCCGCCCCGTGGGTTTTTGCCCTATTAGGAGACACGGATGGGCGTCTTTCTATCCCTGTGGGGTTGCTGGTGGGTACATTATAAAACCCGCCATGTTTCACGAATTTAAACCGTTTCAGTAGTACCCGAACTCGAAACCCGACAATACCGTCAAAATACATTTTCTTTAGCATGCCATTGATCAATCTTGAATCAAGCGGCCCAAAGAAAGAGCGCCAGAGCGCAAAACCCGGTGGGTTTCGTCCTCGTTGCCATCTTGACACGCTGTCACCGCCGAATATGAACCACGCATCCACATCGACCGTCTCTTAGAGTCGAACTGACCAAGCAACGGTGATTTTTTAATCAGATTATTGGGAATTTCTGCGAGCAAAATCAAGCCCGACCTGTCCACCGCCAAAGCTTGATTAAGAATGTCACACAGACCTAAAGCCCGCCAAACTTCCCAAGCTTGGCTGCAGGTGAACATCAAATGGTGAATATCTTGAGCACCTTGCTTGCATAAGGGGCATTGCGGCAAGACTTCAATATCCCTTTCCCGAAAAAAAAAATCCCTAGCTGCCAAATACATGCAGCTCTTCTCTATTGTTATATATTTGTTACATGAAGTCAAATAATTTAACGTCTCCCTCGAAGAATTTAAAACCAAACCTACAATGGGCACCTTTTGCTGTGTTGCAATTTGATGGCAAAAGGAAGCATCCAAAATTGCTTTCTAAGCACTCCAGCAAAAAACATATGTCGTGTATAGATTCGCAAAAAAAAACATATGTAGTGTATAATGCGCATAAACTATTTAATTTTAGCTTCAACCTTGCAATTTAACCCACCCAACAAGCAAGGGAATCAATCATGATATCGACCTATCGTGAAATGCACGGTGTGAACCACTCCAGCCAGCTGTGGTCCGTCCAGAGGCCATCGACCTCCACCACCGTGCCACCCTTGAGGCTCAACACCACGACGCCTCCGTGGGCGGCATAGTAGACACAGCCGGCCCTGAGCTCCGGGTGCTCCCTCGTCGACACACGCAACGAACCCTTCGTCTCGACGAACAGCGCAGCGTCACCAATGTCGTTCGTCTCCATCCACTCCTTGGCACCCGCGCCGAGGACCTGCACCTTGAAGGACAATGGTGTCCGCCAACCCGTGGTCTCCTTGGTCTTGAGCACGACCATCAGCCTTCCGCCCGGCGTCACCACGAGGTACTTGCAGTTGTCCGTGTCGCCGGCACCAGCCGAAGCGCTGGCTCGACCACCGTGCTCGCGAACATGGTGTCAGCATCCTGCTGCCGCCACTCCAACATCTTGCCCGAGCATGTGATCGAGTAGAACATGCCCTGGTGGTGGACAGCATCCTCAACACCGTCAGGCGAGGGCCCCAGACTCCACGGGTCGGCTTTCGACGAGGCGACGGGCTCGACGCCATCGCGCGGGGGTGCAAGCCTCCACGAGCCGCCCCCCGCCATCGCAAAGGCGACGGCACCGTACCCCGGCCCCGTGATCAGCATGGCTATGGCGCCGGAGTCAAAGAGGACGACCTTGCGGTAGAGGCAGCAGCGCAATGTATCGGCGCTCATCGTCACGGGGCCGTAGGAGCGCAGCGGGGGCCCCCTGAAGAACCACTCCAGGTCAAGCTTCAAGCAGGGCTTCTCCCCGTCGGTCGTGGCGTGGAGGCAGGGGATGGTGGTGATGGCCGGGAGCGAGCGCCGCTCGCCGATGACAGGGTTGAGGAGGCGCAGCCGGGCCCGGTCATCGGCGGTGACGAGCCACCCGCGGGAGGGTGAGGAGCCCATGATGATGTGGTCGAGCAGCGTGGGTTTCAGGGCGCGCACGGAGATGGCGCGGCGTTCGGAGAGGGAGAATAGCGTGGCGGTCTCCGGGGTGTCGCCGGGAAGGACGAGACAGGGCGCTTCCGGCCTGAATGCGTCGCGCGAGGAGCGGAAGGCTGCGGCCAAGGTGAGGCGGTCTAGAAGGTTCAGGCGGCCGTGGATGTTGGCTAGCATGTCCAAAGGGAGGTTGGCGCACTAGTAGAAAAAGGGTCAAATGTGAAGCACATTAGTGCCGATTTGAATTTGAGCCGGCACTAATGTGACCATTAGTGTCGGTTCCAACGGCTAGGCGGGCGGGCATCATTAGTACCGGTTCGTGGGTAACCTTTAGTACCGGTTCATGCCACGAACCGGTACTAATGAGGCTGTGTCAGGCTATGGTCAGTCTGGGGCCCCCACGAAGACCTTTAGTACCGGTTCATGCCATGAACCGGTACTATAGTTTCTTTGTAAGCTGATTTTTAGTCCCACCTCGCCAAGAGAGAGGCAGTATAAGCGGTTTATAAGCCGTGAGTGCACAGACAATGACGAAGAGTTGCAATGCTCACCTACATGTTGATTAGCTTCAAGCCTTGCGGAATAGCATAGATTGCACTGAGCTATGTGCAGTGCAGTCTACACTATTCCGAATGGCTTGAAGCAAATTAACCAGCATTGCACCTCTTTTTTATTTTTAGTAACTTATTTGAACTCTGGACTTCTTTTGTGTTCAGTATGCAGCATACAAAGCGACGTCATCAATTTCCAACATGTTCTGGCATCATTTGTTGTTTTTCGGTCATTTACCTAATTGTTTAGAGAGCTAAATGACCGTGAAATTGAAAATCACTACAAAATGAATCCTGAAAATGTTGAAACTTGGCATGGTATCATCATATCACCCGCATAGCATGCGCGAAAGAGTAGAGAGGGTCACGGCAAAAACTGGATGCACTTCGTGTACAAACTGGACAAATTCTTTCAGAGTATCAGAGTTTCGGACGAGAACTCATCTGTTACATGGCCACTTCAATGTTTTTTAAACTTATTTGAACTCCGGACTTCTTTTGTGTTCAGTATGCAGTATTTAAAGCAACGTCATCAATTTCCAACATGTTCTGACATCATTTGTTGTTTTTCGGTCATTTACCTAATTGTTTAGAGAGCTAAATGACCGTGAAATTAAAAATCACTACAAAATGAATCCTGAAAATGTTGAAACTTGGCATGGTATCATCACATCACCCGCATAGCATGCGCGAAAGAGTAGAGAGGGTCACGGCAAAAACTGGACGCACTTCGTGTACAAACTGGACAAACTCTTTCAGAGTATCAGGGTTTCGGACGAGAACTCATCTGTTACATGGCCACTTCAATATTTTTTAAACTTATTTGAACTCCGGACTTCTTTTGTGTTCAGTATTGTAACACCCTCGATGCGACTATAGCTCCCACGTGTCGAGGCACGACTTAGAGACATAATCGCATTGAAGGCATATGTCGCAAGTTAGGCAATCTTCACAACATCCCATGTAATATGAATAATAAAGGGGAGAACATAGTTGGCTTACACTCGCCACGTCACATCAAAGTACATAAATAACATTACATCATCCAAAACACTCATGGCCCGACTACGGCGCCAAAATAGAAGAAAACTCAACATGCGACAACGGTCCCAATCACCCCCAACTGGGCACCACTACTGATCATCGGGAAAGGAAACGTAGTATCGTTGAGAGTCTTCGTCGAACTCCCACTTGAACTCATACGCGTCTCCTGGAGCGGAATCATCACCCCCAACTGGGCACCACTACTGATCATCGGGAAAGGAAACGTAGTATCGTTGAGAGTCTTCGTCGAACTCCCACTTGAACTCATACGCGTCTCCTGGAGTGGAATCATCGGGCCCTGCATCTGGTGTAATAGTAATCTGTGAGCCACAGGGACTCAGCAATCTCGCACCCTCGCGATCAAGACTATTTAAGCTTATAGGAAAGGAAAGGCAAATATATGTGGAGCTGCAGCAAGCGACTAGCATATATGGTGGCTAACTTATTCGCAAAGGAGAGCGAGAAGAGGAGGCAAAGCGCGAGCGAGAAACTAGAGAGCAACCTGCGCAAACATTACTCCAACACCGTGTCCACTTCCCGGACTCCGCCGAGAAGAGTCCATCACGGTAACACACTCAGTTGATTCATTTTAATTAATTAAGGTTCAAGTCATCTACAACCGGACATTAACAAATTCCCATCTACCCATAACCGCGGGCACGGCTTTCAAAAGTTCAATCCCTGCAGGGGAGTCCCAACTTAGCCCATAACAAGCTCTCACGGTCAACGAAGGAATAGACCTCCTCCCAAGACGTTCCGATCAGACTCGGTATCTCGGTAACTCAAGACACTTCGACAGGTTAAAACAAGACCAGCAACACCGCCCGAATGTGCCGACAAATCCCGATAGGAGCTACACATATCTCTTTCTCAGGGCACACTCAGATAGGTCAAGCTACGAGTAAAACCAACCCTCAAGTTTCCCCGAGGTGGCCCCGCAGGCTGCCCGGTTCGGACCAACACTCAGAGGGAGCACTGGCCCGGGGGGGGGGTTTAAAATAAGATGACCCTTGGGCTCCGGTAACCCAAGGGAAAAAGAGGCTAGGTGGAGAATGGTAAACCAATGTTGGGCATTGCTGGAAAAGTTTTAATCAAGGCGAACTATCAAGGGGTTCCCATTATAACCCAACCGCGTAAGGAACGCAAAATCCGGGAACATAACACCAATATGACGGAAACTAGGGCGGCAAGAGTGGAACAAAACACTAGGCGAGAGGCCGAGCCTTCCACCCTTTACCAAGTATATAGATGCATTAAGATAACATAGCAATATAATGATATCCCAACAAGTAAATAAATGTTCCAACAAGGAACGGCTCCAATCTTCACCTGCAACTAGCAACGCTATAAGAGGGGCTGAGCAAAGCGGTAACATAGCCAATCAACGGTTTGCTAGGACATGGTGGGTTAGAGGTTTAACAAGGCAATTGGGAGGCTGACAAGCAAAAGTTAGGCATCGTAGCATTGGCAAGCAAAAGAGCGAGCAAACTAGCATAGCAAAGATAGTAGTGATTTCGAGGGTATGATCATCTTGCCTGCACAGTTGTCAGAGTTGACTGGATCCTCACAAGCAAACTCAACGGGCTCCTCGGTAGCGAACTCATCTCCCGGCTCTACCCAAACAAGACAAACAAGCAACAAGGACAAAATCAACCACATGCAAGGATCAAGCGATACGATGCAATGATGATATGCTATGCGGGATGCGATGCGGGATGCAAAATGCAAGATATGACAGGAAATGCATGAACCTGGCCTCAACTTGGAATTCCAAGGGTGCCACTGGAAAGATGAGATGAAATCGCTTGAAAACGATATAAAGAACGCCGGAATCGGAGTTACGGTTTGGAAATGGCAAGCGTTTTAAGAATGCCACCGGTCTGCAATTAACATCAAGTAGGCATCTAAATACAATGAGATGGACATGCTACAGCCACCAAACATGACAACAAAATACATGGAAGGGATGCACACAAGATACTTAACAAAAGTCTAGCACTGAGCTACGGCCAATTCATCCATTATGAGGTTCAAACAAGCATGTCAAAAACACAAATGCAAAACAGATTTCAGACTTAGTGAAATTAACACTTGTCTGAAATTTCAGATCACGAAGCCCTCTTCGGAGCAGCAAAACAACATGATACATGACCTGATTAAGACAAGTAAGAACATGGCATGGAGCTACTCAACAAGCTTAACAAAAGACCCAAAGTGACCTGGGGCCAAAAGGGTTCACAAAATATACTAACGGGCACACGAACATAACTAAAACACAATCAGTTTTCAGACTTAGTGAAAACTGAGACATGCTGAAATATAACTCACGAAGGCATGTAAACGAGCTCGATGCACTCACTACGGTGCAAGTCATGGCAAGGCAAGCATACATCCATTAAAAAGGCACAAAATGCTAGCTATAAATGGCAAGAACAATGGCATAGCATGCACGGATCAACTACAGTAACATCGGCAAAAACACAAACAAGTTGACGATCTGCCGAGATTCACAACGAAGCAAAAGTAGAGCTCGATTGACTCACTCTAGGTTGCTTCATAATTGCAAGTAAAGACACGGGTGGATAGAGCATAACATGATTAACAAAACTCCTTTACTGATTATCCTCAAAAGAGGCACGGATCACTAGGAAACAAGCTGAACATATGGCATCATGAACTAAATAATCCCAGACTTAGTGAAAACTACTAAGTCCCTGAAAACAGATTTACCGGGTGCCTCACTTTGCAAGCTTGCACAAGTCACCACACAAATCCTAAAAATGCATGGGTTGCACCTTTGGAAAGATAACAAAATGCTTAACAAAACATATGAAGGACTCACAGGCATAGCACGCACACAACAATCATGGCAAAAATGACAAAAGTCTAAGATGAACTAGCAGATCTGACAATTAACTCACGAAGCCTCCTTCTAACAGCATTTCGGGCATCAAGATGAGCTCAAATGAAAATGATGCAATGGAATGAAATGATGTACTCGTCGAGACGAACATTTTGATATACTCTATGTCCAAATCGGAGCTACGGATGCAAAGTTACAGAAGGTCAAAGTATGCACAAAATTATAAGGGAGAGGGGAAAAAGTCAACCCAGATCTAGGGTTCCTCGCGGGCGCGCGAACCGAGGCGAGATCCGAGCTCGCCGGAGAAGACCTGTTCGCCGGAGATGGTGGCCGCCGAGGGAAGGAGAAGCCGGGGCGGCTCCGACCGGCGTGGATGCGGCGGCGGCGGCGCGTGGAGGCGGCGGTCGGTGGCGGTGGTGCCCGAGGCGGCGGCGAGGCGAGGTGGTGCGGCGCGGCGGCGGCGGCAGCCGGGCGCGAGGAGGCGAAGGACGGCGGCGGGGCGGATCGGCGTCGGGGACAAGGTCCCGGGCGGTGGCGACGGTGGCCCGGGCCTCGGGGGCCCAACGCGGGCCGGGCGGGCCGCGCGGGGAGGCGCCGGCGGGGAGGCCACGTGGCGGGAGGAGAGTGGCTGAGGCGGCGGCGGACGGACACGTCCGGCTCGCGCGGACGTTGTCCGGCGGCGGCGGAGAGGTTTTTTTTTAGGGTTTCGTGGGGGAGGAGATCCAAAAACGGAGGGGGTGTATTTATAGGCATAAGTGGAGCTAGGAGAGTCCAAATAAGGTGCGGTTTTCGACCACGCGATCGTGATCGAACGCTCTAGATGATGGAGCAGAGTTTGGTGGGTTTTGGGCCAAATTGGAGGGGTGTTGGGCTGCAACACACACGAGGCCTTTTCGGTCCCTCGGTTAACCGTTGGAGTATCAAGCGAAGTCCAAATGATACGAAACTTGACAGGCGGTCTACCGGTAGTAAACCAAGGCCGCATGACAAGTCTCGGTCCAATCCGGAAATGTTTAAACCCCACACACGAAAGAAAACTAGAAATGACCACCGGAGGAGAACGAAGCGCCGGAATGCAAAACGGACAACGGGGAAAATGCTCGAATGCATGAGATGAACACGTATGCAAATGCAATTCACATGATGACATGATATGAGATGCATGACAAAGAAAACAACACACGGAGACAAAGACCCGAACCCGAGAAATAAATATAACTTAACGCCGGAAACGGCAAGAGTTGGAGTACAAATTAGAAAAGTTATATCCGGGGCGTTACAAGTATGCAGCATTCAAAGCGACGTCATCAATTTCCAACATTTCTGACATCATTTGTTGTTTTTCGGTCATTTACCTAATTGTTTTAGAGAGCTAAATGACCGTGAAATTAAAAATCACTACAAAATGAATCCTGAAAATGTTGAAACTTGGCATGGTATCATCATATCACCCGCATAGCATGCGCGAAAAAGTAGAGAGGGTCACGGCAAAAACTGGACGCACTTCATGTACAAACTGGACAAACTCTTTCAGAGTATCAGGGTTTCGGACGAGAACTCATCTGTTACATGGCCACTTCAATGTTTTTTAAATTTTTTGTGTTGGAAATATGCCCTAGAGGCAATAATAAATTTATTATTATTATATTTCCTTGTTCATGATAATCGTTTATTATCCATGCTATAATTGTATTGATAGGAAACTCAGATACATGTGTGGATACATAGACAACACCATGTCCCTAGTAAGCCTCTAGCTCGTTGATCAATAGATGGTTATGGTTTCCTGACCATGGACATTGGATGTCATTGATAACGGGATCACATCATTAGGAGAATAATGTGATGGACAAGACCCAATCCTAAGCCTAGCACAAAGATCGTGTAGTTCGTATGCTAAAGCTTTTCTAATGTCAAGTATCATTTCCTTAGACCATGAGATTGTGCAACTCCCGGATACCGTAGGAGTGCTTTGGGTGTGCCAAACGTCACAACGTAACTGGGTGGCTACAAAGGTACACTACGGGTATCTCCGAAAGTGTCTGTTGGGTTGGCACGAATCGAGACTGGGATTTGTCACTCCGTGTAAACGAAGAGGTATCTCTGGGCCCACTCGGTAGGACATCATCATAATGTGCACAATGTGACCAAGGAATTGATCACGGGATGATGTGTTACGGAACGAGTAAAGAGACTTGCCGGTAACGAGATTGAACAAGGTATCGGGATACCGACGATCGAATCTCGGGCAAGTATCGTACCGATAGACAAAGGGAATTGTATACGGGGTTGATTAAGTCCTTGACATCGTGGTTCATCCGATGAGATCATCGTGGAACATGTGGGAGCCAACATGGGTATCCAGATCCCGCTGTTGGTTATTGAACGGAGAGTCATCTCGGTCATGTCTGCATGTCTCCCGAACCCGTAGGGTCTACACACTTAAGGTTCGGTGATGCTAGGGTTATAGAGATATTAGTATGCGGTAACCCGGAAGTTGTTCGGAGTCCCGGATGAGATCCCGGACATCACGAGAAGTTCCGGAATGGTCCGGAGGTAAAGAATTATATATAGGAAGTGCTATTTCGGCCATCGGGACAAGTTTCGGGGTCACCGGTATTGTACCGGGACCACCGGAAGGGTCCCGGGGGTCCACCGGGTGGGGCCACCTGCCCCGGGGGGCCACATGGGCTGTAGGGGGTGCGCCTTGGCCTACATGGGCCAAGGGCACCAGCCCCAAGAGGCCCATGCGCCAAGAGAAGAGAAAAAGGGGAAAGTCCTAAAAGGGGAAGGCACCTCCGAGGTGCCTTGGGGAGGATGGACTCCGCCCCCCCCCCCTTGGCCGCACCCTTCCTTGGAGGAAGGGGCAAGGGCTGTGCCTCCCCCCTCTCCCGTGGCCCTATATATAGTGGGGAAAAGGAGGGGCAACAAGACCTTAGGCCTGGCACCTCCCTCTCCCTCCCATGACACATCTACCTCCTCCCGCAGCGCTTGGCGAAGCCCTGTTGGAATCCCGCTGCTTCCACCACCACGCCGTCGTGCTGTTGGATCTCCATCAACCTCTCCTCCCCCCTTGCTGGATCAAGAAGGAGGATACGTCGCTGCTCCGTACGTGTGTTGAACGCGGAGGTGCCGTCCGTTCGGCGCTAGGATCATCGGTGATTTGGATCACGACGAGTACGACTCCATCAACCCCGTTCTCTTGAACGCTTCCGCATAGCGATCTACAAGGGTATGTAGATGCACTCACCTTCCCCTCGTTGCTGGTTTCTCCATAGATAGATCTTGGTGACACGTAGGAAAATTTTGAATTTATGCTACGTTCCCCAACAGTGGCATCATGAGCTAGGTCTATGCGTAGTTTCTATGCACGAGTAGAACACAAAGTAGTTGTGGGCGTTGATTTTGTTCAATATGCTTGTCGTTACTAGTCTTATCTTGATTCGGCGGCATCGTGGGATGAAGCGGCCCGGACCGACCTTACACGTACTCTTACGTGAGACTGGTTCCACCGACGAACATGCACTAGTTGCATAAGGTGGCTAGCGGGTGTCTGTCTCTCCCACTTTAGTCGGATCGGATTCGATGAAAAGGGTCCTTATGAAGGGTAAATAGCAATTGGCATATCACGTTGTGGTCTTTGCGTAGGTAAGAAACGTTCTTGCTAGAAACCCATAGCAGCCACGTAAAACATGCAAACAACAATTAGAGGACGTCTAACTTGTTTTTGCAGGGTATGCTATGTGATGTGATATGGCCAAAAGGATGTGATGAATGATATATGTGATGTATGAGATTGATCATGTTCTTGTAATAGGAATCACGACTTGCATGTCGATGAGTATGACAACCGGCAGGAGCCATAGGAGTAAAACATGCAAACAACAATTAGAGGACGTCTAACTTGTTTTTGCAGGGTATGCTATGTGATGTGATATGGCCAAAAGGATGTGATGAATGATATATGTGATGTATGAGATTGATCATGTTCTTGTAATAGGAATCACGACTTGCATGTCGATGAGTATGACAACCGGCAGGAGCCATAGGAGTTGTCTTAATTTATTTATGACCTGCGTGTCAACATAAACGTCATGTAATTACTTTACTTTATTGCTAACCGTTAGCTGTAGTAGTAGAAGTAATAGATGACGTGACAACTTCATGGAGACACGATGATGGAGATCATGGTGTCATGCCAGTGACGATGATGATCATGGAGCCCCAAGATGGAGATCAAAGGAGCTATATGATATTGGCCATATCATGTCACTATTATTTGATTGCATGTGATGTTTATCATGTTTATACATCTTGTTTGCTTAGAACGACGGTAGTAAATAAGATGATCCCTCGTTAAAATTTCAAGAAAGTGTTCCCCCTAACTGTGCACCGCTGCGACAGTTCGTAGTTTCGAAGCACCACGTGATGATCGGGTGTATAGATTCTTACGTTCACATACAACGGGTGTAAGACAGATTTACACATGCAAACACTTAGGTTGACTTGACGAGCCTAGCATGTACAGACATGGCCTCGGAACACAGAAGACCGAAAGGTCGAGCATGAGTCGTATTGTAGATACGATCAACATGAAGATGTTCACCGATGATGACTAGTCCGTCTCACGTGATGATCGGACATGGCCTAGTTGACTCGGATCATGTAATCACTTAGACGACTAGAGGGATGTCTATCTGAGTGGGAGTTCATAAGATGAACTTAATTATCCTGAACATAGTCAAAAAGTCTTCACAAATTATGTCGTAGCTCGCGCTTTAGTTCTACTGTTTAGATATGTTCCTAGAGAAAATTTAGTTGAAAGTTGATAATAGCAATTATGCGGACTAGGTCCGTAAACTGAGGATTATCCTCATTGCTTCATAGAAGGCTTATGTCCTTAATGCACCGCTCAGTGTGCTGAACCTCGAACGTTGTCTATGGATGTTGCGAACATCTGACATACACATTTTGATAACTACGTGATAGTTCAGTTAAATGGTTTAGAGTTGTGGCACCGAAGACGTTTTGAAACGTCGCGAAACATATGAGATGTTTCGAGGGCTGAAATTGGGATTTCAGGCTCGTGCCCACGTCAAGAGGTATAAGACCTCCGACGATTTTCTTAGCCTACAAACTAAGGAGAAAAGCTCAATTGTTGTGCTTGTGCTCAGATTGTCTGAGTACAACAATCGCTTGAATCGAGTGGGAGTTGATCTTCCAGATGAAATAGTGATGGTTCTCCGAAGTCATTACCACCAAGCTGCTATAGCTTCGTGATGAACTATAACATATCAAGGACATATATGATGATCTTTGAGATATTCGTGATGTTTGACACCACAAAAGTAGAAATCAAGAAGGAGCATCAATTGTTGATGGTTGGTGAAACCACTAGTTTCAAGAAGGGCAAGGGCAAGAAGGGATACTTCATGAAACGGCAAATCAGCTGCTGCTCTAGTGAAGAAACCCAAGGTTGAACCCAAACCCGAGACTAAGTGCTTCTGTAATAAGGGGAACAGCCACTGGAGCAGAATTACCCTAGATACTTGGTAGATGAGAAGGCTGGCAAGGTCGATAGAAGTATATTGGATATACATTGTGTTGATGTGTACTTTACTAGTACTCCTAGTAGCACCAGGGTATTAGATACCGGTTCGGTTGCTAAGTGTTAGTAACTCAAAATAAAAGCTACGGAATAAATGGAGACTAGCTAAAGGTGAGATGACGATATGTGTTGGAAGTGTTTCCAATGTTGATATGATCAAGCATCGCACGCTCCCTCTACCATCGAGATTGGTGTTAAACCTGAATAATGGTTATTTGGTGTTTGCGTTGAGCATAGACATGATTGGATTATGTCTATCGCAATACGGTTATTCTTTTAAGGAGAGAGTAATGGTTACTCTGTTTATTTGAATAATACCTTCAATGGTCTTACACCTAAAATGAATGGTTTATTGAATCTCGATCGTAGTGATACACATGTTCATGCCAAAAGATAGAAATGATAGTACCACCTACTTGTGGCACTGCCACTTAAGTCATATCGGTATAAAACGCATGAAGAAGCTCCATGTTGATGGATCTTTGGTCTCACTCGTTTTTGAAAAGTTTGAGACATGCGAACCATGTCTATTGGTGTATATGCATGAAGAAACTCCATGCAAATGGATCGTTTGGACTCACTTGGTTCTGAATCACTTGATACATGCAAATCATACCACATGGGCAAGATGACTGAAAGCCTCGTTTTCAGTAAAATGGAACTAGAAAGCAACTTGTTGGAAGTAATACATTTTGATGTGTGCAGTCCAATGAGTGCTGAGGCATGTAGTGGATATCGTTGTGTTCTTACTTCACAGATGATTTGAGTAGATGTTGAGTATATTTACTTGATGAATCACGAGTCTGAATTATTGAAAGGTTCAAGTAATTTCAGGATGAAGTTGAAAGATCGTCGTGACAAGACGATGAAGTATCTATGATATGATCATAGAGATGAATATCTGAATTACGAGTTTGGCACAGAATTGAGACATTGTGGAAATTGTTTCACAACTAATACAGCCTGGAACACCATAGTGTGATGGTGTGTCCGAACATCATAACCGCACCCTATTGGATATGATGCATACCATGATGTCTCTTATCGAATTACCACGATAGTTTATGGGTTAGGCATTAGAGACAACCACATTCACTTTAAATAGGGCACCACATAATTCCGATGAGATGACACCGTATGAACTATGGTTTAGAGAAAACTAAGCTGTCATTTCTTAAAAGTTTGGGGCTGCGACGCTTATGTGAAAAAGTTTCAGGCTGATAAGCTCGAACCCAAAGCGGATAAATGCATCTTCATAGGACACCCAAAACAGTTGGGTATACCTCCTGTCTCAGATCCGAAAGCAATAAGGGATTGTTTCTAGAATCGGGTCCTTTCTCGAGGAAAAGTTTCTCTCGAAAGAATTGAGTGGGAGGATGGTGGAGACTTGATGAGGTTATTAAACCGTCTCTTCAACTAGTGTGTGGCAGGGCACAGGAAGTTGTTCCTGTGGCACCTACACCAATTGAAGTGGAAGCTTGTGATAGTGATCATGAAACTTCATATCAAGTCACTACCAAACCTCGTGGGATGACAAGGATGCGTACTACTTCAGAGTGGTACGTAATCCTGTCTTGGAAGTCATGTTGCTAGACAACAATGAACCTACGAGCTATGGAGAAGCGATGGTGGGCCTGTATTCCGATAAATGGCTCGAGGCCATAAAATCCGAGAAAGGATCCATGTATGAAAACAAAGTGTAGACTTTGGCAGAACAACTCGATGGACGTAAGGCTGTTGAGTGCAGATGGATTTTAAAAGGAAGACGGACAATGATGGTAAATGTCACCATTAAGAAAGCTCGACTTGTCGTTAAGATGCTTTCCGACAAGTTCAAGGAGTTGACTGCGATGAGACTTTCTCACTCGTAGCGATGCTAAGAGTCTGTTGGAATTATATTAGCGATTACTGCATTATTTATGAAATCTTGCAGATAGGATGTCAAACATTGTTTCCTCGATGATTTTTGAGGAAAGGTTGTATGTGATACAACCGGAAGGTTTTGTCAATCCTGAAAGATGCTAATAAGTATGCAAAGCTCCAGCTATCCTTCTGAGGATTGGAGTAAGCATCTCGAAGTTGGAATGTATGCTTTGATGAGATGATCAAAGATTTTGGGTGTATACAAAGTTTATGAGAAACTTGTATTTCCAAAGAAGTGAGTGGGAGCACTATAGAATTTCTGATGAGTATATGTTGTTGACATATTGTTGATCAGAAATGACGTAGAATTTCTGGAAAGCATATAGGGTTATTTGGAAAGTGTTTTCAATGGAAAGCCTGGATTAAGCTGCTTGAGCATTGAGCATCAAGATCTATAAGGATAGATCAAAACGCTTAATGGAACTTTCAAATGAGCACATACCTTGACATGATCTTGAAGGTGTTCAAGATGGATCAGTCAAACAAGGAGTTCTTGCCTGAGTGGTAAGGTATGAAGTTAAGACTTAAAGCTCGACCACGGCAGAATAGAGAGAAAGGACGAAGGTCGTCCCCTATGCTTAAGACGTAGGCTCTACAGTATGCTATGTTGTGTACCGCGCCTGAAGTGTGCCTTGCCATGAATCAGTCAAGGGGTACAAGAGTGATCCAAGAATGGATCACAGGACAGCAGTCAAAGTTATCCTTAGTAACTAGTGGACTAAGGAAGTTTCTCGGTTATGGAGGTGGTAAAAGAGTTCGTCATAAAGGGTTACGTCGATGCAAGCTTAACACCTATCCGGATAGCTCTGAGTAGAGATACCGGATACGTATAATGGAGCAGCAATTTAGAATAGCTCCAAGTAGAACAGTTATTTGGAATAGCTCCAAATAGAACGTGGTAGCTACATCTAGGAGATGACATAGAGATTTGCGAAGTACATACGGATCTGAATGTTTCAGACCCGTTGACTAAAACCTCTCTCACAAGCAACATGATCAAACCCAGAACTCATTGAGTGTCAATCACATAGTGATGTGAACTAGATTATTGACTCTAGTAAACTCTTTGGATGTTGGTTACATGGCGATGTGACCTGTGAGTGTTAATCACATGGCGATGTGAACTAGATTATTGACTCTAGTGCAAGTGGGAGACTGTTGGAAATATGCCCTAGAGGCAATAATAAATTGATTATTATTATATTTCCTTGTTCATGATAATCGTTTATTATCCATGCTATAATTGTATTGATAGGAAACTCAGATACATGTGTGGATACATAGACAACACCATGTCCCTAGTAAGCCTCTAGCTCGTTGATCAATAGATGGTTACGGTTTCCTGACCATGGACATTGGATGTCATTGATAACGGGATCACATCATTAGGAGAATGATGTGATGGACAAGACCCAATCCTAAGCCTAGCACAAAGATCGTGTAGTTCGTATGCTAAAGCTTTTCTAATGTCAAGTATCATTTCCTTAGACCATGAGATTGTGCAACTCCCGGATACCGTAGGAGTGCTTTGGGTGTGCCAAACGTCACAACGTAACTGGGTGGCTACAAAGGTACACTACGGGTATCTCCGAAAGTGTCTGTTGGGTTGGCACGAATCGAGACTGGGATTTGTCACTCCGTGTAAACGGAGAGGTATCTCTGGGCCCACTCGGTAGGACATCATCATAATGTGCACAATGTGACCAAGGAGTTGATCACGGGATGATGTGTTACGGAACGAGTAAAGAGACTTGCCGGTAACGAGATTGAACAAGGTATCGGGATACCGACGATCGAATCTCGGGCAAGTATCGTACCGATAGACAAAGGGAATTGTATACGGGATTGATTAAGTCCTTGACATCGTGGTTCATCCGATGAGATCATCGTGGAACATGTGGGAGCCAACATGGGTATCCAGATCCCGCTGTTGGTTATTGACCGGAGAGTCAACTCGGTCATGTCTGCATGTCTCCCGAACCCGTAGGGTCTACACACTTAAGGTTCGGTGACGCTAGGGTTATAGAGATATTAGTATGCGGTAACCCGAAAGTTGTTCGGAGTCCCGGATGAGATCCCGGACGTCACTTGG
The DNA here is from genome assembly GCF_056163025.1 of Triticum urartu. Lineage (NCBI taxonomy): Eukaryota > Viridiplantae > Streptophyta > Magnoliopsida > Poales > Poaceae > Triticum > Triticum urartu. Next base: position 764,890,390 of record NC_141874.1, read on the forward strand.
AGTTCCAGAATGGTTCGGAGGTAAAGAATTATATATAGGAAGTGCTATTTCGGCCATCGGGACAAGTTTCGGGGTCACCGGTATTGTACCGGGACCACCGAAAGGGTCCCGGGGGTCCACCGGGTGGGGCCACCTGCCCCGGGGGGCCACATGGGCTGTAGGGGGTGCGCCTTGGCCTACATGGGCCAAGGGCACCAGCCCCAAGAGGCCCATGCGCCAAGAGAAGAGAAAAAGGGGAGAGTCCTAAAAGGGGAAGGCACCTCCGAGGTGCCTTGGGGAGGATGGACTCCTCCCGCCCCTTGGCCGCACCCTTCCTTGGAGGAAGGGGCAAGGGCTGCGCCTCCCCCCTCTCCCTTGGCCCTATATATAGTGGGGAAAAGGAGGGGCAACAAGACCTAAGGCCTGGCACCTCCCTCTCCCTCCCATGACACATCTACCTCCTCCCGCAGCGCTTGGCGAAGCCCTGTTGGAATCCCGCTGCTTCCACCACCACGCCATCATGCTGTTGGATCTCCATCAACCTCTCCTCCCCCCTTGCTGGATCAAGAAGGAGGAGACGTCGCTGCTCCGTACGTGTGTTGAACGCGGAGGTGCCGTCCGTTCGGCGCTAGGATCATCGATGATTTGGATCACGACGAGTACGACTCCATCAACCCCGTTCTTTTGAACGCTTCCGCGCGCGATCTACAAGGGTATGTAGATCCACTCCTCCCTCGTTGCTAGATGACTCCATAGATTGATCTTGGTGATACGTAGAAATTTTTTGAATTTATGCTACGTTCCCCAACAATTTGAACTCCGGACTTCTTTTGTGTTCAGTATGCAGCATTCAAAGCGACGTCATCAATTTCCAACATGTTCTGACATCATTTGTTGTTTTTCGGTCATTTACCTAATTGTTCTGTATGCAGCATTCAATTTCCAGAAGAAAATAAATAGAAGAAAAGAAATAATGCAGAAAATAAAAAAACTATACGAAAAAATTACTCAAAAATAAATAGAAGAAAATAAATAATGCAGAAAAGAAAAAACTATATAAAAAACTACTCAAAAATAAATAGAAGAAAATAAATAATGCAGAAAAGAAAAAACTATATAAAAAATTTGTTGGCGCGCTGCCCAGTGGGCCTGCCAGACCTAGGGTGTGCAAATGCAGGCCCAGAAGAGCCAGCAGGCTCACAGGGCAGCGCGCCCTAATTAATTAGGCTCAGAAGCCTGCTATATAGAGGAGTTTGAAGAGGTAGCCGCGGCTGGGTTTATAAACCAGTGCGGCTGCACTTCGCCCAGCGAGGTGGGACTAAACTTTGGGGTGGCAGCGCGAGGCCTTTAGTACCGGTTGGTGGCTCCAACCGGTACTAAAGATACCGGTTGGAGCCACCAACTGGTACTAAAGGCGTACCGGTTGGAGCCACCAACTGGTACTAAAGGCCTGCTCTTCCCGCCTCTTGGCCTGGCCAAAGTTGGCCTTTAGTACCGGTTGGTGGCTCCAACCGGTACTAAAGGCCTCTCCTATATATACAACACTTACGAAAATTCAGTTAGATCTCCCCACTTCTTTCGTCTCCAACCTCTCGCGCGCCGCTCAAACCTGTCCTCGCCGCCCGTCGTCCGTCGTCGTCGTCGCTGTCCCCGCCGCAGCCCTCGTCGTCGCCGTCTCACGCCGCCGCCCCGAACGCCGCGCGCCGCCGTCCGTCGTCGTCCCGCCGCGGTCCCGTACGTCTCTCGCTCTCGCGTATACCCGCCGCGCTGCCGTCCGTCGTCGTCGCACCCGGCCCGTACGGCGGCGCCCCCGCCCGTACGTACGCCCCCGCCCCCGCCCCATACGTCGGCGCCCCCGCTCGTACGTACGGGGTGGCGGCGTATGGGGCCGCACACATACACACATGCACACACATATATACGTACACACTACACACACACACACACACATACACACACACATTTTTTACTTATTTTCTGTTTTTTAGAAAAGTTAATTAGATGATCGAATGTTTGATTAATGTCGAATGTTAGATGAATTAGCTAGATAGAAAATTGTCGAACTATAGAGATTTGAACTAGTTGAATAATTAATATAACTAGTTTATTTTTAGTAAGAAAATTATCAAACTAGTTTATTTAGGTATATGAGATTTGAACTAGTTCAATAATTAATATAACTAGTTTATTTTTAGTAAGAAAATTGTCGAACTAGTTTATTTAGGTATATGAGATTTGAACTAGTTCCATAATTAATATAACTAGTTTATTTAGGTATATGAGATTTGAACTAGTTCAATAATTAATATAACTAGTTTATTTTTAGTAAGAAAATTTAGGTATCTGAGATTTGATGATCTAATTAAAATATTATTTGTTAATGAGTTTTTCTGTTTATTTAATTTTTTATATATTTTGATTTTATATAAATGTTAGATTAATGTCGAATGTTAGATGAATTAGATAGAAAAGTTAAATATATAGTAATGTCAATTGTTAGAGATGAATATAGTTAGATATATTAATGTCAAATGTTAGATGAATAAATATTTGGCTAGATATTAATTAATGTTAGATAGTAATAGGTGTTTAATGTTTCGCCTATATGAACATAGGAAATGTCATCTGACGACGAAAAAGATTTCATTATGTGCGAACACTGTGAAGACCGCCGTGGCCTGTGCGACAGAAATTTCTTTGTTGATGGTAGGCGCTTCAGCATCAAGCTGGATGAGACATTCGAAGTTGATACAGTAAGTCACTTTGTCAATTATTATTTGAATGCAAAACTTATGCTTCATTTGCTTCAACTTATAATTTTAAATTTTCACTATTCTACTAGCGCATCCCCTGCCATGCAAGAATTTTTGTCTTGGATAAGATAGGTTTTAGTGCTATAGATGATATGGAGGTAAAGAGAGTTTACTTGAAGACGGAGCATGGGTATACTTTCAGCGTCAAATTATATAATGGAGACACATACACCCATTTTGAATGCAAAACTTGGCAAGCACTATGCAAGGCTTATGCATTTGAGCCTGGTATGGTTGTCACCTTTGATATTCGTCCGGAAGATGATATTGAAGGTAATATAGACATCTGGGTCGATGTGCAAACGCCTCCAGTTCTACCATTATGTGAGTTTTTCTCAACCATGCATGCATATGTTTATGTCTTTGATACAGTTTATTCAAAAATAGTTGACAACTAATTTGTATTGTCAGCTTATTTCGGTTCAAGCAAACATGTCCGGCGCTTGGTAGACAGGACCTACTACTGCCCCGGGGCTCAACTAAGCTGCGAGGAGATAAGTCATTATGTTTCATGGCTTGAGGATCTTAATACTGTCAAGACAATTTTTTTTCCTGAACTTAGAAATGTTAGTACTCAAAACGTGCGACCAATGATGATCGTATTGAACTACGGTCACATCTATAATCGAAAGATGGTAAGATTTTAACTATTTGTCCTTAATTAGTGCATCTTTTGCATACATTATTTTTGAAGCTAAACTTTCATTGCTTAGTATATTAATTACTATACGATGTTCTTCAACAGAGACTTCCGATGACAGTTGTGCCTCAGTGAATCGAGACTAAAGGTGACATGTCAATGGTTAGCTTACGGCCAAGATATCCTACATTGCACATGAGTGCATTCAGGATTTCTGAAAGCGAAGAATGCTTAATAGTGAAAGATTGGAGCAAAATTGTTAACGATCGCTGAGAAGTACTAGGGGGCAGCAAGGAGAAGCGCAACCCAATATTAGGAGACAGATTCATCTGCATGCTCCAGTATGATGAATCAGGAGAGCTATACATGTTCTATGCTATTCTACCTGAGAGGGAGCAGCACTAGTTCATGCTCTTAATTAGTGTCTCATGTCTGTGTCCTGAACTTCGATGTTGGTGATGATTATGTTGAACTCGATGATATCTTTGCTTCTGTTACAAAGTGAATGTTTCCTCTTTAAGCTAGCCAGTGTTGGTGATGATTAGATAGCTAGCGGTAATGACTATGATGATTAAATAGTGGTAATTAGACGACTACGATGATTTTTAGCTAGCTAGAGTTTATTTATTTATTAATATGCGATGATGATGATGATGATGACTACAACTCATTATAACGTAAAACAATCCTAAATTAAATTGATAACACAAATTTAATTGAAAAATACAAAATAAAACAAAAACCCACAAACATTTAGTACCGGTTGGTGTTACCAACCGGTACTAAAGGGCTCCCGGCCCCCGGAGCTGGCTCGTGCCACGTGGTTTCTCTTTAGCACCGGTACGTGCTGAACCGGTACTAAAGGAGGGGGGGGGCTTTAGTGCCCACACTTTAGTGCCGGTTATGGAACCGGCACTAAAGGGCCTTACGAACCGGTGCTATTGCCCGGTTCTGCACTAGTGGCGGCGCTGGCGCCAGCGCCGCGGCTGCCACCGTGGACGGGAATTATACGATCAATGATCTTCTGTACGTAAACCCAGATCGTGCCCAGTTGGGCCTCAATAAGTTTTCCGGTGACACGCTATAGTAGGCCTTAAAACTGGGCTTTGCACCCAACTTAAAAATAATGTATCAATTTACCTAAAATGTCACAAAAAAACCTAACTTAAGAATAGCTCATATCAGCTAAAAAACATATAAAAAGGTTGCCATCGACAAAACAATGAACTTGCCATGGTTGTGTCAAATAGTTACCATCCGTGGCCTAATTGAGAAATTTTGGGGTCATAAAATCATGGCAAAATTATACAATCACATGACAAGTAGAGAATTCTTGTGTCTTAAATGGTCGCAAATTTAGAGAAAAGTTTTGTATTTGGTCACACAACAAATGCAGCAACTTCATCCTTCAAGAGCATGAAAAAATCTGGAAAATATTTATAGTGTGACAAGACTGATCGTAGAAATAAAATATCATAAATCAAGGCAAGTTAAGAAGGAAAAAAAACTCTGGTAAATTTGGAAAACTAAATTTTCTAAATCACGGCAAATTAAGAAAAACTGAAAAATGGTGACAAGGCAAGTTTAGGATTTTTTTTAATACAAAACATGGAAAGCTTTTTGCAAAATACGTAATGGTCACATGGCAAATCTTTAGGTGCTAACGCAACGAACGCATCTTAATAGAGTTATTAGGAGAGATATTAGAAACAGTAAAAAAATCAAATCTACCTGTTCACCTGGTCATTCACCACACACCCAGACCCGACAAATGACTAAATTAAAATCCGTTAATCGATCTTGGTTTTTACCTTTGTCTTGGTCACTTTGCTTTTCACATGTATTGAATGCAAGTATCCATGTTATTTCCCCCTCTTTCTCCCTTGCATGTGACCTCCTGGGTCCGATGGCCGAGAGCACAGCCTTGAGCTCCGACCCGTGCCCCGACTACCCCGTGGGTACCCTGGTCCGGTGCTGCCTCTCTGTGTGTGACCTCCATCGCTCGGCCGCCCACGGTGCATTCCTGCACCGCCGGTGGCGGCGTTGTGCTCCTGCCACTGGTGAGCTGGGCAATCAACCTACTATGTGTGTGTAGAAATTACTCAAAGAGGCAGAGGGGTTGACCGAGTTACCGCACGTCACTCTGTTTGGCGCATGCCACGTCGACCTGACAATTGGACCTACCTATCAGATTCGGCGTCAAATAGCTCTAATTGATCGATCACCGTTTTCGGAAAACTATGAGCACAATAGGGGCAGTTTTTTGGAAAAAAAAAACTAAATGTGGTGGCTTTCTGAATTAGAGTCCCCAATTGTGGTGTTTCTCTTGCAATTTACTCCATTTCGAAACAATGACAAGGCGGCGGAACAAACAAAAATGAACAGTTTGAATGAACCTAGCAAACCAAATTCCTTTCCTTACTTCTGAAACCCCAACCATTGTCTCAAACCAAAAGATGATAGCATGACTGAACCTAATGAAACAATAGACCGATGAAAATACAAAATCAATTGAGTGTCTGTATTGGAGGGCTCCGTATTGAATTTGGTGGAATACCAATTTAGTCATGAAACTGTAATGGGTACAATATGAATTCCTTTGTTTGGTTGGTCGTTGAATTGAAGCATGGAATCCTAGTTAGGTTTCAATTCCAAATCATGTTTGGATGGCAAACTTTGGAATTGCATATTGACATGCTTTGCTCTACATGTATCAAATGAAATGTTCGCAACATATTTGATTGAAAACTGACATATATTGTTTACTTCTGAGGCTTTGGTTTCATCACCAGCTAAATCTACACAATACTAGGTGTCATTCTATAAGAATGGGTTTACATTCCCTATCCCCCCCCCCCCCCCCCCCCGGCGGGCTCAACATAGTTTCTGCCGTTGACTGCAACCAATTCCTTTTAATTTTTTTGCCAATCCTGGAAAACTATTGCAGGTTGTTAACTTGGTTGCAGTTCGCAATAATTATAACTACACTTCTCTTCAGTTTACTTCTGAATTAAACTTGTTAATCCAGCAACCTCACAAGGTATTAATCAATTCATTATATTTTCAGACTGAAATATGATCGGTAGCGTCGAGATCTCAGCCCTTCAAAACTACTACATTGAAATAGCTAGTATGCCCTTACTTTTGAAACATGAAGCAAACACAAAAGAGTAGTCTGAACCCTACTGCAAACAAAATTGTTTCCCTTATTCTGAAACCCCAAACGCTGTCTTGGAAAAATGTGCACCAGCTCTTGGAAAAAGCGCGCCATCAAAGAAATTCTATAGCACCGTGAGTATAGTGAAGCTCAATTTTGTGTTCCTTCGACACGCATTTGTTTCATTGCTTGATTTTGACTGGACAAATGTGTGTCTGATCATTTTCTTTGCTTTCGTCCCAGGTGGCTGAGCTGCGCCGAGGGGAGAGGGGCAGAGTGTCAGTCAATAAGAATGGGTCTACATTCCCTATTGTTTGTCTTATGTGCTTCCTTTTACAGCGTGTTTGGTTAGAACGAGGAAAGGGAATGGGAGTTTACAGGTGGGAGTTTAGTAGGGGATTAGGCGTGGGAAGTTGAATTTTAGTTCCAATCCCATGTTTGGTGTGTGGCGGGAATTAGGAAAGGGAATTTGAGAGAAAATAACTTTCCATGTGAATTAACAGGGGGGAGGCTGGGAAGAGATACGTGGGAATTGACCTCCTTAATCCCCCTTCCCCATTCCACCTCAATTCCCTTGCCCTCCAACCAAACAATGAAATATATGTCACGTACCTCTTAAATTCCAATTCCCTATCTCTAATATCCCCCAACCAAACAGGCTGTTATTTTCATTTGCCATCCAGCGTCCCACAGATTGTAATTTTTTTGTAGGAATCCTTTTGTTATGTATTTGCTCCAGTGTCTACTCATCCCCCATCATGAAGCCTAGTAAACTTTGTTTTGTTTCCATTTATACATGCCCGATCTGGAGCTTGACCAATGTATATGGCAAATTTTTATAGGACAAATAGTTAAATTTGCCATGTGTATCCCTGATTTCTTATACAAGTTTTTCATGTTATCTACAACACATGGCAAAATTCTGAAAATGTTAGTAGTAGGCCATTTAAAAATTAAGAGTAATGTTCTGAATAATGTGGCAATTTTGACACGGTATTGTTTTTTCAAAAAAGCATATGGAAAAATTCAGAATTTTTTGTCTATTCAAACATGGTATTTTTTAAGATAATTTGCATTGGCGGACATGACATTTTTGTAAAGTGACACGGCACATGTCTCACACATTATCATGGCAAAATTCATAAATGTTGCTTATTCAAACATGACATATTAGGTAGTGACCTTGCCATGACCCTACCATGTAGACCATGGCAAATTTGTTTAACATCCCATGACAGTCTATTCCTTCAAATAGCAGTGCGAATTTACTGTTTTTACAATCAAATAAGCTACAGAGAAGACATGATGCTTAATGGAAAATTTATTTGAGTTGATAGACCTGATGCTTAATGGAAATTTTATTTGAGTTGATAGACATGATGCTTAATGGAAAATTTATTTGAGTTGATGGGAGCCTAATAATTGACAGCAGTCCACCCTCAGAGCTTCTGGGGAACTTCCAGGAAGAGGTCCTGAGTGAGTTCACAGCTTCCACCAAATTTACTGTTTTTACAATCAAATAAGCACAGGAAGACAAATTCAGATTGCTGCCGAGAAGAGATGGTGCTTAATGGAAAATTTATTTGAGTTGATAGACATGATGCTTAATGGAAAATTTATTTGAGTTGAGGAGAGCCTAATAATCTACAGCAGTCCACCCTCAGAGCTTCTGGGGAACTTCCAGGAAGAGGTCCTGAGTGAGTTCACAGCTTTGTCCGCTTTCTTGCGGAGGTGAGGCGATATGGTACCAACTTATCTTAAATTTAAGATGCTACCTGCTCCTTCTTGCATTCTTAAATTATATTTTGTTTCCCAAAGTTTTCTCTGTAGTGAAGTATGTATATATCTTGAGGAAAGTGCAGCGAGAGTGGTGATCTGCTGGTAAAACAAAGCAGAGGATGCTGGTCCAGCCGCAACAGAAATGGGCAAAAACGATAGCTCGACTCCTATTGATAATCAAAGGCATCAAATTCTCTGTTGGTAATGTACTCTTTCGAATCTGCCTGTTCAAACTTCAAACTAACCTTAATCTGTTAATCAGGCAGATGCAGTGCTGTGATCAATGATCATGCATGGCAGGTAAACATATTCCAGAGCTGGTTTATGATGCATGCATGGTTGCAGTTTGAAACAATCAAAAGGCAAAACACAAACACAAACACAAACACAAAATACTACTAGTCTGGACCCTGCTTCACTACGCTCAGGCTCCATATATGCATGGGATGTTACACAAGCACCAACATCAACATCAACACATCAATATCAGCAAGTATATGCTGTATTAGCGAGGTAAATTAAGTACACTACCTTAGATGTCTCTGCTGCACCATGCAATGAATTCCCTTCAAAATAATCTATCCATCCTAGTAAACAATGTGCAGCTTGTTGTTAGCTTGGCTGCAGTTTGGAATAGATAATAATAAGCACTGTTAATTGAGAAACCTCACAATGCAATAATTAATTAATTAAAATCATACTATATAGCATGCAACCAAATCCAAGTCCTGCCAACTAATTAAAATGCTTCCTCAGAAAACTTGAAAACAACCTAAAAGGGCCACCTAATTTTTTGCTGTGCGGCGATTTGAAACACGAAAAAAAGAAGAAAAGGTGCAAACCAAACTGTTTTCTTAATTATCAATCCATTTCACCGCATCTGTACTTCTGTAATCTGTAGCCAACCTACCAAATCAATCATCATATCTTTTTATCACTGGATGGAAGGAATGAACCATGCCGGCGGTGGCCAGTTCCGGTGCTGCCCGAGGCCCTGGACCTTCTCCGCCCTGCCATCCTTGAGGTTGAACACCCCGACGCCACTCTGATCATATGTGTCATTGCACGGCCCCACATCATTCTCGGTGTAGTAGACGCAGCCGGCCCTGATCTCTGGGTGCTCCCTTGCCGACACGCACATCGAACTATTCACCCCGACGAACAGAGCAGCATCGCCGATGTCATCCGTTTCCTTCCACTGCTCGCCGTCGGCATCGAGGATCTGCACCTTGAAGGAGCATGTCCTAAGACGACCATAGTATTCGTCCGTGATCTCCTTGGAGTCCTCGAGCACCACCATCAGCCTCCCGCCCGGCGCCGCGACGAGGTACTTGCGGCATGACCACGGATCGCCGTCCGCATTGGGCAGCCTTGGCGCGACCACCGCGCTGGTGAACATGCCGGTGGCATCGGGGCTTTGCTCCCACACCTCCACGCCGCCCTTGTAGGTGATGGAGTAGAACTTGCCGTTGTAGTGTATGGCATCCTCGACGCCGTCGCGCGAGGGCGCCAGCCTCCACTCGCCGCCCTCCGCCGTGGCGAAGGCCGGGACGCCGAGTTGCGGTGTGGTGATCAGCATGGCGGCGCAATCAGAGACAACTACCTTTCGATAGAAAAAGTGACGCATCAGGTCGGCACGAATCGTATACGTCCCCCGCGGCGGGAGGTCGCGGCCACCAGGGTACGGCGGACCCCTGAGGAAGTCTTTTTGCTCGGCCATCGTGAAGCCACCCCACTTCTCGATGAGGCCAGGGATGGTGGTGATGGCCGGGAGCGCGCACCGCTCGCCGGTGACCGGGTTAACGATGCACATCTGGGCCTCGTCGTCGGCCGTGACGAGCCAGCAGCGGGAGGTGGATCCCAGGACGACGTGGTCGGCCCACGGGGCGCGCGCGGTGGCGGCACCGCGTTCAGAGAGGGAGAAGAGTGTGGCGGTCTCTGGGGTGTCGCCGGGCAGGACGAGCCACGGCGCCTCCGGCCTGAACGCGGCACGCGAGGTGTGGAAGACGGTGGCGAAGGACAGGCGGTCGAGGAGGCTCAGCCGGCCGTGAATGTTGGCCAGCATGTCCGGCGGGAGGCTGGCGCCTGGCGGCGGCGGCGGCGGCCATTGCTGATTGGTTTCGCCGCACTGCATTGCCCGCAGGGATCGGATCGGATCAGATCGGATCGCCTCTCCTCGTTATCGTTATGAACAAGAAAAACCCAGAAGCACCGACCTTTTTTAACGACTCCCTTGAAACTGAAACTGCAACCACGGCAAAGTCTGGACCCTGCAAACCAACTTATGCTTGTAAATACTATAAGCTTTCCTGCAAAGAAAAACAAATTATGGAACTTTTTCACAACAATATACTAACTACTCCCTCCGTCCGAAAATACTTGTCATCAAAATGGATAAAGAGAGATGTATCTTGAACTAAAATACGTCTAGATAGATCCCCTTTTATCCATTTTGATGACAAGTATTTCCGGACAGAGGGAGTACACTGTTAATTTCGTACTAACAAGGTGTCACTGCAAATTGAAACATACCACACTAACAATTTAGAAGAATGCCAACTTTGTTGCATGCAGCTCAATACGAACTACCACGACCATAATTATGGAACTGAGGGAGTACTAATTTAAAAGGCAAGAAGGAAGTTGCAAACCAAAACTGTTGGGTTCATTTTGTTCTGAAAACTCAGGACAAGCCTTCTCCTGCTGCTGCCCATACAGTGGCGGGAGCGACTGCTCAAGAAGAAGATACAGGGACAAAAGAGGAAACACAGAAGGTATTGATGGACCAGGTATCATCTCAAATAATCTGCAGGTCAGCAAGCTGGGCGGAGAACCGGCCGTCAGCCAAGCACACGTGGCCGTACGTGAGAGATCACGCAAGCGAACAGGAAAGGAACAGTGTGAGCCAACTACAGAACAGAACACAGTGTTAGGGAAGAGATCTGGGCGTGGAGCTGTGATGGGAAGTACAGAAGGAAGCAAATCTACAGGTACATACTAGAACATCAAGGTGCGCGTTGCCGCACCCACCCATCTTAGTGATAATATGACCATTTATGAAAGAAATAGAAGTATAATTTTTAATTCAGATTTGAATTGAGCGCCTCAATTTTTAGCATAAACTACAGTATACTTGAATACCAAAATTTGGGTACACGCATACATAGAAGGGGCCAGTTAAAATAATCATCAAATATCTTTGAACAAGAAATTCCGCATGAGATTTTACAAATCTTTCGCAAACCCATAAAATAGAAGACAGATTAAGGAAAACATTTAAAAGATCGACGGTGAGTGAAAATTATGAGTTGTAGCGTCAAGTACACCAATAACCTAGAATACTGGATTTTACATTTAAACTCAAGTATAATTCTAAGTGAAACTGCACAGATTGCTTCCCACTATGGTACTGGGCATAATATTGAACTTAAAATGTGCATTGGTTGCCACGCAAGTGTATGAAATCGGGCACATGTCAAGAGCTTAATTTAACATTACATATTCCCAACAAAATAAATTTAATCCTTTTTAGGGAAAGAAGAAATGATATTGAATAAGCACCTTACTCATCTTGACAGTAGCATCATATTGTCCGTTGTTTGGAACATTGTAAATTAGTTTCTTCCATCAAGCAAATGAAATCATTATATATGTACAAAAAAAGCATAAGGAAAATATTTGCACTGAGGGTTGCATATTACCGTGCAAGACTTGGCTTGTGTTTTTATGTACGGATGCCATGAAGTTGTATTTTACATATCATCGTTTATCTTCTCAAATGCTACTGCTGCTTCATTTTCTGAAGAGAACTTGAAGATTTTTTTTTTTGGTTTTCCTAATCACGTGATGGCATAGTACTTCTGTTGTACGACCGCTCGTGAAGGCGGAGTGCGTGCGGCTGGAGGGGATTGCTGCGGAGGTGACCTTTTTTACAGAGGAAGGTACGTATGGGAGGTGAGCCGTGCGGTGGGCTAGAATTAAGGCCTAGCTAACTATTACCTATTAGCCCAATTGATCAAAGAGCACCCAGCTCATCCTCCGGAACAGCGGCCCGGGCACGTTGGGCCAACGACGATGCGCGGGGAAACGGGTTAAAACGACCATGGTGCGTGCGGCGGGACGATCAATCAATCTGAAGCGTTCATACGTGAGATCCCACGGTTGACAACGTCAAATCGCTGTGGATGGCTGTAGCTAGCTCCGTTTTACTGTATTGTAATGGCGAGCAGAAAAAGAAACAGAGAGGAACGGAGGGGACCACTGGAGAGGAGGACAGTGGTGTGTTGGGCGGACAGGAAGCGACCGGCCAAGGGACTGCCGGCATACTGACGGGCGCTAATGACGATGCCCGTCAGGAGCCATGACGATTTTATGTTGGAACTGCTGGAGACTTGGGCAATCCCGGACAATTCAGGAACTTGTGTGCTTAGTGCACACGTACAAGCCAAAATTGGTTTTCCTCTCTGAAACCCGGCAAAGCAACTCCTACGTGAATAAATTGAAGTGGAGGCTAGGCCTCAAACACTGTATCACGCAGCCTGGCACCGGAAAAGGTGCGGGCATTGCACTCTTCTATGATGAAAGTATTGAAGTAATAAAGCTTGCCGTTGGCCCTAGGTATATCGATGTCCTTGTGTGTTTTAATTCTACTAGCCTACAATGGCGAGGTACTTTTGTCAATGGGGAACCAAAGTCGCATGAAAGACATAATATGTGGAACCTTCTGCGGAGAATTAAGGATGTCTCAAAAGTTCCTTGGCTGATGATGGGTGATTTCAACGAAGCTATGTGGCAAACAGAGCACATCTCAGCTTCCAAAAGTTCGGAAAGGCTTATGCAGAACTTTAGGGAAGTCCTCTCAGAGTGCAATCTCTTTGACCTTGGGTTCAGAGGCCCAGTTTGGACATACAATAACAAAGGGGCAGAAGAATGTCCGCGCGAGATTAGGCAGAGGTGTGGCCTCGCCGGAGTGGTCCGATTATTTTCATGGGGCAACGGTCGAGCACATATGCTCACCCCGGTCCGATCATCTACCCCTACTGCTGCGTTTTGGGAAGAGAAAAGAATGGAGGCCTGTAAGGGAAGCAAACCGGAAAGTTTTCCGTTATGAGCACATGTGGAAACGAGTTGACTTGTTGAAACCAACGATTGAGGATAGTTGGAACAACAGCAGTGTGGCTGCAAATTTGCAGGAGGTTGGCACCAAGATTCAGCATATGCAGAAGACCTTGCTAGGATGGGCAGACCGGGATTTTGGGTCTGTGATCAAACGCACGATGGAGCTGCGTAGGAAACTCAGTATACTGTGGAGTGGTAGGCCTAATGTAGAACAACAAAGAAGTATAAGGAGTGCACCAAAGAGCTAGACGAGCTTCTGTTGAGGGAAGAAATAATATGGAGACAGAGCTCACGAGCAACATATATTTGAGAGAAGGCGACCGCAATACAATGTGGTTCCAGCGGAAAGCAACCTGGAGGAAAAGGAAAAACGACATTACAAAACTGAAAAATAGCTCCGGCGTGTGGATAGAAGATATAGAAGGGATACAAAATATGACTCGTGATTTCTTCAAAAAGCTGTACGAGAAGGACAGTGAAGTGCAATCAAATAATATTCTTGAGTTGGTCAATCGTACCGTATCGGAGGAATTGGTAAGGCCTTTCACAGCGGAGGAAATAAGCAACGCGCTTTTTCAAATTGGCCGGCTCAAGGCACGCGGGCCGGATGGTTTCCCGGCCCCTTTTTTTCAGAAAAACTGGGAGGTTCTCAAGGAAGAGGTGATTAAGGGTGTCCTCATTTTTTTTGAAAACGGCATCTTATTGGAGGGCATAAATGATACAGTAATAGTGCTTATTCCGAAAGGAAATACCCCACAACCGCTGAAGGATTATCGACCAATCAGCCTTTGCAATGTCCTCTACAAGGTGATCTCAAAGTGCCTGGTAAACCGTCTCCGCCCTCTGTTGGATGAGATCAACTCTGAAACTCAGAGTGCTTTCATTCCGGGTATATTGATCATTGACAATGCTACCATTGCTTTTGAGTGCTTCCACAAGATTCAGCATAGTAAGAACTTGCACAATACACACGCACATACAAACTGGATCTGGCCAAAGCTTATGACAGGGTGGACTGGAAGTTCCTAGAGGAGGTGATACTTAAAACGGACTTTGATCAGAAGTGGACGGGTTGGATTATGCAGTGTGTTCGCTCAGTTCGATACACTGTTAGATGCAATGGTGTACTGCTGGAACCTTTCTCCCCTTCTAGAGGCTTGCGCCAAGGCGATGCACTAAGTCCCTATCTATTTTTGTTTGTAGCGGATAGCTTGGTTAACCTCATGAAGAAAGAGATTGCCATTGGTAATTTGACTCCACTCAAAATCGCCAAAAATAGCCCAGGCATCTCAAACCTCTTATTCGCCGATGATAGTTTGATTTTTTTCAAGGCCACAGTGGAGCAAGTTGGGACTATTAAGAGGGTTTTGACAAACTTCCAGAAGGGCACGGGTTAGTTGTTGAGCAAGAGCAAATGCTCCATACTTTTCAGCGAGCTCTGTCCGGAAGAAATTAGGGAGGAGATAAGGAACACTCTGGGGGTTGTGTCATCCTCTTTGAGAGTAAGTATCTGGGGATTCCACCAGAAGGGAGGATGAAGGAGGAGAACTTTCAACCCATCATGGACAGGTTCCGAAAAAGGTGCAATAATTGGATGGAGAGATTCATGTCCTATTCCACAAAAGAAGTTCATGTGAAACCGGTGGTCCATGCCCTCCCGTGCTACACTATGGGTGCGTTCCTCCTATCTAACTGCTTTTGCGAAAAGTATGAGAAGATGATTCGGGACTTTTGGTGGGGAGATGAGAACGGACAACGTAAGGTGCATTGGATGTCGTGGGAAAGAATGACTAAACTGAAAAGAGCGGGAGGTATTGGGTTTAGAGACATGCACCTTTTCAACATCGCGCTACTTGCAAAGAAGGAGTGGAGGCTTATTCAGAACCCAAACAGCCTATGCGCCAGGGTTCTAAAGTCTAAATACTACCCCCATGGAAACCTTCTAGGCGTCGTTTTTGCTTCGGATGCATCACCAGTCTGGAGAGGAATCGAGGCTGGTTTGGAGCTCCTGAAAAAAGGTATAATCTGGTGTGTCGGAGACGGGAAGAGCATCCAAATTCAGCGGGACCAATGGATACCCAGACATGAGGGACTAAGAGCGACAGCCTTTGTCAGAAGAACGAGACTCCGATGGGTAAATCAGCTTATGCATCCAGATAGGAAGGAGTGGAACAAGGAGCTGGTGAAACAAATTTTCCACTCTTTTGATGCAGAGGAGATCTGCAAGATTCCCATTCCGAGGTCGGCGGTGGAGGACTGTGTTGCATGGCACTATGAAAAGAATGGTATCTTGTCTGTCCGGAGCTCATACAAGTTGGCTGCCTCTATCCATAACCAAACTGCCCTAGTTTCTTTGACCTCCTGCAGGACTGCTAACAACCGCAGCATCTGGGACCTTATATGGAAGGCCGACGTCCCACCAAAAGTCAGGATTTTTGGTTGGAGAGTAGCTACCAATACTCTGGCCACACAGCGGAACAAATGCTACACTGTTAATTTCATACTAACAAATTGTCACTGCAAATTTCAAACGTACCACTACCAATTTAGAAGAATGCCAACTTTGTTGCATGCAGCTCAATACGAACTAAAACCACGACAGTAATTATGGAACTGAGGGAGTACTAACTTTAAAGGCAAGAAGGAAGTTGCAAACCAAAACTGTTGGGTTCGTTTAGTTATGAAACCTCTTCCTGAGAAATGTGCCCTAAGAGTGGTACTAGAGTAGCGATAGAAATCGGCGAATGCCGTCAGCATGATTCCTATAGATAATCAAGGGTAACAAATGCTTTTGCTTGACAAAAGAGAAGAGTAGTCTCAATAGTTGCTTGCTTAACAAATGACCTCCTCGCGGTGGGCTGGCGCGGGATAGCGGCATTGAGCGGAGGCGCGCGGTTCTGCAGGGCGGCACGACTCGACTGCGACCGGGGCGGCCGGACGATGGCGTCCTAGGGTGGCTGCACGTCGAGGGTGCGGCAGAGCATGCCTGCGCGGGGTCGCGACGTTGGGCTTCCCGGCCCAAATCTGGCTCGACGGCTCCTGGGCCGGCCAACGCCAATGGTCTTGGCTGCTGGAGGTAGCTGGCGTAGGGGCATGTGCCTTGGTGCATTGGTCTGGTGGCGTCTGCAGCTGTGGTGACCACGTACGAGGGCACGGGTGGTGTAGATCGGTGGGGCGGCGTTTGGAGCTGGGTGTCGTGACCCCGCCGGTGGCGCTGGGTGGAGGTGCAATGGGTCTAGTTCCACTGTTTCTAGGTTGGCGGTGTGGCTGCGAGTCGAGGCTCGCGTGCGGGCGGATCTGGGCGGGCCTGGTGCGAGTCGGAGTTCGTACTCCGGGTAGGCACACTTGGGCTCGGTTCGGGAGCTACCTGTGGCATTGAGGTTCCTCTCCTCGTGGGTACGGTAGGCGTTGGTGGTGGTTGGGGACTCCACTACACTGCCGGGAAGATCGGCGTCAAGGGACATGGTCATGGCGTCGTGCAAGCGCTCGACGACGGCCGTCGGTTGTCACGGGGTAGTGACTCCCCTGGTCTATCGGGACCGGCTGGAGACGCAGGCTTGGATGCCTCCTCCCATGGAGGCGTCGACCCAGACTCTGTGGCTGATGTCGGGGCTAGGAGCGAAAGGTGTCGCCTTTTACTCCTCCTACCGTGGCTGGTGTACCATGATGTGGGCGGTTGTTGGAGTCTTGGACATGAATAACGGGGTGGCTGGCCCCAATGGTGGACCACATGGTTGGCTCTCCGGCGGTCACCGTGGCTATGATGATGGTCTTCCCTCTTGGTCATGTGAGCGGCGCTGGGTGGCTTGCGCATACTCTCTGTCGCTAGCGGTGGTGGTGCCCCGATTCGGTTTTGGAGTTCTGTGCTCCTCGCGCTCGCCCTAGAGACCTCGCGGTGGCGCGGGGAGCTGCCGAGCGAAAGCTCCGCGCTTGTCACTGCGCGCCGTTATCTTCTTGAAGGAGTCGTCGTGGTGCTCCTCTCTGGTTTCGAGTGAAAATCTTTGTCTTGTGTGAACTTGGCAACGACGACCTTAGCGTCGTTCTCCCTCTTAGGGGTGTTGTTGTGGAGCTTAGGTGTTATAGGGCTTATCCTGGTGTTGTTCTTAGATCTTCATGTACTCTATATTAGTAGCGTAGTCGCGTGCGTCCTGTGTGATCTGGTTTTCCTGGGATCTGTGTTGTTTGAGGGCCACCCTATCTCCTTGTATCGTTCGTTCTCTGTTTGGTTGTTGCTTTATATATATAGTGGGGAGAAAGCTTCTTTGAAGGAGGGACAGTTTTTTTATTTGAATATGTTACCTGTATAGAACTCACTACTGGAATTGCCACCAACGACGAGTGCCAGAAAGATTCGCAAAGGGCCTAAAACCCTAGGCAAAGGCCACCCAGCGTACACCTGTCAGGCAAACAGAAATTTGCCAAGAGCCAAGCAGTGCCTCTGGCGAAATAAAGTGACTTCACGTTGGCTAGTTCCGTCAGGTTTTACCGAGTGCCCCACTCGGCATAATTGCAACAACCAAGTTCCAGCAACTCACATCGCATGCCACTTTGCCGGGTACTGCTCTCGGTAAAGGTATGTCTTTCGAGAGCTGCTCCTGGCAAAGATTCTTGTTTCTACCGCTTTTCCATCGGATCTCTGCAAGAAAAACAGATAGGCATTATATAAATAGTTCACACAAGCTTCATCTGAATTCACAAAGCTTAATAACAAACTCAGATAGATATCTATAATACTTAAATAATCTATCCCCACTAACCTATTTATCTAAACATGCAAGCTATCCACGTTCATCAACCATGCCATCTCAGCAAAAACTGTTCCCACATGATTACAAAAATAATTGTTAGCTTTGCGTTAGCCATTCAATCAGCTGTACGTTGACGCCTTCATCCGTGATTATCTCCACGTGGCTAACATTGATATAGAAAACATATAATCTTTGTATTCTTTTTCCAGTTCTGCATTGTTCAGTTTTATGAAATTATTTTATTTTAGTTGGGAGATGACTGGTTAACAAGTATATTTGAATTATCTACATTTTATTTCTCTAACATATCCAGTTTTTATTTGAATCATCTATTTATATACATAGTTCACACAAGCTTCATTTGAAGTCACAAAGTAGCTCTTAAGTACAAGTGCCTACTTACTAAACAACATAGTAGCTTCTTTTTTTAATTCCCCTAAAAAGCTTATTTTTAAATTTGTAAATTATAATCACACTAATAAAAACAAATCTAAAATATTCATGTGATATAAATATTATAAAAATAAAATAACTTAGTAAAAAATCATGTAAATTTAAAGATATTCACTTATTTACATGTGGATTATATTTAAAATGTTTAGTAAATTCGAAATTATTAATTTTAGTAAATGTAAAGACTGCACCTCATGGATTATATTTAAATTATAAAAAATTAAAAATACATACATTTATATTAATATTCATTTGCGATAACTTTCACTCATGGCATATATTCTTAATTTCTATATATATAATTGAGTTTTGCATAATTTTTAGTATTTTTATATTATACAAATACATCATAAAAACAAACTTATGAATTATTAAACTGTGCATATAATTATTCAAATATTTGTATAAATAAATTAATAATTATTTACTTTATATGATATTTTCAAAAATAATACATCAATAATTTTTAAAATTATTTGAAGATTTCACTAAATAAGTTACTTTTTGTCTGTATAATATTTATAACATCGATATTAGATTTTTTTTATGACTATCATTATGATTTACATACTTCTTATAAACTGTAAAAAAAAGTTAACATGTGCAACATGGGCCGCACAGACTTCGGCTCATTTAAACCACACACGGACACGAGCATGTTCCCTTAGGTTTCATTATCGTTGGTGGACAACAAAACATTAGTTGTCTTGTGGTTAGTGCTGGTTGTTTGCATGGAAGATGTCGAAACTTTGATTCTTGGCGAGGCCAATTTTTATCGCTGATTTTCCTTGATTCTAACATGTGGAGCCCACTAGTCATAGAGACATATATAAAGCAAGACATTTCTTGGAAATGGGTCCCACGCCACGTGTGCATGCTAATTAAAATGCGGTGTCATGTCGGCGCATTATAAGTCTACCAATGAGATTATCACCGTATTTGCACGCTCATGTCAAGTTCTAGAACTAATGTATTTTTCAAGTTCATGCACTAAAGTGAACATCAGTGACAAGTTTAAGCACCACTGGTGATATTACCTCTTCCTATACTTCGTGCGTCAAGAATGGCTTCTGTTATCTGAATGTAGGGTGTATTTGTTCTTTTAAATTGTATTTGGTTTTGTTATAAGATGTGGTTTGACCACAAATTACTGACTGGGTTAACCTCTCATGAAAATAACTCTTGTTTACAACTTGTGTTTTCTCCTTTTTTAGCTGATTTTTGTGCTCACTTTTCTGTCTTGTACAAGGGCCATGTGTACTTGAGGCCCAAATATAAGTAGAGTGGAGAGCTAGCTATATAGGGGCCTGGCCTGGGAAGAAACCCAGAACAAAAAAGACCTTATCTTTATCCTATCCCATCCCCAATCCCACCTCCGCGAGCGAGAGAGAAGGAAGGCGAAGAAGATGCTGCTGGGCTCCTCCTTCGCGTCGCCGTTCACCCAGCTCCACCTCTCGCCGAGCCCCAATGCGGGGGCGGGGGCGCGGCCGGCGGCGGGGCTGGCGCTGAGGATCGAGGCGGCGAAGCAGCTGACGGGGCGGGTGGTGACGACCAAGGCGAACAAGACGGTGGGGGTGGAGGTGGCGCGGCTGAAGCAGCACCCCAAGTACCACCGCCGGGAGAAGATCAAGAAGAAGTACCAGGCGCACGACCCCGACAACCAGTTCAAGGTCGGCGACTTCGTGGAGCTCGTCCGCTCCCGCCCCATCTCCAAGACCAAGCACTTCCTCGCCGTCCCCGTCCCGCCCCGCGACACCCGCCGCAAGGCCCAGCTGCTGCCCCCGCTCGAGTCCCAGTCCGCCGACGACTCCGCCGCCGCCGCCGCCGAGGAGACCGCCGCCTAGTGATGCTTCTTGCTTTTGCTTTCCCCCATTCTCTTCTCTGTTAATTAATCGTCGTTCCCTTTGCTATTACTGTTCTTGCTCCCCTGTAGACTGAACTTTGATACTACTCGGTACCACTTGGCTCTGAAATTTGTACTTTCTCTTCTTCCTGCAGCAAGAATTAATCTTGCACTAATTGATTGCATTCTTGGAGTATTTATGTATTGCCGTAATCTCTAGCATGGTCATGATCGTTGATGAACAACCAAACAGACAAACAAAATACTCTGCTAGTGTTACAGAGTACGTACTTATCTGAAGAATGCTCTGTCGCTCCAGTGTGTCTTTTATTTCTGACTTTTCTGTGAGATACTATGAGATTTCAGAGTTGAATCAGAGTTTAAATGGGGCGAGATTGTTTGCACTGCAGCAGTACATCCGTCCTACGGGTAATATGCGGGGACAGTTTCTTCGGATTCAGTCCAATGCGTGCATCCTAGGCAGTTCAGTACCAGCACAAGGAAGATCCAATGCCTGACATGAACTTGCTTCAGTTTGTTTCAAGTGCAGTTGCTCTCTAGGTCGCATCTGATGCCTCATCTCAAACATCCTGGATGCCGCAGCTCATGAGCGTTCTGGGACACACTCCTACATGAACTTGTTTGTCTGAACTCTGATTGATGATGGTGAACAACCAAACAAATGTTTAGTTCTGCATGAGAATTAATCTTGTACCTGAATGCATCCTTGGAGTATTATCATTTTCATAAGAGATCCCTAGCACAGTGAGTGATGATTGATGAAAATAGTATGTGTGTTCAGAGTTGAAGCAGAGTTTCTAATGGGGCAAGATTGCTTGCGTTGCACTAGTACATCGTTCCTGTTAGTAATCTACGGAGTCGTTTCTTCGGACTAACAAGTCCAATGCATACATCTCCTGGGCAATTCAGTACCAGCAGAAGGGAGTTCCAATGCCGGACTGACATGAACATGCTTCAGTTTGTCTCAAGTGCAGTCGCTCTCGAGCTCGCTCTTGCTGGTGCCTCCAGCTCAAGAATCTTTGGTGTCACTACAGTCTCTTGCATCCATAGTACTGTACATTGGAGAGTCAGACAGTGAAATATTCCGGGATGACTCTCCCTGTTTCTGCAGTGGAGTATCTTTCAGCTTCTGGGAGAGTTTCCATGCATTGCAAATGATCATTCCGGGATGACTGTGTCCTCTGGTTCGTTACGGACATATTCTCTGATGATGCCGCCTTTTTTTGGAAAATGTTGCTTTTTGGTTTTGTTAGTATGTGCAAGAACATCCATGGCAGAAACTACTCCCTCCGTTCCATAATATAAGAATGTTTTTGACACTAGAGGGAGTACATTGGAATAGGTCCTGCTTTCTTCCTTCTGGTCTTAATCACTAGCACAGTGATGATGACTGATGAACAACCAAACAAACAGATTGAACATTTGTTAGTCTGACGGATGCTCTGTTGCTCCAATGTATCTTTTATGACAGACTTTCCTGTGAAATAGTATGTGTGTTCAGAGTTGAATCAGACTTTGAATGGTGCAAAATTGCTTGCATTGCAGTAGTACATCCTCATTCTTCCTACTAGTAATTTACGGAGACACTACTTCGGATTCAGTCCAATGGAGTATTGCCAAAAATTGGTTGCCAAATATGTGTGAAATATAAACTTGACAAATCAACAACAGTTTCTATTAACCATGTTAAAATGGGCCAAGATTGCTTGCATTCCAGTAGTACATCCTTCCTAATAATAATCCGGAAACACTACTTCGGATTCAGTCCAATGCATACATCCTATCCTAGTAGTGCAGAAGCTCATATGCCATACTGACATGAACTTGCTTCAGTTAGTCTCCAGTGTAACTGCTCTCTATCTCGCTTTTGCGGATGCCTACAGCTCAAGCATCTTGGATGTCGCTACAGACTGCTTGCATCTATACTGTGTCTTGGAGAGTAAGGCACTGAAATGTTTACCCTGTTTCTGCAGTGGAGTATCTTTCGGCTTTATAGAGAGTCACCATGCTTCTTCTGATGGTGCCGCCTATTTTCGGAAAAAATGTTGCTGCTTGGTTTGGCTAGTATGTTCAAGAACATACATGTCAGACACGGCATTGTTACAGCTCTTGTTTTGTTCCTTATGGCCTCATACATGGCTTCTTTCTTATATATTGGTCAGCAGAGCTCGCATTTTTAGTTACCCCCTCTGTTTTATAGTAGAATGCCAATCAATTTTCTCAAAACTCAAACTTCATAAGCTTTGATCAACAGTGATATACACCCTGAGCCACTTGTCCGTGACAAGCAAGTCAGACAATCATGAGCCGATGGCGTTCTCGGCAGTATTCTTGCTCCTTCACCTTAGTCACCTACGTTGAGGGCAACCGGCTCTGGCTGCGGCAAGTTAGCGGTTGCCTGCTCGGGAGTGCAATTGTACTGGAAGAAGGCGTTGGCGAAGCGTGCCGGCAGTAGCATGTCGGGCAGCAAGTACTGACCGATCCTTCAAGAGCCTGGTGCCACCCCTAGGGACACAGAGGGTCTGGTCGACGACAATGTTATCGTTGCAAGTGGTGGAGATGCAGCTCGACCTAGTAACATAGTGGGCATGAGCCACAAATGTGAGTGATTCAATTTCAATTCCAAATATAGTGCATATACATTTATTATGGATTGTTGAACCCTCCTTAACATGTGAGACACATTTGACCACAAAAATACGTAAAACATAATGCTGATGATTCGGCTGACAAGCATATTGTAAACATTTTATGTACTCTACATTTAATATTTACATACACATATATAATCATGAACTAGAACTCTGTCAGGATATTTCTGAGACCATACTCTTTAAAGAGCTCTACCAAGATCATTTAGGATTTACAGAGATATATACAATGTGTTCATGAAGTATCACAAATTATCCGATCCATGAAAGCATTATGTTTTTTTTTCACTTTTATGGGGATTTTGTTCAAATATGTATTTTTAGGCAACAAAAAGTAACAAGGTGATGTAACTTTTGTGACGTATACGGTTCATATTTACCACAATGCAAGCAATATTTTAAAACTATAGACATGACACAGGTGGCATAGAGAACACTGTTATTAACATTTAATAAATAATTACAAATAAGTATAAAAATTTAGTATAAATATTGAATTTATTTGTACACACATTGTGCCACGGATTTTAATTAATGTTTATTTTGAGCGGAAAAAAATTCCCGTGATTTTCATTAACAAAACCATATTAGTTATTACACCACCAAAATGCAGCACCAGAGTTATCCTTCACAAGCTGTCTTTTTGGTTTTTTTACAAAATCAATGAACTAATAATAAGGAAAAACAAATGGATATAAGATACAGTTGATCGAAATAAAAAATATTCCCGTGTGAACTCACTAAAGTTTAAATACTAATTTGTTGCACTACATTACACCATCTTAAACACCGTTATGGGCACAACACTTATGGCGGTAATGGATAATCTCAAAGATGTAGACGAAATTTTTTCAAATTTTCTGCCCCACAAGTCACTTGTACAGATCGGCGTCGATGATGTAGCTTATCTGCTTCTGCAGCCTACAATTGAGCGCCTTGCAACGAACATCCATGTCCATGTTCTGCAGAAAAATCGGACGAAACACACTCTGGAATGGGATGTCGTTATACTTAGAGATGATGATGATTAAGGATCTGTTGACGCTACTAGAAAAAACCTTATACACAGAATCTTACTAGCAGCGCGGTTTAAAATAACCCGCTACTGCTACTTAGCAGTAGCGCGCTTTAGAAAACTCGCTACGGGTATCCAAGTAGCAGTAGCGCGTTAGTCGAATAGTGCGCTACTACTACAATTGCCACGGTGTTGCCTCCAGACTAGGTATAGTAGTAGCGCCGTTTTCCTTAAACGCGCTATTGCTAATGTACTTTAGCAGTAGCGCTTTATCCTAACGGGCGCTACTATTAAAGCCATCATATCTTCTCCAACCAGCCGTCCCTCACTCTCCCCTCTCCACTCCACTCTCGCTCTCCCCCGCATCCCCCAGTCGTCCGCCGCCGCCGCCGTTCACTGACCACCGTCGTCGCCCTCCCCGACCAGTGTCGTCGCCCGCCGCCGCCGACGTTCCTGCTCTCCTCCACTAAGGTAGTTCCTCCATCCTCCATCCTTCCACCTCCCTCCCCGCCTCGTCCCTCTCCCGATCCCTCCCTCCCTCCTCACTCCCCTGCCTCCTCCCTCCCACCTCCCTCCCTGCCTCGTCCCTCTCCGGTTACCTCCCTCTCCCTCCTCACTCCCCCGCCTCCTCCCTCCCACCTCCCTCCCTGCCTCGTCCCTCTCCCGATCCCTCCCTTCCTCCCTCTCCACCCTCACTCACCCCTCCCTACTCCCTCCACTTAGTGTAGAAGTTTGTCGGTATTAAGAATAGAAATTTTTAGGTATTAAATTTAGTAATAGAAGTAAGCAAATTTAGGGTAGAACTAGGCTACAAATTTAGGGGAGAACTAGTTTATTTAGTAAGTATTTAATAGAACTAGTTTATTGAGTAAGTGCTTAATAGAACTAGTTTAGAGAGAGACCTATATTGGCAAATTTAGTTATACTTCAGAACAATTAAAGACTACTCAGATACATGTTGATAGAATATATTTTGTTTATATTTGTTTATGCAGAAATCAAGTATTTGCCCCTGCCTCATCCCCGCAGTCGTCCCCATCACCGACCCCTTAAGACCTCTAGGTGAGAATAGCCAAATCCCCATGTTGTTGATATAGATGACAATGTGTTGTAAATGTCGATGATGAATATGCTACTGCTACTAGCCATCACTAGTAGAAAAAGGCTCATTTGTCCCGGTTCATAAGGCCCATTTGTCTCGGTTCGGGAACCGGGACTAAAGGGTCAGTACTAAAGCCCAAAACCTTTAGTCTCGGTTCGCCCACGAACCGGGACAAATGAGGCTCCACGTGGCCGCTGCGGCTTTCCTAGGCAGGGGGGCCTTTGGTCCCGGTTGGTAGCACCAACCGGGACCAAAAAGCGTCCACGCGTCAGCAGTTCAGGGGATGGGGTTTTTTTGAAAGGGGGGGGGGTGGGGGGTTTTGTAGGGTTAATTTAGGGAGTTTCATATATTGTTTTAGCTAGCTAATAGAGAGAAGTGTCCTCTCTTATCTCCGTGCTTGGTCGACGCTATGTACTACACGTATAGAGAGGACTCGACACGCTAGCTAGTAAGCAAATAAAGGAAACCATTAAGTACACAAGATCGTCATGAACATATACAAAGAGAAGTGATCGACCTCTCTTTCTCCGAGAGATTGGTCGAACAACAATTTTTCGTACATCAATCCGGTGCTACTAGCTACATATATACAATATAAGATCTCTTACAATCCCTAGCATCTGATGTCAAGTTCCACATGGTATTCTCCGTCTTTATCTATGACGTGGTCAAGAAAAAATCCCGCCAATTCCTATTGAATTGCTTTTATGCGATCTTGTGGTAGGAGTTCATCCCGCAGCTGCCAAAGCTAATTTGAAGAAGGGGGTCAATACATATATATATGAATGAAACTCAACCCAAATGATGGTAATAAAATAAAATTGTGAATATTATTGCTTACGCACTTCATAATCTTCTTTAGAGTAGCCCCGCTTAAAGGTCATCGCGTTGTAGATGTACTCGCAAATGTAGTATCCACAAAAATTATTCCCGCCTTCCTGCCACAACCACTTTATAAGAAATAGAGGTCAATCAAACTGATAATCAAGCATTATAAATGGTATTGATGAAACTAGCTAGAATCAATGGGAGATGCGCGGAACTACCTAGTAGCACTTACTTTCGGGTGTGTAAATCGCAGCTTTGATGACATCCATGACAAAAACATCATTCTATCTGAACAATGGTAGGAGCCCCTGCTTTGTTCCTTTTGGCCTCCTGCCTTGGCTTTCTTTCTTCCTTTTAGATTGCTTAGCATGCATGTTGTTTGAAGAAATGGCAGTGAGGAATGTGGTCTGCGAAAGCCATGTTGGATTCTGGAATCCCCTGAATCCCTGATACATAGGCCTATGTATCGGATAATATTTGAAGGCGCGACACTAGTAGAAAAAGGGCCATTTGTCCCGGTTCATAAGGCCCATTTGTCCCGGTTGGTGAACCGGGACTAAAGTGTCGTTACTAATGCCCTAGGCCTTTAGTCCCGGTTCTTATACGAATCGGGATAGATGGGCCTCCACGTGGCCGTTGCGGCGAGCCCAGGCAGGAGGGCCTTTAGTCCCGGTTGGTGGCACCAACCGACCAAAAGGCATCCACGCGTCAGCAGCTGGCAGGAGCTGAGGTTTTTTGTTTTTTTCTGAAAGGGGGTGGTTTAGGGTGCAATTTAGGTGTGTAAGCTAGCTAACAGAGAGAAGTGTCCTCTCTTATTTCCGTGCTTGGTTTACCAACGCTACTGCTATGCCTAAACATGGCTTAGATTAAAGTGAAGGCAACATGTAGTGCATGTCGAAAGTAATATTAATCCTAACTTGATCAAGTTTGGATTAGTACTATTTTCGACATGCACCTTATGCTTGTTGCCTTCACTCTTCATGCCCGCATCTTGCATCATCGTAATAATAAGTCCTACTAATCGTCATCATACAACTTCTACTCGTTATTAATAACAAGTCATACGATCATCATCCTGATAGTCATCGAACCAACCCTACTTAATTGTTCTAGGCACATGATCATCAGAGTATTAGGTAGGACCTAAATACCCACTTTAAGGTAAAATAGCATAAAACAATATAGACCCTGACTCTCCATTATGGAGAATGGAGATCATCCTGTCTCCAATTCTTGCGCTTCGCTTCCTTTTGCTTCCAAGAACCTCCTTACGACTGTCCATACATTTTTTCCATTCTTTGATTTTCATGTCTCCACTTCTTTTAGAAATCCGGTATGGACAGTTGAGATTCATAGGATGACCTGGCCGTATGTTCAAAACATCAAGGCGACCATGCTCATACATCAGATGAGGCACACAATCATTCGGGATTATCTGTTGAAAAACATAGTAATATAACCTCATAGTTATCAATAATGTACTAGTTTTAGAAGTATGCAAAAGATGCAAGGATGTCGTAATAGTAAAAGATCTTACCAGGGTATCTGCATGGAAGTTACTGTTGTTCAACACGTGCACTAGTGGCACGTATTGACCATAATGTTGAGGAGTTTGATTGTAGATATTGTAATTCTCAAGATCAGTACAAAATGCGGTCAGATGATTTTTCTCCTGATAAGTTAATTCGTAGTCATTGGTGCAGTGGGTTTTGTCTACCATCTTCCGCACATTCTTTGAAGAATGAAAATAAGCTGTCAACATTTTGAAATAAACAATATAAATTAGTTAATAACTATGTTTGAGAAACTCACATAGCGGTAGAATTGGAGGCGTATCAATAAGGACCCAAATGTCCAGATTGTTTTGCTCGATTTCAGGATCACCAAGATCCATGGTGACAAGCATATCCTCATGAAAACCATACATCTTGCAAAGTGATTCCCAATTTTTGCAACCAAAATGGGTTACGCTCTCAGAATTGTACAATTTTACTTCGAAATCCATACCATGATGGGTCCTTAGGTGAATTTTCTTTGTTTCGAAATTTTCATGGTCTTCAAAACCCATCCTCTTCAAGACATAGCGTCTTGCATAGCATGGGATAAGCTAGTCGAACTGAAATATATAGTTGAAGTCGTGCTTAATTATGAAAAAAAACACTTGCCGTCGTTGCGTACCGTTTCAACATCGACGGTCTCCTCGAGCTTAATGCTGAAGCGTCGATCTTCGTCCAGCTCAATGAACCTATCGCACTGACCTCGGTCGTCATGGCACCAGTCGCACTCCCCCGGGAGACTTTCGTCGTTCGAGTACGACATTTCCTATGTTCATAATTCAAATATTAAATGTCTACAATTAAATATATGTACTAAAAAACCTAAGTTAGATCATTATTATTCATCACGGGTTGACTATCGGTCTGTCGAGTCTTTTCTTCAAAACTCTCAGCTCACGTGGTGTATACATTCGACTATTGGTGATGGTCGCTCCTCCATTCATCCCCGAGTGCATTACACCAAAATGTCTAGCACACGGGAATGAAGGAGAAGCGACCCCCACGACAACAGTTGGGATTCTTCGTCCTCTCATATATATATATATAGTGGAACTCTCCCTCACTGATTCCTCTGTGACATTTGCGACCGTCAGTGATGGTAGCTCCTCCTTTCGTTACCGAGTGCATTACACCAAATTGTCTAGCACACGGGAACGAAGGAGAAGCTACCCCCACGACAACAGTCGGAATTCTTCTTCCTCACATATATGGTGGAGACTCAACAGACTTAAAGTCAACCCGAAATATCGTTTAATTATCTACTAATCATATGCATACGCCTTGCATAGTGCTCTCCAATTTTAGCATTCAAAGTAGGAGTAGTTTTCCAATTTGAGCATTCAATAAGAAAACCAAATCGTAAAATAAAGTAGTATTCAAATTAGCATGCATTCAATTATAAGCAAAACTACATCACCTCTTGCGTCCGTACATCGTCGAATATTATCTTGAATACTATCATACATATAGCATCGCTAGTACAGCTAGAACCGTAGCGCCCGACGGGTATCGGCGCGGGCGGTGGACACCCAAAGGGAAGGAACCATCACAGGATCATAGCTCCAGTGAGATCCCTGAAGAACCTGCCAGGTATTGTCGAACCTGCCCTCCAACGCAACCATGTAGCGACGGACGTGCTCGTCCTCCTCGCTGACACGGTGACGTACCACCTCCGCGGTGTCCGGAAGCCTCGGCACCGTCACTGGCCCACGTGACCGCCACCAAACAAGGATCGGGTCAACGACGGGCTGGCTCCTCACCAACCTACACCCCCCGTAAGGTAGCACCTCCCAAAACCAGCCCGGCGGAGCCCAGTCCCGGACATGGCCCCTCTGATCAAGCCGGCCTCCTCCGCCGAGTCGACGACGAGGATGCGGGATAGGCATCGTCGACGTCGATGCGGGAATAATTGCTTTAACTAAAAAAATAAACTAGTTCTATTAATTTTCTTGCTAAAAATAAACTACTTCTATAGTAAAATAAACTAGTTTTATTAAATCAACTAGTTCAACTACTAAGCACTTACTATAAATAGAATAAAGTAGTACTTACTAAAAATAAACTAGCTAGTTTAACTAGTTCTATTATTTTTCTAACTAATTCTATTAAACACTTTCTAAGTAGTACTTACTAAAAGTTATCGGGGAGGGGGGTATATCGACAACGACATACCCGATAAAAAATAAGAAGAGGAAGAAGAAGAAAAAAAAAGAGGAGAAGAAGAAGAAAGGAATAGAGGAGGAGATCGAAGAAAAAAAAAAGAGGAGAAGAAGAAGGAATAGCTTCTTCTCCTCTATTTCTTCTTCTGCTACTCTTTTTTTCTTTTTTTTTCATCTTCTTATTTATTTCTCCTCTTCTTCCTCTCCTCTTCTTATTCTTCTTCTTCTCCTTCTTCCTCTTCTTATTTTCCTCTTTTCTCTCCTTCTTTTTCTTCTAAATATGAACATACATAAATGACTTTGATCATACAATTTTCAGATTCCTACACAATATGAACATATACATAAATTGACAAAGAAAATTTTATGAACAAAAAAAATCATAAAAATTCTATGAGCAAAATTACAACAGAAAAAAATCATAAAAATTCTATGAAAAAATTGACATATTCTTTGCATATGAACATACAAACATTTGCATATTCAATAATAATATCACCAAAAAAATCTAAACTACACATCTAAATTAATACATATAAATTACAACAACTAAATTAACTATACATCCAAATTAATACAACTAAATTACAAATCTAAACTACACATAATAGCTAGGGGGCGCGGCGGCGCGGCGGCGGCCATTACAGGGAGGAGGAGGAGGGGATCGGGTGGCGCTCACAGGGTGCGCGGCGACGGCGACGAGGAGGCAGCGTCGGGGCAGGGGCGGCACGGGGCGGCGATGGCGTCGGGGCGGGGCGGGACGGCGTCGGGGCGTGGCGCAGGGGCGCGGCCGGTGACGGCGTCGGCGTGGGCTCGGGGGCACGGGCGACGGCGACGGCGGCGGGGCAGGCTGGCGGCATCGAGGAGGTCGGCGTCGTCGGGTGGCAACTGGCGATGAAATATGAAAAAAATGCGAAGTGCTGGCTTATATAGGGAAGGCTTTAGTCCCAGTTCGTGGCAAGAACGGGGACCAAAGCCACCCTTCAGTCCCAGTTGGTGCCACCAACCGGGACTGAAGGTTGGCTTTGGTACCGGTTCGTGGCACCAACCGGGACCAATGCCCCGCTTTAGTCGCGGTTGGTGCTACCAACCGGGACCAAAGGCCTGCGCCTGCCAAAGCCGTAGTGCGGTGGGATGTTTAGTCCCACCTCGTTAGCCGAGGAGTGGCATGACCTGTTTATAAGCCCTGCCCTGCCATCTCCATTGAACTCCTCTGAATTGCAAGCCTCTGGGTCTAATCTCGCACAGCTATGCCTGTGGGCCTGCTGTGCTTTCTGCGGGCCTGAATCCTGGCCCATTGATGGGTTTCTAGTCGTATTCACGCCGTGGTTGTCTAGTAGGTGGCATTTTTTTTATTTTTTCACAGTTTATTTATTTTCTTTTTGCTTTATTTATTTTATTTTGTTTCTACTTACAACAAAATACTTATTTATTTTATTTTATTTTGTTTCTAATTACTTATTTATTTTATTTTATGATAATTCTTTTTTCTATTAAAGTTTCTAACAAAAAATGTTTTTATGAAAATTCCTTTTGCTTTTAATGATTTTGAACAGAAAAAACTTTGATAATTTTAGTTGCATCAATTTTATATAATTTTAGTTTCAATAATACTAGAGGTTGCTTTTAATGTTTTCAACTGAAAATACGTTGATAATTTTAGTTTCATAAATTTTATTTATGTTATTAAAGTTTATTTTATTTTGTTTCTACTTATATATTTTATTAAAGTTTATTTTATTCTGTTTCTAATTACTTATTTATTTTATTAAAGTTTTTTCTGTGTTTAAAATGCACCATTCAAAGACACATCATCAATTTTCAACCCTTTCTGACTTCATTTGTTATTTTCCATGCATTTACTGATTATTTTGAGCTATAAGACCCTGAAATTGAAAAGCACTACAAATGAACTCTGAAAAGGTTGAAAGTTGGCATGGTATCATCATTTCACCCACATAGCATGTGCAAGAAAGTAGAGAGGGTTACGGCAAAAACTGGATGCACTTCGTGTACAAAATGGACAATCTGTTTCGAAGTATCAGGATTTCATACGGAAACTCGTCTGTTACAACAGGCATTTCAAATGAACTACGAAAAGGTTGAAAGTTGGCATGGTATCATCATAATAGTTGTGGAGAGAAAGTCTTCGCTTTTTTTGCTTGTGTGCTTTGCTTATTGTGCCGTAACCACGGATAGTCTTCATCGTTTATCAGGATCACTACTAGGGAAAAGCTTAGCAGCAGCGCGGGTTTTGGGTGTATCAGTAGCACGGATGCCCGCGCTACTGATACGGCGCCACAACTAACTTGTAGCAGTAGCGCGTGTTGACACACGCTACTGCTATACATGATTAGCTGTAGCGTGCGTTGCAAACAGCGCTACTGCTAATTAGCTGTAGCGGGTCTTATACCCCGCGCTACTGCTATTACTTTCAAAAACAAAAAAATCTCGATCCCGTGCGTGTTGTCAATGGCAGCAGTGGTTCGATCTAGCGATGATTGGCGTCGCCGGAGGCATGAACGGACAACGGAAGACCAGATCCAACACTGGTTGTTGGAGAGGGCCCGTTTCTATGGCAGAGCCAGGCCGCAGCGTGGGGCTCCTCTTCCCGACCATGCCAGATAGCTCCTGGTCGTCCATGGCGACGACCTGCATAGGCATGGACATGGGAGGGTGAGTCAAACCAGAGAGAGAGAGAGAGAAAAGGAAAACCGAGGGAGAGAGGAAGGTGATGTAGGGAGCAGCAGAGCTAGTCACCGGTGGTGAGGTGCTCCGGTGTGGTGGCGCGAGGCGGCGGCCTCCTAGACGTCGGTGGAAGACCGGCGAGCTCCTAGACGCCGGTGGCGCGAGGCGGCGGCCTCTTTCGGCGCCACGGAGGAGGATGGGCGCATGGGCAGGAGGTCCATGTGAGAGCATATGGAAAGTGAGAGGAGAGAGTGGTGGAAGAGAGGAGGGATTTGGGGGAGGAGATGGGGATTCGACCGAGGATATGGTGACTTCACCTACCTCATACTTAGTAGTAGCGAGGGATATAAAACCGCGCTACTACTATCAACTTAGTAGTAGTGCGGGTTTATACCCCTCGCTACTACTATGGCATGTGTCGGGGGGCACGGTAGAGACCGCTTAGTAGTAGCGAGGGTTAAAAACACGCGCTACTACTATCAACTTAGTAGTAGCGAGGGGTAAAAACCCGCGCTACTGCTAATTAGCAGTAGCGCTTCTTTTTGTGCCGCGCTGCTGCTAAGATTCTGTGTATAAGGTTTTCCCTAGTAGTGGATGCTTGGGTCAGCCTTGACTTTGAAGGGAGGAATTTCATTAAAATTTTCATAATCTTCAGACATGTCTGTCTTGCCCTCCATTCCCACGATGTCCCTTTTTTCTGAAAGAACTATGTGGCGCTTTGGCTCATCGTATGATGTATTCACTTCCTTATCTTTTATTTTTCTCGGTTTGGTAGACATGTCCTTCACATAGATAACCCATGCCACATCATTGGCTAGGACGAACGGTTTGTCAGTGTACCCAAGATTGTTCAGATCCACTATTGTCATTCCGTACTGTGGGTCTACCTGTACCCCGCCTCCTGACAGATTGACCCATTTGCACTTAAACAAAGGGACCTTAAAATCATGTCCGTAGTCAAGTTCCCATATTTGCACTATGTAACCATAATATGTGTCCTTTCCCCTCTCGGTTGTTGCATCAAAGCGGACACCGTTGTTTTGGTTGGTGCTCTTTTGATCTTGGGCGATCATGTAAAATGTATTCTCATTTATCTCGTATCCTTTGTAAGTCAATACAGTCGAAGATGGTCCCCTGGACAACGAGTACAGCTCATCACAAACAGTGTTGTCACCTCTAAGACGTGTTTCCAACCAACTGCTGAAAGTCCTGATGTGTTCACATGTAATCCAGACGTCACCTCTGAGACTGTTCTTGTGTTCATCGACATACGGGGTCACCAAGGTAGAGTTCTGTAAAACTGTGTAGTGTGCTTGAGACCAAGAATGCCCGTCCCTGCATATTATTAAGTCCGCTCCTAGCGTGCCTTTTCCAGTCAGTCTCCCATCATACCGCGATTTAGGGAGACCTGTCTTCATAAGGCCAGGAATGAAGTCAACACAAAACCCAATGACATCCTCTGTTTGATGGCCCATGGAGATGCTTCCTTCTGGCCTAGCACGGTTACGGACATATTTCTTTAGGACTCCCATGAAACTCTTAAAGGGGAACATATTGTGTAGAAATACAGGGCCTAAAAAGTAGCCATAAAGCCACAACTGGCTGGCATAAGAAAGATAGAGAAACTAATTGCCTATCCTATTACATGACCGTCATCCAAACTGGTTGAACATATTCCGTGCTACCATCTTCCACCGGATAGATTCAGTAACCAAACGCTCCCTGGCCTCCATCGGAGTGAGTAGCGACCACATACGGATGAACGCAGTAGCACGGAAAATAACCTGCAAAAAATGAATATTTGTTGTTCTGTTAAAAACCAAATCATTTCTGCAGTTCCAGACTGCCCATAATAAAGCACGTACTCCTACGCGAATGTGTCTCGCTGTTTCGGACTCTATCCCGTTAAGCCACGTTCCAAATAACATGCTGACGGAATTCGGAGGAGTAATGTTAAAAGCTATGTGGACCGTCCGCCAAAGAACCTTGGCCAACGACCAATCAAGAAAAAGGTGTTTGATAGTTTCATCCCGATCACAAAAACTACACCTAGTAGGTCCTGTCCAGTTACGCTTTGCCAGATTGTCCTTAGTTAAGATGACTTTTTATGTACAAACCACATAAACACTTTAATTTTCAAAGGAATTTTGACTCTCCAAACATATTTGGAACTAGGAATGGAGCTAGAATTGATAACATCGAGATACATTGATTTAACTGTAAACTCCCCAGTCCTAGTAAGCTTCCAGCGCAACTGATCGGGCCGTTAAGACAGCTAAACCTCCATCAGTCTACTCACTAAATGAAGCCACGCTTCCCAACGATTACCGGCTAGCGTCCTCCTGAATTGAATATTAAGGGGGGTGGACTGAAGTACCGTTGCAACGAAAGCATTGCGTCGTTGGACAATGCTATAAAGAGACGGGTATTGAAGCGCGAGGAGTGTCTCTCCTAGCCAAGTATCCTCCCAGAATCGCGTGTTGGTGCCATTTCCGATTATAAACTTTGTTCTATTGATAAAGGCTAATTTGACTCTCATGAGCCCTTTCCAAAAAGGCGAGTCCGTCGGTCTCGCTTTCACCCGAGACAAAGTTTTGGAGTGAAGATACTTACTACGGAGAATCTGCGCCCATGTGGCCTCAGTCTCTACAGATAACTTATACAGCCACTTGCTGAGAAGACATTTGTTCTTCACTTCAAGATTTTCAATGCCAAGACCCCCTTGGTCTTTTGGTCGACAAATAATATCCCATTTGGCGAGTCTATATTTCCTTTTTAGTTCATCACTCTGCCAGAAGAATCGGGATCAATAAAAGTCCAGCCTTTTTCTAACTCCAACTGGAACCTCGAAAAAAGACAAGAGAAACATAGGCATATTCGTGAGAACCGAATTAATGAGAATTAATCGGCCTCTGTACCTGTGGTGATGTTCGCATCCACTTGCAGGTTCTTAAAACTGCCATTTCTCCCTTCTATAAAAGTAAGGTACGCCTTTGGCATACTCTCAAAACAAATTCTCAATGCATTGCTACTATTAAAGAAAAAACAATGTCACAAACCACAAATTAACTCATGGACCAATCGTTTCCTCCCCATCTTGATTATTTTCCAATCCTCCTTGGGGATAATGCTTCATCAATCACGATTTGTCTAAAAGAAAGTCATTGCGACGCATGGCGCATCAAGAAATAAATTGCCAAACACAAGACTTGAACCAGGTTGGCAAGGATAGCACGCACCCATGAAAACCAACTCTACTAGCCAATACTCTTGTGCATAAACAAAGGACTGGAGAAATAAATATATCAAAGAAATAAATTAGAACCAAACAATCACTGAATTTGAGTCGAACTCTGCATCTATCGCGGCCTTTACTACCCTTCTCGTATATAATGGCGATCAGAGCGGGGTAAATCTCTGGATTCAGAGAGACAATCGTAGCGCGATAAATCAATTCTTGATTGATTACATCAAACAAAACGCATGCTGCATGCTGAATCAACCACACATAAATTAACTACGTTGTTTCACTGTCTTTGGCAAGCAAGCAGCACTCTGGTCACACTCACACCAAATGGCCGGGGTTGTGTGGCCTTACGTGGTAGACACAACACACCCACGGGACGGGCACATCAAACCTTCATTATCATTACAGGCACACTCATTACAGCAGACCAAATCAAGCCACACACAGATGATACAAAGTATCATTCTTCACGGGAAAATAATTAATCAGGTGCACACACGCAGCGTCAAACCAGCACCAATTTATTCTTGGGAAAAAAACACAATCTTGGCAAGAAAACACCTGAACCGTTGCGGCAACGACAGCAGCCGACAACAGCAAGATGCCGTCGTCGTTCTGCAATAACCGAGCCTACACAACACAGGTAATGATAGTATGTATATAGTATGTAACAGAGTATTTAATCACAAAAAGTCTCTGATGTGTGTGTACCTGAATAGTGTCTGGTCGGCTCACCGGAGAACTGAGACTCTAGGCAGGGGCTTCTTGTAGTACGCCGAGTGGCGCGGCTGGAAGAGGGAAGGGTCGTGGCCGGCCTCTGGCCCATCCCACTCCAGCTTATCCCACCAGTCCTTCTCACAGTTCACAATCGGACGACTGTCTCGGTCAACGGCTGGGAGGCGCTTGAGACCCCAGCATCCCCTGACCCTGATGGTCTCAAGCTTGGGAGCAAACATCTTGGCTTTGCATATGTGTTGCAGCTTGAAGAGCTGATGCAAGTAGATATGCTTCAGGTTTGGGAATTCTAGTACACCTTTATGGTAGTTAGCTATTCTTGTCAGAACCTCTGGCGCCACAGGGAACACCTGCCTTAGATCACCACAGAAGACGATGTGGAGGGTCTCCAAGCTTCCCAAGGTGTATAACATGGAGAATGGGAGAACAAATGTGAGCCTCGGACATGAGAAAAGGTGTATGCTCTGCAGTTTTGCAAAGGAAATATGGTCTCTAAGATACCACGTCCTTTCTTTGCTCCAAATGCAATGGGTCATCGGGAGATCAGCTGCCCAAAAGTTCACTAGTTCTTCAAAGTTGCAGTAATTATTGGTAATACTAAAGGCTGTATGCATCTTGGGGCATCTCACCATATGACAAGATTTCAGATGTCGCCATGTAAGTTTCTCATTTCCTATGGACATCATATGTTCAGGTATTGTAGTGGTGATGCAGGAATTGTCGTGTGCATGCAATGACTCAGCCTTGTTCATCACAAAGATGATAGCCTTCACTCCTCTTTTGTTGTCCGTTCTGGTGAAACTAATTCCATCACCAATCTCAACATGGGATCCCAACGGCTGAAACTGCATTCCATTGTTGTAGTCGTGATCAATAATTATGTTGTCAATAGAGACATCAATGTAGGTGTTGTAAGTGTTGGGGGTTAATGATTTTGGTTGAGGAGGACCCATTATTTTCCCACTATTACAAGGGTCCATCTTGTCCTTCATATAGCTTTGTCCCTTAACATTGACGGTACAAGGGACACAGAGATTTAGATGGTACCTATTGCTCTTCCAACAAAATCGAACATTGCTTTGTAATACCAAGGACTGGAAAAACCTTATGTCCATTATAGTAACATAAACTTCAGGTGGTTTTGTTTGAGCAGGACTGGCCGAGGAATCAATGTGCAGCACTGTCAGTGTTGGCAGACCCTCTTCTGGCCATATAATTGCACGGAGTTGCAAACATTCCAATAGAATTATTTGCTGGAGATTTGGGGCTTGTACCACCTGAGTTGTGAGGTCAAGTGTCTTGACTCTTGTGCTTGAGAGGTCCAACTCCTCAAGGTTTGGAAGTGATCCACGCAGTGTGAAGTCAGACAATCTTGCACAACCAGCCATGGAGATGCGGCTTATTTTGGCTTCCTTGTAATTATCCTTTCTTGGTCTTGCATGTAAGCTGAATGATTCAAGTGATGGAGGGAGTCCTTCAACGTGCTCCAAACCAACACAACCATCTAGAACTAGAGTCTTGAGGATAGTTGATCTTGACAAGCTGGGCAAAACTGTGAATTCATCCTTTCCGCCCGTCTCACAAGAGCAAGTAGGGTCAATTACTCGAAGCTTGCGAAGGTTCTGCAGTTGCCCCAATGCAAAAATGATGTACCAAAACCTTCCGTTCTTTATATGAACTTCCCTGATGTTTGCAGACATCTGCTCTATTCTCTCTGGTGATGAAGGCAGATCCCAATCTGTATTGCATATGTCTATCACCCATAGGCTCTTAAAAAAATCCATTGTTGTCATATCTTGCTTCTTGGGTTCTTCCGCTTGTTGATCTTTGCAACTATCTAATCCGAGGAATCTTAAGTTGAGGCAAGAATGGAAAGGAGGTGAAGAAAAATTGAAGCTGCAGTGGCATAACTTGAGCACACGAAGTTTGTCTGACTGATGAAACATGCCATTGGGTAATAATGGAGGATCAGATCCACTTGTGGCTGCTCCGAGAAAAAATGATGTTGACTCTGGATGCACAAAAGACCTGTCCTTGACAAATATCCATCGTTTTGGAGGCGTCTCCAATTGTGCACCAAAATAGGGCAGTGCATTAGATGAATAATCATCTATATTTAGGTGTTGATGCAGAGCAGCTGCAACCTCCCATGCTTCGTCACCCTGACCTCCTTGTATGATCCCATCGCAGACCCAATAGTTAGAAGCATGGGGGGCCCAGTCATAGTCCATGATGTTGCCTCCTTGATAATTTAATGATAGCAGATACAAGCAACACTCTTCAACTGCTTCTCCAAGCTTATCCATGTACCCGGAAATTTCTCTAGCCTCATTTTGTAGCAAATAATTCCAAGGTTTAATCAACGAGTCCTCATAAAGAAAAAGATGTGAATTATCCACCTTCTCACTAATTCCTGGGTTGAGCCGAAGCCTTCCTCGAAATGTCCACAATACTTTACTGCCAAATGCAAACCACTGATCCATTAGAGGTTGGGGAATACCAAAATCATTCAAGTCAATTGTGTTGCCGCTTCCATTGTGGAAGAACACTAAACATATGTGTTCTCGTAAGGCTCGATTGATCTCTGCCCCAGCGTCTTGTATCTCAGCTCTAGAGCTTTCGTCTACCCCTCTGAAATCATCTTCTTGATCTTGCTTGTCAAAAATATCCATTACCCTCTGAGGAAGCTTGAGTTCTTCTGCGATCAATCTCTGGAGTGCTCTTCGGCTTTTCCACTTCGAGCAATCGACGTGTATGATCTTGTCAAATTTCTCCACCAGAGATGGTGGATGGTGTTCAGCTATGGCTCTAAGCACCGCCGAAGCAGCCAGCCCTTGCCATCCATCAAAATATATGGCCTTGTGTGCAGTATTGCTCGTATCCTCCAGATAAGGGATTATCAGTCGCACCGCTTGTTCGACGGTGTCCGGACCAATCCACTGCATAATTAGTTAATGGTAATTAGTTGAGGTGGCTCACTTTAGCAGTTTTCGACTAGTAACATACTAAATGTAAAAGGTACAACTATTTTTTTTATTTGGATCAAGACTAATTAATTAAAATGCAGGCACGGACGGCACTCACACCAAGCTGTGCACTGGTGGCGGCATACGTGTTTTCATTAGGAGAGAATTCCTTATTTGACACTACTTCAAAATATGTTCCCTTATTTGACACTAGAATTTTCTTTCTTCTCTATTTGACACTTGGTGGCGGCGCTTCGATGGCTCGGCCAAGATGGAGTCTTGGCGAGCAGCGAGCGGCTGGTCAATCCTGCGCGGCGTGGCGAGCGGCATTGCTCTTCTGCTAGTGTCGCCTGGGTTCTTCCGTGGAGAGGCAGGTCTGGTCAGACGCAAGGCTGTCCCTTGGTGGGTGACAACCGTCGCGGGCGTCCCGGACCTGGCCGGAGGTGCTGGTTGGCTATGGTACGCCTAGGCATACTCTCCAAAAAAAACTATGTAACCAAAGCAGGCAGCTTGATCATTGATGGATTATAGGTAACACACAACACACGTACGCGGAACCGCAAGTTGCTAGAGGCGCCATACAGTTTCAATAGTTCCGTGACTCAGGTCATTTCTCTCCCCGCGTGTGTTGCTACCTAGTCCGTGGCTCAACTCGTTGCATGTAACATGATCTTGATATAGCATTTATGTAACATGATTTATTTAGCTGTGTAGAAAATCCAGTCATCAAATATACGGATCTCAGATGGCCATTTAACCTTGACCACATATCTCATATACTTCTTTGTCTTTTTTTGGGTGAAACATATATTTCTTTGTCTTTAATAGTAAGAAATTGGGTCGCAGAATGCATCAAGGGTAGTAACGTCCTTTTACATCTCTACTTAACACCGTTGGAGTTAAAAATGAACTAGAGTGTCATACAGGGAATAAAATTTACGCCTGGTGTCAAATAGGGAAGAAAAACTTTTTCAGTGTCAAATAAGGAATCAGATTTTAAGATAGTGTCAAATAAGAAAATCTCTCTTTCATTATCTGGTAGTTTTATAGTACTTAGTTATGAGAGTTTGTCTTACTTTTGGTGAGCTGGATCCTATGTGATCATGGTTGCCAGATTTTGCTACTCCCTCCATCCATCTATATAACATAGGGTCTAGTTCATTCTTTAAGGCTAACTTTGACCATATGCGTATGTCAAAGCAATAATATATGACATGAAAATTACATAAACCATACCGTCAAATTCGTACGTGAAAGGAGCTTTCAATGTTATAATTTTCACATTATACATCTCATATACTATTAAGCTTATATATAGTAACACTATTCATCAACCAGGGTGCAGAATAAGTTATTCTTCACCCGAGGTAATCTTACGATCGTTTCATAAATAAATTATATTTGAAATACAAATAGGTACATTCATATTGATTAAAAAACGTAAAATTTGACATAAGAAAACAAAAATATAGGTCGTAAGAGACCAAAAAAATTGTATTTTATGTATATTTTACATATGTTTTTTACATTTGAAGTTTTACGTAGCATAAAATATATTTTTACGATGATTTTATATTTTCTTATGTTCTCTTTTCACACATGAAATAAGACAAAATTTACGGAATGTAAAATTATAGTGCATTGATGTTAAAACAGAGAGGGGTGAAGAATAACTACTCCTCACCCAAAGTGAAGAATAACTATTCTACCTCATCAAGTAGTGTCTTTGTGTTAATGCTGATGAACTGTAGCTATTGAATTAGCTTTAGGTGGTCTCTTTGGTGTCGATTTTAAGATAGTTTGTAATTGGCTCTAGGAATATGTTTTGTGAAACTTAGCAATGTAGTGTCTTCAAAAGTTCTTTATATGCAACACCGACAGTGATAATTATGTTGAGTAGCAGATAGTTCCATGGCTCTTGCTATAGTTTAATTGTGTATAGTGACGGAAATATCTTTAATGCTAAAACTAAAGGATCTCCTTTTTGGAATGGGATCCAAGCGGTGAAACCTGCGTTTACGGTTGGGGCCCGTTTCCAGGTGAATAATGGAAAATCCACGAGATTCTGGCTGGACGCTTGGTTGGGGCCTACCCCCCTTTTGATGAACCACGGGCCGCTCTTCCAGCTCGCAACGGACATGGAGCTGATGGTTGACGCTACGTTGCGTACATCGCCGCCAGCCGTCAGCTTCAAGAGAAATCTGAATCCTGTTGAGGGCGATGTTGGGATGACTTGGTGCATTTGATCGGGGCGCGTGCACTAAATGATGCGACTGATGTGGTCTCCTGGATCTTGACCGCCTCCGAGAAATTCTCCGTAAAACCCCAACAAACGTACCGAAGGTGATACGTTTGACATAGCTAGGGGCTATGGAAATCAGGGATCCCACTCAAGATCACAATCTTCCTTTGATAAATGTTCCGTAACCGTCTACCATCCTCGGAAAACATAGCAAAGCATAACGGACCATATAATGGGTCCTGCACTGTTTTCGGATTGACGGAGGGTGCTAACCATGTGTTCTTTCGGTGGCACCTAGCACGTTTTGCCTGGAGTGCTATGCGGGAGGCGTTCGGACAGAACTGGAACCCGGCTTCGGGTGCTGACTTGCTCGCTGTGCTGCAAACACAGCGTGGTGCTTTTGCTAGGATCGTGTGGCGTAGCATAGGGGCGCTCCTATGGGCTCTTTGGACTATCCGCATCAAAATTACTATTGAGAAGAAATTCCCCTCCCACCCCGTTGATGTGATATTCAAATGCCACCTATTTCTTGAGGTGTGGCCACCTTTGGGAAAGGAGCGTAACGTTGAGATCATGCAGGATGTTATGGGGCAGATCAAAAGCATTCAGATGGTCGCTCGACACGACACGACGCCCCTTTGATCATCTTTTGGAGTCCTTGTTCGTTGGCCGGAGCCCGGAGGCTAACACCAGCTAGCTATTTTGCTTTCTATCTTATGTCGTCCTAGGAGCCATGGTGCCTGTAATGCCTTGGTTGTACTATTTCGTATGGTCTGTTTCAAACTATTTGTGTTTGCTGGATGATGTATGTTGGGCTTTATTAATTTAAAGCCGGATGTTTCTTGCGTCTTCGTTCTAAAAAAGAGTATGATATTTTGTAATTCATCTAGATAGTGCTTTTTTGGTGGCTTCTATACGATTTTCAATGACTACTGCATATGTCATTGGGATAGTAATGGTAAATCACCTATCATGGCAGTTGATGTTAAAGCCTGGCCGACTCATAAAACATATCATGGCAGTTGATGTTAAAGCCCGACCGACTCCTAAAACTTGTCATGGCGGTTGATGTTAAAGCTCGACCGACTCCTAAAAGGCGACCTTGCATATCATAGATACAAGGTCCAGTTTGTTTTCCCATGCTATCATTAGTTCATTACAACTTCCATATGTGTCGTGGG
Source organism: Triticum urartu (assembly GCF_056163025.1). Classification (NCBI taxonomy): domain Eukaryota; kingdom Viridiplantae; phylum Streptophyta; class Magnoliopsida; order Poales; family Poaceae; genus Triticum; species Triticum urartu. Next base: position 764,933,311 of record NC_141874.1, read on the forward strand.
CGGTTTTTTCTTTAATCATGCAATAATGTTGATTGATGAAGATTAAACCATGTTGCTATGTTTCATAGGGGCATAGCTCTAGTGTCTCTTTGGAATGAGAATACCGCACATACGGAAGATCTTAATGTGAACAAAATGATAAAAATGGTGTCAAAGAAAGGGTGCTTTCTTTGATTATGGTTGCACATTTAGAAAGCCCGAATGTCTTATTATGTATTCTCTGCTGTTACTTTGTACTAATGTTTTGCCCCTGTTGATAGTAACTCAATGCTAACTCTTTATTTGGTGCTTTTATTACAATGTTACTAAGTCTGTCCTCTAGCTATGGTTCATGCTCAACATAGGTAATGCAGATGTTTTTGCTTGATCTGCGCAAGAGGTAGACTTCCGTATAAAGTCTTTTTGCTTACCATCTATGATGTGGCCTGACCGGCAACGTAATGGGCAGGTTTCATGATACTCTGCATCCTGTTCAGCTGATCGCCAAGAAAGGCTGCCAATTTGAATCCAACCAAATGGAAATGAGGACCGCGGCGGAACTGTCCACTATGAGTACTCATGTGGCCATGATATTTCTTTTTCTTACATGATTTCTGTAACATTTGATGTGTATTTATAGATGTTCTTTTCAAGGGAAAAAATTAGGTGGACAGCCTGCAAATTAAGTTCAAACCAACCAGAACTACTGGTTTCTATCATACAACGAATGTACCCGTAAATCGATAGTGGGGGCTAATGCTTATATGTGTACCAAGGACAAAAACCATTTAAGAGACCGGACACTAACCGTCACGTCATACTTAAGGTCTTGAATTAGCCGATAAGGCTACAAACATTGCTCGTTTTCACCATGTTTCCTCCTCCTTTAGGCTATCTACTTATGCGGTAGCTGCTGTGTATCCAGGGCCGGCCTCGAAGATGAAGACTTGTGCGTTAATCCAACAAAACTGATGCATACGCCATGACCGCTATGATTTCATCACTAGGAAGGTGATGGTGGAGGAGACGAGGGAGCTAGGACGAGATAGATCATAGCTAGAGCATACCTGTTGCTGTTTGGTTGTTAGCTGCTGGGGTAGAATCTAGCTAGCTAAGGTTTGTTCAATGAGATACTCCATCCGTTTCTAAATATAAGCCCTTCTAGAGATTTCAATATGGACTATGTACTAAGTATATAGATATATTTTAGAGTATATATTCACTCATTTTGCTCCGTATATAGTCCTTATTGGAATCTATAAAAGGCCTGATATAGGTACTGTATTTGGTGTGTGCGTGGATGTGTGTGTGTGTTCACTCATTGTATGTGTGTGTTTGATCTATGCCACCGTTGCTAGCTTCATCCTTGGAGCGAGCTAATGAACATGTAAACCTTGAACATATCATTTAGTATATTCAAGAACAAATTAATACAACCATCCCAGACATGCTTAATTGTTATACTATGAACAAGTGCCATGTCTAGATGTATACTACCACAAGAATTAAATTAGTATTGCCACTTTAGATTGAGAATTGCATGCATGTATCGGTAGAAAAATACCACTTCCGGTCCCGGTCCAGGTAGCCGTCGCAGTCGCAGTCGCTGTCGCGGCATGATGACTAAAATTTCAGTGAAGGCCTGGTAAAGACAGGAAAGCTCCAGCTAGCTCCTGATTGATAGTTAAAAGAGGAGCATAGGTGTTGGTATGTTTGTCCATAAACAAAACGAATATTGTCAGTCGATGCATAATATGCTTGTTTGTTGCTGTAGAAACTAAATTAAAATCAGGCCAATGTGAGCAATAAACACTAGACATATACTCCCTCCGGTCCTTTTTACTCCGCACATTAGCTTTGTCTGAAGTCAAAGTTTGTTAAGTTTGACCAAATTTATATTAGAAAATATTAACATCTATAACATCTAATAAATATAATATGAAAATATATTCCGAGATGGATTTAATAATAAATGTGTTGTTATGTTAATGTTAATAATTTTTTGTATAAACTTGGTCAAAGTTAGATGAGATTGACTTCAGACAAACCTACTATGCAGAGTAAAAAGGACCGGAGGGAGTACATAGTAGAAGAGCTGAGATCACATATAGTAGTAGTAGTAGTAGTAGTAGTAGTAGTAGTAGTAGTAGTAGTAGTAATTGTTGTTGTTGTAGCACCCCGCCCGTTAGTGGAGGCTGAGATGTGTTGTGTGGTGGTTTAGTGCTACTTTGAGTACATGGATAGCTTAGAAAGAGTTTGACCAGCATATATACCCTTGTGGTCCAAACGTAGCACCTCCGGGTTAACCCTTTTACAAGAAATGAGGACGAAAGTGTAAGAGAGGTGCTCTATATGCGTGATCCCACCTCACAGGTGGGCATGGTATTGAGCGAATTTGAGTTGGTGTGTTGTTACATTGTTGCTAAGGAGTGGCTTTAATTTTGCCAAAGCAAGCATGGGAACATACTATATGAAAAGGTGTGCACCTACTTTGTTTTGTTATTAGCATTACCAACACTAAACTGCATGCATGGGAAATCATCTCACTGGGGAAGGAGATGGTGGCTGTGTGTTTTGATTAGCACTTGGCACCATGCCACCATGGTGGTTGGTGCAGCCATTAAGACAAGACAGGTGGCAGCGACTAGCTAGCGTGTTTCAGGCTGCAAGTGGACGTGGGCCGCCCACGGTGCCCACTTAAAATCCCACATATCTTGCGTTCGTGGACACCCGCGTATCTAGCGTATTTGGAAATGGATTAAGTGGGTTGTCCCGCGGACGCCACATAGAACCCACATCATCTTTCTCGTTCGGTGGTTGCTAAACGAAAACGTCTCCTCATACTTGTTCGAACGATGCAGAGAGGGTCAGGCCGCGCGGAAGCTTAACGGCAGCCGTCCGCTTCCTCCATGGCCGGCGGCGGCGAGCTGCGAGCTCTACACGCGGTGCCAGCGGAGCGCGATGCCGTGGTGGGGCTTGAAGCCTGGCCAGCCGGCGTGGTGGCACTGCAGCAGCTTGCGGCGGCACGGCACGTTGCGGCAAGGCCAACGAAGGTGCGACGGCCGTCAGGGCCCGTGCTGCTTGGCTCGCGGCATCTGCACGCAGAGCTCACGCGAGACACGCGACATGGCCAGGGGTGGCGCACGCCTGTACCACGGTAGAGCGCGTCAGCACTCGGACTATGCCTAGCGGCGGCACGCGTGATGGAGGACGATGGCCATCGGCTCACATGCTTAAGAAAACAGACGACAAGACGCAGCGGACGGCAGGATATGTCTCACGGAGCTTGGAGTGCGGGTGAGCCAGCCACTAATTCCATGTCCAATGGAACATGGCTTCACATGCGGGCGCCATGGCTACACATGGCAGTGATGGCATGCAACGAGGCTGCATGGCGGGCGTACACTAACCAGCATCGCTCAACAAACGCGGCGGACAAGTCCTGCTATCTTTCTAATTTGCATGCCTGATTATGTGGGTAAGTGGTACCCGCGAACAGAAAGCTAACGCTAAATGGGTTACCCACATAATCCCACTTAAATTATGTGGACAATGCGGCGTTATGTGGGCAGCCCGTGGATCGTCCCACTTGCAGCCTGAAGCGTGTTGCTATGAGAAGTGGTAGATAATCGCATCCTCAATTTGGAGTGGTCTTATTCGCTATTGCATATCTTCAAAACTTCAAATGTGGATCAGATTAACTATATATAGGGGCCATGACGCATAGCACCTGCCAGCAGCAGGCATGATCCGACGTCGTCTACGCATGAGTCGTTGTGCGTAGCACCTGCCAGCGACACATCCGTACCACTCGCCGTGAGTAGCACCTCTTGAGCTGGATCGAACCCGTCATTGTAGTAACATGCACGTACGCGTCAGGGTCTCAGATGCGGCGGATAAGTGTGACAACGGCTGAATCGTATGGCCGTGTCAAAGGTTGTTATATCTCTATTAAAGGTTGTAATCAGCTGTGTGCGTAAAGTGAGAAGAAATACAGAAAAGTGGCACAAGTTGTGTGCGGTGCCAAGCCCCTATGTGTGTGTGTGATTCTTTTTCTTCCTCGGACTGTTCCAACACTTTTTACATCTTTGACATGGATGTTAATTAGTATTTTGAACAAGAATAGTTCTAGTCTAGATTGTAGCAAGAGCAAGCATGTGTAGGTACCTGTCGTGGCATCAAGACAAGAAGCTCCAAAAATCTAACCCATGGATCTGCACCTCCGATCCAGATGAATCAATTTGCTAGCTGCTACACCATCTTGATGAAAAAATACAATAAATAAATAGCAGGATAATTAATATGTGGTTTCTAGTAAGTAGTTGTGTCTGTGCATGAGCAAACGCTAAGCAACTAACATCAGATGTATAAAGCAGAAGAATTAATCATACACCATAGCAGAGTACCTTAATTTGCAGGCACACAAATCTTGCTTGCGCCAGGAGCAAAATGTTGATACGAAGGAGGAGAGGGGCAATGAACGAACCACCAGGGATATTGGGAGCAGTGAACCAGCTAGCTATGGCATGGTATGTAGTGAGTGCAGTGCCTATATTTTTTGGCTTTGCTTTATGAGGTGGTCCATTCCTTGCCTTTTGTTTTTGAGAAATGTCCATTCCTTGCTTGAGGCTGGAGCAAAGATGGAATTGTAGCCATGCCTCTTTTCTTCTTTCTTTTCCTTTCTCTTTGAAATAAAGCAAGGGTGGGGCAGGCCCTAGACTTTGGATCGGATTCCATTTGATTCCCACGATACAAATCATGCATGAGTACTAATTACAACTCCATTCATTCCAAAACGTAGTGCATATTTGTTTGTTCAAAAGTCAAACATGTATATGTTTGATCAAGTTTACATAATAAACTATTAATATCTATGGATACTAAGTAAATAAAATATAAAAGTACACTTCTTCATGAATCTAACGGTACTAGTTTTGGATTTTCTCTATAATATTTGTCAAAAGTAGACATGTTTGACTTTCAAAAATAAAATATGCACTGCGTTGTGGAACAGAGGGATATATGTATGCCTGGGAGGTATATGCCGGGTGGTTTTGGCCCTTTGCCGAGTGTCCTTGGCACTCGGCGTATAACGCAATCCCAGTAGTGCTACTCGCAGGAGCATCTTCTCTTCCGTACCCTTCGCACCGCTTGTGGGGCTCGCACGAAGACCATATGGTAACCAAAGTCCTAGTCGCGCCATGCGCATGCACAATAGCGTGGCATGTGGTGCGTACGTACGTACTCGATCGGTTGGAGCAGACGCGCTTCCCTGCTACGCTGGAGGTAAGGGGACTCAGGAGCCTTGAAAAATGGTGCTGGAAATGTTCTTTGAAGAATGATTGCATTTCCAGCTGGCCTCTTGGAGGGGGGAATGGAGGACTATGGACTGGTCATTGTTTGTTTTCCCTATTTTTCTCTTTTGCTCTCTGTATCTATCAGGTTCTTCTTTTTCCTTGTTTGTATTGGCCACCTTCTATAATGCATGCAAAGGCAGAGCTTCATGCTGAGGATTTGGATGAAAGAAAGTACGACCGCGCGTAGTATATATCCATTCTTCATTGCTTCATGCAGAGGATTTGGATCACAAACAATGCTCAGAAGAAACGAGCTGCAGATAGAGGTGGCAGAGGAAGCTAAAGGAGTCACACATTTTTTTGTGTGCTCTAGTCGGGCCTCGGAATATATGTATGTATGTATGTATGGTGACATGAGCTTGGTTTTTGCCGGCATAATCAAGCTAGGGTTATAATCATAACATAAGCAGCATGGTAGTGTACAGTGATACTCAACAACTCCCATAGACATGTCATGGAGTGATCGTGTCTAGGTTTACATAGGTAGTTTTCTATTGCCATATACTGCATATACTAATATCGATGCAACGCTCACTGTGAGCAGCGAGTGTTGTCCACATATTACATATGTGTATTCGTACACATATGCTCAGTTCCATAAACCCATATGAACACACGGACTCACACCTTACCCCTATGACCCCTTGAGTAGTACAAAGCATATCATTTTCTTTTCTCATTCTACCTTCTATATAAAGTTAGGTTCATTATGACGTGATACCTAACAATTTCTTCTCCAGGGATACCATAGGATAAAGCAATTGAAAGACAATTATGAGTAAGTCATAATACATTTCCAGGCAGCACACATATGCGTGCTAGCTGTTGAATCAATTGCACGCAAATTAACATTGTTTCATACATTGTCTTGGACAAACAACACTCTCATAACACCAATGAGGCTGTGTGACCGTGCTAGACCCAGATCACCCACATGCACATCACCCCTAATCTATAATACATAAATAGTTGATCCCCACACTAAGTCTAATTCTCTTAACATGCAGCCCTTCACATCACCAAATGTGCCATGTCATCATCCACTAGAACTATTTTGTAGCACATGCATAACCCAATTTAATTATTCCATCTCCAATAGTCCAACGTATATGCATATTCTTTGTTCACATAGAATTACTTCCGAAAATAATAGTTTTCGACTTAGATCATTTCATGCATATAGAATGTATTCAAAATTAGTTTTTAAAATCCCGCAGCAACGTACAATCACAAACCAACCCAAACCACACTCATACGGTATGCTGTCTCCATCACACCGGAAACACCAAAAATAAGCTTAGGAACAAAAACCACACTTCGCCATCAGGTCGTTTACCTTTGATCATTTTCTTCAGTGAAAAAAATAGAGCTAATAGCACTGTCGGTGCACAAACTTTCATGGCCCAGATGGTGTTAGTCCATCAACTCGTGAAATGGAATGTCGTCATGCAAAAACTTGCAAGGTGGGAGCAAAAACTGTCCAAAAACTGTCTATTTGATCATTTTGTTTTATGCAATGTTTTTATATAAAAATAAACCTCTGTTTGATAAGCTAAGGTAAACTTTGTTTGATGAAAAGGCAGAGGGGGCGGTGCTTTTCATTGATCAATAGAGAAGAAACATTTGTGGTCCTTCTCCCCAAGCGAGATGGAATCCACATCCCCTGTTGTATTCCATCCAATCTCCCTATTAACTGTGATGTAAAGATCCTCTGCTCGTGGGCTCGCCTCCAGGCCGCAGCAACAAATCAGCATTCTCGTCGACGTCGATCAATTCGGCTTCATCACCGGCCGCAGCATATCCGATCTTTTTGTTTATGGAGCTGGTGCAATGCTGACAACAGAACTGCTCCCACCTCGGTCTTGAAGCTTGACTCTGCCAAAGCCTTTGGTTCATCAATTGGATCTGAGGAAGATCATGGAGGTCCGGCTTCTACGAGAGGTCTAACTTCTTGCTAGGAATCGCATCAGATTGTAATGTAGGCTGATCCATCGTTATTCTGGAGGGTTCATCCCTTCGAACCAAAAGGACTCTAAAAGAAGAAGAAAATATCATATGGGTTGGAATTCTACAAAATCTTTTGAACTAAAGAGGCCCTTAAAGAATGCCCACACTTCAATGTTATTTTCTGCATGCGTTGCTTGTCATCTACTCCCTCCGTTCCAAATTAGAGTATTTAACCAAAAACTACCACATTTGCCGGAAACGTGACGGAAAACAACCACTCTACGTTTTTGTGCGAAAAACTACCAAATTTTTCCTAAACCGTGACAAAAAACTACCAACTTGCAAAAACGCTCGCTTCGCCCGCGCTAACCCCGTTTCTGACCGGTTGGGCCCGCGAACAGTTGCCACGCGGGCTAACGGGCGGGCGGCGCGCGTTGACGGCCGTTAACGGCGCTTCCGCTGTCGGAACGGCGGCTGTCGGTCGGGTGATAAGTGAGAGCGAGCGAGCTCAGCCACTCGCTCATTCTCTTCCTCCTCGCTCGCTCTCACTCATCCTCATCCTCTCCCCTCTCCCTGGTGCTGTGAGTTAGGTTAGCCTATCGCTGTCGCCGCCACGGCCATTGCTGCCGGTAGAAGTTGAGGATGCCATCCTGGAATGACGAGGAGAGCTCGGACGAGGACATCAACATGGTTTCAATGGATCCTTAGCTCTTTGTAAGTGCATAATGGTGGAACAGAGTTAGGGTTAGGGTTAGTTCATCCAAGTTGGAGATTCCAAGTTGCTTTTGGTTTGATTCGAAGTTTCTTTTGCAGGAAACCCCTGACACTGTGGTGGAACCATTTTTCTGTGGTTCTTACACTGAATCTGAGCCGACGTGCATGATGCATCATCAGAGGCCGAAGAAGATGGTGGCTTTTGAAGGTGCTTTGACTGGGAGGCGATTCCTGGGTTGTCCTGTGCAGCAGGTATTAAATCTTGAACGCTAACTTGTTTTGCTGGTGGAGATGTGTGATGTGTTTTGCTGCTGGAGATGTGTGGTGCAGCATGTGGTGCAGAGATGTGTGATGTGCAGAGATGTGTGCTGTAGTTTAGAACTGAAACTTGAAAGTGCCATACATATGGAAGCTATATGTGAAAGTAGATCTTTAGTTAACTGAATTCAATACATGACTGAACCTGAGAACACCTACATGCAGAGATCTTTAGTGTACTGTGAACTGAATGTATTAGTTAGGTGTTTACTGAATATAGCTGTTAACTAAAAAAACAGATTTAAATGAATTTATATTTACTGCTTAATATAGCTATTAACTGAATTTATCTCTGATGCCAAGTCAGGTGTTGTGTGCTTACTATGAAAGAATTATGTTTGCATAATTCAGAGAGCATATTGATGTAGGTGTGAACTTTGGTTATCTGTACTTAGTTTGTTACTAAGTGATTTGTGCTTAATTATAAATAATTGCTTCTGTAGGATGTAGGTGTGAACTGTGGGGTTGTGGAGTGGGTGGACAGTCCTTGGCCAGAGATTCTACAAAGGTGCCTAACAAGGATTTGGGACATGTACCATGAGCAGAACTTGGGGAGGGTGAAGGACAAACAAGCCCATGAGAAAGAGGTGGCCAAGCTACAGAAGGAAATTGATTTCCTGTCAAACAACTACAGCCAGTTGGTTGAAGATGTATCCAAGCTTTTTGACTATCAAGATGGCAAGATGTCTCATCACATGGACTATACCAGTCAGGCAATCAATGATCTAAATGCAAAGAAGAAACAACTTGAGGATCAAGCAAAGATTGAGATAAGTATGGAAAAGATGAAGCTTGCCAAGGAGCAAAGGTGCATTCTTCAAAGCCAAGCAGATATCATTCAGAACATGAGGAAGGCCATGAAGAAAGTGGAGGGGGACAGGGACCTACTTAAGAAAGAGAAGAAGAAGCTGGAGTATCTGATTGCTGATATGGTCAATGCTGGGCATGCCAGCAAAGATAAGCTGAAGAGGATCAAGGCAATTATGAATGAGTGAAGTGCTTGGTGTGTGGGTTAAGTAATTAGTAGGCCTATATATATAGCTGGCCTTGGAATGTCATGCATGTTAGGTGTATATTTTGGGAAAGTTTTATGTGCTTTCAGAATGGTATGAGGGAGGGAGGTACTCTTATGGTTTAAGAACTAGTTGGTTTTATCTATGATGTAATGACTTTTATGTTAAGACCTACTATGCTAAGTGAGTACTCATGCTAAGTTAATTAAGTAAGAATGTTTTATCTATGATGAGTCTGTTTTACTCTGCATATATCATGTGTGGATAACTGACAGTAGTGACATAGTTGGAAGTAGAAAGCAGCAAGTAACATATATAGCAAGTAGCTTAGATAGTCTGACAAATAACTTAACATATGTAGGAAGTAGCAACTAACATATATAGATAATCTGACATAGATAGATAGTACTACCATTCATAGTCTGACATAGATAGCAACTAGTAGTAGATAGTGCCTGACATAGATAGCAAGTAGATAGTGCTGACGAAACTGAACCTAGGAACTTACTGAACTTACGAAAGTTCAGGACTGACGAAACTGAATTTTTTTGCACTGAACTAACTGAAGGCAGCACTTCACTCCTCCTTGTTCAGCATCTTCAGGCGCTGGGAGCGGCGCACTGTAGTCACGGCCGCCCTCTTCTTCTTGCCCGGCGCCGGCTCCACCACATCTTCCTCGCCGCCATCTTGTTCTTGCTTCACCACGACGCCTTCTGGGAGATCGACCTCCGGCAGCGCATCCACGTGGATTGGGAGGTTCCTGTCCCCCTCCACGGCGTCAAGGACGGGAGCCAGCAGCTGCACTTCAGGCTCGTCGTCGGAGAGGACGACGACCTCATCCACCTCGTCGTCAGATTCGTCAGATGACTCCTCCTCATCATATTCACTGGAAATTTGCATAGATGTGCCTGAGGCAGTATCTCTGAGGGGAATCAGGGAACACCTCACTTATAGCCTTAAGAAGACCCTGATTATAAATTAATAACCATGGTCATGAACAAAAACAAATAAAGCCAGTAATAACTATATTTATCTGAACTACTAACTAAGATAGGTTGCATACCTTTTGCCTGTCAGAAATAATGTTGTAGGTTCCAAATTTGCTTCCACTTCCAATGCAACATCTTAGTTGGGTTAAGAACCATGTCCAACTTTCTGAATCTTCCTTATCAACCACACCAAAGGCTATGGGGTAGATGTTGTTGTTGCCATCTCTTCCTGTGGCTGCAAGAATTTGCTGTCCAGTGGTTAGCTTGATGAAGCAACCATCAAGCCCTGCATCCATACCCAAATTAGCTACCAAAAAATTACAACAAGATATTTTGAACAAAATGCAGTTATATATTTACCTATAAAGGGCCTGCAATCATTAAGAAATCCTTGCTTTGATGCATGCAAGCAGTAGAACATGTACTTAAATCTAGGAGTTGGGGCAGGGTTTTCTGGGTCCTCAAATGTTGTAACTACACACCTGCTACCAGGGTTTGTGTCAAGAACTGCTTGTAGGTAGTCCCTCAGTCTATAGTACTACTCCTTCTGGTCACCTTGTACAACCTTAATAGCCTTCCTCCTTGCCCTATAGGCCACACTCTTTGATACATCAATTGAAAACTTGACTTTGTTGTTTTTAATTAGTGAATCCACAGGTGCGCTAGGATCTGCTCTAAGAGAAGGCTCAACTGCTTTGGAAAGCCACTTAGTAGTAACCTTTGTGTTCTCTGCTGATGGTGGACAAGTGTGCTCCGTGTTACACTTCTTAATGCAAAATGTTCTTTCATGAGCTATCCTGGAGGCACACATGTAAAATTCACATCCATGCTTTCTCTGTGAACACAAAACAATAATTCTTGTTGGAGTGTTCCTGTGGTAGTGAAAAGACCTCAAAGTCCTTATATGAAAATCTCTTAATGCTAATCAAAACACAAGCTCTTGCACAACGGTAAATGTGAATTGGGAATTGAAGGGTCAAAATATACCCTTTCCTTCATCTTTTTCTTACTACTCTTTGTCTTTGGCTTCATGATGTATGGTAGTTCAACTTCATCTTCTTCTTCCTCATCACTTATGCCTGCATCACCAGCAAAACAAAACTCATCTGCTTCAGGAAACCAATCTTCAAAACGTTTTTTCTCTACCTCATTGTGACATGTGCTAGTTGGTCCAGGGTTCTTCACATGTTTCACAATAGAAGTACTTTGCAATGCTGTTTCCTCTTGAGAGGCACACTCTATTTCCATTTGTTGAACAGTTTCAGCACTCCCATCTAAATGAACTGAATCATCAGAACAAAATTCAGACACTTCAGTGTCTTCTTCAAAGTGGTTCAAATCTGCCTCTCTTTGAATCCTGCTCCTCTCAAGCTGAGCCTTTCTATCATCTATCTCATTCTGAAGCTCAGATTGCTCCACAACCTTTTGCACACAGCAACTCTCTTGAGTGTTCATGTAATTCTGAATAGCCTATGTGCTTATTCCAGGTTCAACATCTCTCACAACCTTTATGTTCACAACATTAACATGATTAAAAAACTCCAACATTTCATGAACACTAGCTTCATTACCTAAATACTTTACTCTTTCAGATCCAATTTCCTCCTCCTTCACATAGTACATGTAATCACTCTGCCCATACCCTTCACTAGCAATGAGTGATTGTAGAGTAACAAAAGATATATCTGACTCATATATACCCCTTTTCACAGGGTTTCTTCCTTCTAAATGAAACCATATCTCCCACTTCTTGTCAGCAAAACTGCAGAAATAGGTGCTCATGAATTGAATTGAAAATGACAGAGCTACAAGTGCAATACAGTTTACTACACAACAATCTCTAACAAACACATCTTACTAATATGCCAGATTGAAGCAGCTAACCAATTCATGAGCAGCTAACCAAATTGACATATTGAAGCAGCTAACCTAGCAGATGATATTTCCATACCTGCAACCCATTGGCGATGACTGGGCGAGCTGTGCCTCCTGCTGCTGCGACCCGGCCTGCGTCGAGAAGCTGGTGCTCCCCAACCAATTGTCGACTGAGCCCGCAGCGTCCAAACTTGTGCCACCGCCGCCAGCGTCGCCGCCGCCACCACCCATATCGCCGACACCCCCCTCCGGAACCACCGCCGCCATCGTCGTCGCCGCCGCCGCCACCTAGTTCAGAGAGAGGGAGAGGACGGAGAGAGTGCAGCGAGAGGGGAGAGGATCAGATCTTGACCCATTGGCCGACCGACAGCCGCCGTTCCGACAGCGGAAGTGCCGTAAACGGCCGTCAACGCGCGCCGGCCGCCCGTTACCCCGCGTGGCAACTGTTCGCGGGCCCAACCGGTCAGAAACGGGGTTAGCGCGGGCGAAGCGAGCGTTTTCGCGAGTTGGTAGTTTTTTGTCACGGTTTAGGAAAAATTTGGTAGTTTTTCGCACAAAAACGTAGAGTGGTAGTTTTCCATCACGTTTCCGGCAAATATGGTAGTTTTTGGTTAAATACTCTCCAAATTACTCGTCGCAGAAATGGATGTATCTAGAATTAAAATACATCTAGATACGTCCATACCTGCGACAAGTAATTCAGAACGGAGGGAGTAGTAGGTTCAGGTCTTCTAGGTTCGGATACCTGCACAAACATAGCGAAATCAACCATAAAGTTTACAGAAATTCACCGGGCTCCGCAATAGTCAAGATCCTTGGATAAGCCAAAGGCTAATACATGCTTGTTTCATACTCCTAGCTTTCAACAACACCAGGCTGGTCTAATTCGGCGATAAATGGAGCTATATCCTTCCAAACAGGTTCGTTCATCTCGCCACACCGTGTGGGTGTGGACTGTGTCGGTAGGTGAGTTCAGTCACATCGTCCTGGTTCTTGGATTGGATTAGAAGAGTTCGTCTACAGCATATCAATCAGTTCCCTCCATGCATTCCTTGGGCTTTATCCCTAAGTTATCCCTAGTACATTCCTGTATCTACCCACAAGCTTATTCTTGGTTCAATACTCTTTTTGTGTACCATGCATAAGCTGCCTTCTATCCTACTTAACATTGCTCAGATAGCTCCCTTGCAGACGTGCACGTAGACGCATCAAGCACCTAGGTCCTCATATCCCTGGCCTGGCATTATATATATGAACAACTTTTCCTCCCAAGTCCAAGTACCAGGCAGGGATGTGATCTTCTTCTTCTTCTTCTTCTTCTTCTTCTTCTTCCAAATAAGTTCACTGGGACAACAATGGCGACCGCATCGCACGACGAAAACCGGCCTCGGAGATTCGATGCTACCATGTCAAGGAGGACAATAAGAAGACCAGCCGCTGCAAGGTTGGTCACTGCTGGTTGCGACCGAGATGCTCATCAGCTGAAGCCACCGTCTGAGCACAAGACATCGCCGGAGCTAGACGGAGATGATGGAAGGATGGCGTGTCACCTCCAGGAGCCGCAGGAGGAAGGTCAGGATAACTCGCGTAATTTCTCGCTACAGGAACTGATAGATGAGCCGATCAACGGCGACGACGACAGGGACCCCGGCACTGCCACCGGAAGCCAAGGAGAAATCAGCGTCGCCACGGCCGCTCTCCGTGGTCATGGAGTTGAAGAACCAGTTGCTGGTGCAAGGAAACAGCTGCCTGGACATGTGGTGGGCAGGAGGGTGGTCCGACTGGTGCGCCGGTACGTTAGAGTCAAGGCCAAGCACGCGCCGGAGAAGAAGGCCGTGCCTTTACGCATGGATGGTTGGTGCAGAAACACGGCGACCGACCGGCCGGCAGTTTAATTAGCAAGTATATACACCATCTGTTTGAAAATATATTTTCTTTGCCGAAAAGAATGCGCTGCTTCGTATTTTGTACTGATTATTATATTCCTAAATAATCGATAATTATAATTGTAAGCCTAGGACTAGCTAAGTGTTGATTGATGGTTCTATTTTTTTTATCATGGACATAGCGGTAATGTCGACAATATTTAAGGACACGATGTTAGTAGAACACTTGTGTTGAATTGACCCTAATTGTATGTTATACTTACAGATGATTTCATCACAAGTCTATATAGTCCATAGCATGGGAAGTTGTATGCACAATTTCATAGACCAGAGAGTATCAAAGTCACTTCATAAATGACGATACACTTTCAGACGAGCCCTCAACTTAAATTCCTTCCTAAAATTTATTTTGTTTACTTAGGCGGATCCTCGTTGGTGTGCCGACAAAATGTCGTGTCGGGAGAAGAACATTGAAAAGGAGAGTGGATTTTTAGATCCCGGGTGTCCAGGCACCCTTTTATCTGTACCATTCATTTAAAATATGATGCTTCGAGATATGTGCGTCGTCTTACTGTAGCAAATGATTCTATTAGCAGCTCATCAAGCATAGAACAGGGATAAAAAACAAACAAATCTGGGCCTAGTCTAGACCTGCCTTTCCTGGCCTCAATCCCCCTATTCTAATTGTAAAAACAGTGTCCGTGGCACTACTGTTCCCGACAAATGTGGCTGCAGCATCCTCATCTCTCTCCTATTTCTTTTTGGTAGAATATAAAACAACAACACTGTTGACTACAGGCTACTTTAAACTATTCTGCTCCTTTTTCCTTTCTCTCTCTTGCACACAACGCCTCTCTCTCTCTGCTCTTTTTTCTCTTACACACAATGCCTCTCTCACTTCTCTCTCATAGCACCTCTCTGAGAAAGAGAAAAGCGCCCTCTCTCTCCAGCGGTCTCATTCACGAGAATAAAGCTTCACATGCAGGCGAGCCAATGGTTTCCAGTGATGGGACGGAACAGACGGTCTCTTTCGCATGTATACAGTGGCTCAGCCTGCAAAACAGTTGCCTAGGACCGGCCCTACTCTGTCTCCTGCAGTCCTGATCACACCCTGCAAAATGGCTGCCTAATTAACATGCGCATGCGCATGCCTGCTGCTGACTATTCTTCTGCACGAATCTTCAAGTCGCTGGACACGCGGGATAACAGGGTGTCGGGCACCCGGGTGCTATGGCACCTTTCCGATTGAAAAGTGGACCAGTCCAGAGTGGTAGTAGGTTGATGTGTGCTCCAGCTCACTGTCAAGGCGACCTCATCATCACTAGTGTCATGGACAAACATGTAAGTAACAACCTCCATTTCTTCCATGAATTTATTCTTCATGCGCCGGCGCAACGGCTTGCACTCAGTTCAGATGCATCCATGAACAACATGTAAGAGCATCTCCAGCCGTTGGCCCCTCAGGGGGCGCCTAAAATCGCCGTCTGGGACTGAGCCGCCGTAAAAAGCGGCCTGGGGACGAGTTGATCCTCAGCCGCCGGCCCCAGGGCCGCCCCAGTTGCGTTCAAAAAATGAAAGTATATAGCAAATTTCGGCAAAGTTCGACGAAGTTCGGTTAAACACGACAAATTCCGTCCAACTTGGACATATATTTCAACAAAGTTTGCGGATTTTCATTACATAGCAAATATATAAACTAATTTAAAAAAGAAACTGGCTGAACACCGAGTAGTCGCCGTCATCGCCGCCATCGTCACCGCCGTCGTCATCGTCGGCCTTCTCCTCCTTGACGCGGGCGCCCCTGCTGGACCCGGCGTCGCCATGGCGGACTGGTGGCGGCGGCGGCGCGTCATCGTCGTCGCTGTCGCCGATGACGACGACTCCTCCTTCGTTGCGGCCCCAGCGGCGCTCCGCGAAGCGCCGCAGGGCGGCGCACTGGCGCTCCCTCACCATCTTCAGGGAGTCCTGGCGTGCCCATTCAAGGGCCGCGTCGTCGTCGAGCTCGACCTCGCCGTGCTCCGTCTTCATGGCGGGGAGACCCGGCTCCGCCTTCACCGGCGCGAGCCCCGGCACCGTCTTTGGCTTGACGAAGCGCGGAGGAGGAGCCGACGAGGAGGCGCGCCGGCTGCCCTCGTTGATGACGATGCCGGCGCTGCGAGTGCGCCGGCCGAGCGGCGTCTCCGCCGCGGGCTCGGCCTTGACGCTGAGCAGCGCCGGAGTGCCGGAGGAGTGCGAGGAAGATCGCGAGGAGGAAGAGGAGGAGGAGCCGAACCTCCTTGGCGCCCATGGCCCGTCGTGTCGGCGGTGCGCCGCGGCGGCCGCCCTCGCCGGGGGTACGCCAACGGCGGGTTGTTGCCGCCCTCGAGGTGCGTCAGCACGCCCTCGAGCGTGCGGCCGGGGACGCCCCACCACAGGTGGCGCCCCTCGTTGTTCTTCAGGCCGCAGACCACCGCCACGCCGTTGGTGGACGCCAGCCGCTGCTACTGACGGTGTTGGAAGTACGCCGCCCAAGCCGCGTGGTTGTCGGCGGCGTACTGGAGGAGGGAGAGCTGGGCGTCGGTGAGGGAGGCACGCACGACCTCGACCTCGTCGGCGAAGTAGGAGGGTTTAGCCATGGCGTCGGGCAACGGGGGAATGGGCACTCCCCCGTAGCTGAGCTTCCAGCCCGTCGGCCCAGCGCGCATGTCCGGCGGCGCCGTGATGTTCGCCTGGAACAGGAGCCACGACTCATGTTCGCGGAGAGTGCGGTGGCCGAAGTCGTTGGCCGCCGCCTCGTCTCTGGGAAAACGCTCGACCATCGGGAGAGGGGGAGGGAGAGGGAGGGCTCGGCGGCGGCTCTCGGGAGAGGTAAAGCTCGGCGGCGAGGGCGGGGCTGGTGTGGTCACAGGCGAGCGAGGCCACCGGCTTCTATAGCCGCGCCGCGCCCGTGTGTACGCGTGCGAGGGAGGGGAAGCGTCGGCGCGCCGTCCCGTGACGCGCCGCCCGTGAGGAATCAATGGCAAAGCTCACCGGTGGCAGCCTTGCCATTGATTCCTCGCGCGGGAAACCGAGACGTTGGGGGAGGACGAGGCGCGGTGTCGCTGACGCGGTTGGCCCGCGGCTTTTTCGCGCGAAAACTGCTCGCCCCGGTGCCTCCAGCGCGCCGGGTTCGGCTTGGATCCCCCGACGCTGATTTCGACCCAAGCCGGCGAAAATCGGGCTCCTAATGATGCGACTGGGCCGTTTTTCGGTGCCAGCGCGAAAAAATCGCCTGGAAAGGTCTCCCTGAGGGCATGGCTGGAAATGCTTAACAATCTCCAGCGCACGGCCAGGGAAGAAGACACCGACGCCGTCGACCCTTTGGCCCGCGCCTTTCTTCCTCCACATGCTCGTTGGGGACGACATTCTGGCCGCTGCCCGTGCAGACGTACCGTGCCTTCGGACTCAAGCTGCCCTGCCGTGCTGAGCTGAGCGAGCAGTCAAGCTGCTCGTCAATGACGAGTCGTCATGTACCTGAACTGCTGTGTTGGTGGTCCTGCATGCATGTTGTTTGAAGAAATGGCAGTGAGGAATGTGGTCTGCGAAAGCCATGTTAGATTCTGGAATCCCCTGAATCCCTGATACAGAGGCCTATGTATCGGATAAGATTTGAAGGCGCAGACGCCCCATTAGATTCTTCATTCATGGAGAATAATGATTCGCCCGGCCAAGTAAGAATAATGATTTCCTTTCTTCATTCATGGTGTAACTCCTATTTGGAACTTCTGAATTTATTTATTCAATACTAAGTAAAAAAAACTTCATTTTTATGCAACAATCACAGGAAGACAGAGTCAGCGCGCTGACTGATGACATTTTGCTGCCCATCTTGATGAAATCTGACCTAATTACAGCCGTAAGGACAAGCGTGCTCTCTACACGCTGGACAAAGCTGCCTTGGTTGCTGCCTGAACTCAAAATGGACGTCAAGGATTTCCTATCTGTTCCACACCGACACCCAATCGAGTCAAAAGACATGCATGAAGGGATGGTGTCCCTAACCAAAGCAACTAGGAGCTTCTTTGGTAAACCTGATCTGGGAGAAGCAACCTTCACAAACCTGCAGCTTAAGCCCATTCATAAGTTCGCTAGAAAACATCAAGGGAAATTCATCAGATCGTATGCCGAATAGAAGAAAGGGATCTTTTACTTTGGTTAGAACACAGTTGGCTATGGTAGTAGTTTAAGTTGGATTTAACCACTGAAAAGTTGCACAACACGGCGATACTAAGTTTGCTAGATGATATTTTTTTAAGTTAATCATTTTTTTCGAGTCATTATTTTGCTGACGTTCGCAGTAGTTGTAGTTGTACAGATAGTAGTTCTCAATTGGATATGATCATTACACAGTGATGCCAAGTTTGCTAGATGATGCTTTTTTTAAGTTAATTTTTTTAGTCACTTTTTTTGTTGGCAACTGTAGTAGTTGTAGTTGCACACACAGTAGTTCTTAGTTGGATATGATCATTGGGAAGTTGCACAACACGACGATACTAAGTTTGCTAGATGATGTTTTTTTTCTTAAGTTAATTAATTTTTTCTATTCGCCTTTTTTGTTGGCATTTGCAGTACTTGTAGTTGCAGACATAGTAGTTCTTAGTTGGATATGATACTTTCAGAGTTACACATCAACCACCAGGCAGTTGGCCGAGGCAGCTTCCAAAGTTGCACATCCTATTGGTAGGGGTAATTGGGACAGGGTGTCCACATGTAGGGGAGAAAGACGCACATTGACCGCTAGACAGCTGGCCATGTCTGTAGACGAAGTTGCATATCTCACGCGGGAAAGGGTAGTTAGGGATGGTGGAAACTGCACATCCACAGGGTAGGGGGAAGTTGCACATTACCTGCTAAGAAGTTGGTCAGAGGAGCTGACAAAGTTGCACATCGATTGATAGGTAGTCGGCTGAGAAAGCACAAGAAGTTGCATAACAACTAGTAGACAATTGGCCAGGGCGGCCGACAAAGTTGCATATCGCAATGGCAATGGTAGCAGAGGTGGTGAAAACTGCACATCCACGGGTAGTCGCTCACATCGACGTAGTAGCTCATGCACGATCAGATCTCACGGCACATATTGTCAACTGTTTGAAACAATGTTTGATATACCAGAATTTTCAGTAAAGACTGATAAGTTGAACTTCCACCTAGAGCAATAGGATTAGACTTCTTCACAACTGAACAATGGAGTATGCCTTGAATTGTCAGTTGGCGTGTAGAAGTTTCGCCTATTGTCAGCTGATACGTGGCTACCGAAGGCTAAACCCCACGGGTTGAGCTTATTAGTCATACTCCGTACCTTCTCATGAGCTTTCTAGAGATCACCCAATCTCATAGACTGTGACCAGCAGTCGGGCTCACATAGGTATGTTCCTCAAAAGAATGCTCTGTAGGTTAGCATCTTTCTTACATAAGCTTTGGAACACATTAAGACAACAGTTATTGCATCTCCAACGGAGTGGGTTAATTAAGGATACTCTACTCAGTTGACCGCTGGATTGTTTTCCCAGGTCCTAATTCACGGAATCTCCAATCATAGGTTGGGTTACCCTCATGGCAACTTACGTGGGTCTCATACCCATCTTTACAGATGCATTTTCTATCACAATCCATGATAGCCCTTTTGTAAAAGGGTCTGCCAGATTCTTAGTCGTCTGGATATAATCCAACGCTATTACTCCGGAGTTTCTTGATTTTCTGACAGATTTTAATCTTCTTCTTATGTGCTTTGTGGATTTCAAGTTGTCCTTTGAACTCTTAGCCTTGGCAATCACTGTTTGATTGTCACGGTTCATAAGGACAGCCGGGACTGGTTTATCAACCACCGCCAAATCCATCAAAAGCTCTTGAAGCCACTCTGCTTCCACGCATGATGTGTCTAATGCTGTGAGTTCTGCTTCCATAGTCGATCTGGTTAAGATCGTCTCCTTGCAAGACTTCCAGGAAACAGCACCACCACCAAGTGTGAAGACATATCCACTTGTGGCTTTCATCTCATCAGTATCAGATATCTAGTTAGAATCACTCTACCCCTCAAGTACCGTCAGGTACCCAGAATAGTGAATCCCGTAGTTCACAGTACCTTACAAATAGTGCATCACTCGCTCAACAGCATGCCAATGCACATCTCCCGGACTGGAAACAACCCGGCTCAGTTTGCACACAGCAAATGAGATGCCAGGGAGAGTAGCACAAGCTAGCTACATGAGTGAACCAACCACTTGAGAATATCTCAATTGATCTACAGCCATGCCTTTGAACTTTCGAATCCGCATGCTAGGATCATATGGTGTTGTAGAAGGTTTGCAGTCCGAATATCCAAAATGGCTCAAAATCTTCTCAACACAGTGGGATTGCAAAAGTGTAATTCCACCCTCAGTATTTCTCAGTAGCTTGATGTTCAAGATAACATCAACCACGCCCAGGTCTTTCATCTAAAAGTTATGAGATAGAAAAGCCTTGACCTCCTCAATGACTTCGAGGTGGGTCCCAAATATCAGTATGTCATCGACATACAGACACAGTATAACTCCTTCGCCATCACCATAGCGATAGTATGCACATTTGCCAGCTTCATTAACTACAAAGCCAGCAGATGTCAGAGTAGTGTTGAACTTCTCATGCCATTGCTTAGACGCTTGTTTCAGGCCATACAAAGATTTCATTAGCTTGCACATCTTTCTTTCCTGACCATTTACTACAAAGCCATCTGGTTGTTGCATGCAAATTTCCTCGTCTAGTTCTCCGTTGAGGAAAGCTATCTTAACGTCCATCTGATGAACGAGAATACCATGCGAGGCAGCCAATGCGAGTAACACTCGAATGGTTGTCAGTCTAGCCACAGGTGAGTAAGTATCAAAGAAATCATCTTCTTCTTTTTGGGTATAACCCTTGGCCACAAGCCTAGCCTTGTACTTCTCAAAAGTACCATTGGGCCTAAGCTTCTTCTTGAACACCCACTTGTATCCCAATGGTTGGCAACCATAAGGACGATCAGTGATCTCCCATGTCCCGTTTGCCAAGATTGAATCCATCTCGCTACAGACTGTATCCTTCTAGTAGTCAGCATCCAGAGATGCATAAGCTTCTGAAATGGAACTGGGAGTGTCATCATCCACGAGGTACACAAAGAAATCATCACCAAAAGACTTTGCAGTCCTTTGTCTCTTGCTCCTAACAAGAGCTTCCTCGTCATCCTCCGTGGAACTTTCATCACTTTTGTGTTCATAGTATTCCATCGGAATGGCAGGTTCAGGAGTCTCATCAGTTCCAGTCTAGAAGTGCTTTGCATATCTCTCCTGGGGAAAATATCGTCAAAAAATGTAGCATCCTTAGACTCTATGATTGTACCGACCTTCTGGTCAGGTACCTTATATTTCACTACTAGAAATCTATAGCCAACGCTATTCTTAGCGTAGCCCAAATTAACGCAGTCCACAGTCTTTGGTCCAAGCTTATGCTTTTTGGGTATCGGCACATTGACTTTCGCCAAATAGACCCAAGTGCGCAAGTAAGAGAATGTAGTTCTTTTCTTGTGACACCCCGATAGTTAAGCTACAGTAAACCCCTGTTAATGATGCCAGGTCATCATAATTAAAATTTTGCTAAACCCAACTTGCTTCAAACTGAGTTCAAATACAAATTCAAATAGCAAGTCAAATAATAGTTTCAACATAAAAAATAAAAAATTTGTTGGGTTGCAAATATTCACAAACTAATTGTCATGTATGATCCAACATTATTTGAGCACCTAAAATGCCATTAACCTATTTAAATTTGGAGAAGTAGCATTTAATTTACCCGTTACAATTTAAAGAAATGGTGGAACTTTTCCAAATAAATTGAGACCTTGTATGCTGCTTCAAAATCCTACCTAGTAATTATGTGCAAAATTGCACTTATAACTAAATTCATTTACTATAAAAAATGATGCGAAACAGGAAAGAAATACAAAACAGTCTATAAAAAAAAGGAGGCAATGAGCCGTGCGTTGATATTCCCCTCTCCCACTCGTGCTTCTCCTGTGAACCTCGTGTCCGAGGTGTCGTCGATGCGCCGTCGCCGTCCCGGCGGCCACTGGCCTCCCCGGCGACCAGGAGGTTGTCCAGGGACTTCCTCGTCGTCGACTCCGTCATCCCCATGTGTCCGTTCAACCGGAGCCGCACCATACGCTTGGATCGAGCCGTCTTCCCCGCCACGGCCGCCACCGTTCGTCGTCAGATTTGCTGCCTCCCGAGCTCCCCCGACCTCCCAACGTCGTCCCCGAGCACCGGGGTGAGCCCCTCGGCCGATTCCCTCGCATATCCTTTCGACCCGTATAGTTTACCACTGCTCCCGTGCCCGTCAGTTGTCGCCGTAGCCGAAGCTCTGCTCCCCGCACGCTCACCGCCCGTGGTCACGCTCCCGCCCCGTCCTAGCTGCCCTGGGTCACTCCTTGGCCACGCCATGCCCCTGTTCCTCGCGCGTCGCCCGCACCTTGCCTTCCGACGGGCCGCGCTCACCGCGCTCCGCGTCTGCTGCCCGCTGATACCGGCGCTGATGCTACTGCTTGCTTTGGCCGCTACCGCCTCCGATCGCCGCTCCCCGCGCCAGCCTCCGGCCGCCCGCATCCGCCTCCGCTCAACGCTCCTCGTGCCCACAACCGTTGTTGCCCGCTGGTGCTTCGTGCTGCTCCGCCGCCGATGTACTGCTGGTACTGCCGCCAGGCCACGCGCGCCCGCTACCGAGCCCCGGTAGCCTGTCCCGCCTACTGCTTACTGCCGCGTACTGTTGCTGCTTGCTGCACTGCGAGCTGCTGCCTGCCGCTGCGTCGTGTTGCCGCTGCCACTGCATACCGCTGCTGTGTTGCGGCCATTGCCACTGCTCTACGGTGCTCCCGTGTGTGTGTGCCTGAGTGTGTGCTGTGTGTGTGCACCTGAGTGTGTAGATTAGTACTGCTTAGATTAGCATCACTAGGTGTAGCTAGAATTAACTAGTGCTAAATTACTCTAGTAGTAGATGACATGTGGGCCCATTTAATTAGGTTAGTTTTTATTTATTTGTTTAGTTATAGTCTATGCCATGTGGGACCCCTGCACTATTTTACATTTGACCAGTCAAGTGTACTTGGTCAACTCGAATTTAAAATAAATCCAAAAATTTCAGATTATTGCTAAAACTTTGGAAATTCATAGAAAATAATCCGTAACTCGGATAAAAATACTTTATACATGAAAGTTGCTCAGAACGATAAGACAAATCAGAATACGCAGTGCGTTCGTTCGCCACGCGTCCCTAGCATAGCAAACATGCAACCTTCCCCCTCCGGTCCGTTTGTCCGAAAACGCGAAACACCGGGAATACTTTCCCAGATGTTTCCCCCCTTCGCCGGTATCGCCTATCTCTACGTTAGGTCGCCGCTAGCAAAACGTACTGTCGCGTCTTGCTTTGTGTTACATTTGATTGCTCTGTTATTTATCGTGTTCCCCCACCGTTACTCCTTTCCGGTAGACTCCGAGACCGCTGCCGTTGTCCGTGTGTTCGACTACATCGAAGATGACCCCTCCTTCTTGCCAGAGCAACCAGGCAAGCCCCCCCCCTTTTGATCACCAGATATCGACTACCCTTCTCTCTACTTCTTGCATTAGAGTAGTGTAGCATGTTACAGCTTTCCGTTAATCCTATTCTGATGCATAGCCTGTTCTTGCTACTACTGTTGTTACCTTTACTTGCAATCATAAATGCTTAGTATAGGATGCTAGTATTCCATCAGTGGCCCTACATTCTTGTCCGTCTGCCATGCTATACTATCGGGCCGTGATCACTTGGGAGGTGATCACGGGTTTATACTTGTTTACACATGCGTGATACATGTGGTGACTAAAGTCGGGTCGGCTCGTAGAGTACCCGCAAGTAATTCCGTTGTGGGGGCTGAAGGGGCAGGTGGTTCCACTCAGGTAGTGGTGAGCCTGGGTTCTCAACGGCCCCCAACTGTTACTTTATGGTGGAGCGACAAGGCAGGTTGAGACCACCTAGGTGAGAGGTGGGCCTGGCCCTAGTCGGCGTCCGCAGTTACTTCAAAATAACACACTTAACGAGATCTTGGTATTTGATCTCAGTCTGGCCACAAGCCTATATGCACTAACCAACTACGCGGGAACAGTTATGGGCACTCGACGTCGTGGTATCAGCCGAAGCCTTCTTGACGTCAGCGACTGAGCAGCATGCGCCGGGTTGGACTGGAACGCCTGCTCTTGTATAAGGGAGGCTAGGTCTTCTCGCCGGCCGCGTACGCAACGTGCAGGTGTGCAATGGGCGATGGGCCAATACCCCTGCGCGCTTAGGATTTAGACCAGCATGCTGACTGTTGGGGAACATAGTAATTTCAAAAAAAATTCCTACGCACACGCAAGATCATGGTGATGCATAGCAACGAGAGGGGAGAGTGTTGTCTACGTACCCTCGTAGACCGAAGCGAAAGCGTTGATGCAACGTACAGGAAGTAGTTGTACGTCTTCCCGGTTCAACCGATCCAAGCACCGTTACTCCGGCACCTCCGAGTTCTTGGCACACGTTCAGCTCGATGACGCACCCCGAGCTCCGATCCAGCAAAGCTTCGGGGAGGAGTTCCGTCAGCACGACGGCGTGGTGACGATGATGATGTTCTACCGGCGCAGGGCTTCGCCTAAGCACTGCAACGATATGACCGAGGTGGAATATGGTGGAGGGGGGCACCGCACACGGCTAAGGAACGATCACGAAGATCAACTTTTTTGTGTCCATGAGGTGCTCCCTGCCCCCGTATATAAAGGAGTGGACGAGGGGAGGGCCGACCCTCTCTATGGCGCGCCCTAGGGGAGTCCTACTCCCACCGAGAGTAGGATTCCCCCTTTCCTAGTCCAACTAGGAGTCCTTCCATGTAGTAGGAGTAGGAGACAAGGAAGGGGAAGGGAGAAGGGAAAGAAGGAGGGGGCGCGGCCCCTCCCCCTAGTCCAATTCGGACTAGGCCTTGGGGGGGCACGCGGCCTGCCCTAGGCAGCCCCTCTCTCTTTCCCGTATGGCCCAATAAGGCCCAATACTTCTCCCGGCTAATTCCCGTAACTCTCCGGTACTCCGAAAAATAGCCGAACCACTCGGAACCTTTCCGATGTCCGAATATAGTCATCCAATATATCGATCTTTATGTCTCGACCATTTCGAGACTCCTCGTCATGTCCCCGATCCCATCCGGGACTCCGAACTCCTTCGGTACATCAAAACTCATAATATAACTGTCATCGAAACCTTAAGCGTGCGGACCCTATGGTTCGAGAACAATGTAGACATGACCGAGACACGTCTCCGGTCAATAACCAATAGCGGAACCTGGATGCTCATATTGGCTCCTACATATTCTACGAAGATCTTTATCGGTCAGACCGCATAACAACATACGTTGTTCCCTTTGTCATCGGTATGTTACTTACCCGAGATTCGATCGTCGTTATCCAATACCTAGTTCAATCTCGTTACCGTCAAGTCTCTTTACTCGTTCCGTAATACATCATCTCGCAACTAACTCATTAGCTGCAATGCTTGCAAGGCTTAAGTGATGTGCATTACCGAGAGGGCCCAGATATACCTCTCCGACAATCGGAGTGACAAATCCTAATCTCGAAATACGCCAACCCAACATGTACCTTTGGAGACACCTGTAGAGCACCTTTATAATCACCCAGTTACGTTGTGATGTTTGGTAGCACACAAAGTGTTCCTCCGGTAAACGGGAGTTGCATAATCTCATAGTCATAGGAACATATATAAGTCATGAAGAAAGCAATAGCAACATACTAAACGATCGGGTGCTAAGCTAATGGAATGGGTCATGTCAATCAGATCATTCAACTAATGATGTGATCCCGTTAATCAAATAACAACTCTTTGTCCATGGTTAGGAAACATAACCATCTTTGATTAACGAGCTAGTCAAGTAGAGGCATACTAGTGACACTCTGTTTGTCTATATATTCACACATGTATTATGTTTCCGGTTAATACAATTCTAGCATGAATAATAAACATTTATCATGATATAAGGAAATAAATAATAACTTTATTATTGCCTCTAGGGCATATTTCCTTCAGTCTCCCACTTGCACTAGAGTCAATAATCTAGATCACATCGCCATGTGATTTAACATTAATAGTTCACATCTTTATGTGATTGGTTCACATCTCCATGTGACTAACACCCAAAGGGTTTACTAGATTCAATAATCTAGTTCACATTGCTATGTGATTAAGACCCGAAAAGTGATCATGTTTTGCTTGTGAGAGAAGTTTAGTCAACGGGTCTGCCACATTCAGATCCGCATGTATTTTGTAAATTTCTATGTCAACAATGCTCTGCACGGAGCTACTATAGCTAATTGCTCCCACTTTCAATATGTATCCAGATTGAGACTTAGAGTCATCTGGATCAGTGTCAAAACTTGCATCGACGTAACCCTTTACGACGAACCTTTTGTCACCTCCGTAATCGAGAAACATATCCTTATTCCAGTAAGGATAATTTTGACCGTTGTCCAGTGATCTACTCCTAGATCACTATTGTACTCCCATGCCAATCAGTGTAGGGTATACAATAGATCTGGTACATAGCATGGCATACTTTATAGAACCTATGGCTGAGGCATAGGGAATGAGTTTCATTCTCTTTCTATCTTCTACCGTGGTCGGGCTTTGAGTCTTACTCAATTTCACACCTTATGACACAGGCAAGAACTCTTTCTTTGACTGTTCCATTTTGAACTACTTCAAAATCTTGTCAAGGTATGTACTCATTGAAAAAACTTATCAAGCATCTTGATCTATCTCTATAGATCTTGATGCTCAATATGTAAGCAGTTTCTTCGAGGTCTTTCTTTGAAAAAACTCCTTTCAAACACTCCTTTATGCTTTGTAGAATAATTCTACATTATTTCCGATCAACAATATGTCATTCACATATACTTATCAGAAATGCTGTAGTGCTCCCACTCACTTTCTTGTAAATACAGGCTTCACCGCAAGTCTGTATAAAACTATATCCTTTGATCAACTTATCAAAGCGTATATTCCGACTCCGAGATGCTTGCACCAGTCCATAGATGGATCACTGGAGCTTGCATATTTTGTTAGCACCTTTAGGATTGACAAAACCTTCTGGTTGCATCATATACAACTCTTCTTTAATAAATCCATTAAGGAATGCAGATTTGTTTATCCATTTGCCAGATTTCATAAAATGCGACAATTGCTAACATGATTCGGACAGACTTAAGCATAGATACGAGTGAGAAACTCTCATCATTGTCAACACCTTGAACTTGTCGAAAACCTTTTGCGACAATTCTAGCTTTGTAGATAGTAACACTAGTATCAGCGTCCGTCTTCCTCTTGAAGATCCATTTATTTTCTATGGCTTGCCGATCATCGGGCAAGTCAACCAAAGTCCACACTTTGTTCTCATACATGGATCCCATCTCAGATTTCATGGCCTCAAGCCATTTCTCGGAATTTGGGCTCATCATCGCTTCCTCATAGTTCGTAGGTTTGTCATGGTCAAGTAACATGACCTCCAGAACAGGATTACCGTACCACTTTGGTGCGGATCTCAATCTGGTTTACCTACGAGGTTCGGTAGTAACTTGATCTGAAGTTACATGATCATCATCATTAGCTTCCTCACTAATTGGTGTAGGAGTCACAGGAACAAATTTCTGTGATGAACTACTTTCCAATAAAGGAGAAGGTACAATTACCTTATCAAGTTTTCTACTTTCCTCCCACTCACCTCTTTCAAGAGAAACTCCTTCTCTGGAAAGGATCCATTCTCAGCAACGAATATTTTGCCTTCGGATCTGTGATAGAAGGTGTACCCAACATTTTCTTTAGGGTATCCTATGAAGACGCACTTTTCCGATTTGGGTTTGAGCTTATCAAGATGAAACTTTTTCACATAAGCATCACAACTCCAAACTTTAAGAAACGACAACTTTGGTTTCTTGCCAAACCACAGTTCATAAGGCGTCGTCTCAACGGATTTTGATGGTGCCCTATTTAACGTGAATGCAGCTGTCTCTAATGCATAACCCCAAAACGATAGTGGTAGATCGGTAAGATACATCATAGATTGCACTATATCCAATAAAGTACGGTTATGACGTTCGGACACACCATTATGCTGTGGTGTTTCAGGTGGTGTGAGTAGTGAAACTATTTCACATTGTTTTAACTGAAGAACAAACTCGTAACTCAAATATTTACCTCTGCGATCATATCGTAGAAACTTTTATTTTCTTGTCACGATGATTTTCTACTTCACTCTGAAATTCTTTGAACTGTTCAAATGTTTCAGACTTATGTTTCATCAAGTAGATATCCCCATATCTGCTCAAATCATCTTGTGAAGGTCAGAAAATAATGATACCTGCTGCAAGCCTTAATATTCATCGGACCACATACATCAGTATGTATGATTTCCAACAAATCTGTTGCTTGCTTCATTGTTCTGGAGAACGGCGTTTTAGTCATCTTGCCCATAAGGCATGGTTCGCAAGCATCAAGTGATTCATAATCAAGTGATTCCAAAATCCCATCAGCATGGAGTTTCTTCATGCGCTTTACACCAATATGACCTAAACGGCAGTGCCACAAATAAGTTGCACTATCATTATTAACTTCACATCTTTTGGTTTCAATATTATGAATATGTGTATCACTAAGATCGAGATCCAATGAACTATTTTCATTGGGTCTGTAACCATATAAGGTTTTATTCATGTAAACAGAACAACAATTTATTCTTTTACTTAAATGAATAACCGTATTACAATAAACATGATCAAATCATATTCATGCTCAACGCAAACACCAAATAACACTTATTTAGGTTCAACACTAATCCCGAAAGTATAGGGAGTGTGCGATGATGATCATATCAATCTTGGAACCACTTCAAACACACATCGTCACTTCACCCTTAACTAGTCTCTGTTTATTCTGCAACTCCCGTTTCGAGTTACTACTCTTAGCAACTGAACTAGCATCAAATACTGAGGGGTTGCTATAAACACTAGTAAAGTACACATCAATAACATGTATATCAAATATACTTATGTTCACTTTGCCATCCTTCTTATCCGCCAATCACTTGGGGTAGTTCCGCTTCCAGTGACCAGTCCCTTTGCAGTAGAAGCAGTTAGTCTCAGGCTTAGGATCAGACTTGGGCTTCTTCACTTGAGCAGCAACTTGCTTGCCGTTCTTCTTGAAGTTCCCCTTCTTCCCTTTGCCCTTTTCTTGAAACTAGTGGTCTTGTCAACCATCAACACTTGATGTTTTTCTTGATTTCTACCTTCGTCGATTTCAGCATCACGAAGAGCTTGGGAATTACTTTTGTCATCCCTTGCATATTATAGTTCATCATGAAGTTCTACTAACTTGGTGATGGTGACTAGAGAATTCTGTCAATCACTATTTTATCTGGAAGATTAACTCCCACTTGATTCAAGTGATTGTAGTACCCAGACAATCTGAGCACATGCTCACTAGTTGAGCGATTCTCCTCCATCTTTTAGCTATAGAACTTGCTGGAGACTTCATATCTCTCAACTCGGGTATTTGCTTGAAATATTAACTTCAACTCCTGGAACATCTCATATGGTCCATGACGTTCAAAACGTCTTTGAAGTCCCGATTCTAAGCCATTAAGCATGGTGCACTAAACTATCAAGTAGTCATCATATTGAGCTAGCCAAATGTTCATAACATCTGCATCTGCTCCTGCAATAGGTCTGTCACCTAGCGGTGCATCAAGGACATAATTCTTCTATGCAGCAATGAGGATAAACCTCAGATCACGGATCCAATCCGCATCATTGCTACTAACATCTTTCAACACAATTTTCTCTAGGAACATATCAAAATAAACACAGGGAAGCAACAACGCGAGCTATTGATCTACAACATAATTTGCAAAATACTACCAGGACTAAGTTCATGATAAATTTAAGTTCAATTTAATCATATTACTTAAGAACTCCCACTTAGATAGATATCCCTCTAATCCTCTAAGTGATCACGTGATCCAAATCAACTAAACCATAACCGATCATCACGTGAAATGGATTAGTTTTCAATGGTGAACATCATTATGTTGATCATATCTACTATATGATTCATGCTCGACCTTTCGGTCTCCGTGTTCCGAGGCCATATCTGCATATGCTAGGCTCGTCAAGTTTAACCTGAGTATTCTGCGTGTGCAAAACTGGCTTGCACCCGTTGTAGATGGACGTAGAGCTTATCACACCCGATCATCATGTGGTGTCTGGGCACGACGAACTTTGGCAACGGTGCATACTCAGGGAGAACACTTCTTGATAATTAGTGAGAGATCATCTTATAATGCTACCGTCAATCAAAGCAAGATAAGATGCATAAAAAGATAAACATCACATGCAATCAATATAAGTGATATGATATGGCCATCATCTTGTGCTTGTGATCTCCATCTCCGAAGCACCGTCATGATCACCATCGTCACCGGCGTGACACCTTGATCTCCATCGTAGCATCATTGTCGTCTCGCCAATCTTATGCTTCTACGACTATCGCTACCGCTTGGTGATAAAGTAAAGCATTACAGGGCGATTGCATTGCATACAATAAAGCGACAACCATATGGCTCCTGCCAGTTGACGAGAACTCGGTTACAAAACATGATCATCTCATACAATAAAATTTAGCATCATGTCTTGACCATATCACATCACAACATGCCCTGCAAAAACAAGTTAGACGTCCTCTACTTTGTTGTTGCAAGTTTTACGTGGCTGCTACGGGCTTAAGCAAGAACCAATCTTACATACGCATCAAAACCACAACGATAGTTTGTCAAGTTGGTGCTGTTTTAACCTTTGCAAGGACCGGGCGCAGCCACACTCGGTTCAACTAAAGTTGGAGAAACTGTCACCCGCAAGCCACCTCTGTGCAAAGCACGTCGGGAGAACCGGTCTCGCGTAAGCGTACGCGTAATATCGGTCCGGGCCGCTTCGTCCAACAATACCGCCGAACCAAAGTATGACATGCTGGTAAGCAGTATGACTTATATCGCCCACAACTCACTTGTGTTCTACTCGTGCATATAACATCAAACCATAAAACCTAGGCTCGGATGCCACTGTTGGGGAACGTAGTAATTTCAAAAAAAATTCCTAGCACACGCAAGATCATGGTGATGCATAGCAACGAGAGGGGAGAGTGTTGTCTACGTACCCTCGTAGACCGAAGCAGAAGCGTTGATGCAACATAGAGGAAGTAGTCGTACGTCTTCCCGGTTCAACCGATCCAAGCACCGTTACTCCGGCACCTCCGAGTTCTTGGCACACGTTCAGCTCGATGACGCACCCCGAGCTCCGATCCAGCAAAGCTTCGGGGAGGAGTTCCGTCAGCATGACGGCGTGGTGACGATGATGATGTTCTACCGGCGCAGGGCTTCGCCTAAGCACTGCAACGATATGACCGAGGTGGAATATGGTGGAGGGGGGCACCGCACACGGCTAAGGAACGATCACGAAGATCAACTTTTTTGTGTCCATGAGGTGCTCCCTGCCCCCGTATATAAAGGAGTGGAGGAGGGGAGGGCCGGCCCTCTCTATGGCGCGCCCTAGGGGAGTCCTACTCCCACCGGGAGTAGGATTCCCCCTTTCCTAGTCCAACTAGGAGTCCTTCCATGTAGTAGGAGTAGGAGACAAGGAAGGGGAAGGGAGAAGGGAAAGAAGGAGGGGGCGCGGCCCCTCCCCCTAGTCCAATTCGGACTAGGCCTTGGGGGGGCGCGCGGCCTGCCCTAGGCAGCCCCTCTCTCTTTCCCGTATGGCCCAATAAGGCCCAATACTTCTCCCGGCTAATTCCCGTAACTCTCCGGTACTCCGAAAAATACCCGAACCACTCGGAACCTTTCCGATGTCCGAATATAGTCGTCCAATATATTGATCTTTATGTCTCGACCATTTCGAGACTCCTCGTCATGTCCCCGATCCCATCCGGGACTCCGAACTCCTTCGGTACATCAAAACTCATAAACTCATAATATAACTGTCATCGAAACCTTAAGCATGCGGACCCTACGGTTCGAGAACAATGTAGACATGACCGAGACACGTCTCCGGTCAATAACCAATAGAGGAACCTGGATGCTCATATTGGCTCCTACATATTCTACGAAGATCTTTATCGGTCAGACCGCATAACAACATACGTTGTTCCCTTTGTCATCGGTATGTTACTTGCCCGAGATTCGATCGTCGGTATCCAATACCTAGTTCAATCTCGTTACCGGCAAGTCTCTTTACTCGTTCCGTAATACATCATCTCGCAACTAACTCATTAGCTGCAATGCTTGCAAGGCTTAAGTGACGTGCATTACCGAGAGGGCCCAGAGATACCTCTCCGACAATCGGAGTGACAAATCCTAATATCGAAATACGCCAACCCAACATGTACCTTTGGAGACACCTGTAGAGCACCTTTATAATCACCCAGTTACGTTGTGACGTTTGGTAGCACACAAAGTGTTCCTCCGGTAAACGGGAGTTGCATAATCTCATAGTCATAGGAACATGTATAAGTCATGAAGAAAGCAATAGCAACATACTAAACGATCGGGTGCTAAGCTAATGGAATGGGTCATGTCAATCAGATCATTCAACTAATGATGTGATCCCGTTAATCAAATAACAACTCTTTGTCCATGGTTAGGAAACATAACCATCTTTGATTAACGAGCTAGTCAAGTAGAGGCATACTAGTGACACTCTGTTTGTCTATGTATTCACACATGTATTATGTTTCCGCTTAATACAATTCTAGCATGAATAATAAACATTTATCATGATATAAGGAAATAAATAATAACTTTATTATTGCCTCTAGGGCATATTTCCTTCACTGACCTCTCTATTGTGCCTAGGTGGGGCTGTGACGTGTTGATCTTCCGAGGCCGGGCAAAGTGTGTCCGGACAAAGGGGATCGAGCGTGTTGAGAAATGTGGTGCACCCCTGCAGGGAAGTTGATCTATTCTAATAGCCATGTCCCTCGGTAAAGGGACGACCCGGAGTTGTACCTTGACCTTATGACAACTAGAACCGGATACTTAATAGAACACACCCTTCCAAGTGCCAGATATAACCGGTGATCGCTCTCTCACAGGGCGACGAGGGGAGGATCACCGGGTAGGATTATGCTATGCGATGATACTTGGTGAACTTACCACCTACTCTCTTCTTCTGCTGCAAGATGGAGGTTACCAGAAGCGTAGTCTTCGATAGGACTAGCTATCTCCCTCTTATTCTGGCATTCTGCAGTTTAGTCCACATATGCTACCCCTTTTCCATTTGATACCAATGCATGCATATGTAGTGTAGTTCCTTGCTTGCGAGTACTTTGGATGAGTACTCACGGTTGCTTTGCTCTCCCTTTTCCCCCTTCCTATACCCGATTGCTGCGACCAGACGTTGGAGTCCAGGGGCCAGACGCCACTGTCGATGACGACTCCTACTACTCGGGAGGCACCTACTACTACGTGCAGGCCGCTGACGACGATCAGGAGTAGTTTAGGAGGATCCCAGGCAAGAGGCCTGCGCCTCTTTCGATCTGTATCCCAGTTTGTGCTAGCCTTCTTAAGGAAAACTTGTTTAACTTATGTCTGTACTCAGATATTTTTGCTTCCGCTGATTCGTCTATGATCGAGCTCTTGTTTTTGAGCCCTCGAGGCCCCCTGGCTTGTAATATGATGCTTGTATGACTTATTTTATTTTTAGAGTTGTGTTGTGATATCTTCCCGTGAGTCCCTGATCTTGATCGTACATGTTTGCGTGTATGATTAGTGTACGATCAAATCGGGGGCGTCACAAGTTGGTATCAGAGCCGACTGCCTGTAGGAATCCCCCTTCCATACTCCTTGGCCGAAGTTGAGTCTAGTCATTACAAAACTTTTACTAACATGGCTGTGTGGCTTACGGGCCCACGTCGCCATTTGGGTGGTATTAGGATCTTTTATTCCTCGTCTATACTCTGGGACTCTGATCTGTCTTCTATTCGGGTTAAAAGATTTTGCTAACTCTAACTTTAGGTTCTCGTAATTACTTCCTTCCGGAGAGCCCCTTATTACAGATGATCGTCTGCCGCACCAGAAGATTCCGAGGTTACTCTACGATGTTCTCCCGAGACACTTGTACCCATCGTCTTTGCAATTCCCTACCACCGTATCCTTATGGATAACTACATACACTTGCCATTCATACGATCATTCCCCGTTGATCTTTTTATACCTCGAATTTCTCTCTATTGTTCCGAGAATACTTGTGCCTACTGCCTTGCAGTTCCTTGCCACCTCAATACCCCTACGGATAATTCCTCATACTTACCAAGTATCGCTCATCCCCAGTTGTTCATGTGTTTCAGAAAGGTCTTTGAAATACTATTCGATCTTCCAAAAATCCTCAGCAACTTATTGCTCTTGAAATTCTCGCTTGCTGCATTATGGTTAACCCCATAAGTAATCTTATTGGCATCCTTTGTCACTATCATTTTGAGTCCATTGATTCAATAAGTTGCCAATGCTTGCAATCCTTAGTCGGATCCTAGAATTCATCCTTCTGGCTCAGGCATCATTTTAAACATGAGTTGGTTCTCGACCAATCAAATTGCCGACGATTGTACCTCTAAGACTATTCAACTTATCCATCCCTAGTCAGAGCATTGCTTCTGATCCCTTGACTTGGAATTAATAATTCCTTTCCATTTCATCCTTGAGTTAGTCAGTTGTTTCTATAACCTTATCTCCTTGCATTCCTTCTTCCTCTGAATGAGTACCGATACTCACATCAGCCCCGTAGTGGACAACCAGACCCATTACCGGGTTATTATCCGACAGTGTCCTTCACATCCAAAATTCTTGTGAGTTCTTTCCCTGATACATAATGCCTTTGGTAAATTGTATCCTCTACTTTAGTAAACCATGCTATGCTTATGAGCTTGTGTTATTTACTCGTGAAGTTCGTGGTATATGTTCCTAAGATGCCCCTATGGGTTGAACCTATGCCTTCTTTAGTCTGTGTGAACCCGAAGTTTATGCGGGTTATATCTACTGGTGTTTTGCCAGATAAATTTTCAACTCCATAACTTCTTTGAAGATGGGAAGTGAATGAAAGGTTAGGCATTGAAGAAGTGGGAGTCGACCTTGAACTTTGCGTTCATGCCCATGGACACGATGCAGATATTTTCGTGGAAGCTTCTCATGAAAATAATTACCCCCTTGTTACAAGTTCATCTTGTATCAGTGGTTTGATCATTTACAATTGTGGTTCCGACCAAATTGTTCTCCTTTAATTCAGTTTCTCAGACAAGTTAAAGCACTTGTCTTTTGCAGATTAATGCATCTCCGCAACCTCTATTTTGATCTTCCTCCAAGTATTACCCTCAGGTATCTCGATAATATCACCGAACCATGTTGCTTATTAGGAGCCTTCATCAAGTATTATTCCTCACCGATTCCAATGTTTCCTGGTTCCAAGTTGTTATTCACTCAAGGACACCGATAACTAAATCGGGTCCTCACCACGGTTAAACAACTCTTAGTAATCTCCTTTACTTACGAGTTTGTACTCGATCACGTCATTTCTAGCCTGATCGGCTATATCATTAGCGTTCTAAATTTTAACCATGCTACCTGGTCCTTCCTGGAGCACAATTTTTGACGGTGAGCTAAGGTTACTTCGCTCTTCCTCGTCATATCGTTTCACCTCGAACAGCAAGCTTGATTCCGAGTTGGAGACGTATCCGTGGTTCCAATAATCTTTCGCTACAACACTCCTTTTGCTTGATGCAATCATTGTTCGATTGCTTCTTCGTGGATCCTCTCGACAAAATTTGTCGTGGTCATCATCAACATTTTGACTCCTTCCAGAATAGCAATCAAATTCATAATAAGAAGTACCATCCTTGCCCTCGATGATTTGTGTTATCATCGACCACTTTATTGCCTTCCGTTCAACACAAACTTGTTCGTGTTTCGTGTTATACCTTGAGATCCTTGCTATCTAGCATTTGTTCTTTACCTTGAGTATTACCATCTTTTATGTCAAGAATGTCGTGAGAGTTTCACCACCTCTTAAGAATTCTTGGTATAGTGATACTTCTCACCATCGCCATTCTTTCTCGTGTTGTTTCTAGCCGGAATACCGACAAATGGTCTGTGATATGTAAAATTCAAAAATTCTAGCAACCCTATTGCTTTGACGTTAATGGTCGATAGCTTCATTCTGAGTCTATTGCTCACTGATCATCATTCAAACATTGATCGTGCTACCTAGTCCAGATTTTCGGGTGCACTTTTCTGTTGGGGAACGTAGTAATTTCAAAAAATTTCCTACGTACACGCAAGATCATGGTGATGCATAGCAACGAGAGGGGAGAGTGTTGTCTACGTACCCTCGTAGACCGAAGCGGAAGCGTTGACACAACGTAGAGGAAGCAGTCGTACGTCTTCCCGATCCGACCGATCCAAGCACCGTTACTCCGGCACCTCCGAGTTCTTAGCACACGTACAGCTCGATGATGCTCCCCGGGCTCCGATCCAGCAAAGCTTCGGGGATGAGTTCCATCAGCACAACGGCGTGGTGACGATGATGATGTTCCACCGACGCAGGGCTTCGCCTAAGCACTACAACGATATGACCGAGGTGGAATATGGTTGAGGGGGGCACCGCACACGGCTAAGGAACGATCACGAAGATCAACTTGTGTGTTCTAGGGTGCCCCCTTGCCTCTGTATATAAAGGATCCAAGGGGGGGTGCGGCCGGCCCTAGAGGAGGCGCGCAGGAGGAGTCCTACTCCCACCGGGAGTAGGACTCCCCTCCCTTTCCTTGTCCAAGTAGGAGAGAGGGAAGGAGAGAAGGAAAGGGGGGGGGGTGCCGCCCCTCCCTCCTTGTCCAATTCGGACTAGGGGGAGAGGGGGCGCGCGGCCTGCCCTGGCAGCCCCTTCCTCTTCTCCACTTTAGGCCCATGAGGCCCATTAACCCCCGAGGGGTTCCGGTAACCCCCCGGTGCTCCTGTTTTATCCGAAACTTCCCCGGAACGCTTCCGGTGTCCGAATATAGTCGTCCAATATATCAATCTTTATGTCTCAACCATTTCGAGACTCCTCGTCATGTCCGTGATCACATCCGGGACTCCGAACAAACTTCGGTACATCAAAATGCATAAACTCATAATAACTGTCATCGTAACGTTAAGCGTGCGGACCCTACGGTTCAAGAACAATGTAGACATGACTGGGACAAATCTCCGGTCAATAACCAATAGCGGGACCTGGATGCCCATATTGGCTCCTACATATTCTTCGAAGATCATTATCGGTCAGACCGCATAACAACATACGTTGTTCCCTTTGTCATTGGTATGTTACTTGCCCGAGATTCGATCGTCGGTATCCAATACCTAGTTCAATCTCGTTACCGGCAAGTCTCTTTACTCGTTCCGTAATACATCATCTCGCAACTAACTCATTCGTTGTAATGCTTGCAAGGCTTATGTGTTGTGCATTACCGAGAGGGCCCAGAGATACCTCTCCGACAATCGGAGTGACAAATCCTAATCTCGAAATACGCCAACCCAACATGTACCTTTGGAGACACCTGTAGAGCACCTTTATAATCACCCATTTACGTTGTGACGTTTGGTAGCACACAAAGTGTTCCTCCGGCAAACGGGAGTTGCATAATCTCATAGTCATAGGAACATGTATAAGTCATGAAGAAAGCAATAGCAACATACTAAACGATCGGGTGCTAAGCTAATGGAATGGGTCATGTCAATCAGATCATTCACCTAATGATGTGATCCCATTAATCAAATAACAACTCTTTGTTTATGGTTAGGAAACATAACCATCTTTGATTAACGAGCTAGTCAAGTAGAGGCATACTAGTGACACTCTGTTTGTCTATGTATTCACACATGTATTATGTTTCCGGTTAATACAATTCTAGCATGAATAATAAACATTTATCATGATATAAGGAAATAAATAATAACTTTATTATTGCCTCTAGGGCATATTTCCTTCAGTCTCCCACTTGCACTAGAGTCAATAATCTAGATTACACAGTAATGATTCTAACACCCATGGAGCTTTGGTGCTGATCATGTTTTGCTCTTGGAAGAGGCTTAGTCAACGGGTCTACCACATTCTGATCCGTATGTATCTT
Source organism: Triticum urartu (assembly GCF_056163025.1). Lineage (NCBI taxonomy): Eukaryota > Viridiplantae > Streptophyta > Magnoliopsida > Poales > Poaceae > Triticum > Triticum urartu. Next base: position 764,971,674 of record NC_141874.1, read on the forward strand.
GCAAATCTCTATGTCTCCCACCTGGACTAGATCCTGGATGGAATTGAAGCGTCTCTTGATGTGCTTGGTTCTTTTGTGAAATCTGGATTCCTTTGCTAAGGCAATTGCACCAGTATTGTCACAAAAGATTTTCATTGGACCCGATGCACTAGGTATGACACCTAGATCGGATATGAACTCCTTCATCCAGACTCCTTCATTTGCTGCTTCCGGAGCAGCTATGTACTCTGCTTCACATGTAGATCCCGCTACAACGCTTTGTTTAGAACTGCACCAACTGACAGCTCCACCATTTAATGTAAACACGTATCCGGTTTGCGATTTAGAATCGTCCGGATCAGTGTCAAAGCTTGCATCAACGTAACCTTTTACGATGAGCTCTTTGTCACCTCCATATACGAGAAACATATCCTTAGTCCTTTTCAGGTATTTCAGGATGTTCTTGACCGCTGTCCAGTGATCCACTCCTGGATTACTTTGGTACCTCCCTGCTAAGCTTATAGCAAGGCACACATCAGGTCTGGTACACAGCATTGCATACATGATAGAGCCTGTGGCTGAAGCATAGGGAACATCTTTCATTTTCTCTCTATCTTCTGCAGTGGTCGAGCATTGAGTCTGACTCAACTTCACACCTTGTAACACAGGCAAGAACCCTTTCTTTGCTTGATCCATTTTGAACTTCTTCAAAATCTTGTCAAGGTATGTGCTTTGTGAAAGTCCAATTAAGCGTCTTGATCTATCTCTATAGATCTTTATGCCTAATATGTAAGCAGCTTCACCGAGGTCTTTCATTGAAAAACTCTTATTCAAGTATCCCTTTATGCTATCCAGAAATTCTATATCATTTCCAATTAGTAATATGTCATCCACATATAATATCAGAAATGCTACAGAGCTCCCACTCACTTTCTTGTAAATACAGGCTTCTCCGAAAGTCTGTATAAACCCAAATGCTTTGATCACACTGTCAAAGCGTTTATTCCAACTCCGAGAGGCTTGCACCAGTCCATAGATGGATCGCTGGAGCTTGCACACTTTGTTAGCTCCCTTTGGATCGACAAAACCTTCTGGTTGCATCATATACAACTCTTCTTCCAGAAATCCATTCAGGAATGCAGTTTTGACATCCATCTGCCAAATTTCATAATCATAAAATGCGGCAATTGCTAACATGATTCGGACAGACTTAAGCATCGCTACGGGTGAGAAGGTCTCATCGTAGTCAATCCCTTGAACTTGCCGAAAACCTTTTGCGACAAGTCAAGCTTTGTAGACAGTAATATTACCGTCAGCGTCAGTCTTCTTCTTGAAGATCCATTTATTCTCAATTGCTTGCCGATCATCGGGCAAGTCAACCAAAGTCCATACTTTGTTCTCATACATGGATCCCATCTCAGATTTCATGGCTTCAAGCCATTTTGCGGAATCTGGGCTCACCATCGCTTCTTCATAGTTCGTAGGTTCATCATGATCTAGTAGCATGACTTCCAGAACAGGATTACCGTACCACTCTGGCGCGGATCTCACTCTGGTTGATCTACGAGGTTCAGTAGTATCTTGATCTGAAGTTTCATGATCATCATCATTAGCTTCCTCACTAACTGGTGTAGGTGTCACTGAAACAGTTTTCTGTGATGTACTACATTCCAATAAGGGAGCAGGTACAGTTACCTCGTCAAGTTCTACTTTCCTCCCACTCACTTCTTTCGAGAGAAACTCCTTCTCCAGAAAGTTTCCGAATTTAGCAACAAAAGTCTTGCCTTTGGATCTGTGATAGAAGGTGTATCCAATAGTTTCCTTTGGATATCCTATGAAGACACATTTCTCCGATTTGGGTTCGAGCTTATCAGGTTGAAGTTTTTTCACATAAGCATCGCAACCCCAAACTTTCAGAAACGACAACTTTGGTTTCTTGCCAAACCATAGTTCATAAGGCGTCGTCTCAACGGATTTTGATGGTGCCCTATTTAACGTGAATGCGGCCGTCTCTAGAGCGTATCCCCAAAACGATAGCGGTAAATCAGTAAGAGACATCATAGATTGCACCATATCTAGTAAAGTACGATTACGACGTTCGGACACACCATTACGCTGTGGTGTTCCAGGTGGCGTGAGTTGCGAAACTATTCCACAATTTTTCAAATGTACACCAAACTCGTAACTCAAATATTCTCCTCCACGATCAGATCGTAGAAACTTTATGTTCTTGTTACGATGATTTTCAACTTCACTCTGAAATTCTTTGAACTTTTCAAACGTTTCAGACTTATGTTTCATTAAGTAGATATACCCATATCTGCTTAAGTCATCTGTGAAGGTGAGAAAATAACGATATCCGCCAGGAGCCTCAATATTCATTGGACCACATACATCTATATGTATGATTTCCAACAAATTTATTGCTCTCTCCATAGTACCGGAGAACGGTGTTTTAGTCATCTTGCCCATGAGGCACGGTTCACAAGTACCAAGTGATTCATAATCAAGTGGCTCCAAAAGTCCATCAGTATGGAGTTTCTTCATGCGCTTTACACCGATATGACTTAAACGGCAGTGCCACAAATAAGTTGCACCATCATTATCAACTCTGCATCTTTTGGCTTCAACATTATGAATATGTGTATCACTACTATCGAGATTCAATAAGAATAGACCACTTTTCAAGGGTGCATGACCATAAAAGATATTACTCATATAAATAGAACAACCATTATTCTCTGATTTAAATGAATAACCGTCTCGCATTAAACAAGATCCAGATATAATGTTCATGCTCAACGCTGGCACCAAATAACAATTATTTAGGTCTAATACTAATCCCGAAGGTAGATGTAGAGGTAGCGTGCCGACCGCGATCACATCGACTTTGGAACCGTTTCCCACGCGCATAGTCACCTCGTCCTTAGCCAATCTTCGCTTAATCCGTAGTCCCTGTTTCGAGTTGCAAATATTAGCAACAGAACCAGTATCAAATACCCAGGTTCTACTGCGAGCATTAGTAAGGTACACATCAGTAACATGTATATCACATATACCTTTGTTCACCTTGCTATCCTTCTTCTCCGCCAAATACTTGGGGCAGTTCCGCTTCCAGTGACCAGTCTGCTTGCAGTAGAAGCACTCAGTTTCAGGCTTAGGTCCAGACTTGGGTTTCTTCTCTTGAGCAGCAACTTGTTTGCTGTTCTTCTTGAAGTTCCCCTTCTTCTTCCCTTTACCCTTTTTCTTGAAACTAGTGGTCTTGTTGACCATCAACACTTGATGCTCCTTCTTGATTTCCACCTCCGCAGCTTTCAGCATTGCGAAGAGCTCGGGAATAGTCTTATTCATCCCTTGCATATTATAGTTCATCACGAAGCTCTTGTAGCTTGGTGGCAGTGATTGGAGAATTCTGTCTATGACGCAATCATCTGGAAGATTAACTCCCAATTGAATCAAGTGATTATTATAACCAGACATTTTGAGTATATGCTCACTGACAGAACTGTTCTCCTCCATCTTGCAGCTATAGAACTTATTGGAGACTTCATATCTCTCAATCCGGGCATTTGCTTGAAATATTAACTTCAACTCCTGGAACATCTCATATGCTCCATGACGTTCAAAACGTCGTTGAAGTCCCGATTCTAAGCCGTAAAGCATGGCACACTGAACTATCGAGTAGTCATCAGCTTTGCTCTGCCAGACGTTCATAACATCTGGTGTTGCTCCAGCAGCAGGCCTGGCACCCAGCGGTGCTTCCAGGACGTAATTCTTCTGTGCAGCAATGAGGATAATCCTCAAGTTACAGACCCAGTCCGTGTAATTGCTACCATCATCTTTCAAATTTGCTTTCTCAAGGAACGCATTAAAATTCAACGGAACAACAGCACAAGCCATCTATCTACAATCAAACATAAACAAGCAAGATACTATCAGGTACTAAGTTTCATGATAAATTTAGGTTCAATTAATTTACTAAAAGAACTCCCACTTAGATAGACATCCCTCTAATCCTCTAAGTGATTATGTGATCCAAATCAACTAAACCATGTCCGATCATCACGTGAGATGGAGTAATTTCATTGGTGAACATCATTATGTTGATCATATCTGCTATATGATTCACGCTCGACCTTTCGGTCTCCGTGTTCCGAGGCCATATCTGTATATGCTTGGCTCGTCAAGTATAACCTGAGTATTCCGCGTGTGCAACTGTTTTGCACCCGTTGTATTTGAACGTAGAGCCTATCACACCCGATCATCACGTGGTGTCTCAGCACGAAGAACTTTCGCAACGGTGCATACTCAGGGAGAACACTTCTTGATAATTAGTGAGAGATCATCTTATAATGCTACCGTCAATCAAATCAAGATAAGATGCATAAAAGATAAACATCACATGCAATCAATATAAGTGATATGATATGGCCATCATCATCTTGTTCTTGTGGTCTCCATCTTCGAAGCACCGTCGTGATTACCATCGTCACCGGCGTGACACCTTGATCTCCATCGTAGCATCGTTGTCGTCTCGCCAATCTTATGCTTCCACGACTATCGCTACCGCTTAGTGATAAAGTAAAGCATTACAGCGCGATTGCATTGCATACAATAAAGCGACAACCATATGGCTCCTGCCAGTTGCCGAGAACTCGGTTACAAAACATGATCATCTCATACAATAAAATTTAGCATCATGTCTTGACCATATCACATCACAACATGCCCTGCAAAAACAAGTTAGACGTCCTCTACTTTGTTGTTGCAAGTTTTACGTGGCTGCTACGGGCTTAAGCAAGAACCAATCTTACCTACGCATCAAAACGACAACGATAGTTTGTCAAGTTGGTGCTGTTTTAACCTTCGCAAGGACCGGGCGTAGCCACACTCGGTTCAACTAAAGTTGGAGAAACTATCACCTGCAAGCCACCTCTGTGCAAAGCACGTCGGGAGAACCGGTCTCGCGTAAGCGAATGCGTAATGTTGGTCCGGGCCGCTTCGTCCAACAATACCGCCGAACCAAAGTATGACATGCTGGTAAGCAGTATGACTTATATCGCCCACAACTCACTTGTGTTCTACTCGTGCATATAACATCAACATATAAAACCTAGGCTCTGATACCACTGTTGGGGAACGTAGTAATTTCAAAAAAATTCCTACGTACACGCAAGATCATGGTGATGCATAGCAACGAGAGGGGAGAGTGTTGTCTACGTACCCTCGTAGACCAAAGCGGAAGCGTTGACACAACATAGAGGAAGCAGTCGTACGTCTTCCCGATCCGACCGATCCAAGCACCGTTACTCCGGCACCTCCGAGTTCTTAGCACACGTATAGCTCGATGACCCTCCCCGGGCTCCGATCCAGCAAAGCTTCGGGGATGAGTTCCGTCAGCACAACGGCGTGGTGACGATGATGATGTTCCACCAACGCAGGGCTTCGCCTAAGCACTACAACGATATGACCGAGGTGGAATATGGTGGAGGGGGGCACCGCACACGGCTAAGGAACGATCACGAAGATCAACTTGTGTGTTCTAGGGTGCCCCCTTGCCTCCGTATATAAAGGATCCAAGGGGGGGTGCGGCCGGCCCTAGAGGAGGCGCGCAGGAGGAGTCCTACTCCTACCGGGAGTAGGACTCCCCTCCCTTTCCTTGTCCAAGTAGGAGAGAGGGAAGGAGAGAAGGAAAGGGGGGGGGGGGCGCCGACCCTCCCTCCTTGTCCAATTCGGACTAGGGGGAGAGGGGGCGCGCGGCCTGCCCTGGCAGCCCCTTCCTCTTCTCCACTTTAGGCCCGTGAGGCTCATTAACCCCCGGGGGGTTCCGGTAACCCCCCGGTGCTCCTGTTTTATCCGAAACTTCCCCGGAACGCTTCCGGTGTCCGAATATAGTCGTCCAATATATCAATCTTCATGTCTCGACCATTTCGAGACTCCTCGTCATGTCCGTGATCACATCCGGGACTCCGAACAAACTTCGGTACATCAAAATGCATAAACTCATAATAACTGTCATCGTAACGTTAAGCGTGCGGACCCTACAGTTCGAGAACAATGTAGACATGACTGGGACAAATCTCCGGTCAATAACCAATAGCGGGACCTGGATGCCCATATTGGCTCCTACATATTCTATGAAGATCTTTATCGGTCAGACCGCATAACAACATACGTTGTTCCCTTTGTCATCGGTATGTTACTTGCCCGAGATTCGATCGTCGGTATCCAATACCTAGTTCAATCTCGTTACCGGCAAGTCTCTTTACTCATTCCGTAATACATCATCTCGCAACTAACTCATTAGTTGTAATGCTTGCAAGGCTTATGTGATGTGCATTACCGAGAGGGCCCAGAGATACCTCTCCGACAATCGGAGTGACAAATCCTAATCTCGAAATACGCCAACCCAACATGTACCTTTGGAGACACCTGTAGAGCACCTTTATAATCGCCCATTTACGTTGTGACGTTTGGTAGCACACAAAGTGTTCCTCCGGCAAACGGGAGTTGCATAATCTCATAGTCATAGGAACATGTATAAGTCATGAAGAAAGCAATAGCAACATACTAAACGATCGGGTGCTAAGCTAATGGAATGGGTCATGCCAATCAGATCATTCACCTAATGATGTGATCCCGTTAATCAAATAACAACTCTTTGTTTATGGTTAGGAAACATAACCATCTTTGATTAACGAGCTAGTCAAGTAGAGGCATACTAGTGACACTCTGTTTGTCTATGTATTCACACATGTATTATGTTTCCGGTTAATACAATTCTAGCATGAATAATAAACATTTATCATGATATAAGGAAATAAATAATAACTTTATTATTGCCTCTAGGGCATATTTCCTTCATTTTCAACCATTGTTTAAATTGTGTATGTTTTCTTTGCATACATCATTATATCATTTGATCTGTCAAATGTTATCTCCTTGTTCACATAATGGTGGAAATCCATCTTTTGAAAATCTCAATGAAGTATCGTTGTGTCCTTCAGCCAGCTCCTCATCCTCTCCTTGGTTTAATGATGAAATCTTGTTTTGGAACTCACTTCCTGATACGTCTCCAACGTATCTACTTTTCCAAACACGTTTGCCCTTGTTTTGGACTCTAACTTGCATGATTTGAATGGAACTAACCCGGACTGACGCTGTTTTCAGCAGAATTACCATGGTGTTATTTACGTGCAGGAACAAACGTTCTCGGAATGACCTGAAACTTCACAGAGACACTTCTCAAAAAATAAGAAAAATACCTGCCAAAGATGAAGGCCAGGGGGCCCACCGTCTTGCCACGAGGGTGGGGGGCGCGCCCCCTACCTCATGGGCCCCCTGTTGCCTCTTCGACTGCAACTCCACCTCCATATATTGAGTTTCAATGAGAAAAAAATCAGAGAGAAGAAATCATCGCGTTTTACGATACGGAGCCGCCGCCAAGCCCTAAAACCTCTCGAGAGGGCTGATCTGGAGTCCGTTCGGGGCTCCGGGGAGGGGAATCCGTCGCCATCGTCATCATCAACCATCCTCCATCACCAATTTCATGATGCTCACCACCGTGCGTGAGTAATTCCATCGTAGGCTTGCTGGACGGTGATGGGTTGGATGGGATCTATCATGTAATCGAGTTAGTTTTGTTAGGGTTTGATCCCTAGTGTCCACTATGTTCTGAGATTGATGTTGCTATGACTTTGCTATGCTTAATGCTTGTCACTAGGGCCCGAGTGCCATGATTTCAGATCTTAACCTATTATGTTTTCATCAATATATGAGTGTTCTTGATCCTATCTTGCAAGTCTATAGTCACCTATTATGTGTTATGATCCGTTAACCCCGAAGTGACAATAATCGGGATACTTACCGATGCTGACCGTAGTTTGAGGAGTTCATGTATTCACTATGTGTTAATGCTTTGTTCCGGTTCTCTATTAAAAGGAGGCCTTAATATCCCTTAGTTTCCGTAAGGACCCCGCTGCCACGGGAGGGTAGGACAAAAGATGGCATGCAAGTTCTTTTCCATAAGCACGTATGACTATGTTCGGAATACATGCCTACATTATATCAATGAACTGGAGCTAGTTCTGTGTCACCCTAGGTTATGACTGTTACATGATGAACCGCATCCGGCATAATTCTCCATCACCGATCCATTGCCTACGAGCTTTTCATATATTGTTCTTCGCTTATTTACTTTTCCGTTGCTATTGCTATCATCACTACAAAATACCAAAAACATTGCTTTTACTACGGTTACCTTTTGCTACCGTTATCACTACTATCATATTACTTTGCTACTAAATACTTTGCTGCAGATATTAAGTTTCTAGGTGTGGTTGAATTGACAACTCGGCTGCTAATACTTGAGAATATTCTTTGGCTCCCCTTGTGTCGAATCAATAAATTTGGGTTGAATACTCTACCCTCGAAAACTGTTGTGATCCCCTATACTTGTGGGTTATCAAGACTATTTTCTGGCGCCATTGCCGGGGAGCATAGCTCTATTCTTTGAGTCACTTGGGATATATATCTGCTTATCATTATGAAGAACTTGAGAGATCCTAAAACCAAGATCTATCCCTCAACTACGAGGGGAGGTAAGGAACTACCATCTAGCTCTGCACTTGATTCACCTTCTGTTTTGAGTAAGCTTGTGACACCTACACCTGCTTCTGCTATTCGTTCTGATATGTCGCATGTTATTGATGATGCCACTTCTGCTATGCATGATACTTATGATGAAACTACCTCTATGCCTGATACTACTATGCCACTTAGTGCTTTTCTTGATGAACAACTTGCTAGGGCTAGAGAAATTGAAAATATTGAATCTTATGATACTGATGAAAGTGATGATGAAGAACCACTTGCCATTCCTAAGGGTTATGTTTTTGATCAAGATGCTTCTTTAGCCATTTTAGCTTGCAGAAATAGAACTGAACTTAAAAAATTATTAGCTAAATGGAGTAAGCAATCTCTAAATGATAGAATGAAACCTGACCCTGCTTTTGCTACTTCACCTATCTTTGTTACTGATAAGGATTATGAATTCTCTGTTGATCCTGATATAATTACTTTGCTTGAATCTGATCCTTTTCATGGTTATGAATCTGAAACTGTTGTGGCACATCTTACTAAATTGAATGATATAGCCACCCTATTCACTAAAGATGAGAGAACTCGCTAGTTTTATATCCTTAAAATATTTCCGTTCTCATTAAAGGGTGATGCTAAGATATGGTTTAGTTCTCTTGATCCTGGTTGTGTGCGTAGTCCCCAGGGTATGATTTATTACTTCTCTGCTAAATATTTCCCTGCTCATAAGAAACAAGCTGCTTTAAGGGATATATATATAATTTTGTGCAAATTGAAGAAGAGAGTCTCCCACAAGCTTGGGGGAGGCTTCTCCAATTACTTAATGCTTTGCCTGATCATCCTCTTAAGAAAAATGAAATACTTGATATCTTTTATAATGGACTAATTGATGCCTCCAGAGATTACCTGGATAGTTGTGCTGGTTCTGTTTTCAGGGAAAGAACACCGGATGAAGCTGAAATTCTATTGAATAATATGTTGACAAATGAAAATAATTGGACACCTCCGGAGCCAATTCCTGAGCCTATTCCTAAACCAACTCCGAAGAAGAAGGGTATTCTATTTCTCAGTCCTGAAGATATGCAAGAGGCAAAGAAATCTATGAAAGAAAAGGGTATTAAAGCTGAAGATGTTAAGAATTTACCTCCTATTGAAGAAATACACGGTCTTAATTTACCGCCTGTTAAAGAAACATATAATCCAAATCCTTTACCCATTGAAGAAACTCATGGTCTTGATAACCCGACATAGGTAGTAAAGGTAAATTCTCTCTATAGATATGATAAAGCTGTAATCCCATTTACTAAAATTGCTAGCCCATGCTTAGATGAGTTTGATAAATTTATGGCTAAGCAAGAAGACTTTAATGCTTATTTTGGTAGACAATTAAAATATAATTCAAATATGCTTGGACACTTGGGTGATTATATGGCTAATGTCAAAGGTGAACTTAAACTTATTAGTAAACATGCTTCTATGGTTACCACTCAAGTAGAACAAGTACTTAAAGCTCAAAATGATTTGCTCAATGAATTGCATAGTAAAGATAATGATTATGCTGTTAGAGTGGCTACTAGAATTGGTAGAATGACTCAGGAACCTTTGTATCCTGAAGGCCATCCTAAGAGAATTGAGCAAGATTCTTAGAGAAATAATATAGATGCACCTAGTTCTTCTAAAAAGAAGAAAAAGAAAAATGATAAGACTTTGCATGCTTCTAGTGATCCTATTGTTGAAACACCTGAGAATCCAAATGATATTTCTATTTCTGATGCTGAAACACAACCTGGTAATGAACCTGAAACTAATGGTAATGTTCATGATGATGTTCATGATGATGCTCAACCTAGTAATGATAATGACATAGAGATTGAACCTGCTGTTGATCTTGATAACCCACAATCAAATAGTGAACATTATGATAAGAAAGACTTCGTTGCTAGGAAAAATGGTAAAGAAAGAGAGCCTTGGGTTCAGAAACCCATGCCTTTTCCTACCAAACCATCCAAGAAAAAGGATGATGAGGATTTTGAGCGCTTTGCTGAACTGATTAGACCTATCTTTTTGCGTATGCGATTAACTGATATGCTTAAAACCAATCCTTATGCTAAGTATATGAAAGATATTATTACAAATAAAAGAAAGATACCGGAAGCTGAAATTTCCACCATGCTTGCTAATTACAGTTTTAAGGGTGGAATACCAAAGAAAATTGGAGATCCAGGAGTACCCACTATACCATGCTCTATTAAATGAAACTATGTTAAAACTGCTTTATGTGATCTTGGAGCCGGTGTTAGTGTTATGCCTCTCTCTTTATATTGTAGACTTGACTTGAATAAGTTGAGACCTACTGAAATATCTTTGCAAATGGCTGATAAATCAACTACTATACCTGTCGGTATTTGTGAGGATGTGCCTGTTGTAGTTGCAAACGTTACTATTTTAACGGACTTTGTTATTCTTGATAGTCCCGAGGACAATAGTATCTCTATTATTCTTGGAAGACCCTTTTTGAATACTGCAAGGGCTGTTATTGATTGCACTAAAGGCAATGTCACTTTTCATGTTAATGGTAATGAGCATACGGTACACTTTTCGAGGAAACAACCTCAAGTTCATAGTATCAACTCTATTGGAAAAATTCCATCGATTATATTTGGAGGTTTTGAATTTCCTCTTCCTACTGTCAAGAAGAAATATGATATTCTTATTATTGGGGATGTGCATATCCCCGTTGAGGTAACATAGTGTTATTCGAAATTTCTCCGGTTCCATGTTATTCGAAATGAGTTCGTTAACAAGACTTGATCAACCTTGTTAGTGGATTCCTTTTGAGGACCATGAGATGGATGAAACTAGAAGGCACAACCTCCTGTACCCACTTTTACTTTCTGTTATTTATATTAAATAAAATTAAAATAAATATTTTTCTGTCTGTTATCTGATTATCCGTGAAATATAAAAATACCTCGAAAATAGAAGTTCTCCAAATGCCCTAAAAATTAAATATGATTTTTCCTAGAATATTTGAGGATTTATGGAACTGAGAACACACCAGGGGGGTCAACCACCTGCCCACGAGGGTGGAGGGAGCGCCCCCTGCCTCATGGGCCCATGGTGGCCCTCCTCCACTTATTCCTGCACCCACACACTCCTTCTTCCTCCCCCAAACATGAATAACCAGCTCAAACCCGAGTCCAAGCTCGTTTTGCTGCCATTTTCGATCTCCTTGCTCAAAGCACCTCTCACAAAACTGCTTGGGGAGATTGTTCCTTGGTATGTGACTCCTCCATTGGCCCAATTAGTTTTTGTTCTAGTGCTTTATTCATTGCAAATTTTTGCTGCTTAGGTGACCCTGTTCTTGAGCTTGCATGTCAAATTTATATGGTCAAGAGTAGTTTTGATGCATGATATAGGCCCTAGGCACTTGTAGGAGTAGTTACTATCAATATTATTGAGTTTGGTTTACTTTTATTTTGAAGTTACTAAAAATTTCAGAATTTTTCAGAAAATGATGAGGAGACTTTTGAGGGGCTCATCGAGCCAAAGCTCGAAGGAAAAGGCACCGAAGCCTAAGTATGATCTGCCTCGCACCGCAGAGGTTCGGCCGTGTGAATGGCCTTCCGAGGATTTCTTAAGAGCAGCCAGGATTTATGAATATTTTCATGAATTGGCTCAGACTGCAGGCTTTACCGCTTTCCTCCATGATTAATGCAATCAGTATCTCTTGCTCGGGAGCGCGGAGTGCTACAGTACACCCCAGCTGCTAACGAGACCGAGCGCGAGTGTTCCCTTTTCTCCGAACCCCCCTCTACGTTGTGCATGGGCCTCCTTTTATATGCTCAAGGGGTCACCGACAGGTGGCAACGTAGACAAGGGTAAAAATGGAAAGGTGTTGCGGTTGGTACAGCTACCTGCTACAGTGTATCATACCTAACCCTGACGGCAGGGGACAAGGGCATTAAATGCCCGTCTACGTCGCCTAGATAGTGCAAAAGGGACCGTTCGGGACGCCACTGCTCGCCACGATGGCAATCTTGTCAGCGCCGCTTGCCACCGCGCACCGCTGGCTGCACAGCCTCCTGCCACGTACGCCTGGAAGGGTCCCAGAGCGACACGTTGGTGGATGTGCTGGAGCGCGGGCACAGAGTGGTGGCTTGCCGCGGCAAGCGCCTTGCCGCGGTCGTTGTCTTGTCGCGTCCGGGAGCTTGTCGCTCACCGGGCCTTGCCGGGACGCATGGCGCGTCGCGGCAAGCTCCTTGAGATGCCTTGGTTGGCCTTCCCGGCAAGCTCCTCTTGCCGGGGTCTTGTCTCCTTAAGCGCCTTGCCTTGGTTGGCCTTCCCGGCAAGCTCCTCTTGCCGGGGTCTTGTCTCCTTGTCTTGGATACTTTGTTCTTGAATGGCTCCAAAGGAACCACGGAGGACCTTGGCGGTCACCCGGCAAGCCTTGCCGCGGGATGCTGCGACTGCCCGTGCACAAGTTCGGGATACTAGGGTACCCCTACTCTAGTACACCGACAGGAGCCCCCGGGCCTGGGCCATACACGGTGCCGAGCGCTGTTGGGCCAGGCCCAAAACAGGGCACGGGCACGCGCGGCCTAGGTTACGCCGTATCTCTCCCCGGATCCACCGTGCCCTCCCCGAACGGCATGCGTTGAATGCGGCGTCGTGGGAGAGATCGTGGGTGGTTTCTTTATTCGGAAAGGCGGAACGTCCGCCCCCTCCCTCTTTATAAGCAGGGGAAACATGGGTAGTTCGCCCATTCGCCGGTTGCTACTCCAATCTCAGAAATCTCCGCTGCTCCCTCGTCTTCCCAAATCTGAAAGAGAGCAGCGCCCCGCCCCCCATCGCCACCAGCACCACCGACGCCGTCAACCTCCTCCACCACTTCCGCCATGGCTCCGAGAGCCGACAAGGGGAAGGTTGTGAAGTCGACCGAGGCGCAGCGGCTTGCGGCGCTGCGAAAGGAGTGGGCAGTCTTCCCCCCCAAGCTCGCCGCGAGGGAGCTGAGGGAGAACTACTACCTCTTCTGGTCGACGGAGACGCGAGCGCATTCGCGCACGAAGGTACTTCCAGCCGCCGCTTGGAAAATGGCTCCAAACGGATATCCCTTCTTCGCCTTGTTCTTCTACTGCGGGCTCTGCCCGCCTTTCTCTGAGTTCTTCTGTGATATCATGAACACCTACGGGTTCCACCTCCTTGATTTCACTCTCAATGCTGTTCTGACCATGGAAGTTTTCGCACATCTCTGCGAAAACTTTGTCGGAGTCCATCCCAATGTAGCCCTTTTTCGTCACTTCTTTATGCCCCGAGTAAAGAGAGGAGAGCCTTTATCCGGCGGAATCGCCTGGATCTCAAGGGTCGGCAAGAAGGACACTTATCTGGAGGGAGAGTTCCGCGGCAAGTGGGAGGAATGGAGAGCAGAGTGGTGCTGGATTATCGAGGAGAACCCGCAGCCGTTTACCGCCCGGCGCCAAGTCCCAGTAGCACGCGGCAGCGATTGGAGTGACATGGCCCCGGAAGACGATAGGCTGAGGATTGCCATCACCCGGATCCTACGCCTCAGGCTTGCCGGGCTCACTGTAGGCGCTGTTGGCGCAGATTTTCTTCGTCGCCGCATCGCCCCCCTGCAGGAACAGGGGAGACCCGGCTGGGAATTTAAGAATGCGGCGGATATCATGAGGCTGCGTCCGGGCCTCAACTTCAACTTCACTGTTCGGGAGCTCCACGCGATGCTCCAGGAGCTGTTCAAGTATGACCCTCAACATCCCGAAGTATTCAGGTTGCCGGGGGTGTCGTGCCGCTGTGCAACAACTCCACGCTCGACCGCATCCGTGCAATGATGCCGTTGTGCGATTCGCATGGAATTGTGCCAACTTGGCAAGAGCCTGCAGACGACATCGTGCAGGAGTTCTTTGACGGCTTGGTAGAAGTGCCGGTCCGCTCCGACAAAAAGGATAGCCTCACCCGCGACACCACCGATGCAGAGATGACACGCATCGCCACTAGGCTGGAAGAGGCGGCGGCAGCCGCAGCCGCGGGCGAATTTGGTTTCACCGTGGAGGAGGCAGATGCAGCAGAGGCGGCAAGCCGTGCCGAGCGAGAGGAGCGCGTCGGCGAGAAAGAACTTGCCGGGCATGGCGTCGAGTCGAGCGAGCCCGCCGAGGATACGAGCGGCTCGCTGGAGATCAACTCCTCTTCCTCCTCATCTTCAGGCAGCTCACCGCAAGCAGAGCCTCCATCCCCACCAAGAAGGCGTCTCCGCAAGGCCGGGGACGTAGCGGAGCGGCAGACGAGTCAACAGCCGCCGTGCCTCGCGACACGCTCCACCGCGGCAAGTACTGTTGCCACGGGAGCGCCTCACGCTGCTGCGGCAACTGGAGCGGGGTCTAGCCGGACCACCGCTTCTGCTCCTGCTGCTTCTCATGTTGCAGCGGCAGCCGGAGCGGGGTCGTCTCAGACCACCGCCACTGTTTCCGCCAAGCGGCCAAGGGAAACTACTCCTCCGCCTCCTCGCGCTGGATGTGAGCCGGACTTCGACTTCTCCGCGTTCAGCTCCGACGAGGAAGAAGAAGAGTAAGATTCTCCTGTTGTACTTGTAGTTCTTCAATTCTTGTTGTTTTGTCTTGTATCTCATTTGCTTTACTCTGAACTTGTTCCTCTTTAGGACTCTGGCCCAGAGAGCAGCAAAGAGAGCCAAGGTCCCGGTGATTGTCATCGAGGACGAACCCACTGCGACAACAGGGGGTGCGCCCGAGACAACCTTGCCGGACCCGGCAACTTTTCTCCAGAGCAGCCCCCAGCGTAAGTATATGGTTCACTTTTCGCTGTGAAGTGCGCATGGATACTCTGTCTTTGCTGATACCTGACTATTGGTTTGTGTAGGAGCAGAGCAGCCCCACCAGGAGCCAAGGGAGAGTCCTCCAGCAAGGGAGAGTTCTCCGGCAAGGGAGAAGTCTCCGGCAAGGGAAAGTTCTCCGGCAAGGGACAGCACCAGCGGCCTCCCGGCGGCGAAGACCACGACTGCAGAACCCGGTACAGGTAATCCTTTCGCTTCAAAACTTCCCTTGGGTTCTTCTTCTTTTGATCTTTGCTTGACTTTTCTCACTTTTCCGGCCATCAGACCCATTTGCTGTGGAGCCGATGGAGACCGAGGTTGCCGCCGACGGCGCCGCTGCCACCGAGGGAGCAGCCAGTGCTGACGATCCCGCCGGCGCAGAGGCCGCCAAAGCTGCCGCCGCAGCAGCTGGCGAGGGGTCTGGCGATCGTACTGACGGCCCTGAGGCCGCAGGAGGGCCAGGCGCTACGTCGACCGCCGACCTGTCCGCCGCTGCCGCAGCACCAGGCTCCGAAGAGCCCTAGCCAGGCGTCTACTTGAAGGCCGGCGATGGCGTCTTCATCAACCTCCCCTGGGCGTCAAGCTCCAGGGCGCCAGTCGAGGGAGAGAGCTTTGATGGAGAGGTGCTCGCCTCCGCTGGGCTGACGCTAGTTGATGCGCCGAGCAGCAGCAATGGCGAGCCTGAGGAGGAGCGGCTGCTGCGGAAGCTGTTGTCGCTCTACCGCGCGCGACAAGCCAAGCTGGAATCCCGCGAGGCGCTTGTCGCAAAGGCGGGAGCGGACATCGAGAAGCGTGCGGAGGAGCTCCGGGGTCTCAACCAGGAAGCTCTCCGGTCTCTGGCAGAGGAGCGGGAGCAACTCGCCGAAGAGCAGATGGCCTTCTTCCACGAGAAGGCCGAAGTTGAAGAGCAACAGCGGCTTGCCGCTGAGAAGCTGTCTGCGCAGGAGGGCGAGCTGGTGTAGCGGAAAGTTGACCTCGACAGCCACGAGGAGGAGCTTGCCGCGCGTGAGCAACAATTCGGCGGAGCCCTTAAGCAAGCAGAGGATGCTGCCGCAGTTGCCGAGGCCGCCAAGAAGGAGCTGGAGACGAAGGTGGCGCAGCTGGAGGCCGATCTCGCCGAGAAGGGCAAAGAGCTTAGCGCCGCCAAGGACTCCAACGCGGATCTTGAGTTGAAGCTGACCACTTTGACCAAGACGCTGGACGGCGCCAAGGAGCAGGAGGTGGCCTTGAAGGAGGAGATCAAGGCCGACAAGGCGCTGCTGGAGAGTGCTGCCGCCGCCCAGAATGCTTTCAGGGAGAATGTGGAGCACTGGACGGAGGGTCTCGTGAATGTTGCCGCAGACATTGACAGGGAGCTGGCGCAGCTGGGGATGGAAGATCTCGGGTATCCCTCCGACGAGAACCTCCAACCCAGCGCCAAGCTCATCTTGTTCTTCAAAGGCGTGGCGACGGCCCTCCAGCGACTCCGGGAGAGGATCCCAAAGCAGCTGGCCGACGATTCGCGCAAGATCTGCGCGGGAGCTCTTCAAAAATTGTTGGTGAAGGTGGCCTTCCGCAACCCGGGCCTCAACCTAACCAACGTCCTCAAGACCTTGCCGCCGGATGCTGATCTGGAGGCGCTCAAGACCCTTGTCGCACCCATTGTGGACAAGGTGAGCGGGATCAAGAGGATTGAGGGCGATCGCGTAGACTAGGCCGCCTGTTTTCTTCTTTTCTTGTCGCCGCTGGTCATGTTATGAAAACAATCTGTTAGAGCCGCGACAAGTTACCTTGTAATATAACTCTATTCCGGGTAATGATTGCAATGTTATTCCCTTTACTTGATTCCTCCCTTTGTATGTTTTTGCCCTACGCTTTTAGGGAACTTGCCGGTGCAGGCACCTTAGCCACGAGCGCTGAGTGCGGAACGTCAGCAGCCTGCTGGCGGTGCCGCTACCGACAAGAAACCTTGTCGCAACTAGTCGCAGCTCACTTAAGTTGTTGAGCAGACTCGAAACAAAGTAAGGGCGCAACTAGCTACGAGTTGGTTCCTCCGCGCACAGGTTTTCCATACAAAGTGCGGTCGTTCAAGGGAGATAACTAAAAAATTTAAAAAATCTGATTGCTCAAACTTTGGCAACTTAGCTTTTTTGTTGTTTGCTTCCCGGTAAGGCGAAACTTTCTTGAACGACGCTTATCTCCCTTGAACGACGCCTGGTCCATACCATTATCTTCTCCTTCCCCCCCCCCCCCGGCAAACTTGTGAGCGAGGGAACCTTCCTTTCCTTGAGAAAAAAGAAAGAAGAGAAAATAAAGATATGGAGCCTTACGGCTCGGTATTGCTTACCGGGGAGTAGTTGCTGCACAAAGTGTCAGATCACATATGCAAAAAATAGAAAGCATGAAATTGACAAGATGTGCGGAGCACATGAGCTTTACTTATGCACGGGGTCTGCACCCGGCTTTGTACAAAGGATTACATGCAACAGCGGCAAGACTTGTACAAAAGGTGGTTGCCGGAACAGGTTCCGGCAACCGCGCCTTACGGGTAAAACTTACGAAGATGCTCAATGTTCCAGGAATTGCTCACCAGAATGCTATCTTCGGTCTCAAGGCGGACAGCGCCAGGCCTAGTGACTCGTTTCACCCGGTAAGGGCCTTCCCACTTCGGTGTCAACTTGTTGGAATTCTTGGCGGACTGAACACGCCAAAGAACAAGGTCGCCTTCCTCGAGACTTCTGGCGTTAACTTTGCGGCTATGGTAGCGGCGCAAAGCTTGCTGGTAGCGAGCAGCTCGTACAGCAGCCTGAAGACGGTCTTCCTCAAGGAGCAGCGCGTCATCTTGTCGCAGCTGCTCTTGCTCAAGCTCATCATAAGCGAGCACTCGAGGTGACCCGTATACGAGTTCCGTGGGGAGAACTGCCTCTGCTCCATAGACTAGAGCAAAAGGTGTCTGGCCAGTGGCTCGATTTGGCGTCGTTCTGATCGACCAAAGAACCACCGGCAGCTCCTCGATCCAGTTTCTTCCGCACTTGTGCAGCCTGTCGAAAGTCCTGGTCTTGAGCCCACGCAGCACTTCAGCATTTGCCCTCTCCGCTTGACCGTTGCTTCTCGGGTGAGCAACAGAAGCGAAGCAGACCTTGGCGCCAAGATCTTGGACGTACTGCATGAAGGTGCGGCTCGTGAATTGCATACCGTTGTCGGTGATTATCCTGTTAGGGATCCCGAAACGGCAAACAATCGACCTGAAGAACTTGACTGCTGACTGAGCTGTCACCTTCCTCACTGCTTCCACTTCCGGCCACTTTGTGAACTTGTCGATTGCAACGTACAAGTACTCAAAGCCCCCGACTGCTCGGGGAAAGGGGCCAAGGATGTCGAGCCCCCAGACCGAAAATGACCAGGATAAAGGGATCGTCTAGAGAGCTTGAGCTGGTTGGTGTATCTGCTTGGAATGGAACTGGCACGCTTCACACTTGGTTACTTGTGCAGTTGCATCCTGGAGGGCTGTCGGCCAAAAGAAACCTTACCGGAATGCTTTGCCGGCAAGTGCTCTTGCGCCAATGTGGTGACCACATATGCCTCCATGTATCTCTACCAACAGCTTTTGTCCGTCTTCCCGGTGAATACACTTCAATTTCACACCGTTGAGTCTTCTTCTGTACAGTGTGTTGTCGACAAACTGGTACATACTTGACCGCCGGGTTACTCTTTCCGCTTCTTCTTGCTCTTCGGGAAGTTCTCTTGTCTGAAGGAAACGGACAATCTGCTGTGCCCATGCTGGAGCTTGTGGCTCGACAACAAGGACTAAAGGCAAATCTGCTGCTGCGGGAACATCTGCTTCTACGGCGAGAACCTGCGGCTCTGCCGGAGCTTGACGTTTCCCGGCAAGCTTGCCGGAGCAAAACTTGTCGGGAGCTTCTGCTTCAACGGAACAAAACCTAGGGCTTGCCGGAGCAGACTGCTCCTCAGCGCAAGGCAAATCTGCTGCTGCGGGAACGTTCGCTTCTACGGCGAGAACCTGCGGCTTTGCTAGAGCTTGACGTTCCCCGGCAAGCTTGCCGGAGCAAAACTTGCCGGGAGCTTCTGCTTCAACAGAACAAACCCTGGGGCTTGCCGGAGCAGACTGCTCCTCAGCGCTCTTGGCGTTGATCTTGGGGACCTTCTTGGCGGCGGCTTCGGGAAGCTCTGCCGGAAAATAGTCACCAGAAATCAACTTCCTCTTCTTGCTCTGTCCAGTTGGTGGCGTTACAGACGGTTGAGTCAGCTTGAGCACAAAGATCCCTGGTTCCACAGGTAACTTAAGTGCGGCGCACTTTGATAGGCCGTCGGCAATGGCATTCTGAGCTCTTGGAACGTGCTCCATCTGTAGGCCGTCAAAGTGCTCTTCTAGCTTTCTCACTTCGTCGATGTAGGCTTCCATCAACGGACTCTGATAGCTCTTGTTCACTTGGCGGACGACAAGCTGCGAGTCACCCCTGACAATGAGCTTCTTGATCCCAAGGTCTGCCGCGATCCTGAGACCGGCAAGCAAGTCTTCATACTCTGCAGTATTGTTTGTTGCTTGCTCCTTGGAAAAGTGCATCTGGACCACGTACTTGAGGTGCTCTCCGGTGGGTGCGACAAGCAGCACACCAGCGCCGGCGCCTTGCAGCGAAAAGGCACCATCAAAGTACATCAGCCACTCTTTGCTTGCTTCCTGACGGGGATGCTCGTTTCTGGAATTTCTTCATCTGGTGTTGGCGTCCATTCTGCTATGAATTCTGCCAATGCTCTGCTTTGGATAGTTGAAGTACTTTCAAACTTGAGGCCAAAGCTTGACAGTTCCAGTGCCCACTCAACAATCCTGCCTGTCGCTTCTGGATTCTGTAGTATCCTCTTCAGCGGAAAACGAGTGACAACTGTGATCTCATGTGCTTGGAAGTAATGGCGCAGCTTTCTCGAGGCCATGAGAAGGACGAAAAGCAATTTCTGCACGCCAGAGTACCTTGACCTAGGCCCCTGTAGAAGGGAACTGACAAAGTAAATTGGGCGCTGTACCATTCTCTTCTGTATCTCCTCGCTCGTCTACGCAGATCCATCCTTGTCGGGACCAGAGCTTGTCGGGGAAGCCCCCTGCTTGTCGCTGGATGCGCCTGCCGTGGTTGCTGGCTCGTCATCTGCCTCCCTCTCTGCCACTAACGCAGCACTAACCACTTGATTGGTTGCCGCTATATACAGCAGCAACTTCTCTTGTGGCTTAGGTGCGACAAGTGTTGGAGCGAAGGACAGGTATCTCTTCAAGTCTTGCAGCGCAGCCTCCGCTTCCGGAGTCCATTTCATTGGACCTGCCTTTTTCAATATTTTGAAAAACGGCAGGGCGTGCTCAGCAGACCTAGAGATAAACCTGCTGAGAGCAGCCACGCAACCGGCAAGTCTTTGTACATCCTTGACGCGCTTTGGTGCTTCAATCTGCTCAATGGCCTTGATCTTGTCGGGATTGGCTTCGATTCCCCGCTGAGACACGAAGAACCCGAGAAGCTTGCCGGAGGGGACTCCAAACACACACTTCTCAGGGTTGAGCTTGAGGCTGATCTTGCGCAGATTTGCAAAGGTCTTGCTCTTGACCACCATGTCATCCATATAGGCTTCCACATTTCTGTGTATTTGTGGCTCAAGAGCAACATGGACTACCCTTGCAAATGTTGAACCAGCATTTTTCAAACCGAAAGGCATCCGTATGAAACAGTACGTGCCACATGGAGTGATGAATGCGGTCTTCTCCTCATCCTCTTCTGCCATGAAGATCTGATGGTATCCTGAGTATGTGTCAAGAAATGAAAGCAAGTCACATCCGGCCGTGGAGTCAACAATCTGGTCAATGCGCAGCAAAGGAAATGGGTCTTTGGGACAAGCTTTGTTAACATCGCTAAAGTCGATACAAAGTCTCCATTTCCCGTTCGCCTTGCGCACGACTACAGGATTGGCCAACCACGTAGGATGGAGCACTCCTCTGACAAGGCCTGCTGCTTCCAACTTCTTGATCTCTTCTGTGATGAATTCTTGGCGCTCCACTGCTTGCTTCCTGACCTTCTGCTTGACGGGCCGCGCATGAGGACAAACGGCAAGATGGTGCTCAATTACTTTCTTGGGAACACCGGGGATGTCAGACGGTTGCCACGCAAACACGTCGACATTCGCCCGCAGGAAAGCAATGAGCGCGCTTTCCTATTTAGGGTCGAGAGTGGCACTGATGGTGAAGGTACCACCAGTGCCGTCCTCCTTGGCGGACACCTTCTTGGTCTCTGGCGGAGCTGCCATTGTCTTCTTACACTTGCCGGTGGAGCTCGATGGTGCGTCCTCGACGGCAGCGCAGCACTCCGAAGAGGTGCGCTTGCCGGAGTGGGCATCAGAGCTCTTGCCGGACTTGGTCTTCTTCTTCCCCCCGGGAGCTTCAACGGCAAGTGATTTGCGATCTGCTGCGGCTGCCGCTTCCCGGTAGATCTTGTCGGCGCAGATAAGAGAATCCTTCTTGTCGCCAGGGACAGAGATGACGCTTATCGGGCCTGGCATCTTCAGCATGTTGTATGCGTAGTGAGAGGCTGCCATGAACTTGGCGAGTGCTGGACGGCCAAGTATCCCATTGTAAGGCAATGGAAAATCAGCAATGTCAAAAGTGACCCTCTCAGTCCTGAAGTTCACCTCGCTGCCAAATGTTACTGGCAACGTGACCTTCCCCTTCGGCTTGCTCCTTCCCGGGTTGATTCCTTGGAATGTGCCGGTCTCTTCAAGCTCGCTGTCAGGGATCTGGAGTTTCTGGAGTACAGCGGAGGAGATCAGGTTCAAGCCGGCCCCGCCGTCAACTAGCATCTTAGTGACCTTGAGGTTGCGGATAGTTGGTGAAACCAACATTGGCAAGCACCCGACCGCAGTTCTGCGATCAGGGTGGTCCTCAATATCAAAGATGATAGGCGTGCTGGACCATTTCAGAAGCTTGCGTGACTCGGCAGGTGGTTCCGCCGCATTGACTTCCCGCACCCACTGCTTGAGTTGGCGGTGCGAAGCATGCAGAGAAGCACCGCCGTCAACGCACAAGACCTCTGTGGCTTTCTGGAACTCCTGCTCACTGGTCTCGACATCATCCATGTCTTCGTCGTCGTCGTCATCTTCATCCTTGTCGCGGCCGCGGGGAGGTCTGTCTCCTTGCCGCTGCTTGGCCTTGCCGCGGCGTCCTCCCCGGCCGGCGCGCTTCTTCCCGGATTCTCCAGCGCCTCCTTGGGCCCTCTCCTTGTCGCGTTGCTCGTATTCAGCCTTTTGCTGCTGGACAAGCTACTCGACCTTCTTGCAGCTCTGGAGGTCATGGCCCTTGGTGCGGTGGATCTTGCAGTACTGCTTGTCGGTGCCGTCCCGCTTGTCGGCGACCGCCACAGCTTGGCAGTTGGTGCATGCGGCAATCTCCTTGCCGGAGCTACCAGCTTTGGCTTTCTTGGCGCCACCTTCGTTGCTGGACTGCTCAGTGACTAGCACATCTTTGCCTTTCTTCTTTCTGTTGTTCCGCCGCCGGTTTTTCTTTGCTGGGGAAGCATCCTCACTGTCAGATCCTCCTGCTCCTGTATTCTCTCCGGGGAGTTTCCTCCCTTCCTCAGCACGTGCACACTTGTCGGCCAGGGCATACAGCTCACTGACGTCTCTGATCCTGCACATCGCCATCTCCTCCCGCATCCTGCGGTTACGCACGTTCTGATGGAACGCGCTGATGACCGCGGCAGGGTGGATATCTGGGATGTTGTGCTGTACACGGCTGAATCTCTAAATGTACTTGTGCAGGGGCTCTCCTTCCTTCTGGGCGAGCAGATGAAGGTCACTCTCTTGGCCATGAGGTTTGTGGCTGCCTGTAAAGGCGCCGACAAACTGATGGCATAGGTCTGCCCAAGAGTATATGGAGTTGTCCGGCAAGTGCATGAGCCAGGACCTAACGTTGGGCTTGAGCACCAGCGGGAAGTAGTTGGCAAGGATCTTGTCGTCCCGCCCCCCGGCAGCCTGCACCACGATGGTGTAGATGCTGAGGAACTCCGACGGATGCATCTTGCCGTCGTACTTCTCTGGTACGTCTGGCTTGAAATTCTTCGTACTGGGCCACTGGACTTGCCGCATCTCACGAGTAAACGCAGGGCAACCTACCACGTACGGCAAGCCGCCTGGTTCCCCTGGCGCATGCATGTCGACAGAGGGCCCAGCGCGCTGGTCCGATTGACGTCGTGCTTCTCTTCGGTGCTCGATGTGAGTACGTGCGTCTTCTTGCTGTCGTTCATGAAGAACTTGGCGCTGATCGCGACGAGCTCGTGGATCTAATGACGCGATGGAGTCGTTGTCGAGGTGGATCCGGCGAGTCGGCGATCTTGGCCTTCGGGGCGGAGAGTGCACAGTGGTTGCACCCCCACCGGTCTTGTCGCCACCGGCTCGTGCCTGGCTGACTTGCTGCGGCTGCGACATGCTCGGCTGCCGTTGAGTGTCGCCGTTGGCGAAGCCGATGAGACTCTGAATGGTGGCCCTCCAGTCGTCAATCTTGTCTGCCGTTGGAGGGTAGTCCAGGAGCAGTTGAGCTCGCGCCAAAGCTTCTGCTATAGTGGCGGGTGGCGGTGGCGAACGGTGCGAGGAGCGGGATATGCTTGGACTTCTAACTATGTTAGAAGGAGCAGTATCCCGTCCAGGCGACCGTGCCTCGCTCGTGCCAGCATGTTGGCGTGCTTGCTGGTCTTGAGCACTCCGAGATCCACCAGCTCGATCTTGGTCCAGCAGACGCATGGTACCGTGAGTACCATGACACTGCCGGTCCCGCGCCTCCTGAGATGGGCGCGGTGCATGTACGGACGCCGAGGTCTTGGAGTGCGCTCGGTCGTTGTGGGAGCCGGCTACGCCGTCGATGGGCAGCGCAGCCTTGTCCTTGGACCTGACAGAACCGTGAGCTCCCTCGTCGACGCCCGTTCTTCCGCCGGCGTCTGCCCCATCAGCCGTTTGCTCCGGCGGTGGTGGGTTCGGCGCGGACGAAGCAGCCACCTCCGAAGCCTTCTTCTTCAGCGGCATGTCGATGAAGATGATGAAGATCTAGCTCGTGTGAACGCCGGATCTGGTTCACACAACCTCGATGCCCCTACCTGGCGCGCCAAAGATGTCGGGGGACTGATCCACGAGCACCTATGGGATCGGTGGACCGGGTCCCTTTTGGTTCGGCGGGGGCGGCGGTCGCACGAAGAGCGGATCGAGGCGAAGCACACGAGCGGTTTACCCAGGTTCGGGCCGCACGGATGCGTAAAACCCTACTCCTGCTTTGTGATTTGTATTGAGTTCTTGCTCGGGAGCGCGGAGTGCTACAGTACACCCTAGCTGCTAACGAGACCGAGCGTGAGTGTTCCCTTTTCCCCGAACCCCCCTCTACGTTGCGCATGGGCCTCCTTTTATATGCTCAAGGGGTCACCGACAGGTGGCAACGTAGACAAGGGTAAAAATGGAAAGGTTCTGCGGTTGGTACAGCTACCTGCTACAGTGTATCATACCTAACCCTGACGGCAGGGGACAAGGGCATTAAATGCCCGTCTACGTCGCCTAGATAGTGCAAAAGGGACCGTCAGGGACGCCACTGCTCGCCACGATGGCAATCTTGTCAGCGCCGTTTGCCACCGCGCACCGCTGGCTGCACAGCCTCCCGCCACGTACGCCTGGAAGGGTCCCAGAGCGACACGTTGGTGGATGTGCTGGAGCGCGGGCACAGAGTGGTGGCTTGCCGCGGCAAGCGCCTTGCCGCGGTCATTGTCTTGTCGCGTCCGGGAGCTTGTCGCTCACCGGGCCTTGCCGGGACGCATGGCGCGTCGCGGCAAGCTCCTTGAGATGCCTTGGTTGGCCTTCCCGGCAAGCTCCTCTTGCCGGGGTCTTGTCTCCTTAAGCGCCTTGCCTTGGTTGGCCTTCCCGGCAAGCTCCTCTTGCCGGGGTCTTGTCTCCTTGGCTTGGATACTTTGTTCTTGAATGGCTCCAAAGGAACCATGGAGGACCTTGGCGGTCACCCGGCAAGCCTTGCCGCGGGATGCTGCGACTGCCCGTGCACAAGTTCGGGATACTAGGGTACCCCTACTCTAGTACACCGACACCTAGCTGCACATTTTAACATACCTATTAGGCATTATGAGAAGGAAGAAAAGGCGATGCCTCGTGTTTATTTAGATTATAAAAGTGTGGTGGCGCATGATTTTATTGTTAAGAATAGGGAAGGAGAGCTTAAATACCAATTGTTCTTTAATAAACATCATCCCGAGACTATTACCTTGCCTGCTCCTTCTTTGTTTGATTTGACTGTAGGCACGTACCTTGTTCCGTTGACGGCTATCCACGCCTACCGGAACCCTGCACCAGCCGAGGAGCCAGAGCCGGAACCACAATTTGATCCTTCACGATAGTCTAATTACCAGTGGGATCCGGAGATGATTTTCAGCCAGTGGCAATCGGAGTCTTCCTCGTCTGCACCACAGTACGACCCCAACTATTATTATGGATACCCGCCAGGGTAGCCGTGGCCATAGACCAGCTTAGGCCAAAAGCCTAAGCTTGGGGGAGTACGTATTTCTCACCGACAATACATTTATGCCCACACACTTATTGCTAGATGTCGGTGCTCATACTTTTTCATTGTATCATCCATGCTAGTTTATTTTTCTTTTTATGTTTTCTTCTTGTGTGTTTGATAAACCTTAAGAAAAACCAAAAAAATAGTTGTAACTTTTAATCAGTTTAATTTGCATGCTTGTAGTAGTAATTAAAAAGAAAACCCAAAAATATTTCATGTTCTTCTTTTGCTTGTTGGGAGCTTTCCCGTGTAAATAGTTTTATTTCTTTTCTTTTCTTTGGGGGTCGATAGGAGAAGACCATGATTAAATTGTTGAAGTGGCTCTTATATGCATTATTGTTGATCTGATAAAAGAGCCCATATTGCCTTGTCTTCTCCTGTTTATTGAATGCCTGCAGATTCCAGCTTAGTCCAATACACACACATTATTATTATTATTCACACTATTCGGTCGTGCAAGTGAAAGGCAATTATGATGATATATGATGGACTGACTGAGATGAGAAAAGCTGGTATGAACTTGACCCCTTTTATTTTTGTAAATATGATTAGTTCATCGTTCCTGATTCAGCCTATTATGAATAAACATGTTTGCAATGACAACTAGAGATCATAGTTTCTTATGCCATGCTTGATTAGCCATGAATTATAATGGTTTACCTTGCGTGCCAACATGCTATTAAAATTGTTATGATGTGGTATGATAGGGTGGTATCCTCCTCTGAATGATTTAAGTGACTTGACTTGGCACATGTTCATGCATGTAGTTGAGACAAATCAACATAGCCTTCACGATATTTATGCTCATGGTGGATTATATCCTACTCATGCTTGCATTCAGTGTTGATTAATTCTAATGCATGTTCATGACTGTTGTCGCTCTCTAGCTGGTCGCTTCCCAGTCTTTTGCTAGCCTTCACCTGTACTAAGCGGATATACTGCTTGTGCATCCAAACTCCTTAAACCCCAAAGTTATTCCACATGAGTCCACTATACCTACCTATATACAGTATCTACCTGCCGTTCCAAGTAAATTTGTATGTGCCAAACTCTAAACCTTCAAATAAATATCCTGTTTTGTATGCTCGAATAGCTCATATATCAACTAGGGATGTCTGTATCTTCCATGTTAGGCGGGTTATTCTCAAGAGGAGTGGACTCCGCTCCTCACTCATGAGATAAATGGCTGGTCACCGGGATGCCCAGTCCCATGATTTATGCAAACTAAATCAAAATAATTGCAAACAAAACTCCCCCTAGGACTCTTGTTAGTTGGAGGCACTCGTTGTTTCGAGCAAGCCATGGATTGATGCTTGTGGTGGAAGGGGGAGTGTAAACTTTACCATTCTGTTTGGGAACCACCTATAATGTGTGTAGCATGGAAGATATCGCCATCTCTTGTTTGTTATGTTGACAATGAAAGTATACCGCTCAAAATATTATTCACCTCTGTTTCAAAACCGAGCTCTGGCACCTCTACAAATCCCTGCTTCCCTCTGCGAAGGGCCTATCTATTTACTTTTATGCTGAGTCATCATCCTCTTATTAAAAAGCACCAGTTGGAGAGCACCGCTGTCATTTGCATTCATTACTATTAGTTTACATTGAGTATGACTTGACAGGATCTCTTTTACCATGAATTACAATGTCTAGTC
Source organism: Triticum urartu (assembly GCF_056163025.1). Taxonomy (NCBI): domain Eukaryota; kingdom Viridiplantae; phylum Streptophyta; class Magnoliopsida; order Poales; family Poaceae; genus Triticum; species Triticum urartu. The sequence continues at coordinate 764,999,320 of NC_141874.1, forward strand.
AGTCCTTGGTCTTTAAAGGTGCTCTGCATTTATGTTTTGCGGTCTCAGAAAGGGCTAGTGAGATACCATCCTGTTATATCATATTATGATTGTTTTGAGAAAGTGTTGTCATCCGAGTTTTATTATTATGGCTCGCTAGTTGATTATGCTATTGATGTGAGTAAACTTGAGACCTATGCGTTATTGTGAATGTGGTTAGTTATAATCTTTGCTGAAAACTTGAATGCTGGCTTTACATATTTACAGCAACAAGAGCAAACCGAGTTTGTAAAAGTTTTTCTTTATCACTTTCAGTTTGTCAACTGAATTGCTTGAGGACAAGCAAAGGTTTAAGCTTGGGGGAGTTGATACGTCTCCAATGTATCTACTTTTCCAAACACTTTTGCCCTTGTTTTGGACTCTAACTTGCATGATTTGAATGGAACTAACCCGGACTGACGCTGTTTTCAGCAGAATTACCATGGTGTTATTTATGTGCAGGAGCAAACGTTCTCGGAATGACCTGAAACTTCATGGAGACACTTCTCAAAAAATAAGAAAAATACCTGCCAAAGATGAAGGCCAGGGGGCCCACCATCTTGCCACGAGGGTGGGGGGCGTGCCTGCCCCCCTAGGGCGCGCCCCTACCTCGTGGGCCCCCTATTGCCTCTTCGACTCCAACTCCACCTCCATATATTGAGTTTCGATGAGAAAAAAATCAGAGAGAAGAAATCATCGCGTTTTACGATACGGAGCCACCACCAAGCCCTAAAACCTCTCGGGAGGGCTGATCTGGAGTCCGTTCGGGGCTCCGGAGAGGGGAATCCGTCGCCATCGTCATCATCAACCATCCTCCATCACCAATTTCATGATGCTCACCGCCGTGCGTGAGTAATTCCATCGTAGGCTTGCTGGACCGTGATGGGTTGGATGGGATCTATCATGTAACCGAGTTAGTTTTGTTAGGGTTTGATCCCTAGTGTCCACTGTGTTCTGAGATTGATGTTGCTATGACTTTGCTATGCTTAGTGCTTGTCAATAGGGCCCGAGTGCCATGATTTCAGATCTGAACCTATTATGTTTTCATCAATATATGAGTGTTCTTGATCCTATCTTGCAAGTCTATAGTCACCTATTATGTGTTATGATCCGTTAACCCCGAAGTGACAATAATCGGGATACTTACCGGTGCTGACCATAGTTTGAGGAGTTCATGTATTCACTATGTGTTAATGCTTTGTTCCGGTTCTCTATTAAAAGGAGGCCTTAATATCCCTTAGTTTCCGTAAGGACCCCGCTGCCACGGGAGGGTAGGACAAAAGATGTCATGCAAGTTCTTTTCCATAAGCACGTATGACTATGTTCGGAATACATGCCTGTTGGGGAACGTTGCAGAAAACAAAAATTTTCCTACGGTTTCACCAAGATCCATCTATGAGTTCATCTATCAACGAGTGATCAGATGCATCTACATACCTTTGTAGATCGCGAGCGGAAGCGTTCAAAGAACGGGGATGAGGGAGTCGTACTCGACGTGATCCAAATCACCGGAGATCCTAGCGCCGAACGGACGGCACCTCCGTGGTCAACACACGTACGGTCAGCGTGACGTCTCCTTGTTCTTGATCCAGCAAGGGGGAAGGAGAGGTTGAGGAAGATGGCTCCAGCAGCAGCACGACGGCGTGGTGGTGATGGAGCTGCAGTACTCCGGCAGGGCTTCGCCAAACTCTATGGAGGAGGAGGTGTTGGAGAGGGAGAGGGAGGCACCAAAGGCAAAGGTGAGAGGTCCTCCATCCCCCCCACTATATATAGGGGGGGCCTAGGGGGGGCGCCGGCCCTAGGAGATGCAATCTCCTAGGGGGGCGGCGGCCAAGGGGTGGGGGGCTTGCCCCCCAAGCAAGGGGGCGCCCCCCTTTAGGGTTTCCCCACCCTAGGCGCATGGGCCCTAGGGGAAGTGGTGCCCCAGCCCACTTTGGGATGGATCCCTTCCCACTTCAGCCCATGGGGCCCTCCAGGATAGGTGGCCCCACCCGGTGGACCCCCGGGACCCTTCCGGTGGTCCCGGTACAATACCGGTGACCCCGAAACTTGTCCCGATGGCCGAAATAGCAGTTCCTATATATAATTCTTTACCTCCAGACCATTCCGGAACTCCTCGTGACGTCCGGGATCTCATCCGGGACTCCGAACAACATTCGGGTTACTGCATATACATATCCCAACAACCCTAGCGTTACCGAACCTTAAGTGTGTAGACCCTACGGGTTCGGGAGACATGTAGACATGACCGAGATTGCTCTCCGGTCAATAACCAACAGCGGGATCTGGATACCCATGTTGGCTCCCACATGCTCCTCGATGATCTCATCAGATGAACCACGATGTCGAGGATTCAAGCAACCCCGTATACAATTCCCTTTGTCAATCGGTATGTTACTTGCCCGAGATTCGATCGTCGGTATCCCAATACCTTGTTCAATCTCGTTAACGGCAAGTCACTTTACTCGTACCATAATGCATGATCCCGTGACCAGACACTTGGTCACTTTGAGCTCATAATGATGATGCATTACTGAGTGGGCCCAGTGATACCTCTCCGTCATACGGAGTGACAAATCCCAGTCTTGATCCGTGTCAACCCAACAGACACTTTCGGAGATACCCGTAGTATACCTTTATAGTCACCCAGTTACGTTGTGACGTTTGGTACACCCAAAGCACTCCTACGGTATCCGGGAGTTACACGATCGCATGGTCTAAGGAAAGGATACTTGACATTGGAAAAACTCTAGCAAACGAACTATACGATCTTATGCTATGTTTAGGATTGGGTCTTGTCCATCACATCATTCTCCTAATGATGTGATCTCGTTATCAATGACATCCAATGTCCATAGTCAGGAAACCATGACTATCTATTGATCAACGAGCTAGTCAACTAGAGGCTTACTAGGGACATGTTGGTGTCTATTATTCACACATGTATTACGATTTCCGGATAACACAATTATAGCATGAATAAAGACAATTATCATGAACAAGGAAATATAATAATAATGCTTTTATTATTGCCTCTAGGGAATATTTCCAACAGTCTCCCACTTGCACTAGAGTCAATAATCTAGTTACATTGTGATGAATCGAATACCCATGGAATTCTGGTGTTGATCATGTTTTGCTCTAGGGAGAGGTTTAGTCAACGGATCTGCTACATTCAGGTCCTTATGTACTTTACAAATATCTATGTCTCCATCTTGAACATTTTCACGAATGGAGTTGAAGCAACGCTTGATGTGCCTGGTCTTCTTGTGAAACCTGGGCTCCTTGGCAAGTGCAATAGCTCCAGTGTTGTCACAGAAGAGTTTGATTGGCCCTGACGCATTGGGTATGACTCCTAGGTCAGTGATGAACTCCTTCACCCAAATTGCTTCATGCGCTGCCTCCGAGGCTGCCATGTACTCCGCTTCACATGTAGATCCCGCCACGACGCTCTGCTTGCAACTGCACCAGCTTACTGCCCCACCATTCAAAATATACACGTATCCGGTTTGTGACTTAGAGTCATCCAGATCTGTGTCGAAGCTAGCGTCGACGTAACCCTTTACGACGAGCTCTTCGTCACCTCCATAAACGAGAAACATTTCCTTAGTCCTTTTCAGGTACTTCAGGATATTCTTGACCGCTGTCCAGTGTTCCTTGCCGGGATTACTTTGGTACCTTCCTACCAAACTTACGGCAAGGTTTACATCAGGTCTGGTACACAGCATGGCATACATAATAGAACCTATGGCTGAGGCATAGGGGATGACACTCATCTCTTCTATATCTTCTGCCGTGGTCGGACATTGAGCTGAGCTCAATTTCACACCTTGTAACACAGGCAAGAACCCCTTCTTAGACTGATCCATATTGAATTTCTTCAATATCTTATCAAGGTATGTGCTTTGTGAAAGACATATGAGGCGTCTTGATCTATCTCTATAGATCTTGATGCCTAATATATATGCAGCTTCTCCAAGGTCCTTCATTGAAAAACTCTTATTCAAGTAGGCATTAATGCTGTCCAAGAGTTCTATATCATTTCCCATCAAAAGTATGTCATCTACATATAATATGAGAAATGCTACAGAGCTCCCACTCACTTTCTTGTAAACGCAAGCTTCTCCATAAGTCTGCGTAAACCCAAACGCTTTGATCATCTCATCAAAGCGAATGTTCCAACTCCGAGATGCTTGCACCAGCCCATAAATCGAGCGTTGGAGCTTGCACACCTTGTCAGCATTCTTAGGATCGACAAAACCTTCCGGCTGCATCATATACAATTCTTCCTTAAGGAAACCATTAAGGAATGCCGTTTTGACGTCCATTTGCTATATCTCATAATCATAGAATGCGGCAATAGCTAACATGATTCGGACGGACTTTAGCTTCGCTACCGGTGAGAAAGTCTCATCGTAGTCAACCCCTTGAACTTGTCGATAACCCTTAGCGACAAGCCGAGCTTTATAGATGGTCACATTACCATCCGCGTCTGTCTTCTTCTTAAAGATCCATTTATTTTCTATGGCTCGCCGCTCAACAGGCAAGTCAGTCAAAGTCCATACTTCGTTTTCATACATGGATCCTATCTCGGTTTTCATGGCTTCTAGCCATTTGTCGGAATCCGGGCCCGCCATCGCTTCTTCATAGTTCGAAGGTTCACCGTTGTCTAACAACATGATTTCCAAGACAGGGTTGCCGTACCACTCTGGTGCGAAACGTGTCCTTGTGGACCTACGAAGTTCAGTAGCAACTTGATCTGAAGTTTCATGATCATCATCATTAACTTCCTCTCTAGTCGGTGCAGGCACCTCAGGAACATTTCTTTGAGTTGCGCCATTTTCCGGTTCAAGAGGTAATACTTCATCAAGTTCTACTTTCCTCCCACTTACTTCTTTCGAGAGAAACTCTTTCTCTAGAAAGGATCCATTCTTGGCAACAAAGATCTTGCCTTCGGATCTGAGGTAGAAGGTATACCCAATAGTTTCTTTAGGGTATCCTATGAAGACGCATTTTTCCGACTTGGGTTCGAGCTTTTCAGGTTGAAGTTTCTTGACATAAGCATCGCATCCCCAAACTTTTAGAAACGACAGCTTAGGTTTCTTCCCAAACCATAATTCATACGGTGTCGTCTCAACGGATTTCGACGGAGCCCTATTTAAAGTGAATGCGGCAGTCTCTAAAGCATAGCCCCAAAAAGATAGCGGTAAATCGGTAAGAGACATCATAGATCGCACCATATCTAATAGAGTGCGGTTACGATGTTCGGACACACCATTACGCTGAGGTGTTCCAGGCGGCGTGAGTTGTGAAACTATTCCACATTTTCTTAAGTGTGTGCCAAATTCGTGACTCAAGTATTCTCCTCCACGATCTGATCGTAGGAACTTGATTTTTCTGTCAGGTTGATTCTCAACCTCACTCTGAAATTCCTTGAACTTTTCAAAGGTTTCAGACTTGTGTTTCATTAAGTAGACATACCCATATCTACTCAAGTCATCAGTGAGGGTGAGAACATAACGATAGCCACCGCGAGCCTCAACGCTCATTGGACCGCACACATCAGTATGTATGATTTCCAATAAGTTGGTTGCTCGCTCCATTGTTCCTGAGAATGGAGTCTTGGTCATTTTACCCATGAGGCATGGTTCGCACGTGTCAAATGATTCATAATCAAGAGACTCTAAAAGTCCATCTACATGGAGCTTCTTCATGCGTTTGACACCTATGTGACCAAGGTGGCAGTGCCACAAGTATGTGGGACTATCATTATCAACCTTACATCTTTTGGTATTCACACTATGAACATGTGTAGCATTACGCTCGAGATTCATTAAGAATAAACCATTCACCATCGGAGCATGACCATAAAACATATCTCTCATATAAATAGAACAACCATTATTCTCGGATTTAAATGAGTAGCCATCTCGAATTAAACGAGATCCCGATACAATGTTCATGCTCAAAGCTGGCACTAAATAACAATTATTGAGGTTTAAAACTAATCCCGTAGGTAAATGCAGAGGTAGCGTGCCGACGGCGATCACATCGACCCTGGAACCATTCCCGACGCGCATCGTCACCTCGTCCTTCGCCAGTCTCCGCTTATTCCGCAGCTCCTGCTTTGAGTTACAAATGTGAGCAACTGTACAGGTATCAAATACCCAGGAGCTACTACGAGTACTGGTAAGGTACACATCAATTACATGTATATCACATATACCTTTTGTTTTGCCGGCCTTCTTGTCCGCTAAGTATTTGGAGCAGTTCCGCTTCCAGTGACCACTTCCCTTGCAATAAAAGCACTCAGTCTCGGGCTTGGGTCCATTCTTTGGCTTCTTCCCAGTAGCTTGCTTACCGGGCGCGGCAGCTCCCTTGCCATCCTTCTTGAAGTTCTTCATACCCTTGCCTTTCTTGAACTTAGTGGTTTTATTCACCATCAACACTTGATGTTCCTTTTTGACTTCTACCTCTGCTGATTTCAGCATTGCAAATAATTCAGGAATGGTCTTTTCCATCCCCTGCATATTGAAGTTCATCACAAAGCTCTTGTAGCTTGGTGGAAGCGACTGAAGGATTCTGTCAATGACTGCGTCATCCGGGAGATTAACTCCCAGCTGAGTCAAGCGGTTATGTAACCTAGACATTGTGAGTATGTGCTCACTGACAGAACTATTTTCCTCCATCTTACAGCTGAAAAACTTGTCGGAGACTTCATATCTCTCGACCCGGGCATGAGCTTGGAAAACCATTTTCAGCTCTTCGAACATCTCATATGCTCCGTGTCTCTCAAAACGTTTTTGGAGCCCCGGTTCTAAGCTGTAAAGCATGCCGCACTAAACGAGGGAGTAATCATCAGCACGTGTCTGCCAAGCGTTCATAACGTCTTGGTTCTGTGGGACGGGTGCGTCACCTAGCGGTGCTTGTAGGACATAATCTTTCTTGGCAGCTATGAGGATGATCCTCAGGTTCCGGACCCAGTCCGTATAGTTGCTGCCATCGTCTTTCAGCTTGGTTTTCTCAAGGAACGCGTTGAAGTTGAGGACAACGTTGGCCATTTGATCTACAAGACATATTGTAAAGATTTTTAGACTAAGTTCATGATAATTAAGTTCATCTAATCAAATTATTCAATGAACTCCCACTCAGATAGACATCCCTCCAGTCATCTAAGTATAACATGATCCGAGTTAACTAGGCCGTGTCCGATCATCACGTGAGACGAACTAGTCAACGTCGGTGAACATCTTCATGTTGATCGTATCTTCTATACGACTCATGCTCGACCTTTCGGTATTCTGTGTTCTGAGGCCATGTCTGTACATGCTAGGCTCATCAAGTCAACCTAAGTGTTTGCATGTGTAAATCTGTTGAAGGAAATATGCCCTAGAGGCAATAATATAGTTATTGTTTATTTCCTTATTTCATGATAAATGTTTATTATTCATGCTAGAATTGTATTAACCGGAAACATAATACATGTGTGAATACATAAACAAACAGAGTGTCACTAGTATGCCTCTACTTGACTAGCTCGTTAATCAAAGATGGTTATGTTTCCTAACCATAGACAAAGAGTTGTTATTTGATTAACGAGGTCACATCATTAGTTGAATGATCTAATTGACATGACCCATTCCATTAGCTTAGCACCCGATCGTTTAGTATGTTGCTATTGCTTTCTTCATGACTTATACGTGTTCCTATGACTATGAGATTATGCAACTCCCGTTTGCCGGAGGAACACTTTGGGTGCTACCAAACGTCACAAGGTAACGGGGTGATTATAAAGGAGTACTACAGGTGTCTCCAAAGGTGCATGTTGGGTTGGCGTATTTCGAGATTATGATTTGTCACTCCGATTGTCGGAGAGGTATCTCTGGGCCCTCTCGGTAATGCACATCACATAAGCCTTGCAAGCATTGCAACTAATGAGTTAGTTGCGAGATGATGTATTACGGAACGAGTAAAGAGACTTGCCGACAACGAGATTGAACTAGGTATTGAGATACCGACGATCGAATCTCGGGCAAGTAACATACCGATGACAAAGGGAACAACGTATGTTGTTATGCGGTCTGACCGATAAAAGATCTTCGTAGAATATGTGGGAGCCAATATGAGCATCCAGGTTCCGCTATTGGTTATTGACCGGAGACGTGTCTCGGTCATGTCTACATTATTCTCGAACCCGTAGGGTTCGCACGCTTAAGTTTTTGATGACAGTTATATTATGAGTTTATTAGTTTTGATGTACCGAAGTTAGTTCGGAGTCCCAGATATGATCACGGACATGACGAGGAGTCTCGAAATGGTCAAGACATAAAGATTGATATATTGGAAGCCTATATTTGGACATCGGAAGTGTTCCGGGTGAAATCGGGATTTTACCGGAGTACCGGGAGGTTACCGGAACCCCCCGGGAGCCATATGGGCCTTAATGGGCTTTAGTGGAAAGGAGAAAGGGGCAGCCCAAGGTGGCCCGCGCCTCCCCCCTCCCCTAGTCCTATTAGGACTAGGAGAGGTGGCCGGCCCCCCTCTCTCTCTTTCCCCCTCGGGGAATCCTAGTCCAACTAGGATTGGGGGGGAGTCCTACTCCCGGTAGGAGTAGGACTCCTCCTGCGCCCTCCTCCTGGCCGGCGGCCCCTTCCCCCTTGGCTCCTTTATATACGGAGGCAGGGGGCACCTCTAGACACACAAGTTGATCCACATGATCGTTCCTTAGCCGTGTGCGGTGCCCCCTGCCACCATATTCCACCTCGGTCATATCGTTGTAGTGCTTAGGCGAAGCCCAGCGTCGGTAGAACATCAAGATCGTCACCACTCCGTCGTGCTGACGGAACTCCTCCCCGACGCTTTGCTGGATCGGAGCCCGGGGATCGTCATCGAGCTGTACGTGTGCTAAGAACTCGGAGGTGCCGGAGTAACGGTGCTTGGATCGGTCGGATCGTGAAGACGTACGACTACTTCCTCTACGTTGTGTCAATGCTTCCGCAGTCGGTCTGCGTGGGTACGTAGACAACACTCTCCCCTCTCGTTGTTTTGCATCACCATGATCTTGCGTGTGCGTAGGAAATTTTTTGAAATTACTACGAAACCCAACAGTGGCATCCGAGCCTAGGTTTTATATGTTGATGTTATATGCATGAGTAGAACACAAGTGAGTTGTGGGCGATATAAGTCATACTGCCTACCAACATGTCATACTTTGGTTCGGCGATATTGTTGGACGAGACGACCCGGACCAACATTACACGTACGCTTACGCGAGACCGGTTCCCCCGACGTGCTTTGCACATAGGTGGCTTGCGGGCGACTGTCTCTCCAACTTTAGTTGAACCGAGTGTGGCTACGCCCGGTCCTCGCGAAGGTTAAAACGGAGTCTATTTGACAAACTATCATTGTGGTTTTGATGCGTAGGTGAGATTGGTTCTTGCTTAAGCCCGTAGCAGCCACGTAAAACTTGCAACAACAAAGTAGAGGACGTCTGACTTGCTTTTGCAGGGCATGTTGTGATGTGATATGGTTAAGGCATGATGATGAATTTTATTGTATGAGATGATCATGTTTTGTAACCGAGTTATCGGCAACTGGCAGGAGCCATATGGTTGTCGCTTTATTGTATGCAATGCAATCGTGATGTAATGCTTTACTTTATCACTAAGCGGTAGCGATAGTCGTGGAAGCATAAGATTGGCGAGACGACAACGATGCTACGATGGAGATCAAGGTGTCGCGCCGGTGACGATGGTGATCATGACGGTGCTTCGGAGATGGAGATCACAAGCACAAGATGATGATGGCCATATCATATCACTTATATTGATTGCATGTGATGTTTATCTTTTTATGCATCTTATCTTGCTTTGATTGACGGTAGCATTATAAGATGATCTCTCACTAAATTATCAAGAAGTGTTCTCCCTGAGTATGCACCGTTGCCAAAGTTCGTCGTGCCCAGACACCACGTGATGACCGGGTGTGATAAGCTCTACGTCCATCTACAACGGGTGCAAGCTAGTTTTGCACATGCAGAATACTCAGGTTAAACTTGACGAGCCTAGCATATGCAGATATGGCCTCGGAACACAGAGACCGAAAGGTCGAGCGTGAATCATATAGTATATATGATCAACATAGCGATGTTCACCATTGATAACTACTCCATCTCACGTGATGATCGGTTATGGTTTAGTTGATTTGGATCACGTGATCACTTAGAGGATTAGAGGGATGTCTATCTAAGTGGGAGTTCTTAAGTAATTTGATTAATTGAACTTAAATTTATCATGAACTTAGTCCTGGTAGTATTTTGCAAATTATGTTGTAGATCAAGAGCTCACGTTGTTACTTCCCTGTGTTTATTTTGATATGTTCCGAGAGAAAATTGTGTTGAAAGATGTTAGTAGCAATGATGCGGATTGGATCCGTGATCTGAGGTTTATCCTCATTGCTGCACAGAAGAATTATGTCCTTGATGCACCGCTAGGTGACAGACCTATTGCAGGAGCAGATGCAGACGTTATGAACGTTTGGCTAGCTCATTATGATGACTACTTGATAGTTTAGTGCACCATGCTTAATGGCTTAGAATCGGGACTTCAAAGACGATTTGAACGTCATGGACCATATGAGATGTTCCAGGAGTTGAAGTTAATATTTTCAAGCAAATACCCGAGTTGAGAGATATGAAGTCCCCAACAAGTTCTATAGCTAAAAGATGGAGGAGAATCGCTCAACTAGTGAGCATGTGCTCAGATTGTCTGGGTACTACAATCGCTTGAATCAAGTGGGAGTTAATCTTCCAGATAAGATAGTGATTGAAAGAATTCTCTAGTCACCATCACCAAGTTAGTAGAACTTCGTGATGAACTATAATATGCAAGGGATAACGGAAACAACTCCCAAGCTCTTCGTGATGCTGAAATCAACGAAGGTAGAAATCAAAAAAAAACATCAAGTGTTGATGGTTGACAAGACCACTAGTTTCAAGAAAAGGGCAAAGGGAAGAAGGGGAACTTCAAGAAGAACGGCAAGCAAGTTGCTGCTCAAGTGAAGAAGCCCAAGTCTGATCCTAAGCCTGAGACTAAGTGCTTCTACTGCAAAGGGACTGGTCACTTGAAGCGGAACTACCCCAAGTGATTGGCGGATAAGAAGGATGGCAAAGTGAACATAAGTATATTTGATATACATGTTATTGATGTGTACTTTACTAGTGTTTATAGCAACCCCTCAGTATTTGATACTGGATCAGTTGCTAAGAGTAGTAACTCGAAACAGGAGTTGCAGAATGAACAGAGACTACTTAAGGGTGAAGTGACAATGTGTGTTGGAAGTGGTTCCAAGATTGATATGATCATCATCGCACACTCCCTATAATTTCGGGATTAGTGTTGAACCTAAATAAGTGTTATTTGGTGTTTGCGTTGAGCATGAATATGATTTGATCATGTTTATTGTAATACGGTTATTCATTTAAGTAAAAGAATAAATTGTTGTTTTGTTTACATGAATAAAACCTTATATGGTTACACACCCAATGAAAATAGTTCATTGGATCTCGATCTTAATGATACACATATTCATAATATTGAAACCAAAAGATGCGAAGTTAATAATGATAGTGCAACTTATTTGTGGCACTGCCGTTTAGGTCATATTGGTGTAAAGCGCATGAAGAAACTCCATGCTGATAGGATTTTGGAATCACTTGATTATGAATCACTTGATGCTTGTGAACCATGCCTTATGGGCAAGATGACTAAACCGCCGTTCTCCGGAACAATGGAGCGAGCAACAGATTTGTTGGAAATCATACATACTGATGTATGTGGTCCGATGAATATTGAGGCTCGCGATAGGTATCATTATTTTCTGATCTTCACAGATGATTTGAGCAGATATGAGTATATCTACTTGATGAAACAAAGGTCTGAAACATTTGAAAAGTTCAAAGAATTTCAGAGTGAAGTGGAAAATCATCGTAACAAAAATGAAAAATTTCTATGATATGATCGCAGAAGTAAAATATTTGAGTTACGAGTTTGGTCTTCAATTAAAACAATGTGGAATAGTTTCACAAACTCATGCCACCTGGAACACCACAGCATAATGGTATGTCCGAATATCATAACCGTACTTTATTAGATATGGTGCAATCTATGATGTCTCTTACCGATCTACCACTATCGTTTTGGGGTTATGCATTAGAGACAGCTACATTCACGTTAAATAGGGCACCATCTAAGTCCGTTGAGACGACACAATCTGAACCGTGGTTTGGCAAGAAACCAAAGTTGTCGTTTCTTAAAGTTTGGGGTTGTGATGCTTATATGAAAAAGTTTCATCCTAATAAGCTCAAACCCAAATCGGAGAAATATGTCCTCATAGGATACCCAAAGGAGACTGTTGGGTACACCTTCTATCACAAATCCGAAGGCAAGACTTTTGTTGCTAAATTCGGAGTTTTTCTAGAGAAGGAGTTTCTCTCGAAAGAAGTGAGTGGGAGGAAAGTAGAACTTGACGAGGTAACTGTACCTGCTCCCTTATTGGAAAGTAGTACATCACAGAAAACTGTTTCTGTGACACCTACACCAATTAGTGAGGAAGATAATGATGATGATCATGTAAACTTCAGATCAAGTTACTACCGAATCTCGTAGGTAAACCAGAGTAAGATCCGCACTAGAGTGGTACAGTAATCCTGTTCTGGAAGTCATGTTACTAGACCATGACGAACTTGTGAACTATGAGGAAGCGATGATGAGCCCAGATTCCGCAAAATGGTTTGAGGCCATGAAATCTGAGATATGATCCATGTATGAGAACAAAGTATGGACTTTGATGGATTTGCCCGATGATCGGCAAGCCATAAAAATAAATGGATCTTCAAGAGGAAGACGGACGCTGATAGTAGTTTTATTATCTACAAAGCTAGAATTGTCGCAAAAGGTCTTTCGACAAGTTCAAGGTGTTGACTACGATGAGAGATTCTCACTTGTATCTATGCTTAAGTCTGTCCGAATCATGTTAGCAATTGCCACATTCTATGAAATCTGGCAAATGGATAAATAAAACTGAATTCCTTAATGGATTTATTGAAGAAGAGTTGTATACGATGGAACTAGAAGGTTTTGTCAATCCGAAAGGTACTAACAAAATGTGCAAGCTCCAGCAATCCATCTGTCAACTGGTGCAAGCATCTCGGAGTTGGAATATATGCTTTGATGAGTTGATCAAAGCATATAGTTTTATACAGACTTATGGTGAAGCCTGTATTTACAAGAAAGTGAGTGGGAGCACTACATCATTTCTGATAAGTATATGTGTATGACATATTGTTGATCGGAAATAATGTAGAATTATTCTGCAAAGCATAAAGGAGTGTTTGAAAGGAGTTTTTCAAAGAAAGACTTCGGTAAAGCTGCTTACATATTGAGCTTCAAGATCTATAGAGATAGATCAAGACGCTTGATAAGTTTTTTCAATGAGTACATACCTTGACAAGATTTTGAAGTAGTTCAAAATGGAGCAGTCAAAGAAAGAGTTCTTGCCTGTATTACAAGGTGTGAAGTTGAGTAAGACTCAAAGCCCGACCACGGCAGAAGATAGAAAGAGAATGAAAGTCATTCCCTATGCCTTGGCCATAGGTTCTATAAAGTATGTCATGCTGTGTACCAGATCTATTGTATACCCTGCACTGATTTGGCAAGGGAGTACAATAGTGATCTAGGAGTAGATCACTGGACAGCGGTCAGAATTATCCTTAGTGAAATAAGGATATGTTTCTCGATTATGGACGTGACAAAAAGGTTCGTCCTAAAGGGTTACGTCGATGCAAGTTTTTGACACTGATCCAGATGATTCTAAATCTCAATCTGGATACATATTGAAAGTGGGAGCAATTAGCTAGAGTAGCTTCGTGCAGAGCAATGTAGACATAGAATTTTGCAAAATACATACGGATCTGAATATGGCAGGCCCGTTGACTAAATTTCTCTCACAAGCAAAACATGATCACTCTTTGGGTGTTAATCACATAGCGATGTGAACTAGATTATTGAATCTAGTAAACCCTTTGGGTGTTAGTCACATGGAGATGTGAACCAATCACATAAAGATGTGAACTATTGGTGTTAATCACATAGCGATGTGAACTAGATTATTGACTCTAGTGCAAGTCGGAGACTGAAGGAAATATGCCCTAGAGGCAATAATATAGTTATTGTTTATTTCCTTATTTCATGATAAATGTTTATTATTCATGCTAGAATTGTATTAACCGGAAACGTAATACATATGTGAATATATAAACAAACAGAGTGTCACTAGTATGCCTCTACTTGACTAGCTCGTTAATCAAAGATGGTTATGTTTCCTAACCATAGACAAAGAGTTGTTATTTGATTAACGAGGTCACATCATTAGTTGAATGATCTGATTGACATGACCCATTCCATTAGCTTAGCACCCGATCGTTTAGTATGTTGCTATTGCTTTATTCATGACTTACACATGTTCCTATGACTATGAGATTATGCAACTCCCGTTTGCCGGAGGAACACTTTCGGTGCTACCAAACGTCACAACGTAACTGGGTGATTATAAAGGAGTACTACAGGTGCCTCCAAAGGTACATGTTGGGTTGGCGTATTTCGAGATTAGGATTTGTCACTCCGATTGTCGGAGAGGTATCTCTGGGCCCTCTCGGTAATGCACATCACATAAGCCTTGCAAGCATTGCAACTAATGAGTTAGTTGTGAGATGATGTATTACGGAACGAGTAAAGAGACTTGCCGGTAACGAGATTGAACTAGGTATTGGATACCGATGATCGAATCTCGGGCAAGTAACATACCGATGACAAAGGGAACAACGTATGTTGTTATGCGGTCTGACCGATAAAGATCTTCGTTGAATATGTAGGAACCAATATGGGCATCCAGGTCCCGCTATTGGTTATTGACCGGAGATGTGTCTCAGTCATGTCTACATTATTCTCGAACCGTAGGGTCCGCACGCTTAACGTTACGATGACAGTTATTATGAGTTTATGCATTTTGATGTACCGAAGTTAGTTCGGAGTCCCGGATGTGATCACGGACATGACGAGGAGTCTCGAAATGGTCGAGACATAAAGATTGATATATTGGAAGCCTATATTTGGACATCGGAAGTGTTCCGGGTGAAATTGGGATTTTACCGGAGTACCGGGAGGTTACCGGAACCCCCCGGGAGCCATATGGGCCTTAATGGGCTTTCGTGGAAAGGAGAAAGGGGCAGCCCAAGGTGGCCGCGCACCTCCCCCCTCCCCTAGTCCTATTAGGACTAGGAGAGGTGGCCGGCCCCCCTCTCTCTCTTTCCCCCTCGAGGAATCCTAGTCCAACTTGGATTGGGGGGGAGTCCTACTCCCGGTAGGAGTAGGACTCCTCCTGCGCCCTCCTCCTGGCCAGCGGCCCCTTCCCCCTTGGCTGCTTTATATATGGAGGCAGGGGCACCTCTAGACACACAAGTTGATCCACGTGATCGTTCCTTAGCCGTGTGCGGTGCCCCCTGCCACCATATTCCACCTCGGTCATATCGTTGTAGTGCTTAGGTGAAGCTCTACGTCGGTAGAACATCAAGATCGTCACCACGCCGTCGTGCTGACGGAACTCCTCCCCGATGCTTTGCTGGATCGGAGCCCGGGAATCGCCATCGAGCTGTACGTGTGCTAAGAACTCGGAGGTGCCGGAGTAACGGTGCTTGGATCGGTCGGATCGTGAAGACGTACGACTACTTCCTCTACGTTGTGTCAACGCTTCCGCAGTCGGTCTACGTGGGTACGTAGACAACACTCTCCCCTCTCATTGCTGTGCATCACCATGATCTTGCGTGTGCGTAGGAAATTTTTTGAAATTACTACGAAACCCAACATCTGTCTTACACCCGTTGTATGTGAACGTTGGAATCTATCACACCCGATCATCACGTGGTGCTTCGAAACAACGAACTATCGCAACGGTGCACAGTTAGGGGGAACACTTTCTTGAAATTATTATGAGGGATCATCTTATTTACTACCGTCGTTCTAAGTAAACAAGATGTACAAAACATGATAAACATCACATGCAATCAAATAATAATAGTGACATGATATGGCCAATATCACATAGCTCCTTTGATCTCCATCTTGGGGCTCCATGATCATCCTGTCACCGGCATGACACCATGATCTCCATCATCGTGTCTCCATGAAGTTGCTCGCCAACTATTACTTCTACTACTATGGCTAACACGTTTAGCAATAAAGTAAAGTAATTTACATGGCGTTTCTCAATGACACGCAGGTCATACAAAAAATAAAGACAACTCCTATGGCTCCTGCCGGTTGTCATACTCATCGACATGCAAGTCGTGATTCCTATTACAAGAACATGATCTCATACATCACATATATATCATTCATCACAACTTTGGCCATATCACATCACAGAACACTTGCTGCAAAAACAAGTTAGACGTCCTCTAATTGTTGTTGCAAGTTTTACGTGGCTGCAATAGGGTTCTAGCAAGAACGTTTTCATACCTACGTGAAAGCCACAACGTGATTTGTCAACTTCTATTTACCCTTCATAAGGACCCTTTTCATCGAATCCGCTCCAACTAAAGTGGGAGAGACAGACACCCGCCAGCCACCTTATGCAACTAGTGCATGTTAGTCGGTGGAACCAGTCTCACGTAAGCGTACGTGTAAGGTTGGTCCGGGCCGCTTCATCCCACAATACCGCTGAAGCAAGATAAGACTAGTAGCGGCAAGAAAGTTGACAACATCTACGCCCACAACAAATTGTGTTCTACTCGTGCAAAGAGAACTACGCATAAACCTGGCTCATGATGCCACTGTTGGGGAACGTTGCAGAAAACAAAAAATTTCCTACGGTTTCACCAAGATCCATCTCTGAGTTCATCTAGCACTGAGTGATCGGATGCATCTACATACCTTTGTAGATCACGAGCGGAAGCGTTCAAAGAACGGGGATGAGGGAGTTGTACTCGACGTGATCCAAATCACCGGAGATCCTAGCGCCGAACGGACGGCACCTTCGCGTTCAACACACGTACGGTCAGCGTGACATCTCCTTCTTCTTGATCCAGCAAGGGGGAAGGAGAGGTTGAGGAAGATGGCTCCAGCAGCAGCACGACGGCGTGGTGGTGATGGAGCTGCAGTACTCCGGCAGGGCTTCGCCAAACTCTATGGAGGAGGAGGAGGTGTTGGAGAGGGAGAGGGAGGCACCAAAGGCAAAGGTGAGAGGTCCTCCATCCCCCCCACTATATATAGGGGGGGCCTAGGGGGGCGCCGGCCCTAGGAGATGCAATCTCCTAGGGGGGCGCCGGCCAAGGGGTGGGGGGCTTGCCCCCCAAGCAAGGGGGCGCCCCCCCTTTAGGGTTTCCCCACCCTAGGCGCATGGGCCCTAGGGGAAGTGGTGCCCCAGCCCACTTTGGGCTGGATCCCTTCCCACTTCAGCCCATGGGGCCCTCCAGGATAGGTGGCCCCACCTGGTGGACCCCCGGGACCCTTCTGGTGGTCCCGGTACAATACCGGTGACCCCGAAACTTGTCCCGATGGCCGAAATAGCACTTCCTATATATAATTCTTTACCTCCGGACCATTCCGGAACTCCTCGTGACGTCCGGGATCTCATCCGGGACTCCGACATTTGGGTTACTGCATATACATATCCCTACAACCCTAGCGTCACCGAACCTTAAGTGTGTAGACCCTACGGGTTCGGGAGACATGTAGACATGACCGAGATTGCTCTCCGGTCAATAACCAACAGCGGGATCTGGATACCCATGTTGTCTCCCACATGCTCCTCGATGATCTCATCGGATGAACCACAATGTCGAGGATTCTAGCAACCCCGTATACAATTCCCTTTGTCAATCGGTATGTTACTTGCCCGAGATTCGATCGTCGATATCCCAATACCTTGTTCAATCTCGTTACCGGCAAGTCACTTTACTCGTACTGTAATGCATGATGCCGTGACCAGACACTTGGTCACTTTGAGCTCATAATGATGATGCATTACCGAGTGGGCCCAGTGATACCTCTCCGTCATACGGAGTGACAAATCCCAGTCTTGATCCGTGTCAACCCAACAGACACTTTCGGAGATACCCGTAGTATACCTTTATAGTCACCCAGTTACGTTGTGACATTTGGTACACCCAAAGCACTCCTACGGTATCCGGGAGTTACACGATCTCATGGTCTAAGGAAAGGATACTTGACATTGGAAAAACTCTAGCAAACGAACTATACGATCTTATGCTATGTTTAGGATTGGGTCTTGTCCATCACATCATTCTCCTAATGATGTGATCTCGTTATCAATGACATCCAATGTCCATAGTCAGGATACCATGACTATCTGTTGATCAACGAGCTAGTCAACTAGAGGCTTACTTGGGACATGTTGGTGTCTATTATTCACACATGTATTACGATTTCCAGATAACACAATTATAGCATGAATAAAGACAATTATCATGAACAAGGAAATATAGTAATAATGCTTTTATTATTGCCTCTAGGGCATATTTCCAACAATGCCTACGTTATATCAATGAACTGGAGCTAGTTCTGTGTCACCCTAGGTTATGACTGTTACATGATGAACCGCATCCGGCATAATTCTCCATCACCGATCCATTGCCTATGAGATTTCCATATATTGTTCTTCGCTTATTTACTTTTCCGTTGCTATTGCTATCATCACTACAAAATACCAAAAACATTGCTTTTACTACGGTTACCTTTTGCTACCGTTATCACTACTATCATATTACTTTGCTACTAAATACTTTGCTGCAGATATTAAGTTTCCAGGTGTGGTTGAATTGACAACTCGGCTGCTAATACTTGATAATATTCTTTGGCTCCCCTTGTGTCGAATCAATAAATTTGGGTTGAATACTCTACCCTCAAAAACTGTTGTGATCCCCTATACTTATGGGTTATCACTTCCATAGTTCATTTCCCGAGAATCTTACAATGTGAACTCATAAATTTGTGATGCACCTTTTCTTCTCAGGCATCCTAAGTCTGAGATATCCTGACACCAATCGGATCTGAATCTCGGTCAGATATGATGGTTGGAACATATTTTCATGGGTTATAACATCGGTCATTATATGACCCGGTAAGGTGATGTCATGCCTATCACACCTGGCCGGAGGACCTATTGTTATAGTTTCCTTTTCTGCAAGATTATCCATTCCTCCATGAGGAAATTGTAAGACTTATTCAACAAGATGTTCCTGATGGATCCTTCATCTATCCAGAGTCTGACCTTTGCCTAAAGACCATGTCAATGCTATCTCGAAGCATGTCTGTGGTACTCTGATCTTCAATAAGAACATTTGAAGCACAATGCAACATTTTCCTTATCAATTATCCAAATGTCGATGTATGGGTAACTGATGTCTACTACACAACCTTCTTGTAGACGTTGTTGGGCCTCCAAGTGCAGAGGTTTTTGTAAAAGAGATGGTGATACAAGTGGTATATGGATAGTAGATAAAGGTTTTTGTAATCTGAAAATATAAAAACAGCAAGGTAACTAATGATAAAGGTGAGCACAAACGGTATTGCAATGCGTTGAAACAAGGCCTAGGGTTCATACTTTCACTAGTGCAAGTTCTCTCAACAATAATAACATAATTGGATCACATAACTATCCCTCAACATGCAACAAAGAGTCACTTCAAAGTCACTAATAGCGGAGAACAAATGAAGAGATTATTGTAGGGTACGAAACCACCTCAAAGTTATTCTTTCCAATCAATCTGTTGGGCTATTCCTATAAGTGTCACAAACAGCCCTAGAGTTCGTACTAGAATAACACCTTAAGACACAAATCAACCAAAACCCTAATGTCACCTAGATACTCCAATGTCACCTCAAGTATCCGTGGGTATGATTATACGATATGCATCGCACAATCTCAGATTCATCTATTCAACCAACACATAGAACCTCAAAGAGTGCCCCAGAGTTTCTACCGGAGAGTCAAGACGAAAACCTGTGCCAACCCCTATGCATAGGTTCATGGGCGGAACCCGCAAGTTAATCACCAAAACATACATCAAGTGAATCAATAGAATAACCCATTGTCACCACGGTTATCCCACGCAAGACATACATCAAGTGTTCTCAAATCCATAAAGACTCAATCCGATAAGATAACTTTAAAGATAAAACTCAATCCATTACAAGAGAGTAGAGGAGGAGAAACATCATAAGATCCAACTATAATAGCAAAGCTCACTGAGGGAGTCCTGGATTAGGGGGTCTCCGGACAGCCGGACTATATCCTTTGGTCGGACTATTGGACTGTGAAGATACAAGATTGAAGACTTCGTCCCGTGTCCGGATGGGACTCTACTTGGGTGGAAGGCAAGCTAGGCAATACGGATATGTATATCTCCTCCTTTGTAACCGACCTTGTGTAACCCTAGCCCCCTCCGGTGTCTATATAAACCAGAGGGTTTTAGTCCGTAGGACAACGGACAATCATACCATAGGCTAGCTTCTAGGGTTTAGCCTCTCTGATCTCGTGGTAGATCAACTCTTGTAATACTCATATCATCAAGAACAATCAAGCAGGACGTAGGGTATTACCTCCATCAAGAGGGCCCGAACCTGGGTAAACATCGTGTACCCTGCCTCCTGTTACCATCCGCCTTAGACGCACAGTTCGGGACCCCCTACCCGAGATCCGCCGGTTTTGACAACGACATTGGTGCTTTCATTGAGAGTTCCACTGTGTTGTCACCATAAGGATCGATGGCTACTTCGATCATCGCTAGCGATGCGGTCCAAGGTGAGGCTTCCCTCCCCGGACAGATCTTCGTATTCGGCGGCTTCGCACTGCGGGCCAATTCGCTTGGCCTTCTGGAGCAGAACGAAAGCTACGCCCCTGGCCATCAGGTCAGATTTGGAAACTTGAACTACACGGCCGACATCCGCGGAGACTTGATCTTCGACGGATTCGAGCCCATGCCGGACGCGCCTCACACTCGCGGCGAGCAAGACGTAACTCTGCCGTCGGACAGTGTTCGGGAGATCGCATCCGCAGCTACTCCGACCGTTAATCCGGAGCAAATCGCGTCATCCGAGAGCGGACGGATAGACCCCTCCATGGAGGCCGCACTCTCAGTGGCGATAGAGCCAGATACTAACTTCACCCCTTTTGAGAGCCGCGTCACCGAACCACTGGATTTATCCCCGGCCATGGACTCCGAGCCGCTCACATCCGTGCCCATCGAATCCGACTGGGCGCCGATCATGGAGTTCACCTCCGCGGATATCTTTCAGCACTCACCCTTCGGGGATATGCTAAATTCATTAAGGTCTCTCTCCCTATCAGGAGAACCTTGGCCGAGCTATGTCTGGCTAGAATGGGATGCGGACGACGAAGAAATTCGCGGCCCACCCACCACCCACTTAGTAGCCACTGTCGATGACTTAACCGACATACTCGACTTCGACTCCGAAGACATCGACGGTATGGACGACGATGCAGGAGACGAACCGGAACCACCGCCCACAGGGCGCTGGACCACTACTTCATCAACGGAGGAGGATACACCCAGAGAGGGCAATGGCAAAGAGATAGCGGAGGATGCACTCTCCAAGCAACCCAAGCGCCGTCATCAGCGGCGCCGCTCTAAGTCCTGCCATAGCAAAAACAGTGATAACAGCGCAAGAGGAAATAATAGTCCACTAGAGTCTGGAAGAAACGACAACTGCACCACCCCGGTGGCAGAGCACGATCAAGATGCAAACTGCAAACATAGTACGGATCCGACGTCCGAACACAATGACGCCAAAGATAAGCCTCATCGAACCCTGTCTGGGGAAGAAAATAGGCCGGACGAAGATGCACACATCATCCCGAAAACACACTTGGAGCAAGAAAACCTCCGCAGAAGGCTTATTGCCACAGCGAGGAGCCTGAAGAAACAGAAGCAAAGGCTCAAGGTAGCACAAGATACGCTCAACAGCAGGTGGAACAAAGTAACAAAGTATGGTGGAAGCTACCATAAAAATAGCTATCCAAAGCGCAAGCTATTACGGGAATTCGACGACGAGGCCTTAGAGCCCACACAGCCGAAGAATGATACGGCCAACCGGCCGGATCCACCACCTTGTGAGCGTGATAGAGCGGCTAACAAGGTCACGCATAAGTCAACACACGATCTACGTGAGAACTTGCGCCAAAAATCCGGCGCGACCAGATCCATCTATGGATCTAGGAAGCGCGCTCTGGTACAAAACCAAAACCGAATACTACAACCGTCCGAACACCATGGCACATCCCAATACAGGGGTGCTGCACACCCCCTATGTTTCACCGATGAGGTGCTGGATCATGAATTTCTAGAGGGATTCTAACCGGTGAACATAGAGGTGTACGACGGGACTACAGACCCTAGAGTCTGGATAGAGGACTTCATCCATGGCTCATGGAGACGATCTCCATGCCATTAAATACTTGCCCCTCAAGCTTAAAGGGCCAGCTCGGCACTGGCTAAAAAGCCTCCCCAAAAACTCAATTGGAAGTTGCGAGGAGCTCGAGGACGCTTTTCGGGCTAATTTTCAAGGGACTTATGTCCGACCTCCGGATGCAGACGATTTAAGTCATATAATCCAACAGTCCGGAGAGTCCACCCGAAAGCTTTGGAACAGGTTCCTCACCAAGAAGAACCAAATCTTCAACTGTCCGGACGCCGAAGCCTTAGTAGCTTTTAAACACAGCGTCCGAGATGAATGGCTCGCCAGACACCTCGGCCAAGAAAAACCGAGAACGATGGCAGCCCTAACAAGCCTCATGACCCACTTTTGTGCGGGCAAGGACAGCTGGTTGGCCCGTAGCAGCACCAGCGACCCAAGCACATCCGAAGTTAGGGATGGCAATGGTAAACCACGACGCAACGAAAACAAGCGTCGAAATAAAGAAGGTAGCCCAGATAACACAGCGGTAAACGCCGAATTCAGGGGCTCCCAACCAGGTCAGCGGAAAAAGCCTTTCAAAGGCAGCAGAGAAGGACAATCTGGCCTAAAAAAAATTCTTGACAAACTCTGTCAGATTCACGGCACCCCAGACAAACCTGCAAATCATACCCACGGAGAATGTTGGGTCTTCAAGCAGGCCGGTAAGCTAAACGCCGAACACAAAGGGGAAGAGACACCAAGCGAAGATGAGGATGAACCTCGCCAGCAAAGCGCCGGAGGACAGAAAAAGTTCCCACCAGAGGTTAAAACAGTAAACGTGATCCATGTGACAAAGAGGAGAAGCAAGCATGCACTCCGATGCACACGCGCCATAGAGCCCGTCACCCCTAGGTTCAACCCCTGGTTGGCCTGCCCGATCACTTTTGATCGTAGGGATCACGATACAAAATATCCGGCGCGAAGGACTGACGGCCTTGGTGTTAGACCCAATCATAAATGGGTACCATTTCACACGAGTCCTCATGGACGGCGGCAGTGATCTAAATCTGATATATCAGGACACAGTCCGCAAAATGGGGATAGACCCAACACAAGTAAGCCACATTAATACTACCTTTAAGGGAGTAATACCAGGCCAAGAGGCTCGATGTATGGGCTCTCTACTGCTAGAGGTGGTATTCCGTTCTCCCGATAACTTCCGAAGTGAAAGGTTAACTTTCCACATCGCTCCATTCCAAAGTGGTTATCAAGCACTACTCGGAAGAACGGCTTTCGCTCATTTTAACGCAATACCGCATTATGCCTTTCTCAAGCTTAAGATGCCCGGTCCACGTGGCATCATCATAGTTAGCGGAAATACTGAACGTTTTTTATGTATGGAAGAGGACGCGGCGGCTCTAACAGCCGCGAACTAGACGGCCTCACCAACTAGAAAAAATGGCAGGTCGTCAAGACCACGGACACGGTTAGACGAGTCCGGCGTTCCATCACATATACATGAGATGGGTTTGATGATCAAACCCTCATAAACGATACCAGGGGCTCCCCGCGGGTAATTAGGGCCAGCCCGGCTCAACTTGACTTCTCCTGAATTTTGATAGTTCATTGATAATAACCAATTCTTCTTTTGGCACGGCAACTTTCACCTAAGTTCTTTCCTTTTACAGATGATAATCATGCTACACCCGTCCAAGACACGGCAAAACGGAGGCACAGGCACAAACGTGCAGCAGGGACCCACCCAAAGGTTTCTTTTTAGATTAAGACCCTGCGTAAACCTTTTTTACTGTCTCTTGTTGCTCACATCCTCCGGATACTCCAAACAACCGAGAAGGATGCTGACGTTCTTGGCATGTGGCCACGTCAGGATATTGCACGTACCCGGACACATGGGGTTTCTTATTAAGGGCATTATTTCGCCCGGTATATGTTATAAAGACTGAACACCTTAGGGAGTGTTCGGCGTCGCGAGTTTGGCCCTATATGCATCAGCTCCGAATCATGTCTTTGGTCAAATGTTGGGTTTGTCCGGCTCCCACGTTTTGGTACCTTACGTTCCATTATATCGGCTAAGGTAGCACTGGGAGAACTACTGCGATTGTGCCCTGGTTCATCCAGACGAGCACCTTAGTAGAGAAAGCCGAAAACTGACTGTCATGATATAGCGAGAGACTGGTCAACCACTCGATGACTCGGCGGAATCTTCGGGATTCCTCCACATTAACGAAGGGTCGTTTCCCGATCATGTACGTACGCGCCCCGTATTCGGACGAGTGCAGAAGTACCAGGGGCTATATAGTAGCCCCACCGTCAAACTCCTATGGCTAAGTGAAAGTGTTAAAGCAATATAGTCTGATTGCCTCGTTCGCTGCGCTACCACCTCCTTAACGGACCAAGACGTTGGATCAAGTGTGGATATGCATTTTTTGCGAACACCCCTGCATTATATGCGTGGGGGCGGAAGCCGACGACTGCAAACTTTCAGGTTATATACATATATACATAAAAGGACGCACAGGAGGCATCATAGTACTTTCGAGCAAAAGTATAAATACAGCCTTGATAATTCAATGAAACATTGTTTTTACAATGGGAATACATGTCACTAGAACATAATATTCTTCGAGCACTGAGCCTCTATCGAACGAGTGCCTTCAAGAACTTCTTCAAAGTAGTGCTCGGCAGCCACTCGGCCTACGGCCGAACCCTGTGTCGCAACAGTGGTGGCCTCCATCTCCGCCCAGTATGTCTTGACACGGGCAAAGGCCATCTGTGCACCCTGTATGCACACTGATCTCTTTACAGCATCGATGCGTGGCACGGCACCAAGGAATTGTTGCACTAAACTAAAGTAGCTATTCGGCCTTGGCCCTCCCGGCCACAGGTGATCCACAACGGACCTTATGGCAAGTCCGGACAACCTATGGAGCTCGGCCCACTCGGCCATTTGCTCATTCAACAGCAGCAGATGGACTGGAGCATGAAACTGTGACTAGAACAGTTTTTCCACTTCGTGATCTTTCTGATCCTTGAAGTACTCTCCCGCATCAGCAGCACTTGCAGCCAAATCCAAGTAGGCGTCCACAGAACTCCATAGCCGGTCTAGAGGTGCATACTTTGGATCCCGAACTTAGTCCGCAACAAGAAGGGCTTCCCAGATACGATATCTGCAGTTTGATGCAGCTCCTCCTTCGTCGCTCTGATTTTGGAGCGGGCTTCCTTGGCAGCTACTAGGGCCTTCTCCAGGTCCGTCGCCCTTGATTTTAACACCATAGCCATTTTGGCTATTCTTTCCTTGCTTTCGCAATGCTCGGCCTGTTCGGCCCTCAATTCTTCGGCCGCCTTTAGAGCGGCCGCATTGCTGCTCCTTGCTTGCTCCTTGGATCGGGCAAGCTCTGCCCAAAGGGTCTCCATGGTGGCAGCTCCATCTGCAGTCACAACACATTAAAGATACTAGCATCATGCTCCTCTTACTATGTGTTGATCACCGGAAAAATCACTTACACTGTGCCTCGTCAAGCCGATTGTTGACAAGCACGATGTCGGCATCTGCCGCATCCAGTTGCTGCTTTAGCTCGGCAAACCCATCAGTCCGGCTAGCCACCGGAGCTTCAGCCACCTACACATCAAGGCGGTCTGGTTATTACCTGGGACTATGATCCTCTGTTTGCCGCCGTTTTCGACGACAACCAAAGTCTCAGGGGCTACTATCTGCATAGGGCACACCTAACGTATGCGGTACTATCAAAAACATACACTATTTCACGTACCTCGAAGCCTTTCAGCAGACTCATAAAGGCTTCATGCAAACCGCTTTCAGCGGATGAAATCCTTTCAATTACCGTACCCATTAGCGTACGATGCGCTTCCGAGACGGCCGCTTGCCCCAGGAGATCCTTCAGCGCGTCTGACTGCATACTGTTCGGACCCTTGTTGTCGCTCTCCTTAGGAGCCGGATACTGGGGATCCCGGGTAGCCAAAGGGTTATCCTCTGGCCTTATTGGATCCAAAGATACCCTTCGCGACGACACTTCAAGGTCGCCCGCTTCATGAGGCGGGGTGTCAGGGGGAGGCATTTCGCTCTCCATCATCTCTGGAAGAAGATCCCCCGAAGACGAACTCTGTTGAGAAGGGCTACGATCCGGACTACAATTTATAAGAATCTGTTATTGTCTTCGGAAGTAAGGTAGGATGTTTCCCCTATTAAGTACTTTTCGACTACTTACAGCTCGGTAGAGGGATGAACCCCGCGCGGACACTGTGCGACAAGAATACCCTCCGCAGCAGGACCCTCTGATGAAGATTTCTTCTCCCGTTTTGGAAATTTAGTTTCCGGATCTTCAGAGGTAGTCCTCTTCCTTCCCCGGGGAGAGAGAATGTCAGATTCTTCCCTTTGGTTGTCCTCCCTCGTGGAGGCGCACATTCCCCCGGCTGGAATAAATAGCGAGTGAGGCCCGCTTTCGCCCTCTCTATTCCCCCCATCATCTTCCTTTGAGGGCACTGGATAAGGCGCCGGCTCGAGCATCTTGTCCAGTACCGGATTGTCCAAGCCCTCAGGAAGGGGGGCCAAACACCTGATCATCATCGCCTTTGTTATCCAGTGCTGGTCAAAGAGTGGATCTTTAGAATGATGTTATGATAAATAAAAGGACAGCAGGTTCGGCATGAGATTACTTACTTGGGCAGCGGGGCGGTTGCAGCTCAGACCCACATCCTTAGTGGTGTCCGGACCCTCTATTTGGGGTCCGAAGAACGATTTATACATCTCTTCGTGCGTCATGCCGAGGAAATGCTAAATAGCTCGCGGCCCTTCTGGGTTGAATTCCCACATGCAGAGGGGCCGGCGTTTGCAAGGCTGGACTCGACGAACTAGCATAACTTGCATTACCATAACCATACTGAAATCTCTCTCAAAGAGATCTCAGATACGGCTTTGCAGTATTGGCACGTCCTTGGTTGGACACCAGCTCAGCCCTCTACTAATCCATGACATCAGTTGCGGTGGGGGGCCTGAGCGAAAGATGGGGGCAGCTACCCACTTGGCACTTCCGGGAGCTGTGATGTAAAACCACTCCCGCTGCCACAATCCGGACACCTCTGGGAAGGAACCCTCAGGCCATGGAGCGCTAGCGATTTTGCTTATTAAAGCACCTCTGCATGCTGCGTGCCGCCCCTCGATCATCTTCGGATTCACATCGAAGGTCTTGAGCCACAGGCCGAAGTGAGGGGTAATGCGGAGGAAGGCCTCACATACGACAATAAATGACGAGATGTGAAGAAGGGAATCCGGGGCCAAATCGTGAAAATCTAGCCCATAATAGAACATAAGACCCCTAACAAAGGGATCCAGAGCAAGGCCTAGTCCTCGGAGGAAGTGGGAGATGAACACGACGCTCTCGTTGGGTTCGGGAGTAGGGACGACCTGCCCTCGGGCAGGCAGCCTATGCAAAATTTCAGCGGTCAGATATCTGGCCTCTCTCAACTTCATGATGTCCTCCTCTGTGACGGAGGAAGGCATCCACCGACCTTGAAGGTTGGATCCGGACATAGTTGAAGGTCCGAAGCACCTGACCTGAGCTTTGGGTGTTAGAACTTGAGGCGGGGGAAGGATTCGATTGAGCACGGGAGGGAAAAAGAAAAGGCCTTGTCCCCTTTATAAAGAGGGTGAATATCAAGCGTCCTCCTCATGGCCGTTTGGGACTTGCCTAAGATCTAGGAGTCATACCAACAGGCACGGTTGGGTTACCCGCATCTGTATTGATGAGAATCCCGTGATAAGGGGGACAAGATCTCTACTTTGACAAGACGTGTCAAGAAAACCGCCTCGCGTTATGTGTGGAGCTGGCTGAGAAAAACGGTTCAAATAATGACCGGGCCATGGCATGATGTCATGCTGTCAAAACGTGTCAGCAAATTAGATATGTGGAAATATTATTCTCTCTACAGTGGTATGTGGAACTTATTTTGCAGGGCGGACACTATCCTTGTATTCAAAACTCTTCCATGGTGTATGCGGAGGAGGAACCTGCCTTGCAATGCCGAACACAATACAGCGCGCTGGACTCATCGTCATTGAAGCCTGGTTCAGGGGCTACTGAGGGAGTCCTGGATTAGGGGGTCTCCGGACAGCCGGACTATATCCTTTGGCCGGACTATTGGACTGTGAAGATACAAGATTGAAGACTTCATCCCGTGTCCGGATGGGACTCTACTTGGCATGGAAGGCAAGCTAGGCAATACGGATATGTATATCTCCTCCTTTGTAACCGACCTTGTGTAACCCTAGCCCCCTCCGGTGTCTATATAAACCGGAGGGTTTTAGTCCGTAGGACAACAGACAATCATACCATAGGCTAGCTTCTAGGGTTTAGCCTCTCTGATCTCGTGGTAGATCAACTCTTGTAATACTCATATCATCAAGAACAATCAAGCAGGACATAGGGTATTACCTCCATCAAGAGGGCCCGAACCTGGGTAAACAACGTGTCCCCTGCCTCCTATTACCATCCGCCTTAGACGCACAGTTCGGGACCCCTTACCCGAGATCTGCCGGTTTTGACACCGACACTCGCGATACATCAAGATCGTACCACCTCAAGAACATGAGAGAGAGAGAGATCAAACACATAGCTACTGGTACATACCCTCAGCCTCGAGGGAGAACTACCCCCTCCTCGTCATGGAGAGCACCGGGATGATGAAGATGGCCATCGAAGAGGGATTCCCCCCTCCGGCAGGGTGCCGGAACGGGTCTAGATTGGTTTTCGGTGGCTACGGAGGCTTCTGGCGGCGGAACTCCTCGATAGTTTTAGGGTATATGGATATATATAGGCGGAAGAAATACATCAGGGGAGCCACGAGGGTGGAGGGCGCGCCCAGGGGTGGGCGCGCCCCCTGCCTCGTGGCTTCCTTGTTGATCCCCTGACGTGCACTCCAAGTATCCTGTATTGCTTTCTTTCCAAAAATAACTTTTCCGAAGGTTTCATTCTGTTTGGACTCCGTTTGATATTCCTTTTCTTCGAAACCCTAAAACAAGGAAAAAAAACAGAAACTGGCACTAGGCTCTGGGTTAATAGGTTAGTCCCAAAAATAATATAAAAGTGCATAATAAAGCCCATAAACATCCAAAACAGAAAATATAATAGCATGGAACAATCAAAAATTATAGATACGTTGGAGACGTATCAGCATCCCCAAGCTTAATTCCTGCTCGTCCTCGAGTAGGTAAATGATAAAAACAGAATTTTTGATGTGGAATGCTACCTAACATATTTCTCTAAGTAATTCTCTTCATTTTGGCATAAATGTTCAGATCCATAAGATTCAAGACAAAAGTTTAATATTGACATAAAAGTAATAATACTTCAAGCATACTAACTAAGCAATCATGTCTTCTCAAAATAACATGGCCAAAGAAAGTTCATCCCTACAAAATCATATAGTTTGGTCATGGTTCATTTTCGTCACACAAGAATACTCTCATCATGCACAACCCCGATGACAAGCCAAGCAATTGTTTCATACTTTAGTAATCTCAAACTTTTTTCAACTTTCACGCAATACATGAGTGTGAGCCATGGATATAGCACTATGGGTGGAATAGAATATAATGAGGGGGTTATGTGGAGAAGACAAAAAGGAGAAAGTCTTACATCGACGTGGCTAATCAATGGGCTAGGGAGATGCCCATCAAATTGTGTCAATGCAAGGAGTAGGGATTGCCATGCAACGGATGCACTAGAGCTATAAATGTATGAAAGCTCAACAAAAGAAACTAAGTGGGTGTGCATCCAACTTGCTTGCTCACGAACACCTAGGGCACTTGAGGAGGCCCATTGTTGGAATATACAAGCCAAGTTCTATAATGAAAAATTCCCACTACTATATGAAACTGACAAAACAAAAGACTCTCTATCATGAAGATTATGGTGCTACTTTGAAGCACAAGTGTGGCAAAGGATAACCCTTGGCCACAAGCCTAGCTTTGTACTTCTCAAAAGTACCATTGGGCCTAAGCTTCTTCTTGAACACCCACTTGTATCCCAATGGTTGGCAACCATAAGGACGATCAGTGATCTCCCATGTCTTGTTTGCCAAGATTGAATCCATCTCGCTACGGACTGTATCCTTCTAGTAGTCAGCATTCAGAGATGCATAAGCTTCTGAAATGGAACTGGGAATGTCATCATCCACGAGGTACACGAAGAAATCATCACCAAAATACTTTGCAGTCCTTTGTCTCTTGCTCCTAACAAGAGCTTCCTCGTCATCCTCCGTGGAACTTTCATCACTTTTGTGTTCATAGTATTCCATCGGAATGGCAGGTTCAGGAGTCTCATCAGTTCCAGTCTAGAAGTGCTTTGCATATCTCTCCTGGGGAAAATATCATCAAAAAATGTAGCATCCTTAGACTCTATGATTGTACCGACCTTCTGGTCAGGTACCTTAGATTTCACTACTAGAAATCTATAGCCAACGCTATTCTTAGCGTAGCCCAAATTAACGCAGTCCACAGTCTTTGGTCCAAGCTTACGCTTTTTGGGTATCGGCACATTGACTTTCGCCAAACAGACCCAAGTGCGCAAGTAAGAGAATGTAGTTCTTTTCTTGTGACACCCCGATAGTTAAGCTACAGTAAACCCCTGTTAATGATGCCAGGTCATCATAATTAAAATTTTGCTAAACCCAACTTGCTTCAAACTGAGTTCAAATACAAATTCAAATAGCAAGTCAAATAATAGTTTCAACATAAAAAATAAAAAATTTGTTGGGTTGCAAATATTCACAAACTAATTGTCATGTATGATCCAACATTATTTGAGCACCTAAAATGCCATTAACCTATTTAAATTTGGAGAAGTAGCATTTAATTTACCCGTTACAATTTAAAGAAATGGTGGAACTTTTCCAAATAAATTGAGACCTTGTATGCTGCTTCAAAATCCTACCTAGTAATTATGTGCAAAATTGCACTTATAACTAAATTCATTTACTATAAAAAATGATGCGAAACAGGAAAGAAATACAAAACAGTCTATAAAAAAAAGGAGGCAATGAGCCGTGCGTTGATATTCCCCTCTCCCACTCGTGCTTCTCCTGTGAACCTCGTGTCCGAGGTGTCGTCGATGCGCCGTCGCCGTCCCGGCGGCCACTGGCCTCCCCGGCGACCAGGAGGTTGTCCAGGGACTTCCTCGTCGTCGACTCCGTCATCCCCATGTGTCCGTTCAACCGGAGCCGCACCATACGCTTGGATCGAGCCGTCTTCCCCGCCACGGCCGCCACCGTTCGTCGTCAGATTTGCTGCCTCCCGAGCTCCCCCGACCTCCCAACGTCGTCCCCGAGCACCGGGGTGAGCCCCTCGGCCGATTCCCTCGCATATCCTTTCGACCCGTATAGTTTACCACTGCTCCCGTGCCCGTCAGTTGTCGCCGTAGCCGAAGCTCTGCTCCCCGCACGCTCACCGCCCGTGGTCACGCTCCCGCCCCGTCCTAGCTGCCCTGGGTCACTCCTTGGCCACGCCATGCCCCTGTTCCTCGCGCGTCGCCCGCACCTTGCCTTCCGACGGGCCGCGCTCACCGCGCTCCGCGTCTGCTGCCCGCTGATACCGGCGCTGATGCTACTGCTTGCTTTGGCCGCTACCGCCTCCGATCGCCGCTCCCCGCGCCAGCCTCCGGCCGCCCGCATCCGCCTCCGCTCAACGCTCCTCGTGCCCACAACCGTTGTTGCCCGCTGGTGCTTCGTGCTGCTCCGCCGCCGATGTACTGCTGGTACTGCCGCCAGGCCACGCGCGCCCGCTACCGAGCCCCGGTAGCCTGTCCCGCCTACTGCTTACTGCCGCGTACTGTTGCTGCTTGCTGCACTGCGAGCTGCTGCCTGCCGCTGCGTCGTGTTGCCGCTGCCACTGCATACCGCTGCTGTGTTGCGGCCATTGCCACTGCTCTACGGTGCTCCCGTGTGTGTGTGCCTGAGTGTGTGCTGTGTGTGTGCACCTGAGTGTGTAGATTAGTACTGCTTAGATTAGCATCACTAGGTGTAGCTAGAATTAACTAGTGCTAAATTACTCTAGTAGTAGATGACATGTGGGCCCATTTAATTAGGTTAGTTTTTATTTATTTGTTTAGTTATAGTCTATGCCATGTGGGACCCCTGCACTATTTTACATTTGACCAGTCAAGTGTACTTGGTCAACTCGAATTTAAAATAAATCCAAAAATTTCAGATTATTGCTAAAACTTTGGAAATTCATAGAAAATAATCCGTAACTCGGATAAAAATACTTTATACATGAAAGTTGCTCAGAACGATAAGACAAATCAGAATACGCAGTGCGTTCGTTCGCCACGCGTCCCTAGCATAGCAAACATGCAACCTTCCCCCTCCGGTCCGTTTGTCCGAAAACGCGAAACACCGGGAATACTTTCCCAGATGTTTCCCCCCTTCGCCGGTATCGCCTATCTCTACGTTAGGTCGCCGCTAGCAAAACGTACTGTCGCGTCTTGCTTTGTGTTACATTTGATTGCTCTGTTATTTATCGTGTTCCCCCACCGTTACTCCTTTCCGGTAGACTCCGAGACCGCTGCCGTTGTCCGTGTGTTCGACTACATCGAAGATGACCCCTCCTTCTTGCCAGAGCAACCAGGCAAGCCCCCCCCCTTTTGATCACCAGATATCGACTACCCTTCTCTCTACTTCTTGCATTAGAGTAGTGTAGCATGTTACAGCTTTCCGTTAATCCTATTCTGATGCAACTATTGTTGTTACCTTTACTTGCAATCCTAAATGCTTAGTATATGATGCTAGTATTCCATCAGTGGCCCTACATTCTTGTCCGTCTGCCATGCTATACTATCGGGCTGTGATCACTTGGGAGGTGATCACGGGTTTATACTTGTTTACACATGTGTGATACATGTGGTGACTAAAGTCGGGTCGGCTCGTAGAGTACCCGCAAGTGATTCCGTTGTGGGGGCTGAACGGGCAGGTGGTTTCACCCAGGTAGTGGTGAGCCGGGGTTCTCGACGGCCCCCGACTATTACTTTATGGCGGAGCGATAGGGCAGGTTGAGACCACCTAGGTGAGAGGTGGGCCTGGCCCTGGTCGGCGTCCGCGGTTACTTCAAAATAATACGCTTAACGAGATCTTGGTATTTGATCTCAGTCTCTGGCCACAGGCCTATACGCACTAACCAACTACGCGGGAACAGTTATGGGCACTCGACGTCGTGGTATCAGCCGAAGCCTTCTTGACGTCAGCGACTGAGCGGCGCGCACCGGGTTGGACTGGAACACCTGCTCTTGTATAAGGGAGGCTAGGTCTGCTCGCCGGCCGCGTACGCAACGTGCAGGTGTGCAATGGGCGATGGGCCCAGATGTTGGGTTTCGTAGTAATTTCAAAAAAATTCCTACGCACACGCAAGATCATGTGATGCATAGCAACGAGAGGGGAGAGTGTTGTCTACGTACCCACGCAGACCGACTGCGGAAGCGTTGACGCAACGTAGAGGAAGTAGTCATACGTCTTCATGATCCAATAGATCAAGTACCGAAACTACGACACCTCCGAGTTCGAGCACACGTTCAGCTCGATGACGATCCCCAGACTCCGATCCAGCAAAGTGTCGGGGAAGAGTTCCGTCAGCATGACGGCGTGGTGACGATCTTGATGCACTACAGCAGCAGGGCTTCGCCTAAACTCCGCTACAGTATTATCGAGGAATATGGTGGCTGGGGGCACCGCACACGGCTAAGGAATAGATCACGTGGATCAACTTGTGTGTTCTAGGGTGCCTCTACCTCAGTATATAAAGGACCAAAGGGGGGAGGCTGGACGGCCACAAGGGGTGCGCCAGGAGAGTCCTACTCCCTCTGGGAGTAGGATTCCCCCCCCCCCCCCAATCCTAGTTGGAATAGGATTCGCGGAGGGGGAAAAGAGGAGGAGGGGGCCGGCCACCTCTCCTAGTCCTAATAGGACTAGGGGAAGGGGGAGGCGCGCAGCCCATCTAGGGCAGCCCCTTCTCTTT
This sequence comes from Triticum urartu, assembly GCF_056163025.1. NCBI lineage: Eukaryota > Viridiplantae > Streptophyta > Magnoliopsida > Poales > Poaceae > Triticum > Triticum urartu. The sequence continues at coordinate 765,033,868 of NC_141874.1, forward strand.
TCCACTAAGGCCCACTATGGCCCATATAGCTCCCGGGGGGTTCCGGTAACCCTCCCGGTACTCCGGTAAAATTCCGATTTCACCCGGAACACTTCCGATATCCAAACATAGGCTTCCAATATATCAATCTTTATGTCTCGACCATTTAGAGACTCCTCGTCATGTCCGTGATCACATCCGGGACTCCGAACAACCTTCGGTACATCAAAATGCATAAACTCATAATATAACTGTCATCGTAACCTTAAGCGTGCGGACCCTACGGGTTCGAGAACAATGTAGACATGACCGAGACACATCTCCGGTCAATAACCAATAGCGGGACCTGGATGCCCATATTGGCTCCTACATATTCTACGAAGATCTTTATCGGTCAGACCGCATAACAACATACGTTGTTCCCTTTGTCATCGGTATGTTACTTGCCCGAGATTCGATCGTCGGTATTCCTATACCTAGTTCAATCTCGTTACTGGCAAGTCTCTTTACTCGTTCTGTAATACATCATCCCGCAACTAACTCATTTAGTTGCAATGCTTGCAAGGCTTAAGTGATGTGCATTACCGAGAGGGCCCAGAGATACCTCTCCGACAATCGGAGTGACAAATCCTAATCTCGAAATACGCCAACCCAACATCTACCTTTGGAGACACCTGTAATGCTCCTTTATAATCACCCAGTTACGTTGTGACGTTTGGTAGCACCCAAAGTGTTCCTCCGGCAAACGGGAGTTGCATAATCTCATAGTCATAGGAACATGTATAAGTCATGAAGAAAGCAATAGCAACATACTAAACGATCAGGTGCTAAGCTAATGGAATGGGTCATGTCAATCAGATCATTCAACTAATGATGTGATCTCGTTAATCAAATAACAACTCTTTTGTCCATGGTTAGGAAACATAACCATCTTTGATTAACGAGCTAGTCAAGTAGAGGCATACTAGTGACACTCTGTTTGTCTATGTATTCACACATGTATTATGTTTCCGATTAATACAATTCTAGCATGAATAATAAACATTTATCATGATATAAGGAAATAAATAATAACTTTATTATTGCCTCTAGGGCATATTTCCTTCAGTCTCCCACTTGCACTAGAGTCAATAATCCAGATTACATCACCATGTGATTAACATCGATAGTTCACATCATCATGTGATTAACACCCAAAGGGTTTACTAGATTCGGTAATCTAGTTCACATCGCTATGTGATTAACACCCAAAGAGTACTAAGGTGTGATCATGTTTTGCTTGTGAGAGAATTTTAGTCAACGATCTTTCACATTCAGATCCGTTATGTATTTTGCAATTTTCTATGTCTACAATGCTCTGCACGGAGCTACTCTAGCTAATTGCTCCCACTTTCAATATGTATCTAGATCGAGACTTAGAGTCATACAGATCCGTGTCAAAACTTGCATCAACGTAACTTTTTACGATGAACCTTTTGTCACCTCCATAATTGAGAAACATTTCCTTATTCTACTAAGGATAATCTTGACCGCTGTCCAGTGATCTACTCCTAGATCACTATTGTACTCCCTTGCCAAATCAGTGCAGGGTATACAATAGATCTGGTACACAGCATGGCATACTTTATAGAACCTATGACTGAGGCATAGGGAATGACTTTCATTCTTTTTCTATCTTCTGCCGTGGTCGGGCTTTGAGTCTTACTCAACTTCACACCTTGTAATACAGGCAAGAACTTTTTCTTTGACTGCTCCATTCTTGAACTACTTCAAAATCTTGTCAAGGTATGTACTCATTGAAAAAACTTATCAAGCGTCTTGATCTATCTCTATAGATCTTGAAGCTCAATATGTAAGCAGCTTCACCGAAGTCTTTCTTTTGAAAAACTCCTTTTAAACACTCCTTTATGCTTTACAGAATAATTCTACATTATTTCCGATCAACAATATGTCATTCACATATACTTATCAGAAATACTGTAGTGCTCCCACTCACTTTCTTGTAAATACAGGCTTCTCCAAAAGTCTGTATAAAACCAAATGCTTTGATCACACTATCAAAACGTTTATTCCAACTCCGAGAGGCTTGCACCATTCCATAAATGGATCGCTGGATCTTGCACACTTTGTTAGCTCCCTTTGGATCGACAAAACCTTCTGGTTGCATCATATACAACTCTTCTTCCAGAAATCCATTCAGGAATGCAGTTTTGACATCCATCTGCCAAATTTCATAATCATAAAATGCGGCAATTGCTAACATGATTCGGACAGACTTAAGCATCGCTACGGGTGAGAAGGTCTCATCGTAGTCAATCCCTTGAACTTGTCGAAAACCTTTTGCGACAATTCTAGCTTTATAGATAGTAACACTACTATCAGCATCCGTCTTCCTCTTGAAGATCCATTTATTTTCAATTGCTTGCCGATCAACGGGCAAGTCAACCAAAGTCCAAACTTTGTTCTCATACATGGATCATATCTCAAATTTCATGGCCTCAAACCATTTCGCGGAATCTGGGCTCATCATCGCTTCCTCATAGTCCGCAAGTTCGTCATGGTCTAGTAACACGACTTCCCTAACAGGATTACCGTACCACTCTGGTGCGGATCTCACTCTGGTTTACCTATGAGATTCGGTAGTAACTTGATCTGAAGTTATATGATCATCATCACTAGCTTCCTCACTAATTGGTGTAGTAGTCACAAGAACAGATTTCTGTGATGACCTACTTTCCAATAAGGGAGAAGGTACAATTACCTTATCAAGTTTTCTACTTTCCTCCTACTCACTTCTTTCGAGAGAAACTCCTTCTCTAGAAAGTTTCCGAATTTAGCAACAAAAGTCTTGCCTTCGGATCTGTGATAGAAGGTGTATCCAATAGTTTCCTTTGGATATCCTATGAAGATTTACTTCTCCGATTTGGGTTCGAGCTTATCATGTTAAAACTTTTTCACACAAGCATCGCAGTCCCAAACTTTAAGAAACGACAGCTTAGGTTTCTTGCCAAACCATAGTTCATTCGGTGTCGTCTCAACGGATTTAGATGGTGCCCTATTTAACGTGAATGCAACTGTCTCTAATGCATAACCCCAAAACGATAGTGGTAGATCGGAGAGATATCATAGATTGCACTATATCCAATAAAGTACGGTTATGACGTTCGGACACACCATTATGCTGTGGTGTTCCATGTGGCATGAGTTTGTGAAACTATTCCACATTGTTTTTAACTAAAGGCCAAACTCGTAACTCAAATACTCTTCTCTACGATCAGATCGTAGAAACTTTATTTTCTTGTTACGATGATTTTTCACTTCACTCTAAAATTCTTTGAACTTTTCAAATGTTTCAGACTTATGTTTCATCAAGTAGATATACTCATATCTGCTCAAATCATCTGTGAAGATCAGAAAATAATGATACTTGTCGCGAGCCTCAATATTCATCGGACCACATACATCAGTATGTATGATTTCCAACAAATCTGTTGCTTGCTCCATTGTTCCGAAGAACAGAGTCTTAGTCATCTTGCCCATGAGGCATGGTTCGCAAGCATCAACTGATTCATAATCAAGTGATTCCAAAATCCCATCAGCATGGAGTTTCTTCATGCGCTTTACACCAATATGACCTAAACGGCAGTGCTACAAATAAGTTGCACTATCATTATTAACTTTGCATCTTTTGGTTTTAATATTATGATTATGTGTATCACTACGATCGAGATCCAACGAACTATTTTCATTGGGTGTGTAACCATATAAGGTTTTATTCATGTAAACAGAACAACAATTTATTCTCTTACTTAAATGAATAACCGTATCACAATAAACATGATCAAATCATATTCATGCTTAACGCAAACACCAAATAACACTTATTTAGGTTCAACACTAATCTCGAAATTATAGGGAGTGTACGATGATGATCATATCAATCTTGGAACTACTTCCAACACACATCGTCACTTCACCCTTAACTAGTCTCTGTTTATTCTGCAACTCCCATTTCGAGTTACTAATCTTAGCAACTGAACTAGTATCAAATACTGAGGGTTTGCTATAAACACTAGTAAAGTACACATCAATAACATGTATATCAAATATACTTATGTTCACTTTGCCATCCTTCTTATCCACCAATCACTTGGGGTAGTTCCGCTTTCAGTGACCAGTCCCTTTGAAGTAGAAGCACTTAGTCTCAGGCTTAGGACCAGACTTGGGCTTCTTCACTTGAGCAGTAACTTGCTTGCTGTTCTTCTTGAAGTTCCCCTTCTTCCCTCTATCCTTTTCTTGAAACTAGTGATCTTGTCAACCATCAACACTTGATGTTTTTCTTGATTTCTACCTTCGTTGATTTCAGCATCACGAAGAGCTTGGGAGTTGTTTTCGTCATCCCTTGTATACTATAGTTCATCACGAAGTTCTACTAACTTGGTGATGGTGACTAGAGAATTCTGTCAATCACTATCTTATCTGGAAGATTAACTCCCACTTGATTCAAGCGATTGTAGTACCCAGACAATCTGAGCACATGTCGTGGTTCCGACTCTGACAGTGATGTAGGGGGTGAGTATGGAGAGGCTAGATCCTAGCTATTGGGAAGTTGTTACACGCGAGGTTTACGAGTTCAGGCCCTTCTCGGAGGAAGAAATAGCCCTACGTCTCGGAGCCCGGAGGCGGTCGACTGGATTATGCGTGTATGGATTACAGGGGTGCGAACCCTTCATACTGAGGACGGGTGTGGCTTATATAGAGTTCGCCGGCCCCCTCCTGCCCTCAGTAATGCAGGGTTTAAGGTACATTTAAGATTAGGCGTTACTGGTATCGCCTCTAATAAAGTGCTATAATAACCATGAAGACTACTTAACAGCTGACCGTTTGCCTACGGAGTGACTGTAGGTCTCCTGGCAGTCGAGTGATTAGCTTCATGGTCGAGTGGTAGCTTCTTGGTCGAGTGTCTTGAACCTGTCGAGTGGAGTATCTTCAAGTCGATTGATAGGTGATTTCTTCTAGGGATGTCCTTGGGTAGGGCTCTTTGGATGGGTCCGTGCCCCTACCCTAGGTACATAGCTTCATCATTAGCCCCCGAATGGATCGAGGTTAGAGTGGGGAAAGAGTTGGGGATCCTTTCCGACTGGTTCTTTGGGGCTGTATGAGTGCCTCGTTTAGGGTCAGTTGTCACGGATGACGTCATCAACCTCTTTCAGTCGCCTTGATCCATTCCAGGCCCTTCGTCGAGTGAATATCTTTGATTGCCACATGCCGAGTGTTGGTGCGAGCGGGATACTCTGTTTTTGGCAAGTGGTTATGCGGCCCGCAGATCTCACGGGATTCAGATTTTGGGAAGCGCGCGGGACGGGAGCAGCCGCAGTAATCGGAAGTGATAAAGCGGAAACTCCTCGATCCTCGCGTCGCCTTTTTCGCCACATACTGCGCGCGCGTCTGCTGCGGGATTTGACTGGACTGCCTGGGCCTACCAGTCAGCCACTCGGGAGCGGCCCCTTATAAGTTGCCGGCTCGGGGTTTCCAAGCCGTGCGCTTATCTTCTTCTTCTTCCTTCTTCCTCTCTCCCTTTGCCAGCCCTCCCGTGACCTTCGGCCGTACCCTAGCGCCGTTAGCCCACGTGAGACCTCGCCGGCGACGATGGTGAAGGGCAAGACCACTGCTTTGGAGCGCGCGAAGAAGGTGGCGGCGGGGGGGAAAGGAAAGAGGTCTGCGCGAGGCGGATCTTCCTCCCGGACCGCCCTGCCCAAGGGTTGGATTCAGGGCGACTGGATGCCATCGGTGCTCCGGCAGGAGGATCTCGATGACATGGTCGAGGGAGGAGCCATTCCCCACGAGGCTGCGCGTCTCCCGGGGAGGGAGATCGAACCTCAACCCCGCAACGGTGAGTGCGTGCTCCTTGCCTCCCACATCGACCAAGGGTTTTCTCTGCCTCCCCATCCATTCTTCCGGAGCTTCTTGAATTTCTTCGGAGCGCAGCTCCATCACTTTACCCCCAAACTCCATAGTCTATCTTTCCGCGTTCATTTCCATGTGCGAGGCCTTCCTGGGTTGCCGTCCGCATTGGGGGCTTTTCAAGCATATTTTTACTTGCCGCTATCAGTCGGTTAAAAAGGCCAAGTCGAGTGATGAGAAGACGTAAGTGATCCAGCTGTGCGGGGGCCTGGCGATCCAGACGAGGGAGAAGAGCTGTTTCCCCTCTATCACCTTCCCGGAGTCGGTCCGCGGCTGGCAGTCGACCTGGTTCTACTGCCAGGACCAGGCGACCCCCGGACAGTCGACTGGTCTTCCTCCTTTTTCCCTCGACCGAGCCGAGAAGCCTATCTCTCTAAAAGTCACGCCGGAGGAAAGTGCCCAAGTCAAGGTATTGGCGGGTCGAGTGGTTGAGCTTGTCCGTGAGGGGGTGACTGAAGGAAATATGCCCTAGAGGCAATAATAAAGTTATTATTTATTTCCTTATATCATGATAAATGTTTATTATTCATGCTAGAATTGTATTAACCGGAAACATAATACATGTGTGAATACATAGACAAACAGAGTGTCACTAGTATGCCTCTACTTGACTAGCTCGTTAATCAAAGATGGTTATGTTTCCTAACCATGAACAATGAGTTGTTATTTGATTAACGAGGTCACATCATTAGTTGAATGATCTGATTGACATGACCCATTCCATTAGCTTAGCACCCGATCGTTTAGTATGTTGCTATTGCTTTTCTTCATGACTTATACATGTTCCTATGACTATGAGATTATGCAACTCCCGTTTGCCGGAGAAACACTTTGGGTGCTACCAAACGTCACAACGTAACTGGGTGATTATAAAGGAGCATTACAGGTGTCTCCAAAGGTAGATGTTGGGTTGGCGTATTTCGAGATTAGGATTTGTCACTCCGATTGTCGGAGAGGTATCTCTGGGCCCTCTCGGTAATACACATCACTTAAGCCTTGCAAGCATTGCAACTAAATGAGTTAGTTGCGGGATGATGTGTTACAGAACGAGTAAAGAGACTTGCCAGTAACGAGATTGAACTAGGTATTGGATACCGACGATCGAATCTCGGGCAAGTAACATACCGATGACAAAGGGAACAACGTATGTTGTTATGCGGTCTGACCGATAAAGATCTTCGTAGAATATGTAGGAGCCAATATGGGCATCCAGGTCCTGCTATTGGTTATTGACCGGAAACATGTCTCGGTCATGTCTACATTGTTCTCGAACCCGTAGGGTCCGCACGCTTAAGGTTACGATGACAGTTATATTATGAGTTTATACATTTTGATGTACCGAAGGTTGTTCAGAGTCCCGGATGTGATCATGGACATGACGAGGAGTCTCGAAATGGTCGAGACGTAAAGATTGATATATTGGAAGCCTATGTTTGGATATCGGATGTGTTCCGGGTGAAATCGGGATTTTACCGGAATACCGGGAGGGTTACCGGAACCCCCCGGGAGCTATATGGGCCATAGTGGGCCTTAGTGGAAAAGAGAAGGGGCTGCCCTAGATGGGCTGCCCGCCTCCCCCTTCCCCTAGTCCTATTAGGACTAGGAGAGGTGGCCGGCCCCCTCCTCCTCTTTTCCCCCTCCGAGGAATCCTAGTTGGACTAGGATTGGGGGGGAATCCTACTCCCAGAGGGAGTAGGACTCTCCTGCGCCCTCCTCCTTGGCCGGCCAGCCCTCCCCCTTGGCTCCTTTATATACAGAGGCAGGGGACACCTCTAGACACACAAGTTGATCCACGTGATCTATTCCTTAGCCGTGTGCGGTGCCCCCTGCCACCATATTCCTCGATAATACTGTAGCGGAGTTTAGGCGAAGCCCTGCTGCTGTAGTTCATCAAGATCGTCACCACGCCGTCGTGCTGACGGAACTCTTCCCTGACACTTTGCTGGATCGGAGTCCGGGGATCGTCATCGAGCTGAACGTGTGCTCGAACTCGGAGGTACCGTAGTTTCGGTGCTTGATCGGTTGGATCGTGAAGACGTACGACTACTTCCTCTACGTCGTGTCAGCGCTTCCGTAGTCGGTCTGCGTTGGGTACGTAGACAACACTCTCCCGTCTCGTTGCTCTGCATCACATGATCTTGCGTGTGCGTAGGAAAAATTTTGAAATTACTACGTTCCCCAACATGACTGTGATGGACCTGTTAGAGGTCTTTCTCCAGAGGCGCATCCAACCGCTCCAGGCGCGAGACCACCCGATGTGGCTGTATTCTAGCCTTGACGACACCACTCGGATCCACCCGGAGGAGGTCACCAACGAGATGCTGGAGGGGTGGCTGTCAAGCATCACGGGGAACAAAGACAACCCCTGAGGAGCCAGAAGGGTAATTCCACTCGACAACTCATATGAAGTGGATCAGGTATGTCTTTGTGTCGGATATCTGGCCTTCTGTATTAGTCTTCTTTGGGTAAGTCGATTGACTTTCGTCCTGTCTGTTGTCTTCCAGGCGACCACTGAGATGTACTCGACGCCCAACGGGGCACAAGGGTCGACTGAGGAAGGTGAGGGGAGCGGAGGCGAGAGCGGGGACGACCAGGTCGAGTGGGAGTCCGACGGTGAGGGAGAGGAAGGCGACGACATCTTCTCCAGCGAAGAGGAGGAGGAGGCTGAACCCTCCCGCCCGGAGGGGCGATCCAAGCTCACCCACGATCCAGCGCGGGAGCGTGGCAAGGCGACTGCTCCTGTTGGGCAGTCGTCGAAACGCCCTCGGACTTCTTCTCCTCCGCTGACCGGGAAGGCTCCCAAGCACCCACGAGCGACGCCATCCAAGCCGCCCAAGGCCTTGCCCAAGATGAAGATAGTTGTTCCCACCATTTCCGGGTAACAATAACACTTGCTTTCCTTTGTCGACTGTGGACGGATCCTTGGTCGATTCACTGGGCCAACTGGCTAACTTTCGAGATTTGCAGTGGTGCAACTTCTGAGGTCTCCGCCAGGAACGACGACCAAGAGATGGAGGACGCTGTCACCTCCAACCCTGGTACGATCACTGACGTCCTGCTTTCGAGTCAACTGAAACTTTATTGCGACTCTGGTCGATTGAATGTTTTCCTTGCAGCTCCTCCTCATGTTATTGACCTCCCGGACGACGACGACAACGAACCACTGAGGGTGAAGAGGAAGAAGAAGGCGTTGGCTGGCAAGACTCCGCAATCCACTCCGGCGCCTGAGGCCATAGTTCGGGACGATGGCGAACCCACTCGGGCTTCCGTGACTTTCGTTGTTCCTCTGACGAGTGTGCGGCCTTCAGCGTCGACTGCGGATCCGTCTTTGCTTTTTGCTGCGTACCCTGTCCCTGAGGACCAAGCGGCTGCTGTGAAGGAGGCTGTACGCCAGGCTGGAATCATGATGGAACAGGTGAAAGTGGCTCGGGAGGCTTGCCAGGCGGCTTATGACGCAAGCTCGGCTCTTCAGAGCAATGTCCAGGTCAGTCGACTTCAACACTTGGTCTATTTCGATATGTCCTTTGAAGAATCCCTTTTCCGAAGATCTTTAAGTTTGTACACCCACTGGGTGTGTTTGCCAATTCTTGGACGAGTGGGGGCACGCTAAGTGCACCCACTGGGTGTAGTCCCCGAGACTACGGTGGACTGCTGGCAGTCGACTGTAGTCTTTAAATTGAGTCGTTGTAGTTGAGTTTCTTCACTCTGTTTGATTGGGTCATGTCGAATGGAACGGTATCCTGTCGACTGCGGGCAGTCGACGTCTTTCTCTCTTTTTTTTACTGTGGGGGCACGCTGAGTGCACCCACTGGGTGTAGTCCCCGAGGCTACTGTCGAATGTTTCGCTTCGGCTGTAGTCTTAGAAACTCCATTATTGTCTCTTAGCTGCTCGGAAGTAACTTGTCTTGGACTCGACTTCAGGGGTCGGTCGGGTGGGATAGGAACCGGTGGGGGCACGCTAAGTGCACCCACTGGGTGTAGTCCCCGAGACTATGGTGGACTGCTGGCAGTCGACCGTAGTCTTAGTATTTATTGCCTTTGTTGCTTCTTTTTTTTACTGAAATTGTAACTCCTCCCCTTTGACTTCAGAGATCTTGTGATCTTGGAACCCGCTTGGCTGACTTGGAGAAGTAGCAAATTCAAATGAACCTTGATCTGGAGCTGGCCAGGACAGAGCTGCAGAAGGTCAGAGACGGCGCCGCAGGTAAGACGCCTTTGTCGACTGGTTAGTTTTTAGGCTTGAGTATCTTTTCGCTTCCTCCGACCCAATCATCATTTTTTTTTGTAGAAAAACTGAAAGAAGCTCTGGCGAAGAAGGATCAGGACTTGGCTGCTGCCCGTAAGGAGGCTGATGACAAGACCGCTCTGGCCGCACAGAAGCTGGCTTCGGTCGACCAATTAGAAGGAGAGAATACCAAGTTGAAGACCGCTCTGAATGAAGCCAACAGGGAGTGTTCGCGTTGGAAGAAGGAGAACCTCACCCTGAACGAGAAGATGGAAGGCATCGCTCGCAGGAGGGACGACCTGGAGAGCTACTTGAGGAGCCTTGCCAAGAAGTTGTACATCAAGCTCGAAGGTGCACACTCAGTTCCGACTGGCTTTTTTTTTGTGTCGACTCAGTTTTACGAAATTTGACTTATCCTTGGGTCATGTATGCAGAACTTTGCCAGAACTTTGAAGAGGAGACTGGGCGGATCGAAACAGGTTTGGATCCAATCAACTCTCCGGTGAAAGATGAAGCTGCCATGAACCTGCTCCGACTAGAATCCCGTGTTGACGGCGTCGTGGATTACTTGGCTCGACTGAAGGTTGCCATGACGCGGATCGACCCGACGCTTTGGCCAGAGTCTACGCTCTAGAATGATCTCGAGTCTCTGATGACTCGACTCAACGGAATCCCTGACCGAGTGCAGGAGTGAAGAAGTCTTCAGCTCGGTGTGGCGCTGACGTGGCTCTGTCTCTGGTCCGCGTCCATTGCAAGGAGGTGCGGGAGGAGAAGCTGTCCGCCATCCAAGTTGCCAACACGAGGAAGCACAACTTCCAGGACTTCATGGAGACATTCATTCCTGCTGCTACCCGTATCGCAGATGGGATCGACTTGGATGAGTTTGCCGCCCCTGCCAGTCCTCCTCCTCCTGAGGAATGAAAAAACTTGCCTCAGAATGCCGAGTGTATTTTGTAATCCGTTAAACTCTGCCTTAAATTTGCCTCGGAATGCCGAGTGGAAGTGTAACAGTTAAACTCTGCCGAGCTGGGGGCTCGAGTACTTTGATCTGAGGTCTCTGGGACCTTTTAGGCTTTATTTGAACTTGATTTGTCATTGAATCTCTTTGTGGATGACCCGTCGAGTGGAATTTGGTCTTCACTCGAAATAACTTTGTGTCTGTGGTGCAGCTCCGAAGGAGAAGGTAGTAGTCGATCTACACCCTGTTACTGCAGAGTGGGACGGAGCGCACATTGTATTTGTGGCGAAGCTCTCCAGGAGGAGGTGGCGGTCGACCTGCCCCTCGTTGTCCTTGGGAAATGAGATGTGTTTCATACTTAGGCGAGCGCTGGGCTGCAGCTAAGCCTCCGAGCGGGAGGTTTGCTCTCGCTCGGTAGGATTTCAAACTTAGGCGAGTGCTGACTGCAGCTAAGTCTCTTCGTAGGGGAACTTAGGAGAGTGCTGGACTGCAGCTAAGCCCCCGAGTGGGAGGTTTGCTCTCCACTCGGTAGGATTTTTCAAACTTAGGCAAGTGCTGACTGCAGCTAAGTCTCTTCGTAGGAGAACTTAGGCGAGTGCTGGACTGCAGCTAAGCCCCCGAGTGGGAGGTTTGCTCTCCACTCGGTAGGATTTTTCAGACTTAGGCGAGTGCTGACTGCAGCTAAGTCTCTTCATAGGAGAACTTAGGCGAGTGCTGGACTGCAGCTAAGCCCCCAAGTGGGAGGTTTGCTCTCCACTCGATAGGATTTTTCAAACTTAGGCGAGTGCTGACTGCAGCTAAGTCTCTTCGTAGGAGAACTTAGGCGAGTGCTGGACTGCAGCTAAGCCTCCGAGTGGGAGGTTTGCTCTCCACTCGGTAGGATTTTTCAAACTTAGGCGAGTGCTGACTGCAGCTAAGTCTCTTCGTAGGAGAACTTAGGCGAGTGCTGGACTGCAGCTAAGCCCCCGAGTGGGAGGTTTGCTCTCCACTCGGTAGGATTTTTTAAACTTAGGCGAGTGCTGACTGCAGCTAAGTCTCTTCGTAGGAGAACTTAGGCGAGTGCTGGACTGCAGCTAAGCCCCCGAGTGGGAGGTTTGCTCTCCACTCGGTAGGATTTTTTTTTGAACTTAGGCGAAACGGATTCGCGGCTAAGTCACCCACTGGGGGTTTTCGTATGTAAACAAAAGTGACAGCAATCATTGGAACACTCTTGACTTTGATAAAAACGAACTGCGGAAGTTTCTCTTATTACATCTTTATAGGAAGGAACTTAAGTGTAAAAGTGGCGGAGCAGCTCCGCGTTCCAAGCTCGCGGCTCGTCGATCTGGCGATCAACATTGTAGAGGTGATACGCTCCGTTGTGGAGGACTCTGGTGATGATGAAGGGGCCTTCCCAAGTAGGAGCAAGCTTGTGTGGTTTCTGTTGATCCACTCGGAGGACCAAATCTCCTTCTTGGAAGGCTCGACTCTTCACATGCCAGGCATGGAATCGACGCAAGTCTTGCTGATAAATGGTCGATATGATCATGGACATCTCTCTTTCTTCTTCCAGGAGGTCTACTGCATCTTGCCGAGCCTGTTCTGCTTCATCTTCGGTGTAAAGCTCGACTCGGGGAGCGTTGTGAAGGAGATCACTTGGCAGAACGGCTTCGGCTCCATAAACAAGAAAGAATGGGGTTCTTCCAGTCGACCGGTTAGGGGTGGTCCTTAATCCCCACAGAACTGACGGAAGCTCGTCGACCCAGGCACCTGCCGCGTGCTTGAGATCACGCATTAGTCGAGGTTTTAGTCCTTTGAGGATCAGACCATTTGCTCTTTCAGCTTGTCCATTCGACTGGGGATGGACGACTGATGCATAGTCGACTCGAGTGCCTTGAGAGGCGCAAAAGGCTCTGAACTGGTCTGAATCGAAGTTTGACCCATTGTCAGTGATGATGCTGTGAGGGACTCCATATCTGAATGTTAGTCCTCTGACGAAACTAATAGGAGTGCGAGCATCGAGGTTCTTGATGGGTTTAGCTTCAATCCATTTGGTAAACTTGTCGACTGCCACAAGCACATGGGTGAAACCGCTCCTGCCTGTTCTCAGAGGACCGACCATGTCCAGTCCCCAGACAGCGAAGGGCCAGACGAGTGGAATGGTCTTCAGGGCTGATGCGGGCTTGCATGATATGTTGCAGTAGAACTGACACCCCTCACACTTGTCGACTATCTCCTTTGCCATCTCATTTGCTCTTGGCCAGTAAAATCCCGCTCGGTATGCTTTGGCCACAATAGTCCGAGAGGACGCATGGTGACCACAGGTCCCCGAGTGGATCTCATCAAGGATCATCTGACCTTCTTCCGGTGTTATGCACTTCTGACCGATTCCAGTCGCGCTTTCTCTGCACAACTGTCCTTTTATGACTGTGAAGGCCTTGGATCGACGGACGATCTGTCGAGCCTCTTCTTCGTCCTCCGGGAGTTCTTTTCTTAGGATATACGCGATGTACGGTACCGTCCAGTCGGGAGTGATCGCCAAGACTTCCATGATTAGGCCGACCACGGCAGGAACTTCGACTCCAGTCGGATCTATGGCACTTTTCGGCTGCGGGGTTTCTTCTGTGAAGGGATCTTCTTGGACTGACGGCGAGTGGATGTGTTCCAGGAACACGTTGCTGGGAATGGCTTCCCTCTTGGAGCCTATCTTTGCCAGATCATCAGCTGCCTGATTTTTCAGTCGGGGAATGTGATGAAGCTCCAACCCCTCAAATTTCTTTTCTAGCTTTCTTACTGCGTTGCAGTAACCGGTCATAGCCGGACTTCTGACGTCCCACTCCTTCATCACTTGATTAACCACTAAATCCGAATCGCCATAGACCATGAGGCGACGGACGCCGAGTGAAATGGCCATGCGCAACCCATACAAAAGTGCTTCATACTCTGCTTCATTATTGGAGGAATCAAAGTGAATCTGGAGAACATATCTGAGCTTATCTTCTCGGGGGGAGACTAAGACTACTCCCACGCCGGAACCATTAAGCATCTTAGATCCATCGAAGAACATGGTCTAGTGCTCCGAGTGAACTTGAGTCGGAAGTTGCTGTTCAATCCACTCGGCAATGAAATCTGCGATTGCTTGGGACTTGATAGCCTTCTTTGCCTCGAACTTGATATCTAAGGGAAGGAGTTCAATCGCCCACTTGGCCACTCGACCAGTTGCATCTCTGTTGTGCAGAATCTCTGACAGTGGGGCGTCGCTGACGACTGTAATGGAGTGGTCAGAGAAGTAGTGTGCAACCTTCTTTGTGGTCATGTAAATCCCATATACAAGCTTCTGGTAATGGGGGTATCTTTGTTTTGAAGGGGTCAAAACTTCAGACATGTAATATACTGGGCGCTGAACTCTGAAGGCCTTTCCTTCCTCTTCCCGCTCGACCGTAAGTACTGTGCTGACAACTTGTCCTGTGGCTGCAATGTAAAGCAGCAAAGGTTCTTTGTTGATTGGGGCAGCAAGCACCGGCTGGGTGGAGAGCAGAGCTTTGAGATCTGCAAACGCTGCATCAGCTTCTGGAGTCCACTCGAATTTGTAAGACTTCTTCATCGGTCGGTAAAGAGGCAACGCCTTTTCACCGAGACGAGAAATGAATCGACTTAAAGCGGCCAAGCAGCCTGTAAGCTTTTGGACATCGTGCACGCGTACAGGACGCTTCATCCGGAGTATGGTGCCAATTTTCTCAGGATTGGCATCAATCCCTCGTTCGGAAACGAGAAAATCGAGTAACTTTCCACCTGGAACTCTGAATGTGCACTTTGATGGATTGAGCTTGATATCATACCTCCTGAGATTGGCAAAGGTTTCAGCAAGGTCAGCCCGCAGGTCGGAACCTTTTCGGGACTTGACCACGATATCGTCCATGTATGCCTCCACATTCCGACTGATTTGAGTGAGTAAACACTTCTGAATCATTCTCATGAACGTGGCTCCGGCGTTCTTGAGGCCGAACGGCATGGTGACGTAACAGAAGCACCCGAATGGAGTGATGAAAGTTGTTTTGATCTCGTCGGGCCCATACAGACGGATCTGATGGTACCCGGAATAGGCGTCTAGAAAAGACAGTCTCTCGCACCCTGCAGTCGAATCGACTATTTGGTCGATGCGAGGGAGGGGAAAATGATCTTTCGGGCAGGCCCGATTGATATGCTTGAAGTCAATGCACATGCGGAGCGACTTGTCCTTTTTGGGGACCATGACGACATTGGCGAGCCACTCGGAGTGGTAAATCTCTCGGATGAACTCTGCTGCTAAGAGCCGAGCCACTTCCTCGCCAATGGCTTGCTTCTTCTGGACGACGGACCGTCGAAGATGTTCCATCACAGGCTTGAATTTTGGGTCGACTCGTAGATGGTGCTCAGCCAGCTCTCTGGGAACTCCAGGCATGTCAGACGGTTTCCATGCGAAGATATCCCAGTTCTCACGGAGGAGCTGGATGAGCGCTTCTTCCTATTTGGAGTCGAGCGTCGTCGAGATGTGAGTCGGAGCAGCGTCGGGGTCGGTCGGGTGAATGTGGACTGTCTTTGTTTCGCCAGCCGACTGAAAAGCTGATTCTGAGGCGGGCTTCTTGGCTCGCAGCAATTCACTCGGATCGGCAGTCTTTTGGTACTCTTTCAGCTCGACTACTGCCATCTGAGCGTCAGCGATCTTTGAGCCTTTCTGAAAGCATTCTTCTGCTTTCTTTCGGCTGCCAGTAACAGTGATCACACCTTTGGGGCCAGGCATCTTCAGTTTGAGATACACGTAACATGGTCGAGCCATGAAGCATGCATAAGCTGGCCTACCCAAGAAGGCATGATAGGCACTCTGGAAGTCCACAACTTCGAATGTCAACCTTTCCTTGCGGTAATTCTTTGAATCACCGAAAACTACATCAAGAGCAATCTGTCCGAGCGACTCGGCTTTCTTCCCAGGAATGACTCCGTGGAAGCTCATGTTGCTGGTACTAAGTCTGGACATCGGAATGCCCATCCCTTTCAAAGTCTCAGAGTACAGTATGTTCAGGCCACTGCCGCCGTCCATCAATACTTTGGTCAGTCGAGTGCCTTCGACAACTGGGTCGACCACCAAAGCTTGCCTCCCAGGGGTGGCAATGTGCGTCGGGTGATCCGACTGGTCGAATGTGATGGCAGTCTGCGACCACTTCAGGTAATTGGGTGTTGCCGGGGCAACCATGTTCACCTCACGGTTAATGACTTTCAGTCGACTCTTGCTCTCAACATCAGCAAAAATCATTAGGGTGGAATTGATCTGGGGGTATCCATCGTCACTGTCTTCTTTGTCTTCGATCCTGTCTGGCTCTTTTTCCTTATCTTTGGGCTGCTTGCCCTGGAACTGCTGGATCAGGAGCCGGCACTGTCGAGTGGTATGCTTTGGGTAAATAAAATTACCCTCTTCGTCTTTCTTGGTGTGGATGTGACACGGTAAGTCCAAAACATCATTCCCGTCTTGATCTTTGACCTTCTTGGGCTTCCAGGTGCCCTTGGGTTTCCCCTTGAAGTTTCCCTGGGCAACGGCCAGGGCCTCCCCGGGAGCAGCTGGCTCGGCCTTCCGCTTCTGTTTCCGAGTGGAGTTTCCTCCAGTTTCTTGGGCGACTGCTTTGAGCTTGCCGCTTCGGAGTCGGTCTTCGTCTTCACCGTTAGCGTACTTGGTGGCGATCTCCATCATCCGATTCAGAGACATCTCCCCAGTTCGACCGAACTTCAGATTCAACTCTCTGTATTTAACGCCCTCTTTGAAAGCGCAAACTGCTTGATGGTCTGGCACGTTCTCAACTGTGTGGTGCAGCGTGATCCACCTCTGGATGTAATCCCTCGGTGTTTCATTCGGCTTCTGCACGCAAGACCGTAACTCTGTGAGGCCTGCAGGTCGTTTGCATGTTCCTTCAAAGGTCGTGACAAACACTCAGGAGAGGTCCTCCCAGGTGTAAATGCTGCTAGGTGCTAGCTGATTCAACCACGCTCTGGCTGAGCCCTCCAACATAAGAGGTAAATGCTTCATGGCCACTTCATCATTACCACCGCCAATCTGTACAGCCACTCGGTAATCTTCGAGCCAAGTGTCAGGCTTGGACTCGTCGGTGAACTTGCTGACTCCAGTTGCCAGCCTGAAATTGGGAGGAATCACTGCGGCCCTGATGGCTCGACTGAAGCACTCTGGCCCTGAAACACGTACTCTGCTACTGCTGGCAGGCACATCTCTGTTGTGGCCCTCTCGATGAGCCCTGTTCCTGTCGACCAAACCTTGAACGAGGATAGACCTCGCATCAAAGCCTGGGTCTCTGGGGTCGACTGGAATCCTCTGCCCAACACTGTGAGGGCGTCTGTCATCTTGCCGTCGAGGCGCATATGACCCGCTCCTCGGGGGAGGGGTTGGCACTCGGCATCGATCATCTCGACCGAATCGATGATCATACTGCTCATTCCTCCTGTACTGATCATGCCGGTCATCGCGTCCCTCACGCCTCGGGGGCGATCTCGGGCTGTGGGCCAACTGGACTGTGTCTGCTGCAACGGATCGGCTGTGGATCCTATCCCGCGACTGAGAAACGGCGGAATTCTGGTTTCCTGCCGCCCGGAGCAATGCTCTGATCTGCAACAAGCCCCTGCCTGCCTCTGACTGGGATGGCTGAATTGATTCTGCTATACGGGCTGCAGCGGCCAAATTCTGAACTGGGGTTCGATATACCTGAGGCGGTGAGAAGGGCCGGCGCCGACTGGACTCGGGAGCTAGCGGACGTCGACTGGACTCGGGAGCCCACTGACGCGCTTGCTCGTCGAGTATTCGCTGGAGATTCTCCAGCCGAGTGCGCTCGGCCAGGTTAGCAAGGCGCACGTCCTCCAAGGCCCGGGCCTCGGGGGTTTCTCCGACAATTGGAGTGTGGAGTGCGTCCATGTTCCGGCGGCGAAGCTCCTCTCGCTGTAACGACGTGAGAGGTTCAGGCAGATACTCATCGTGGGGATGCGACGGGTCGCCTCCGCCCGTAGCTCCGTCAGCGCGAGGGAAACCGGGGGGACTGTGTGTTCCATCGACCGCCAGAACCTCAGCCGCTGGGTCGCTGCTGTCGCACTCGGATGCGGTCCCCACGGAGCCAGTCGAACAGGCCATAGAGGGACTCGACGGGCTCGATCGCCGCGACTTGTGGGGCTGCCGACTGGCGGGCCGCGGCGTGCCTCACCCAGCGCTGAAGTCTCGACCGACCGGAGTGCTTGTGCTGGTGGGAGACAGGGCGGGGAGACGACGCAGGGGTCGACCAATACTGGGTCGACGGCTGCCGCAGGAGGACGCCACGAATGCATGCGCGAAAGTGCGTCGCGCCGCGGACGGGGAGCGCGTCGATGTCGAGTGGTGCCTCCTGTAGCCAGGCGGAGTCATCGGCGATGAAGGTGAGCGCACCGAGACGGATCTCGCGGCCCTCCACCAAAACTCCGCAAGAAACCATGATCAAAGGGATCGAAAAAGATCGCAACTTCTCCAACTAAGCGCTAAGATTCCTGCCCCACGGTGGGCGCCAACTGTCGTGGTTCCGACTCTGACAGTGATGTAGGGGGTGAGTATGGAGAGGCTAGATCCTAGCTATTGGGAAGTTGTTACACGCAAGGTTTACGAGTTCAGGCCCTTCTCGGAGGAAGAAATAGCCCTACGTCTCGGAGCCCGGAGGCGGTCGACTGGATTATGCGTGTATGGATTACAGGGGTGCGAACCCTTCATACTGAGGAGGGGGGTGGCTTATATAGAGTTCGTCGGCCCCCTCCTGCCCTCAGTAATGCAGGGTTTAAGGTACATTTAAGATTAGGCGTTACTGGTAACGCCTCTAATAAAGTGCTATAATGACCATGAAGACTACTTAACAGCTGACCGTTTGCCTACGGAGTGACTGTAGGTCTCCTGGCAGTCGAGTGATTAGCTTCATGGTCGAGTGGTAGCTTCTTGGTCGAGTGTCTTGAACCTGTCAAGTGGAGTATCTTCAAGTCGATTGATAGGTGATTTCTTCTAGGGATGTCCTTGGGTAGGGCTCTTTGGACGGGTCCGTGCCCCTACCCTAGGTACATAGCTTCATCAGCACATGCTCACTAGTTGAGCGATTCTCCTCCATCTTTTAGCTATAGAACTTGTTGGAGACTTCATATCTCTCAACTCGGGTATTTGCTTGAAATATTAACTTCAACTCCTGGAACATCTCATATGGTCCATGACGTTCAAAATGTCTTTGAAGTCCCGATTCTAAGCCGTTAAGCATGGTGCTCTTAAACTATCAAGTATTCATCATATTGAGCTAGCCAAACGTTCATAACGTCTGTATCTGCTCCTGCAATAGGTCTGTCACCTAGCGGTGCATCAAGGACATAATTCTTCTGTGCAGCAATGAGGATAAACCTCAGATCACGGATCCAATCCGCATCTTTGCTACTAACATTTTTCAACACAATTTTCTCTAGGAACATATCAAAATAAGCATATGAAAGCAACAACGCGAGCTATTGATCCACAACATAGATATGCTAATACTACCAGGACTAAGTTCATGATAAATTAAAGTTCAGTTAATCAAATTAATTAAAGAACTCCCACTTAGATAAACATCCCTCTAATCCTCTAAGTGATTACGTGATCCAAATCAACTAAACCATAACCGATCATCACGTGAGATGGAGTAGTTTTCAATGGTGAACATCGTTATGTTGATCATATCTACTATATGATTCACGCTCGACCTTTCGGTCTCCGTGTTCCGAGGCCATATCTGTATATGCTTGGCTCGTCAAGTATAACCTGAGTATTCCGCGTGTGCAACTGTTTTCCACCCGTTGTATTTGAACGTAGAACCTATCACACCCGATCATCACATGGTGTCTCAGCACGAAGAACTTTCGCAACGGTGCATACTCAGGGAGAACACTTCTTGATAATTTAGTGAGAGATCATCTTATAATGCTACCGTCAATCAAAGCAAGATAAGATGCATAAAAGGATAAACATCACATGCAATCAATATAAGTGATATGATATGGCCATCATCATCTCGTGCTTGTGATCTCCATCTTCGAAGCACCGTCATGATCACCATCGTCACCGGTGTGACACCTTGATCTCCATCGTAGCATCGTTGTCGTCTCGCCAAGTTTATGCTACCACGACTATCACTACCGTTTAGTAATAAAGTAAAGCATTACATCGCGATTTCATTGCATACAATAAAACAACAACCATAAGGCTCCTGCCAGTTGCCGATAACTCGGTTACAAAACATGATCATCTCATACAATAAAATTTAGCATCATGTCTTGACCATATCACATCACAACATGCCCTGCAAAAACAAGTTAGACGTCCTCTACTTTGTTGTTGCAAGTTTTACGTGGCTGCTACGGGCTTAAGCAAGAACCAATCTCACCTACGCATCAAAACCACAACGATAGTTTGTCAAATAGACTCCGTTTTAACCTTCGCAAGGACCGGGCGTAGCCATACTTGGTTCAACTAAAGTTGGAGAGACAGTCGCCCGCAAGCCACCTATGTGCAAAGCACGTCGGGGGAACCGGTCTCGCGTAAGCGTACGCGTAATGTTGGTCCGGGTCGTCTCGTCCAACAATGCCCCCAAACCAAAGTATGACATGCTGGTAGGCAGTATGACTTATATCGCCAACAACTCACTTGTGTTCTACTCGTGCATATAACATCAACATAAATAACCTAGGCTCGGATGCCACTGTTGGGTTTCGTAGTAATTTCAAAAAATTTCCTACGCACACGCAAGATCATGTGATGCATAGTAGCGAGAGGGGAGAGTGTTGTCTACGTACCCACGCAGACCGACTGCGGAAGCGTTAACGCAACGTAGAGTAAGTAGTCGTACGTCTTCATGATCCAACCGATCAAGTACCGAAACTACGGCACCTCCGAGTTCGAGCACACGTTAAGCTTGATGACGATCCCCGGACTCCGATCCAGCAAAGTGTCGGGGAAGAGTTCCGTCAGCACGACGGCGTGGTGACGATCTTGATGCACTACAGCAGCAGGGCTTCGCCTAAACTCCGCTACAGTATTATCGAGGAATATGGTGGCTGGGGGCACCGCACACGGCTAAGGAATAGATCACGTGGATCAACTTGTGTGTTCTAGGGTGCCTCTACCTCAGTATATAAAGGACCAAAGGGGGGAGGCTGGCCGGCCACAAGGGGTGCGCTAGGAGAGTCCTACTCCCTCTGGGAGTAGGATTCCCCCCCCCCCAATCCTAGTTGGAATAGGATTCGCGGAGGGGGAAAAGAGGAGGAGGGGGCCGGCCACCTCTCCTAGTCCTAATAGGACTAGGGGAAGGGGGAGGCGTGCAGCCCATCTAGGGCAGCCCCTTCTCTTTTCCACTAAGGCCCACTATGGCCCATATAGCTCCCGGGGGGTTCCGGTAACCCTCCCGGTACTCTGGTAAAATTCCGATTTCACCCGGAACACTTCCGATATCCAAACATAGGCTTCCAATATATCAATCTTTATGTCTCGACCATTTCGAGACTCCTCGCCATGTCCCTGATCACATCCGGGACTCCGAACAACCTTCGGTACATCAAAATGCATAAACTCATAATATAACTGTCATCGTAACCTTAAGCGTGCGGACCCTACGGGTTCGAGAACAATGTAGACATGACCGAGACACGTCTCCGGTCAATAACCAATAGCGGGACCTGTGCCCATATTGGCTCCTACATATTCTACGAAGATCTTTATCGGTCAGACCGCATAACAACATACGTTGTTCCCTTTGTCATCGGTATGTTACTTGCCCGAGATTCGATCGTCGGTATTCCTATACCTAGTTCAATCTCATTACCGGCAAGTCTCTTTACTCGTTCTGTAATACATCATCCCGCAACTAACTCATTTAGTTGCAATGCTTGCAAGGCTTAAGTGATGTGCATTACCGAGAGGGCCCAGAGATACCTCTCCGACAATCGGAGTGACAAATCCTAATCTCGAAATACGCCAACCCAACATCTACCTTTGGAGACACCTGTAATGCTCCTTTATAATCACCCAGTTACGTTGTGACGTTTGGTAGCACCCAAAGTGTTCCTCCGGCAAACGGGAGTTGCATAATCTCATAGTCATAGGAACATGTATAAGTCATGAAGAAAGCAATAGCAACATACTAAACGATCAGGTGCTAAGCTAATGGAATGGGTCATGTCAATCAGATCATTCAACTAATGATGTGATCTCGTTAATCAAATAACAACTCTTTTGTCCATGGTTAGGAAACATAACCATCTTTGATTAACGAGCTAGTCAAGTAGAGGCATACTAGTGACACTCTGTTTGTCTATGTATTCACACATGTATTATGTTTCCGATTAATACAATTCTAGCATGAATACTAAACATTTATCATGATATAAGGAAATAAATAATAACTTTATTATTTCCTCTAGGGCATATTTCCTTCACCAGACCCCTGCGCGCTTAGGATTTAGACCAGCATGCTGACCTCTCTGTTGTGCCTAGGTGGGGCTGCGAAGTGTTGATCTTCCGAGGCCGGGCAAAGTGTGTCCGGACAAAGGGGATCGAGCCTGTTGGGAAATGTGGTGCACCCCTGCAGGGAAGTTGATCTATTCGAATAGCCGTGTCCCTCGGTAAAAGGGCGACCCGGAGTTGTACCTTGACCTTATGACAACTAGAACCGGATACTTAAAACACACCCTTCCAAGTGCCAGATATAACCGGTGATCGCTCTCTCACAGGGCGATGAGGGGAGGATTGCCGGGTAAGATTATGCTATGCGATGATACTTGGTGAACTTACCATCTACTCTCTTCTTCTGCTGCAAGATGGAGGTTACCAGAAGCATAGTCTTTGATAGGACTAGCTATCTCCCTCTTATTCTGGCATTCTGCATTTCAGTCCACATATGCTACCCATTTTCCATTTGATACCAATGCATGCATATGTAGTGTAGTTCCTTGCTTGCGAGTACTTTGGATGAGTACTCATGGTTGCTTTGCTCTCCCTTTTCCCCCTTCCTATACCCGATTGCTGCGACCAGACGTTGGAGTCCAGGGGCCAGACACCACTGTCGATGACGACTCCTACTACTCGGGAGGCGCCTACTACTACGTGCAGGCCGCTAACGACGATCAGGAGTAGTTTAGGAGGATCCCAGGCAGGAGGCCTGCGCCTCTTTCGATCTGTATCCCAGTTTGTGCTAGCCTTCTTAAGGCAAACTTGTTTAACTTATGTCTGTACTCAGATATTGTTGCTTCCGCTGACTCGTCTATGATCGAGCTCTTGTATTCGAGCCCTCGAGGCCCCCTGGCTTGTAATATGATGCTTGTATGACTTATTTTATTTGTAGAGTTGTGTTGTGATATCTTCCCGTGAGTCCCTGATCTTGATCGTACACGTTTGCGTGTATGATTAGTGTACGGTCCAATCGGGGGCGTCACATTTCTTTTCCCATTGCTCACAGGGAGTAGTCTCATTATCCTTTGCGGGAACTTTATTCAGGACATGACATGATGTCAATACAGCCTCCCCCCACCATGCCTTGGATAAACCCGATGTATTTAACATGGCGTTAGCCAAATCTGTTAGAGTAGGGTTTTTCCATTCGGCAACCCCGTTTGACTGGGGTGAATAGGGAGGCATCCTCTCATGAATAATTCCATGTTCTGCACAGAATAAATCAAACTCACTAGAAAAGTACTCTCCAACACGATCAGACCGGACTCGTTTTATTTTCTTCTCAAGTTGGTTCTCAACTTCATCCTTATAGATTTTAAAGTAGTGTAGACCCTCATCCTTTGTATTTAACAAACACACATAACAGAATCTAGTGGAATCATCAATCAAAGGCATGAAGTATTTCTTTCCACCTTTAGTCAACACACCATTCATCTCACCGAGATCTGAATGTATGAGCTCTAGTGGTGTCAGGTGTCTCCCCTTCGCAGGCTTGTGAGGCTTACGAGGTTGCTTTGCTTGCACACACGCATGGCACTTAGAGCCTTTGGCTAAAGTGAAACTCGGGATTAGATTCATCTTAGCCAGCCGCGTCATACAACTGAAATTTATGTGACAAAGACATGAATGCCAAACCTCACATTCTTTCACATTAGAATGATTTTGGTTCACAACTTTATTACAGAAATCCTCCAGAGTAGGCGCCTCCCGAGTAGTAGGAGTCGTCATCGACAGTGGTGTCTGGCCCCTGGACTCCAACGTCTGGTCGCAGCAATCGGGTATAGGAAGGGGGAACAAACCACCACAATCATATCATTTTCCAACAAATAGTCCATACCGAGATACGATTACTTTGTTAGACTCAAATACTAGCTTAAACCCTTCTTTACATAGAAGGGAGCCACTAACGAGATTCTTCTTGATAGCGGGGACATGCTGCATGTTCTTTAGTTGCACGATCTTTCCCAAAGTAAACTTCAGATCTACCGTGCCAACACCAAGAACAGAAGCATGCGAGTCGTTCCCCATCAGGACGGAACAATCTCGTGTGACCTGGTAAGAAGAAAACAAAGACACATCAGCACACACATGAATGTTGGCCCAGCGTCAACCCACCAATCGGTTGACTGACAAACTGAAAGTACGGTAAACAGATTACCATACCCTGATGCCGCATCATTGTTGCTCAGAGTCACATTGACAGACTTTGCGTTCTATCCTGGCTTCTTATACTTGTTTGGGCACTTGTTTGCCCAATGTTCCTCTGAACCACAAGTAAAGCAGCCATCTCTCTTTTTGTCTACTTTCTTCTTACCCTTCTTCTTGAAGGTAGTATTCTGCTGGACATAGTTCTTTCCCTTGAACTTGTGGAAGTTCTTCTGCACCGCATTGGTGCTAGAAGAACCCTCTGCCCTTTGATACGTCTCCAACGTATCTATAATTTTTTATTGTTCCATGTTATATTATATCCTGTTTTGGACATTGTTGAGCTTTATTATACACTTTTATATTATTTTTGGTACTAACCTATTAACCGGAGGCCCAGCCCAGAATTGTTGTTTTTTTTGCCTATTTTAGAGTTTCACGGAAAAAGAATATCAAACGGAGTCCAAACGGAATGAAACCTTCGGGAACGTGATTTTCGGAACGAACATGATCCAGAGGACTTGGACCCTACGTCAAGAAAGCAACCAGGAGGGCATGAGGTAGGGGGCGCGCCTACCCCCCCCCCCCAGGCGCGCCCTCCACCCTCGTGGGGCCCACGTTGCTCCACCGACGTACTTCTTCCTCCTATATATACCTACGTACCCCCAAACTACCATATACAGAGCCAAAACCCTAATTCCACCACCGTAACTTTCTGTACCCGTGAGATCCCATCTTGGGGCCTTTTCCGGAGCTCCGCCGGAGGGGGCATCAATCATGGAGGGCTTCTACATCAACACCATAGCCTCTACGATGAAGTGTGAGTAGTTTACTTCAAACCTTCGGGTCCATAGTTATTAGCTAGATGGCTTCTTCTCTCTTTTTGGATCTCAATACAAAGTTCTCCCCCTCTCTTGTGGAGATCTATTCGATGTAATCTTCTTTTACGGTGTGTTTGTTGAGACCGATGAATTGTGGGTTTATGATCAAGTTTATCTATGAACAATATTTGAATCTTCTCTGAATTCTTTTATGTATGATTGGTTATCTTTGCAAGTCTCTTCGAATTATCAGTTTGGTTTGGCCTACTAGATAGATCTTTCTTGCAATGGGAGAAGTGCTTAGCTTTGGGTTCAATCTTGCGGTGTCCTTTCCCAGTGACAGTAGGGGCAGCAAGGCACGTATTGTATTGTTGCCATCGAGGATAACAAGATGGGGTTTATTTCATATTGCATGAGTTTATCCCTCTACATCATGTCATCTTGCTTAAAGCGTTACTCTATTCTCTTGAACTTAATACTCTAGATGCATACTGGATAGCGGTCGATGTGTGGAGTAATAGTAGTAGATGCAGGCAGGAGTCGGTCTACTTGTCTTAGACGTGATGCCTATATGCATGATCATACCTAGATATTCTCATAACTATGCTCAATTCTGTCAATTGCTCAGCAGTAATTTGTTTACCCACCGTAATACTTATGCTCTCGAGAGAAGCCACTAGTGAAACCTATGGCCCCCGGGTCTATCTTCTATCATATTAATCTTCCGTCAATAAGCTATTTCCTTTTCCGTTTATTTTGCTTTATTTACTTTGCATCTTTATCATAAAAATACCAAAAATATTATCTTATCATATCTATCAGATCTCACTTTCGTAAGTGACCGTGAAGGGATTGACAACCCCTTTATTGCATTGGTTGCGAGGATTTTATTTGTTTGTGTAGGTGCGAGGGACTCGTGCGTGGCCTCCTACTAGATTGATACATTGGTTCTCAAAAACTGAGGGAAATACTTATGCTACTTTACTGCATCACCCTTTCCTCATCAAGGGAAAACCAACGCAGTGCTCAAGAGGTAGCACCCTTTCACATGTGAGTCCTTTGCTCTCGAGTTCTGCTCAACACTTAGATGACCGATGACATCCTCAACAGAGAATTCACATCTCAAGTGCTTGAGAGAAGTAGCAAAGTTCCTCCATCCAGGAGGGAGTTTTGCAATAATGCAACCCGCGACAAACTTGTCCGATAACTCACACTTCATGAGCTCCAGCTCCTTAGCTATGCATTGTATCTCATGGGCCTGGTCTAATACAAAACGGTTATCAACCATTTTGTAATCATGGAACTGCTCCATAGCATACAACTCGCTTCCAGCATCGGTTGCGTCGAACTTAGCTTCGAGCACATCCCACAAATTCTTGGCAATGCGCATATGGAGATATGCCTCGACTAGCTTGTCTCCGATAATAGTAAGAACGGCTCCCACAAAGATGGTGGTTGCCTCCCTAAACGCATTCTCCTGTTCAGGAGCAATCGTTACCGTGGGAGACACACCACCAACCCAGAACACGTTCATTGCTGTGAGCCACAAGGTAGTCCTCGCCTGCCAATGCTTAAAATGCGTTCGAGTAAACTTTTCTGGTTTCAGAGTAGCGGGGAAGCCATGAGTCAAAAAGTGCCTAAAATAAGGTTTTTGGATTGTTGGAAATATTAGCACTTTCTCGATTAATCTAATCCATGAGTAGACAGTAAAGATGGCAAATACGGTATGCATCTCATACCAATACCTAAGCATGTGAGCACGTACAGTACATATAACCAAACCATCTATGAACAGCGTATATATGGCTAGCACATGAATGAGCAAATAGGGGATGAACGAGTCATACCCTCCGGTTGGCCAGGCCAACACGGCGGCGGCGGCGGCAGCCTTGGCATCAGCCAAGGCCTTCTTCTTGGCGACTTCGTCGTCAGTCATGTAGTCGATGTAGAGGAAGTAGTGGAAGCAGAGGCGGACGAAGACGGGGATGGATCGGGAGTAGTTGCGTCGAGACGATCCCCAAAAACCTTATTGTCGTTCTCCCGGGCAGGATCTCGAACGATAGGGTACCGGAGGCACCTGCTCTCCCGACCAATCGTGCACGCGGTCGTAGGGATGGGATCGCCGGAGGCAGCACGGTGAGAGGAACAGTAGATGACGGCTAGGGTTGTACGAGAGGGAGTGAGTGAACTGAGTTAGGGTTCACTCCACTGGCCAGCGCCTTCTTATATAGGTCGTCAAGTAGATGGGCCTGGGCTCAGGCCCATGACTGAGTCCGCGAACAGCCCACGGTCCAACGTCTTGGATAGTGGCACTTCCGTAAGCGACTCGTTAATTATCTGAGATTAATTAACCATTGTTGACCGGCAAAAATAAGTTCTGGCTCGGCTCATTTCCGCAACCCACGGCGAGCGAGTGCGTCGTGACGAGGTGAGGCGGGTGGTGGAGGAGGAGGAGCGTGCATGTACAGCTTCTATTCCCAAGCTCCCAATAGCAAGTGATGGAGCAGCCCTTATAAAGAGGTCTTACTCTTGTTACTATAGCAGTATGGTACTAAACTTCCCACACTTCCCACCACTTTCCGTACGCATGCATGGGCCTTAGAGATTAACCAGGAATTATTGTCTTATATGGGCCTAACACTGGTAGAAAAAGGGCCTGTTGTCCCGGTTCATAAGGGCCTTTTGTCCCGGTTCTGGAACCGGGACTAAAGGGTCGGTACTAATTCCCTGTCCCTTTAGTCCCGGTTCAATCCAGAACCAGGACAGATGGGCCTCCACGTGGCCTGTGCACAGAGTCCAGGCAGGAGACCCTTTGGTCCCGGTTAGTGGCACCAACCGGGACCAATAGGCATCCGCGCGTCAGCATTTCTGTGACTGGGGTTTTTGTTTTTTTTTAAGGGGGGGGGGGGTTTGGGGGGTTAATTTAGGTGTTTCATATATTGTGTTAGCTAGCTATAATTAATAGAGAGAAGTGTCCTCTCTTATGTCCATGCTTGGTCGACGCTACGTACTATACATACGTATAGAGAGGACTAGACACGCTAGCTAGCTAGTAAGCAAACGAAGGAAACAGAAGATCGTCATGAACATATATGCATACAGAGAGAAGTGATATCGACCACCTCTCCTTCTCCGAGAGATTGGTCAAACAACAAGTTCTCGTATATCTATCCGACACTACCGGCTACATATATACAATAATTATCTCTTACAAATATAATCATACGGACTCAGGGTCCACATAGTATTCTCCGTCTTCAGGGATCACGTGGTCAAGAAAGAATGCCGCCAATTCCTCTTGAATTGCTCGCATGCGAGCTGGTGCTAGGAGTTCATCCCGCTTCCGAAACATGTAATTTAAAGAAGGGGGTCAATACATATATATATGAATGAATGAAACTCAACACAAATGATGGTAATAAAATAAAATTGTGAATGTTGTTATTTACGTACTTCATATTGTTCATCAGTGTAGCCCCGCTCACAGGTCCTGTGGCGGATGGACTCGCAAACGTAGTATCCACAGAAATCGTTCCCTTGTTCCTGCCACAACCACTTTACAAGAAATAAAGGTCAATCAAACTGATAAGCAAGAATGCCAAATGGTATTGATGAAACTAGCGCTTGAATGACTAGTAGATGCGTGGAACATGCTACTATAGTACTTACTTTCGGGTGTCTAAATTGCAGCTCCTTCGGCAGTCCCGGAGCTTTTCTGGTGAATTTTCTCCAAACCCTGCCGGACACAGAAAACAATTACTTGATATATCAGGAAATGAACAAAGTTGCTGATATGGTGGATAATGATCGATTTAACTTACTTCTCGAGTATTTGAGTCATGTCTGCATAGTCCTGGGGATCTTTTCGTCTTGAGTCTAAGACGGTTACTAGTCCCTGCTCAAGCTTAATCTCTAGGAGAATATAGTGGAAACTGCACACGCATGCATAACTCATCAATTACATTACTATAACCTTGACTAATATATAAGGGAAACCGAATACGCACAAGACAGTAACACTCACTTGAAGTTGTAAGGAAAGAGTATTATATCTTTGTTTTCATTTATTACCAACGATCGTAGCAAGTTGGCCTCGGTAGCTGCGGCATGAAATTTAACCTGAGTTGCATCTATGAGATATGTGTTAATGAACCCAATATCACCGACTTGTCTTTTCTTCAATTCGGCGATCTTCAATCTGCATAATATAGTGAGGATGATTATAAATATATGCAATGAAAGAGCTGAGCTATATAGAGAGACTTAATGACAGAAGCAGTACTACTTACAGACAGTAGCAGGCGACCGTTGTTTTATCGAGGGCCAATTGATTGAAAAACTGATAGAACTCCTCAAATGGAACAGGCAACAATTCAATACCAATGAGGTCATTCTCCTTTTTAACTTTCACATACAAAGTACTCCTCCCCCCACAGTCTCTGCAGATTTTCAAGTACCAATCATGCAATCTTCGCATCATCGTTGATAGAGATCTTTCATCTTTGACGAGAGGCTTCCCGTACTCGTATCTTTGTATCTGCACCTCCATGGGTTCATAATGTACATCGTCGGGCAGGTAATCTGCAAGATTGCTATAACCGGGCACCATCCTCAGATCATTAGCGACGTTGTGGCTAGGCACCTTGAGCGGGGGGCACGATTGCTTCGCTTGTTCGCCGAGCTGGGCAATTTGTTTCCCAGCTCGTCGTTCTTTCAGCCTTTGATCGCTGATAGTACTTCCCGACCACTCCGCTTCGGCAAATACCTTTCCAATAATGCGCTCAGAGTTTCCTTTTGGCGAAGACTTGGGTGGTTTTGTCAGGGCAGCCAGAGTGCGCTTCGCTTTCACCGGATCTACCTTCTCCTCCGGAAGTGGATGTCTCTTTGATTTCAACCCTTGAAACCAGTCATCCACTTCGGTTCGTGCGATCTCGGCGTTCTCCTCCGGGGTCCTCTCGTATGGTAAATTCTCTGGAGTCTTCAGAGAAGGACCGAATCTGTATGTCCTCCCGCCACTAGCTGTACTGCTAGACGCCGGCCGAGGAGACGGAGCGGTTGTCTTCTTTACTTGCTTATGAGGCGGAGGAGAAGGACTACGACGCGCCGGAGCAGCCGGAGCGGCGGCAGGTCTCTTCCGCCCTTGCTGACGAGGCGGAGAAGGAGGAGGCTGGCTGCTCGGGCGCGTCGGCGCAGGCGGAGAAGGAGGCGGAGTGCCACCACGCGCTGGAGAAGGAGCCGGTCGAGTGCCCTGATCATCACTCGCCGGAGGAGGAGGCGGTGGAGGAGGCGGAGTGCCCTGACTCGCCGGAGGAGGAGGCGGTGGAGGAGGCAGAGTGCCCTGACTTGCCAGAGGAGGAGGAGGAGGAGGCGGAGGTGTCCAGTTCGGAAGGTTGATGAGCTCCTTCCGCCATAGGCATGGAGTCTTCAGAGCAGACCCCAGCCTAGTCTCCCCTTCACCGGTAGGGTGGTCAAGCTGGAGGTCCTCAAATCCCTCCGTTATTTCATCCACCATCACCCTAGCATATCCTTCTAGAATCGGCCGGCAGTGAAAAGTTGCGCCGGGTTCAGTAGGATAAATAGATCCAACAGCCGCCTTGACCTTCAAATTCATCCATTGCGTCATAAGGTGGCAATTTTGAGACTCCGTGATAGCATCCATAGGATAGCTGGCAGGAGCCGTCAAGGCATGCTCCGACTGAAGCAGCTCGGTGGAAGCCACGCTGCTTCTCCGCTGAGATGGCGGGGTAGCTTCGGGGGAAGCTTCGGCAGTACATTTGCTGCGATTTGCTTCTCGTTCCTCTATCGCTTGTACCCTTGCTTGCAGCGCCTGCATTTGGGTCTGCTGCACTTTTTTCCTCCTCTCATGGGATTTGTAACCGCCAGCGTCCGGAAACCCAACCTTCCACGGAATGGAGCCTGGCGTGCCTCGTGTCCGTCCAGGGTGCTCAGGATTCCCGAGGGCCATTGTGAGCTCGTCGTTCTCTCTGTCTGGAAAGAACGTCCCTTGCTGCGCTGCTTCGATATACTGCTGAAGCTTCCTGACTGGTATGTCCAGTTGATCGTTCGTCCAAATGCACTTCCTTGTTACAGGGTCCAAGGTTCCGCCAGCCCCGAAGAACCAAGTCCGGCAACAGTCTGGCCAGTTAATTGTCTCTGGTTTGATCCCTTTATCAATCAGATCATTCTCAGTCTTGGCCCACTTAGGCCGGGCTACGAGGTAGCCACCTGACCCCGTGCGATGGTGATGCTTCTTCTTCGCAGCATTTTGCTTGTTTTTCGCCGACATCTTCTTACTCTTTTCTGATGTCTTGTGGGCCACAAATGCGGGCCAGTGATCTCTGATCTTCTCATATCTGCCCTTGAATTCTGGTGTCTCATTATTTTCGACAAACTTATTCAGCTCTTTCTTCCACCTCCTGAATAGTTCTGCCATCCTCTTAAGAGCAAAAGACTTGATTAATTGCTCTTTAACTGGGTTCTCTGGATTATCCTCTGGCGGTAGGGTGAAATTTGACTTCAGCTCAGTCCAAAGATCATTTTTCTGCATGTCATTGACATAAGACACCTCAGGGTCTTCTGTAGCCGGCTTAAACCATTGCTGGATGCTGATCGGGATCTTGTCCCTAACCAGAACCCCGCACTGAGCAACAAATGCGTTCTTTGTTCAGATGGGTTCAATCGGTTGGCCGTCTGGCGCGATTGCTATGATCTCAAACCTTTCATCCGAGCTCAACTTTTTCTTCGGGCCTCGTCTCTTTACCGAAGTTGTGCTCGATCCGGAGGGATAGAAAAAAGAACAAAGACTTAATTAATATGTGTACATACCAAAACAATGAATGCATCAATTAGCTAGTCAGCACAGGCTTAACTAATATATATACCTGGCCGGACTCGGTTCGGTCACCGGAGCCGTCATCACGGTCTCCTTGCACTGGCATTGGGTCACCGGAGCCGTCCTCATGTTCTTCTTCTTGCACCGGCATTAGGTCACCGTAGCCAGCTTCTTCACCCTCTCCTTCCAGACCATCGGTGTCGTTGAGAAACAACGAGACGGCATCACTTCCTTCTGCGATTATGTCCCTCAACAACGCTTCTTTTGCTTCGTCTCAGGCGGTGTCCATAGTTTCTACAAATATTTACAACATGGCAATTATTATTCAAACATGACAGATGGATATATTAGTGGCAAACGTAGAACTAGCTACCTAACCATAGTAAGGAATCATATATATTAATTAGTGGCCTCGACGCTGCTTCTCTAGGGTTTGGGGTGGCCTCAACAACGCTTCAAGGGTTTGGGGTGGCCTCGAGAACGCTTCAAGGAGGGGGTAATATCGACCCCCCCCCCCACGTGTTGAAGCTATCGGGAGGGGGTATATCGAAAACGACGACACTACATCTATGTCCCTCGACAACCCTCGTTCCCGATAAAAAAAAGAGGAAGAAGAAGAAAAAAAAGAGGAGAAGAAAGAATAGAGGAGAAGAACTCCTCTATTCTTTCTTCTCCTCTTTTTTTTCTTCTTCCTCTTCTTTTTTTATCCTCTTCTTCCTCTCATGTTCGAGAGGATCGCCGAGGGGTCGGGAGGTTGCCTAGTGTCAAAGGATTCAACAAAACCATGTCTTCATCATTAGGCGAAAGTAACAGGTGCATGATGGTACGAAGCTCTCCAAAGTTATTTTGGAACGGAGTCCTAGATAGGATAATTCACTTTTTGGTACAAAGTTCAGCAAGAACCTTCCAAATATCGTTACTTGGAAGGCCTTTGCTGAAATTCATACAAAAAGGCAAATTATCCTATCCGGGACACCATTCCAAAATAACTTTGGAGGACTTCGTCATGCCCTGGTTACTTCCGGCTAATGATGAAGCCATGGATTTCTTCAATACTTTGACACTAGGAAACCTCTCTCGACCCCTCGGTGATCCTCGACCCCTCAAACCCTCGACGACCCTGGAACCCTCGACCCCTCGACGATCCTCTTCTTCCTCTCATGTTCGAGAGGATCGCCGAGGGGTCGGGAGGTTGCCTAGTGTCAAAGGAGTCAACAAAACCATGTCTTCATCATTAGGCGAAAGTAACAGGCGCATGATGGTACGAAGTCTACACAGTTGTTTTGGAACGAAGTCCCGGATAGGATAATTCGCTTTTTCATACAAAGTTCAGCAAGAGCCTTCCAATATCCCTATTTGGAAGGCCTTTGCTGAAATTCGTACAAAAAGGCGAATTATTCTATCCGAAACTCCGTTCCAAAACAACTTTGCACAACTTCGTACCATCATGCCCCGGTTACTTCCGTCTAATGATGAAGCCATGGATCTTTAATACTTTGACACTAGGCAACATCTCGACCCCTCGACGACCCTCGAACCCTCGGTGACCCTCGAACCTCTACCCTAGTTCCCGACCCTCGCCCCTCGAACCCTCGGTGACCCTCGAACCTCTACCCTAGTTCCCGACCCTCGCCCCTCGAACCCTCGGTGACCCTTGAACCTCTACCCTATAGTTTCCGACCCTCGCCCCTCGAACCCTTGGTGACCCCCCCTCATGTCGAAGTTATCGGAGAGGGGGTATATCGACCCCCTCCCACCCTCATGTAAGAAGAGGAAAAAATATCGAAGAAGAAAATAGAGGAGAAGAAGAAAGGAATAGAGGAGAACATCGAAGAAAAAAATAAGTCTTCCTCTTCTTATTTTCCTTTTTCCACTCCTTCCTTTTCTTCTTCTTCTTCTTCCTTCTTCCTCTTTTCTTCCTTTTCCTTATTTTACTTTTTCCTCTACACTAACCTAAAATCGATATCTACTAATTAACAACCTAAATAAAAAAATTAATACATATATGAAAAAAAACATCATATGAAAAAAACATTTTTGACATATTTAGCATATTCTAAATTTTCCTAACTCTTTTACAACCAGAAAAATTACTCCAACTTCATGACAGTACCCACAATCCGTTTCACCAAAAACCTTCTGATCCATAGTTCAAAATTTTCAAATTTCATTCAAATGAAATTTGAATCGGATTCAAATAACTTGTTGAAAACCTATTCTAAACCACTCCAAAAATTCTGAAATTTTGCCATTGCCTTTGTCTTGCATCAGTACCTCACCACAAAAAAATTTAAAAATTCCAAAAATGCCCAAAGCCATCTAGCATTTCATCAAACACCTTCTATATGGACAAAAAATTCAGAAAATCCAAAAAATTCAGAAAAGTGGACAGCGCGTTGCTGCTGCTCCACTTCTCCTCTCCTCTACTTCTCCTCTCCTTCTGCTCTTCAATGCATCGGGGCCAGCGGCGACCATGGAGCAGGGGCGGAGCAAGGGGCGCTCGGGCGCAAGAGTGGCACTCAAGGAGGGGGGCTCACTTTGAGGGGGGCGGCGACGGCTGGAGTCCGGCGACGAGGACGGCGGGCTCGGGGCGGCACGCGGTGATGGGGACGGTAGCCTCGAGGCGGCACGCGGTGACGGGGACAAGGAGGCGGGCTCGGGGAGGCACACGGCGATGGGGACGAGGGCGGCAGGCTCAGGGATGCCGACGACGAGGACGTTGCGGGCTCAGGGAGGTGACGACGTGGTCCAGAGGGCTCGGCGGTGATGAGGACGAGGAGCAGCCTGGCGGCGTCGTCGGAGGAGAGGACAAGGAGATCGATCGAACTGAATCGAGAATTTCACAAGTGTTGGCTTATATAGCCAGAGAACTAGTCCCGGTTCGTGGCACCAACCGGGACCAATGCCCCCTTTAGTCCCAGTTGGTGCCAGCAACCGGGGCCAAAGGCCTCTTTTCAGCAGCCCAAAGGGCGGGAAGCGGCGGCCTTTGGTCCCGGTTGGTGGCACCAACCGGGACTAAAGAGGGGCATTGGTCACGGTTCGTGGCACCAACCGTGACCAATGCCCCCTTTAGTCCCGGTTGGTGCCACCAACCGTGACCAAAGGCCTTGTGCTGCCCCGCGCCCAAATGTTTAGTCCCACCTCGCTAGTTGAGAGGGAGCCGCACCTGTTTATAAGGTGCGGTGCGCCTTCCCTCTCGAGCTCCTCTCTAAAGCAGGCTTTCGGGCCTAACCGTGCAATGTATGCCTGTGGGCCTACTGGGCCTCCCGCGGGCCTGAATCCTGGCCCATGGTAGGGTTTCTAGTCGTATTCAGGCCGTGGGTGCCTAGTAGGTGGCACTTTTTTTGTTTTTTTTGTTTTCTTTGTTGCTTTATTTATTTTATTTTGTTTCTCCTTACAAAAAAATACTTATTGTTGCTATTTTTATTTTTTTCCAGTTTTTTTGTTTTTTTCTGTATTATTTATTTTCTTTTGTTTTTTGCTTTATTTTTTAATTCTTTTTGCTTTTAGGTCAGCAAAATTATAAACTTTCTGTTGCTTTATTTATTTTATTTTGTTTCTACTTACAACAAAATACTTATTGTTGCTATTTTTTTCCAGTTTTTTTTTGTTTTTTTTCTGCATTATTTATTTTCTTTTGTTTTTTGCTTTATTTTTTTATTCTTTTTGCTTTTAGTTTTAGAAAAATTATAAACTTTCTGTTAGTGCCATTAGTTTTCAAATTTGAAAACACTTTTTTAGTTTTTTTGTTTTCTTTGTTGCTTTATTTATGGCGGGCTTCTTCCGGTGATCTGCCTCGCCTTTGAAATGCTTGCCTTTCTTTCGACATTGATGGTTGGTCGGAAGAAATCGACGATGGCCCAGGTACACATTCTTCCTGCATTTGTCCAGGTATATACTTTCAGTGTCATATAAACAGTGCGTGCATGCGTGGTATCCTTTGTTTGTCTGTCCTGAAAGGTTACTGAGAGCGGGCCAATCGTTGATGGTCACGAACAGCAACGCCTTAAGGTTAAATTCCTCTTGTCTGTGCTCATTCCACGTACGTACACCGTTCCATTTCACAGTTGTAAAAGTTCTTCAACTAATGGCCTTAGGTACACATCAATTTCGTTGCCGGGTTGCTTAGGGCCTTGGATGAGAACTGGCATCATAATGAACTTCCGCTTCATGCACATCCAAGGAGGAAGGTTATACATACATAGAGTCATAGGCCAGGTGCTGTGATTGCTTCTCTACTCCCCGAAAGGATTAATGCCATCCGCGCTTAAAGCAAACGATACATTCCTTTGGTCCTTTGCAAACTCATCCCAGTACTTTCTCTCGATTTTTCTCCACTGCGACCCGTCAGCGGGTGCTCTCAACTTCCCATCTTTCTTTCGGTTCTCACTGTGCCATCGCATCAACTTGGCATGCTCTTCGTTTCTGAACAGACGTTTCAACCGTGGTATTATAGGAGCATACCACATCACCTTCGCAGGAACCCTCTTCCTGGGGGGCTTGCCGTCAACATCACCAGTGTCATCTCGTCTGATCTTATACTGCAATGCACCGCATACCGGGCATGCGTTCAGATCCTTGTATGCACCGCGGTAGAGGATGCAGTCATTAGGGCATGCATGTATCTTCTCCACCTCCAATCCTAGAGGGCATACGACCTTCTTTGCTGCGTATGTACTGTCGGGCAATTCGTTATCCTTAGGAAGCTTCTTCTTCAATATTTTCAGTAGTTTCTCAAATCCTTTGTCAGCCACAGCATTCTCTGCCTTCCACTGCAGCAATTCCAGTACGGTACCAAGCTTTGTGTTGCCATCTTCGCAATTGGGGTATAACCCTTTTTTGTGATCCTCTAACATGCGATCGAACTTCAGCTTCTCCTTTTGACTTTTGCATTGCGTCCTTGCATCGACAATGACCCGGCGGAGATCATCATCATCGGGCACATCGTCTGGTTCCTCTTGATCTTCAGCAGCTTCACCCGTTGCAGCATCATTGGGCACATTGTCTGGTTCCTCTTGATCTTCACCAGCTCCCCCCATTGCAGCATCACCGTATTCAGGGGGCACATAGTTGTCATCGTACTCTTCTTCTTCGTCGTCTTCCATCATAACCCCTATTTCTCTGTGTCTTGTCCAAACATTATAGTGTGGCATGAAACCCTTGTAAAGCAGGTGGGAGTGAAGGATTTTCCGGTTAGAGTAAGACCTCGTATTCCCACATTCAGTGCATGGACAACACATAAAACCATTCTGCTTGTTTGCCTCAGCCGCATCGAGAAACTCATGCACGCCCTTAATGTACTCGCGGGTGTGTCTGTCACCGTACATCCATTGCCGGTTCATCTGCGTGCATTATATATAATTAAGTGTCCAAATTAATAAAAGTTCATCATCACATTAAAACCAAAGTGCATACATAGTTCTCATCTAACAACATATAGCTCTCCAGAGCATCTAATTAATTAAACCATACATTGAAACTATGTAAAACATTTCAATGCGAAAACAAATGTGATCATAATCGCAACCAAGGTAACAATTGATCCAACGGCATAATGATACCAAGCCTCGGTATGAATGGCACATTTTCTAATCTTTCTAATCTTCAAGTGCATTGCATCCATCTTGATCTTGTGATCATCGACGACATCCGCAACATGTAACTCCAATATCATCTTCTCCTCCTCAATTTTTTTTATTTTTTCCTTCAACTAAATTTAACCTCTCGATAATAGGGTCGGTTGGCATTTCCGATTCACATACATCCTACATAAATAAAATCTATGTCACGTTGGTCGGCATAATTTTCATAAACAATAAATGAACCAATAGTTATAAAGATAATATATATACCACATCCGAATCATAGACAGGAGGAGGGCCGACGGGGGCGGATACCAAAACCATCGCACTATATAAGATGCAATAATAAAAGTAAGAAAATAATACAAGTATCTATGTAAACATACAAGTAAGAATATTTTTCCTTTCAGAAAGAAGATAAGAACAAGAGGCTCACCACGGTGGTGCCGGTCATGAGCTCGGCGCGGGTGATCGACGGCGGTGAAGACGGGGACGGGGCGTGACGGACCGCTAAACCTAGACAAATATTATGGAAATGAAGCTTGGAGGTCGAGCTTGGAGAGGAGAAAGCTTAAGTAGTGTGGCTCGGGCATTCCATCGAACACCTTGTGTGCATAGGAGGTGAGCTAGAGCACCACCAAGCCCTCTCCCCCTCGGCCAGAGAAAAACAGAGCACTGGGGTGCTCTGCTCGCGAGCGAGGGGTATATATAGGCACCTCATTGGTCCTGGTTGGTGACATGAGCCGGGACTAAAGGGGAGCCTTTGGTCCCGGTTCAAGCCACGAACCGGGACCAATGGTGATGGGCCAGGAGCTCAGCCCATTGGTCCCGGTTCATCCCACCAACCGGGACCAAAAGGTCCAGATGAACCGGGACCAATGGCCCACGTGGCCCGGCCGGCCCCCTGGGCTCATGAACCGGGACCAATGCCCACATTGGTCCCGGTTCTGGACTGAACCGGGACTAATGGGCTGACCCGGCCTGGACCAAAGCCCTGTTTTCTAATAGTGTAAGCCCATCCGTAAATCCAACAGCACACGTCCGGCTACAGGATTGCGCACTCTCGTCCGCATAGTCGCACACGCACGGTCACAGAGCTGCATACTCTCATCCGTATAGTCGCACACACATGGCGTGAAGTTGCACACTCCTATATGCATAGTTGCACATGCGCGGCCGTGGAGGTGCACACTCTCGTCTACATAGTAGCTCACGCACGATTGCGGGAGTTGCACACGCGCGACAGCATAGATGCACACACACACAACCATAGAGTTGCACACTCTCGTCGACTTAGTAGCTCACGCATGACCACGGAGTTGCACACTCACGTCGGCATGGTCGCACACATGCAGTCGTAGAGTTGCACACTCGCGTCCGTATAGTCACACATGCACAACCATAGAGTTGCACACTTCGTTGGCATAGCCGCAGACGCACGACTACAGAGCTGCACGTTGGTCGGTGTAGTAGCTCACGCACGGCTGCAGAGTTGCACACTCTCGTCAACATAGTTGCATGTGCGTGGCCGTAGAGTTGCACACTTTCGTCCAGATATCACACACGCACGGCCGTGAAGTTGCACACTCTCGTCGCCATAGGTGCCCACTCTCGTTGGTTGTGGCAGTTGCACAAGCACGGTGGAGTAGTTGCTCATGCGCGACTACGGAGTTGCACACTCATTCGATAGTTTATCACACATGGCTGCAAAGTTGCACTCATGTTGGCATAATAGCTCATGTACAGATGCAGGAGTTGCACAGGCGTTGCGATATAGCCGCACACGCACGTCCATGGAGTTGCACACTCTCGGCGGCATAGTTGCTCAAGCACGGACTGTGGTAATTGCACATGCACGGGGAATAGTCGCACATGCGCGACTGCAGAGTTGCACACCCTGGTATTCATAGTTGCTTTTGCATGGACTACGGGGTTGTACACTCTCGTCAGATAGTAGCTCACACACGGTTGCAGGAGTTGCACACACGTGGCGGCATAGTCGCACAATCATGGTTGCGGGATGTGTGGCGTCATAGTTGCACATGCACGACTGCGGAGTTGTAGGGTCTCGTTGGCATAGCCAGCTGCTGCAACATACGAAGTTGCACATACACTGCTAGGAAGTTGGATGAGGCAGTGAGTAGTGCAAATGCTCATCCATGGGCAGAGAGGAAGTTGCATATTGATTACTAGGCAGTTGGCTGGAGTAGCAAACGAAGTTGCACATCTTAGTGGTAGGGGACAGTTTGGGGTGGAGGCATCATCATTGAATATTGCATGTCCACAGGTATGGGGAATAGTTGCACATCGATAATCAGATAGTTGCACATCGACTGCTAAGCAGTTGCACATCTCAGGGAATAAATTGCACATATAAAAATTCGTCGAAACATACCCATACGACATCTAGTTTGAAAGAGCATGTCTTGGGAATTCCAACGGTGAAAGCGGATCTCAATTTCAATGTTGGGTTCAAAAGTTATGAGATTTTTTAGAAAAACATAACTCGAATTTAATGCGTTCACACATGTTTGTATCAATGAAATATGCAGGTCCACGAGTTGGGGAAAGTTGCACGTCGACTGTGAGTTAATTGCACATCGACTACTAGTCAGTTGCACAAAATGGGGAGTTAATTGCAAACAAAAAATTAGTCAAAACATAATCATGCGAGATCTAGTTTCGAAGAGCACGTCGCAAGGATTCCAACGGTGAAAATGGATCTTAATTTTGATATTCGGTTCAAAAGTCATGGATTTTTAGAAGTCTAAAACCTAAATTAAATGCATTCACACTTGTACATATGGATATCCTTTTTTCCTGTTCACAAAGTACTTTTCCTAATATGAATTATGGGAGACAAAATATTTCTATATAGGGCCGGCCACCCCGAATGTTTAACGAGCTAACAGCCACTCGCTAGATGTGTCCAGTAAGTAATAACCCAGATAATGAGTGGATCAGTCCTAAAACCCGTCTAAAGAGAAAGAAATACACTGACAAGTACAAGGAGATGGACGGGGAGAAGTGTGATCCTATCGAAGTGGCTCTTGGGCCAGTTCTTTTCGCCCTATAATTCTGGAGAATTACGATTCTAGAAACTGCCCATAGAATCATCTGCCCATAGAATTGTCTGTCCAGTTCTTTTCTTTAATTCTAACATATAATTGTTGTTTGAGGTCGCGCGGTCAAGCTGGCCCAGTGACATATTGGCTGTAATTTAAGTCCCCAATAGGGGTAGTAGTTCAAACCGAACAGTTTTCTTTTGAGGCCCAACTAGAATTGCCAAAATTGCCGAGTTTTCATGATTCTCAAATACACCGGCGATTCTGATAATTCTGAGATGATTTCTGGGGAAGAAACGAGTTCTTTTGCGATTGTGATTCTCCGGGCAGTAATTCTTCAGAATTGAGCCAAAAGAACTGGGCCAAGTATCTCTAGAGGCAGCAGGCCGGGTGGGTGGACGGGGGTTAATGCGGTTCCGTCCAGGCCTCAACCTTCGCAGGCTCTCCACGACTCGTGTTATGAGTACGATCTCAAGTCCTAGCATAGAGCCTCACCGTGTACATTCCGTGGTCATTTTTGAGGAAATTCAAGTCAATTCTTCTTCATTCGTCAATACAATGGTCGTGCATGTCTGCATTGCAGCGCTGATGACATTGCATTGACATGTTGTAGACCCGGCTGGATGAAGAGAAGGGACCGTGGGAGGAGGCACAGAGATCGCGGGATGAAGACCGGTCCATCATCGTGACACATAATGTGCATGTGCAGTCATTGAAAGAGCTGCTAGACGGACTTTTTGCCATGAACAGACAGATCTATGCCACGGGCACCGAACCCTCCTCCTCATGTTGTTGGCCTCAACTTGGTGAGTTCTCTTGGAGCTTTTCAATCACGATCCTTACCATTCATCTTATTGTCTCGTGTGCTTACGACTGAATCCATTGTTTGGGTCGAACAATGTGCTGGTAGCCGCACCTGGAGTTGGGCAAGCAAGCCCAATGACTACTCTTGATGTTCCCTCTCCGAATCACTAAAGGTTGGATTTGGGGTTTTCACCTTGAAAAGCACATCCAAGCAGACTTCACGCAATGCCTTCAACAAAAGCACGACACGTAAACACGGAAGCCGGATCCGAAGTCAGGGCTAGACATCCCTTCAGAAAACGGACGCGAGCGTCACTAAAAAAAAGAAAAAAGAAAAGAAACTCTCCCGACTCCTCTGCCACCGCTGGGCGCTGGCACCGCCCAGTCCTCACTCGCGCCGCCACGATTCGCCGAACTCGCCCGTCCGCGCAGCCTGCCAGCGCCGCTCCTCCGTCCACGCCGGCCGTCCGCCCGCGTGCCCTCCGTCTGCGCCGCCCGTCCGCATCCTCCAGTCGTCGGCGGCATCTCCGTCCGCGCCGCCAGCGTCGTACCTCCGTCCACGCCGTCTGCCCGTGCCGCCCCTCCGTCTACGCCGCCCGTCAGCGTCCTCCAATCGTCGGCGACACCTCCATCTGCACCGCTTGCGCCTCTAACTTCCTCCATCGCAGGTCAGTACTGCGTGGATCAACTGAACTGCTTATATCTTCTGAATACTTGGTGCGTGGGAAGTGCTTAGTAGCCACTGCATCTTTGAACCAATTGGCATTGATTTGTCTTGTGATTGGTGATATGAAAGGATACAAATTGTGAATCATAAAACCCACCAGGTAGATACATAAGAGAACTTAGTAAATCCTTACATTGCCAAAATAATTCCTACCTTACTAGCTACCAGTACTCCACCATTCAGAACATTTGGGACATTCAGAACATAGAGTACAAAGTGTAGCAGCCAAAATAATTCCTACCTTACTAGCTACCAGGACTCCACCATTCAGAATGTGTCAACATCTATGTCATTAACAATAGGAGCTGTCAACAGATTGGTGAAACTTTTCATGAACTCATATTTTGCAGTGCTTGCTTCCTTCGGTTTTGGTATTGGTTTGGTCTTTTTTGAAGATTTTTTTAGACAACCTTCTTTACTGAACTAGTCTGTGATGGTATGTTCTCCTTTTCTCCCTGCTGGCTAATGGGACAATCTTCTCTTTCTTTTTTCTCTGTGGTCGCACATGGTGTTTTCCTCCTCCTCTTGTGTTGCCTCTCAAGGAAACCTAATTTTCTTTTAGAGCCTTTCTTCTTAACCTCTTTTTTCTTCAGACGTGCAGCACTCAACAATTCATTTGATGTTTGAGTCACTTGTGTACCACTCAATGATTCATTTGATGATTGAGCCACCTGGACATGGCATCTGTCTTCAACATTAGTTGTGCGTGCACCCAATAGTTCCTTCACTTGCTTAGTAGCACTAATAAGTGCATTCTCGATGACAATACAATATTCTTTAGAGTTGGCTGCTAGAGTTGCCAACTCACAACACATGTGTATAAGAAAATTGTATCGGGTGATGGCATCCAACTTTGGATTTTCAACTACAGTCCGTCCACAACAATCTTTGATGGATCCTGACCGTGCTTCTCTTGTCCATCGCTTCAAAATGTAGTGTGCCGGCAACAACTTGATATTCATTAAATCAAGAACTTTCAAAGCATGAGCACACAAAATTCCTACTCTCTCAAACTGCCCACAACTACATGAAGCCG
This sequence comes from Triticum urartu, assembly GCF_056163025.1. Lineage (NCBI taxonomy): Eukaryota > Viridiplantae > Streptophyta > Magnoliopsida > Poales > Poaceae > Triticum > Triticum urartu. The sequence continues at coordinate 765,077,494 of NC_141874.1, forward strand.
TTTGTTGGTGATTGTCTCCAACAACTTTGTATTCTTCTTCTATTCTTCTTCAAATGTTGCATATTGCCCATCAATAAGCCTTTCAATCTTAACCATGTATTCATTGTCTCCAGGTAGTATATGAGCACTTGCTGCCATTGACCTCCCATATTCTGTTTGAAAAGCTTCAAATATAGCAGGAGTATAAAGACTACTGACTTGTTGCAACATTGGTGTGGGGATTTTGATTCTAGGTAGACTCTTCCTAGACTCGTACTCTGAATTTATCTCAGTGTCTCTTTTCACTTTCACGGCTCTTTCAAAATGATGAAAAAAGCGGTTGATATCTAAATCTGACTTGAGATGATTCTTGAGGTCATTGTTCAAACTTTCACTCAGTTGTGTGCTTCGCATTCCCAAAGTGAAAGCATCTCTCATAAAACATTCTGCCCACTTCTCCTTTACCTTATAAATACTATCCATCCAAGTTTGCTTTTTCACCTTGCTTCTCATAACATTAAAAGCATCTTCAAATGTTTCTCGGTCTTCGTATTCAAACATACAAGCACTGAAATCTTTGAGAAGAGATGATTCATTTTCCTCATTATCTCCCTCATCCACATCGTCTTCGTTGTCTTCACTATTCTCTTTGCTGGGTAGGTGCTTGATAGCATTTTGCATAATGTGCAAAGTGCACAGCCCATGTATTGATTCTGAAAAAACATGCCCAATTGCCTTCCCCATAGCACTATCTTGGTCAGTAAATATGGTGCGTGGCTGCTTCTGGTTATGTACCGACAAGAAGGCATGAAATAGCCATTTGAAAGATTCGAATGTCTCGTCATAGAGAAGTGAAGCACCAAATACTACTGTTTCTCTGAATTGATTGAATCCAACAAACACACCAAATGGCCTGTACTCTTTATTTGTCCCAAAAGTAGTGTCAAAGGTCATAACATCACCAAAATGAGCATAACCTATGATCATTTTGGCATCAGCCCAGAATATATTTGTTATTTGTTCCTCACTGTCCAACTGTATAACAAATTGAAAGGAAGGATTCTCAATGGCTTTGTCTTGAAAATACTTCAACATACGTCCAGCCTCACCATACTTCAATTCTCTTTGGCGCTTTGTTCGCAGGTGGTTCTTGTGATCTACGCGTGTGTAAGTTAAACCAGCTGAACCACCAACACGTCGACTAGCAAATTCATGAGCATTTTTTGGTGCAATACCAGAGTCATCAGCTATTTCAATTTCAAAAGCTTGCACTTTAGAGATCCTTCTTTGTGATGGCAACAAGTGGCATGCTTCTGGCAGCTGAAGCATGTGATTATGTTCAAGACAAAGATCATATATTTCATAATTTCCGACTTCACGGTCTATTGTAAGAGACATACGGACCTCACAATCAGTTCTAATTTCAGCTCGGCCTGTCTTAGTTAGGTTATCTCTTTTATCTGCAGACTTCTTCCCCTCTTTGAAACATACATATCTGCATGAAGTCACTACACCATCAAATTTACTCCGAGTTGTAAACCTCTTTCTAACACTGAAGTACTGAACCCCATTCTTCCTCCATAGTACCTCCAAAAGTCCCATGCCTCATCCAAATTATCGAATTTCATGCCAAGTTGAGGTTTCCAGCTAGGTGTGACATTTGCCCTATAAAATAAACAAGTAAAGATTATTCTAACTAATCCATACAAAAGAAAGAGGAGAGGTGCAGATTTGTTTCATGATATACTTGCTACATAGTGACACCAACAAGAACTGGTTTAACATGTGCAACTCCTACTGAAAAGATCCATAAAAAGCAAAACTTACTTGTTTGGATCTTGATTCTCCATTGATCAGCCTCTAAATTCTGATTTTGATGTTGTATTTGATCAGGCCAGGTGCTTGTTGTGCTGATACTCCAAAAGAGAAGAGGAAAAGAGCATTTTGGATGTGCTGATGCTCCAAAAGAGAAGAGGAGAAAAGCAGTATTGCTGTGCTGGGAGTGGCAGATGCTCCAAAAGAGAAGAGGAAAAGAGAAAAAGTGAGGTGCAGTACAAACAGTGGAGGGGAAAGTGGAGAAGAAGTGGAGGGAAGCAACTCACGGGTGTGGTTTTGGCGCCAAGCTGGGTGACTTTTCCCTCCAAAAGAGAAGAAAGAGAAAGAGCAGGTCACGTGCATGAGAAGGGAGAGGTGTTGTGTGTCCGTTTCCTGAAGGGATGTCTAGCCCTGACTTCGCTCTGTAATGTTAGAGGATCCGGCTCCGTACGGTCATTGCCAGGTGGAACCATCGTAGGTGAAACCTGATCTCATTTCCACTCAATTTTCAGAACAGAGAATAAGCAGTCACCTGCTCTCAGCGTCTCAGAGCTTCTTATCCGAGCACAGAGGTGTCTTCTAGAGGGCATGAATTGAAATGGTAATCACAAAAGAGCATGCGTTCAGAAACCAAATATAAAAGGTCAAACGAAATACTCACACAGTACGATTCATGATCAGCAGTATCAAAAAGGCTTCAAGAAAGGAGCGTTTGCTTGAGACAGGGGCCCACTAGCTGGACACGAGAGCCTACTGTTACTAGTAGAGATAGAGATTAAGTTTCAACAATTGGAATTTGAAATGCACACTTATTTTGGATTTTGAATCAGACATTACGAAATTCCCTACTCTTAAAATATATTGATCTTTAGGGTATTATAGAACCACTTGAAAATGGAAAATAAAAACCTTTTCTATAAGGGCCCCCAAAATATTTCATTGCTGAAAAAAAAAAACAAGGTTCAGTCTTGTTTGCCAAGACCAAGGTCCCAGCTATCTAACAAACTGCAGCTACCACCAGAAACTATTGTTACATCCAAAAGATGACAGGAAGCATAACCGAAGCACGCCCAAGAAAGGCAACAAACTGAACTGATAAAACTATGGTTTGGTCCAAATTTTACATGGACGAGAGGCGGCAGCAGCACGAACACATACGGGCAACTTACGGGCAATATAAGTACATCGTCACGGCTTCCTGTTATGGATTTAAATACAAATTAACAACTCCAATTGGATTAGAATATGATTAGGTAGGAGGCGAGACAGAAATCTTACAAATTCTGTATCACAGTTGATCCGTTAGGAGGAAAGTTTACGCACTAATGCCATACCAATCTATAGCAACGGGCGATCAAGCAATCCTCCTACTCCCGTTGTCAGTACCAGCCACGGCGCCCTGCCCCTGGACCTGCTCTACCACATCTTGCTCCGCCATGCTGCTCTGCTGCTTCCGCTTACCTGCAGTGAACGCCTTCTGAAGCACATCTGGCAGGTCATGAAACCTATTCATCTCAGAGGTTGTAATCACTTCCGAGGGCAGCCAGCCCTGGTTCATCATCCATCATCTTCTCCAGCACATCCGAACAACGCGGGAAGAAGCGTTTGCCAAGTTCAACTGGTATAAACATTCACTTGCAATTAGTCCAGATCCAAAAATCTGGTTAAATATCATTTTTTAATCGAATCCCAAAAGAATTATGCACAACTAGGTCAATCGCCACCCCCTACACACAAGCAAGACCAATCATTAGCAATTAACCCCTGATTAGCATTTTGCATGATTATAGTCAAGTGTACATATTTGGTCTTCACTCAATAGTTCTTTAGATCCATATGGATTACCATCCTTAAAGAGCACAAAAGTGCTAATTTGTTCACCATTTTTTGCGGGGTTAATTTGTTCACCATTCACACATTGATGTTAAGCCAAGAATTACACTCTTCCAATTGATTTGCAAGATAGTGTAAATCTTTTAAGGCACTCAACAATAGGCCTATTAACAGGAGATGGGGGATAAAATCTGGGATTTCAACTTCAGTTACACCAGCTTTCTTATTGAGAATGTTTCAACAGATAAGCTAAAGAAGAGAACATTATCAGATTGATAATATAAATAATATAGAAAGTCCATTGTTATATAAAGGCAAGCTGTGCCTCACCTGTTTTGGAGAGCACTCTCATCCGAGATAAGTACACATCCTTCATTTTGAAAGGAGTTTCATTTAGATCAAAGGTTGTCCGTTGTATCTCCGTAAGTGGATTTGCACTAGAACCAAGGGTAAATTCTGAAGTACCATTCACTTGAGCAACTTCCATTGCTACTCTTGCCTCGGCTGGGAACAATATCATCGCCAAAGCAACTACATGGCATGAAAATATTTTTGTGAAACACAACTTCCCAGAGAGGAAAAAAGTAGCATGTCAGCTAGTTGCCCATGGAGAACTGCAACACCACTAAGTCCATGAAAACAGACAATTTTGAAAAGATCAAGCAACACTGCATGATTTGTAGATGAGGATTACCTCGGTTTTCAAGGTACAACAACTTTCCATGTAGGCAGTCACCAGCCATTGCAAGAGAAACCGATGCTTCCCCAAGTTCTGGTTCCCTTCTTTCAGCTTGCTCCAATATCCCAATACATAATGTATTTTTAGGAGACAGCTTTCCTTCTTCAGTAACCCCAAAGCAATCGCTGTGCTTTTTGAGTCCATTTGAGATCTGACAGTAGGTGAGGAGAAGATAAATAAAAATTTTACATCGTCGGTCTAAAAAGGACAACTTTGACTACAAATTTTTATTGAAATATAACGTGAAATTACGCTCCAAGACAAATTTGTGCATATGACATTCAAGTATGTATGTTGTTAAATATAGTAAAATTCAAATGTTTAATAGTTTGCACGACAACTTTTAGGGAACTGGAGGAAGCAACATCAGTTGCAATATTGAGGATGAATTGTGTATGTGCATGTCGCCACCAAAAAGTTTTTGTGCCAACTTGCTTGTGTTGTACATGCTTAATTACTTTTGCAAGGTTCCATTTTTATTGAGCAATACCTTTTCATATTTTTACTACTACCTTATTACTAAATCAGTATCTATTTAGCTTGTAATAACAATTTCAAGTAAATTCAATGTGTATTACAACGCTCTTTAATAATACCTCACTTGTTCTGGTTGTACACTTTGGGAGTAATTACTTATGAGTTGAGCAAATTTATACATATTACGTTTATGAATGTTATCCAAAAATAAGTAAAATAAAAACATGTTGGAGTAAGATAGGTACTGGAAATCAAAATTAACTAATTAATTTGAGCTTTTGTTAGAAAAAATAAATCAATCCTACCATACCAAATGTGAACTACATACAACTACAGCCATGATAAATCGACTGAAACAGGTGAACACCTAAAACCACATAGGTACTTGACTCTTAATGAGACCTAATAAAAGACTCTACAAGTTTCAGCAGCCAAGATACTTGATGGGTTACAGCTATAATCTGCTTGCTATTCTCAGTAACATATTGGATTTGGTAGTAGTGTGTTTGTAGTTTGTAGCGCTTTTAATATTGTAGATACAGATATCAAAATACAATGTTTTGTGCACTTTAAGAGGTTATGAATTATGATGACTGTTTCTAGAAAACAAGAAAGACTAGCAAATAGTACATGTTCCACAAATGCATTGCCTTAAAGTGACCGTACCTGATCTGCCGATGACTCTACCTCATCGCTAATGTTACGATCCAAACTTTCCAATCCTTGAAGCATCTTGATAATTTTTGTTGTTGTAGGCCTTTCGGTCCACTCAGGATTCACACAGATTAGACCTATCTGAATGCATCTTTTTATCTGTTCGCAATCCATTTCTAGATTTGTGTACCCCTGTGCTTTCTCCAATGTGTTTCTCCATTTTTTAAGTTCCTACAAAGTCAGAACAAGAATCTTCAGTCACTGTACAAAGATAAAACGTAACATGGCCTCCTAAAACGGATTCCATCATGAAAGTTGAAACAGAATTCTCATACAAGCTCAATAAAGTCCTCGGAAGATGTTCCAGAAACACCTGGGTAGTGCCTGTGTCCCGTTATTATCTCCATTATTATCACACCCAAACTGAATATGTCTGACTTAGGTGTGATTATGCCTTCATCGATGCGTTCCGGAGCCATGTAGCCTCTGCATCACAACATGAGTTAACTTTGTAGTGCTAAAGAGACTAGAAGTCTAGAAAAACATTTTTTGCTGATGATTTAAAAGATATAAAGAGGCACTAAACTTACAATGTACCAACACGATTTGGAGAGGACATAGTTTGACGCTGATCAAACTGTCTTGACAGCCCAAAATCTGTAATTTTGGGTGCCAAATTGTCATCAAGCAATATGTTCGCGGGCTTTAGGTCCAAGTGAAGAATAGACTTATCAATTTGGTCGTGAAGATAGTGTAAGCCATTGCAAATCCCCTCGATTATTTTGTAGCGCGTGTGCCAATCAAATTCAGAGGATCCACCTGCATTTGTTACCAAAAGGAGAGCATTTGACATACGTTATCTGAAAACCTTTTTAGTTGTTGCCGTGGACATATAGGTTGACCGTATCAAGGCAGGGACAGCAGCGGCAGTAAGAGTCTATTAGGAAAGTACAGGATTGTGGAAGAGCCCAATTGCACATATTAGGGAAGATCCAAAAATTCAAATCATATTAGGAGAGGTCAAAGAGTACCAGAGCATCCATTAAATAAGGATGGCATGTTTCTACTTTCGAGTCAAGCAAGAAACTAGTCTCCCCAGTTATTCTCTAATCTAGCTTATGTCTATCTAATCCTCTACAGCCACGACGTCTGACTATCTTCAGCATGGTAATTATCCCTTAAAACTTATTCACGGCAGCTGCTGAGCTCTAGATAACATACGAAAGGACTAAATTTCTATTGTATGTTCTGCTTTATTATGCATAAATAGATATCAGCACCACATGTTAATCCGTTGTAACATTCGTAGCGGATCAGCACCACACAAACTACAATATCAGAGGAAGACGAAGAACTTCAAAACAATAAATGCCCCATATTGAATTGCCATACCTGAAAGATGCACATCAAGGCTTCCTTTAGGGAGATACTCAAAGCAAAGCAACATTTCTGAGATCTCAGCAAAAACTTTTTGCCCTTCGAATTCTGTATATAACCACACTGTTTCATGGCAGTAGCCGCGAAATCGCACAATATTTGGGTGTTGAAGCCTCATAAGATGATCAACCTCGTTCTGAAATAAACTCTAGAACCAGCCATTGATGGCTCAAGTCTCTTCACAGCGATTATTTCCCCACTTTGTAGCACACCCTGTTTTCACATGTGTTGTTAATATGTATAGGTTACATATGTATCTGAAAGTAGACTAAATGGACATGATTTAATCTTACCTTATATACCACACCAGAACCACCTTTACCGAGTACTCGCTCATCGGAAAAGTTGTTTGTGATCTCTTTCAAAAAATTCAGTGATACAACACTTGGGTTTGAACTTTGATCTTGTAGTATGCACTCAAGGTTGTCATGTTTGCTAGACTCGCCATACATTTTTTATTTTCCAAATACACAAACACTTGCAAGAATTTATTCTCCTTCCGTAGAGGGATTGCATATATGGTGCCCCTCAATTTGGAATAATATAACTGTAGAAGATAACCCAAAACAAAAACAAGTTAGGTGCATATCATTCACTCTATTTTCCATGAATACGCAAAGCTTGTGTATCTTTCCATTGATAGAAAAAAGAGAATGGGTACAAGTAAGGGTACAAAACATGCACGAATGCAAGGTGACGTGTACAAAGCAAAGAAACAAGGGGTGCTCGACCCGAACAAGCAAACAACACAGCTACACCCCCTAGCTTGAGGCGCAGTCCGAACCTACATGACGTCCTACATCCACAAGTCCAACACCGGGGACACCACAAGCACAACAAGACGAGCTGAGCGTCGTCGCCGTCCGATCCAAAAGAATCAAACCTAGGGTTTCCCCTGGTGCTCAAGGAGGGGCTCAGAGAGATGCCATGGCAACGCCTCTAAGGAGAGGACGGTCCTCATGAGTGTCGCCACTGCCAGCACCGGCAAGCCGAGCAGGGATTTCTTCCCAGCCTGGGTCTGAGCAATCCCATAGCAACCGGAACAGAAACCGTGAGTCAGAAAAAGTCAAACGTAGGTCGAAAAACCACCAGCAAGGAGAGCAACGTTGGACACATGAGTCTTGGACATGAACCGAGGTAGCTGGGGCTGGGGAGGTGGCAGAGCAAGGGAGGCAATGTAGGGGAAGCGACGGCCACCGATGCCGACAAGCAAGGAACGGGAAGGGGCACAGGTCCAGGCAGCCGGGGCTGAGGTCATCAGGATACCGACAAGCCATAGAGGCTGGAGAAGACGCCAATCTCCATAGCAGTGCACCGGGTCCGGCACCGGATCGGAGAGGCGCCGGCAACCCATGGACACCGGAAAATGCAGGTCCGCCGTTGGGGAGGCACCACCGGAAACGCACCAAAAAGACACTGCCTTGGAGGCATGGGTGCAGATGGGGCCACCACATCCCGGGAACCAGCACCGGCGGGAGCGATTCCGACGAGCGGAAACCTCGCCGGGAGCATGGGGGGAGGGATGCATCCTGGGAGCTGACGCCTGCTTCGCCTGCCACTCCTCCGGTGTTGGGGGATTGGGAGAATCAATAACCACCAACACCGTTTCCTCGCTCTGTTCTGCCCGCCGCCTACTCTGCTCTCGCCACTAGTCTACACTACAGTCTCCGCGACTCCGCCGCGGTCTCCGCGACTCCGCCGCCAGCTGCCGCCGGCGCCCTCACGGGCTTCGGATCCCACGGAGGTCCTCCCCGCCGTCGTGTCGCGCTTCGACCCCGACCTCCGCAGCTACGCGGTCGAGTACTACGGCCTCGCCGTCTCGGGGGCCTCCGGTCGCGCGCTCCCGGAGACGGCGCCCGCGTGGTGTGCAATTGTCCCGCATGCCATCCACTAGAAGAGTAATTTCAGATCTCAGATCTATCGTCTAGTAGTAGCTCGCGTGACATGAGGATTCGCACGGCTGCACGACGAAGGCCGGAAGAAAACCAAGAGAAAGGAGAAGAATAGACGATGAGGGCCGGAAGAAACCTGGCGTCGCGGAGCGACTGCCGTCCGTCGCCGTTGCCAAGCCACCACCCACACACACACGGAGTCGCCTCTTGGTCGAACTTGCGCGGCGGTGGTCGGATATTGGGACGGCAGGGGAAATGCAGGACGCGGCTTCTCCCTCTTTGACTTCGGTGGTACGCAGGAAAACCAGAGGAAAACCACATGAGAAATCTACAAAGTGGATAGTTCACATCCTCTGGTTTTCCACAGGAGAAACATATGTATAGGTTACATCAACGTTTTGATCTACAAACGCGTTCGCAGGCGGTGATCGTTCACATCTTAAATTTTTCTTCGCATGACCAGACACTTCAATTAACAAATCTTAAATCCATACAAAACACATACATGCAATATACGTAAACGATGCAACACAGATCATGTGACTACTACATCAGGACATGCCATCAGACTATTAAATTTGGCATGTTCTACCTACACAATCCCTCCATTTTTTTATACAAGGTATATTTATTTTATGATAGGATTACACAATGTAAGATGCATTTCTTTTGATTTCTTATAATTCCTTTCTTAGTACTACAGAAAAAAGGAATGTATCTCTCTCAGAATTTCTAGTATCTCTCTTTATAGGAAAAGAAGGAAAGTATCATTCTCTCTTTATAATTCATTTTCTTACTTAATTGATTTACTTGCCGTTAATCAACAAACAACCCAAGGGTAATTTTGTCCTAAATTCTCTAAAATTGTGTGTCTTGGTCACAGTGCCAAAAAAATACACCTTAAATAAATGAACAGAAGCAGGAGTATTAGCTATGGAAAAGATCAACCACAGCTGCCCTTTCCCTTCCCTTAGCTATGGAGAAGATCCAAGTATCGTTCTCCTTATTGCATGCATCTCTTCCTTTGGTTGCCTAATTGATTTACTTGCCGTTAACCAACAAACTAACAAAAGGGTAATTTTGTCCTAAATTCAGAATTTGTGTGCATTGGTCACTGTGCCAAGAAGATACACCTTACATAAAATGAACAGAGGGAGTATTAGCTATGGAGAAGATCACCCACAGTTGTCCTTGCCCTTCCTGGTGTCTTTGTCGTCTTTCTCGCAGAAGCAGCGCTCGAAAACGCAAAATGGATCCAGCAGGGTCTACTCGTTGTTATAATTGGCCGACCCATTGCTGCCCTCTTTCTTTCCTTTGGAGGCAGTCCAACCATGGTATGGACCGCCTGATTTTGCTCTCGGCGAGGGTTTGCCTGTTCCCCCGCTGCTGCTTCTTAGGATACGGGAACAAATGACTTTCTCCTCTATGACCGCGCACGCCATTACCATGTCGGCAGCGAGGCGGGCCTCGGCCATCCTAATCCTCTCCTTACCATGGCGGCGCATCAATCGTTGTAGCACTCATGCTCCGGTGGGCCGGAGATGGGAAGGCTACCGGGCCGCGATGATCCAGCCGTGCGGATCCAAGCAACTGTTGCGCGGTCCGTCGAAATATGAGTGCTACATGGGACCGGTGCACCCAGCGTGAGGAAGAGAGGATAAGTGTGTGCAATTTGATACACCCATGACTCACGCGTGGGCCCGAGGAAAGCAAGGAGAAATGCTGCCGACATACACGGCAGCCTGGCCCTACGTCGCTACCAGACCATTTCCCCATAAAAAAATTCCCATTACACTATTTGCTTTCTGACTTCAAACCCCTAGCGCTTTGGCCGGATCGGGCTTGCCTGCTCCTTCCTCGTGCTCTCATCCGTGCTCCCACTTAATCCTACGGCTGTCTTTTTTCTTTTTTTCTTTCTAATCTAATCATCTCCCCCTGATTTTAAGAGGGTGGGGCCAGACCTTATTTTGCTCCAATCAAATCAAGCCACGTAGATGGGAGCACGGATGGGCACACGATGGGGGAGCAGGCAAGTCTCGTCCGCTTTGGCCGCGGTGCTAACGCGAAAGGTGCCAAGAACATCTCACATGATTAAAAATGCTGCCGCTCAAAAACCCTTGTTTATGGCCATTTGGGTTAAAACCGGTGCTCCAGCACAAGTCATATTTGCATGCAGTGATGCAAAAAATATTAGGCAGCCTTAAATTTCAAAAATGCTAAAAATCCGACTTCAAGAACTTTTATTTTTTATTACGGTAAGACTTCAAGATTTTTAGGCATGGCAAACCAAACGTTTTTCATAGCAATTTATATTGGCGCGACGATGACAAATTTAGTTTGCAAGAACGTCAATTTTCTGGCAAAACAAACTGGAGCGAATTTGCCATGCTCGCGAACTAAACTTGCCATCCTCAGCAAACATAATTTTCATGGAAAACTTTCGATTTGTCTTGTCTATAAATCTAACGCACACACTGCATATTTGCAGCGCTAGTGAAGGAGAAACGACACCCCACGACAATAGTCGGCATCCTTCTTCTCTCATATATGGTGGACACTTTCCCTCACTGATTTTTTGACTGTCATGTATGGAGCTCCGACAGACTTAAAGTCAACCTGAAATACCGTCTAATTCTCTTTCCGGCAAATCCAAGGCACTCGATATTTCCTAGATTCTAGCACAAGTCATGCTAAAATTCACGGAAAAAATCCGGCATGACCTTTGCTAAAATAGGACATACCGAGTGCCTGAAATTTGCCGGAACGGAAATGAATCAACACTCCAGCAAAACATATGTCACTCTGATTTTTCATGCGATACAAAGATGTTTAAACTTGAAAAGCTAGACGAATCAATTATCATTTAAAAAAACTTGCTTCACATTGTCACAGCTACTCATCTACTACTACTACATCTTTAAAAACATCTATGAAAACTTCATTTTCATATTTAAGCAACCACATAGACCATGTTTACTCACTATAGACGATGATTGTTGCCCGGGCGCGGGTGCCGTCGGTGATCTTCTGAACATCATGATCCGTCTCTATAAACCTTTTATGTCCAATACATACAAATTGCTTTTGCCTCGGTCTTTCATAAAAAAAATTTCAATGAATATTTTATTTGTCTAAGAAACTTTAGAACATTTCTAATCAACATTATGTCATCCACATTATGACAGGTGGGCCAGACCTATCATATTCACGTTTAAACAGCCCAAATTGGTACCTAACTTAAAATGGTAGTTTTTAGTAAATTTTTAGGAGAAATTCAGTAGGTTTTTGGCGAACAAAAAAATGGTAGTTCTGAGGGACACTTACCTATAACGTGGTAGTTTTCAATATTTACTCACCTACGTGTCATACAGAGTCAGCACTGAATTGAGGAAAAATTAATTGGGGTAATCTGTGGCACAAGTTTCACTAAATTGGATAAATATTGAGAATTTCTGCTAAATGGGGTAAAATCTGTCTCAAATGTGAAGCAATAGGTTAAAAATAGAATTCACTCTTTTTCTTTTTTCTCTTTTTGAGATCTGGTATAGATAAGTGCAAGCGCCTGAACATAGATCTAGTATGCATGCGCTGGAGGTAGCTTAGGGCATCTCCAACACGGATAATCAAATGGACAATGTCCGAGGACATCCAGCATAATGGAAATCATTCAACCAGTCACCAAATCTCTGTCCCCATCCTTTTTATATAGTCTTAATATTAGAAATATTAGAAATAATCACAAATAAATACCACAGTGCATCAATAGCTAAAAGATAAATATTGCAATGCAACAATAATTCAATAAAAATAATACCACGGTGAATCAAAGCATCTATAGTTTGACCAAACTTATAGAAAACAATATCAACATTCACAATACCAAATCAATAAATTCATTATGAAATTTAATTCCATACTATATATATGATATTGTAGAAATTGATATCTTTTAATATAAATTTGATCAAGCTCTGTAAAATTTGACTTGACATAAATCTTATATGTGGAGTAAAAAGGACCGGAGGGAGTAGTACGAATGAACTGGTATTACCTATCTATTTTCGACTGAAAGTAGTATCTAAAGTAGATGTATCTACCGGTAGCTTTGGCATTTGTTTTTCCTTGCACCAAGTAGTTGCTGTCTACTCGAGAAATGGTTACTTGGAAGCAATGTGTATAGCAAGGAACGATCGTGCATTTGCTAATCCATCGTGTCTTCTATACATCACAAGGGCTTTCTTTTGAAAACCGTATTACATTACAGTTCAAACGGAAAAAGGATGATAATACGTGCTTGTTCATTACAGTGTATATATCTTCAGATTCAGTTAAGTACAAACTTCAGGGTTTGGACAGCTTCCTGCCATGCCGTGCCCGATCCAAGTGTGCCTTAACTTGGTTTGTTCACTGACTATACATGCACGGTACCAGCAGAAGAAGCACAAATTCTGACATGAACTGCACCGGACAAGCAGAATTGTTGGTTGTAGTGCAGTTGCGCCAGTTTGCATCTGAGAGGGATGCTCTGCTTGCCCAGTTGGCCAACATTGCCACACATAGTCCCATGAGTCCTGATGCAGATGAAGACCAAATAGGAAGGTCAGTTCTGGCAATGCCCACAAACCAAGCAACAGAACTTGTTGGTAAGCAAGCGGTGAAACGACGACTGTCAAGTGCAGGTTGCTGAGTGTAATACTTGTCAAATTTGAAAATAGATCCATAACCCGACAAGACGTTGATCATTCAAGTATGCGCCGGAGAGGGAGCTTACTTGAGAGGATGGATGCCGTCTGCGACAGTTGGTTTCCAGAGTACCGTTCAGCAAGTGATAATCCACTCTGGTCCCTGCGGCGCCCCTTCTTGCTGATGTCTCCAGCTGGAACCCCTCGGATGGATGGCTCTACAAACTGCTTCCAGGGTTAAATGCTCAGATGTTTATTTTGTTTCCATGGTACCCCTTTTGTGCCAATGAAAGATCTTCCTGTCAGCGGGGGCTTAAGGGTCTTCATGCATTACCAATCCCATCCTGTGCAGATCTTTTCTTGTGCTTCAAATACCCAGTTTACCTTAGCTCGGGTCCTGGAGTCCCGCACAGACGTGTCTGGCGCTCTATGTCGGGAAGCGGTTGTTTCAGGAGAGCAAAACACGGCTTTGCATGCCGTTGTTTCTTGGGGTTCTTTTAGATGCTATACTGTTTTCACGCCAGGTCCAGAAACTTTCTCGGATGAATGAATATGTCCTCTGATTCACTAACACAGAGCCCTGATGGCGCCTTCTCTGGAACATGCTGCTGCCTGGTTATTGTGTGCGTGAACATCCATGGCACAGCATTGGGACTGCAGAGCAAACAAGAAATGAATGCCAAGACAAAAGGAAGAAGCTGAAACGTATAAAAAATTAAACTGCACGCAGCCAACCTCTTCAAACTGATCACATTTATACGTATACAAAAATAATTAAAGAAAATTATACTGGTAGATTTCTCATCAAAAAGTACTTCTGCATAACTACATATTCCATGATTCTTCAGACATATAATGAGAAAAAAGTCATCGCCAAAGGGGTTGTATCTTTGATGACAAGCAAAAAATGGTGAATTAGAATAGAATAACAATTTTGTCTATTCTTTTCTTAATGGTTTTCTACCCGAAAGCATTGTACTCTGCACCTGTATGGGTTCAGGAAATTGCAACCAGGACACATACCCAGAATTTCAAAGTATTACCCAAATTGCCACATGTAACGAGGGTTAGCCAAAAAGCTCTTTGTGACAGGTTTCTTTCCGACGAGTCATTGGATCATACCTGGAAATAGTTGCATGACCACAGCGGCAAGCTTCAACATATTATTTAGCTGTAGATCAGCAAGACAAAGTTGGCTAGCGCTGATCGACCACCAAGGATAGAGTCCGGATGTCTTATATTGTGAGAAAATCACACTTCACCAACAGCTAGCTGCAGAATATGATGTTTGGTTATGATAGCATACCTTCACCAAAATATGACGACAAAATAAAAGTACTGATGTGCTTGTAGCTGCAAAACATTAGGATTTGATCATTATTATAGATGAAAGTGGATTGCTATGTATATGCGCTCCGAATGGTCTGCTTGTTTGTGTGTACTGAATGCAAACTACTGTATTTTGGGCCACTATGAGTTGTACAATGAAAAACAGTCAGCACCACGAATGCACAACCTTATGCATATTGCAGAACAGGTAGAATACAAATGAACAGACAAATCATTGATCAGACTACACAGGCAAGAACCTGAACCTCAGCCTCAGCATTTCCCTGGTATGTTTTCCTTGTGGGAGAGTGGGAGACAGCACTAAAGTTCAATAGAACATTTTGAAATTTGACACTGCAATCAAATTACGGCATGTTTGTTTTGATCAGCTAGAGATATTTCTTTATATAAAACTTAGCTACAGCACTTGAAAGTCACAATGTTTGGCAAACGAAAAGTAGTCTGTTTTTCCACATCAATAAAATCTTAAAGCCTCATATTGCTGATGAAGCAAACCTTAGTGGAATTGAACCATGCTGCAGGACTAAATTCACGTTTTAGTGTTCTCAAAGAACCATTCATTGCAACCTCATTATTCAACTCCTCTGGCAGTTCAAGATCACGGAGTTCAAGATGCTCATTTGCTTTCCCATTAGGCAAACATTTCCCGTTAGTTAATCCAGAAACATTATATGTGCCTTCTTCCTTTTCTGCATAGTCACATTAATTTGAGGATTATTATAGGTGCAAGGACAGAAGGAAGAACTGCAGGATACAAAGTCCAAATGAAACGATGTAAGCACAAACATGGCTGATGGCAGTTGTAGGATAAGACAATTAACCTGGTTTTGTAGTTATATTTCCATCCAATCTTTTGGTTAGCAGGGACGTCCCAGGAAATAACATCAAATTAACATTACGAAGTTGCTTCCTCTCATCATCCTTGATAGGTTTGAAACCAAATCCCGAGACCCATGTATTAACCAACTCTGGGATGGCAGAAAGGACCAACATCTCAACATGGAATGATCTCAGCATCTGTAACAGAAGGAAGTGAAATCCACATGGTCAAATCGAGATATGCAAGTATGCAAATAAGATTGACTATAACCTTAAGACCGACTGGACAACGCAATTCTTTTGAAGGAAAAATACTACATCCTAAAATTAATAGTACAGTTGAAATCCTAGTGAACGAAGTTACTGTGGTGTACAATCGTGAGAAGTCCATAATTTCCATCAAAACTTGTATCTGATTTCAAAACTCTTGAGTACATACTTTTTCAATGATATCCAGCAGCCTTCGGCACATCCCTTTACGGCGATAATCCACACAAGTAGCAATGAAAGGCAGCTCAGCTGCTTTGGTCCCATGTAACCTGCACAAAAGATGGTAAAGGGAATTCCATTAACATGGTGTTATAAATGAGGGAAACCTCTCAGAATGTATGATTAGCTGGTCACCAATAAAAAAATTGACACACTATTTTCGCCTATTTGGAAATTCTGCTACGTTTATGAGCTGAAAATTAGAAAACATTAGTTCTGTAGAAAATTAACCTATGCTCCCACTTGTCCTTGATCAGTCAGAATTGTAACAATTACAACATGAAGGGTGTCATGAAATCCCTGAATTACTAAGTCAGGTTTGCATGCTAGAGATACCGTTTAGAAAAGTTTGCACTACCATGTAAGAACAGAGGTAAGAAGCATGCATGTACAAGTGTTTATCGGAAAATGTATCGAATTTCAACTCCAAACAAGATTACATTACTTGATAGTTTACAACAAAGATGTACAGACTGCATAAGAACTGCCGATAACTGATGGGTCTCTAGGCTTTCAACCCATTGAAGGGTCCATAATGTTTGTCATTGACTGGAGAATGTTAGCTACACATGCATGGTCACTCTTAACAATTTGTAGAACAATTATGACAGCAACCAATGGCATAAGGATACACATACTTCAGAAATAAGTAAAAAAAGTACTGCCTAGAGAAAGCTTGATCAACCAAGTAAAGTATGATACCTGATAGAAGCCACACATAAAATCTCATCACCTTTCTCCAGGATTATAGTGTAGAATCCCTGATAATCTAAGCGCGCGAAGTTTGATCTGATGAGAGACGCTCCATGTTAGCAAGTGTCAAAATTGTATGGAAAAATGAAGTGGCAAGTACTTGAACATGCTTGGTCCGAAATATAATTGGTCCAAAAAAATAAGTACATACTAGCTATTACTATTAGCATTGAACAAATACCCAGTGCAGATCCTAACACATCTGAAGTCCAATCAATGGGTCTCAGTTCTCAGTGCAGATCCAAATTTCCAGTATAGTAACAACTTCGTTTTTAATCATGTGCATTGATGCAAATAAGATATTATAATTTCTATTAGCACTCAACCAGAACTCCCTAGACCCAAAAAATGTGGGTTCCAAAAAGGGCCTGATTTATTACTCCTTCTGTTTTTATTTACTCCGCATATTATGTTTGACTGGAGACAAACTTTATAAAGTTTGACCAATTTTACAGAAATCAATATGAACATTTACAATGGCAAATCTATATGATGTGAAAAATTATTCAATAAGGAATCTAATGGTGTTGATTTGGTGGTGTATATGTCAATATTTGTTTTCTATAAACTTGGTCAAAGTTTATAAAGTTTGATTTTAGACAAAGCTAATATGCGAAGTAAATAAAAACGAAGGGAGTACACAAATTTCCACAATAATATGAAGAAGACAACTGTATTTATTAGTATTTCAAAGCACCGTGTGGTATCTCCAACAGTCTTCCATTCTAAACTAGTTGATACTTGATACTATAAGAAATATAATCTTCAAATTGAGATGTTTGACATGCTTAGTCTTCAAAAGAACATTTTTTGCTTAGCCCCACAAAATGATCAATTGGAAGACTTCAATAGAATACATTCATAATATACAAGCCTTGCTCATCAATAAGGTGAAAGAAAATCATAAAGCAGCGTCAATATTATCCAAGACAAATCGATGATGCAGAGGATATTGACTAGAAAGTAAATAGGAAACTTACCCCTTATTGTACAAGACATGTGGTATCATATCTACACCAGTTCGAGGATCCACCATACGAATGAAACATTCCTCCAGTAAAGTAAGAGCCACTGCCAATTTTGTATTACATTCCGTCATATGGGCTATCTTCCGTGCAGAATGTAGCCTCCGACCATCACTGCAGCACTTCAATATGGTCCATGAAAGCCCATTGTCAATAATATTCTCTATCCCAACATGACTATGTAGTCCAACGAATATCTGTTACAAACAATTGCAGAGAAATGCTTTCAGAAAAAAATGAAGGGGTTAAACAGAATGTCTGAAACAGAAGCTCCCAGTTTGTCGGGTGCACAAGAGAAACTAACAACAGTTGCATGAAATGGCAATTAGTCTGATCCTCGATAACCACACTATTGACATCTAACATATTACAAGCATACAAACTAAGCAATGCAAGATGTACTAGTTTCTGTCGGTGAATCAGTCTCAAGAACAATATAACAACTTAACACGAAATGAACAGATGTATGTGCATTATGTCTCTAAAAAATGCAGGACCAGAAAATAAACCATAACTTCTACAAGCGTGTGATAGGTCTTTCATTGCTCAGCATCTTGTAGACAAAGATAAAACTAAATATTACCTCCTTACAGTATCTCCCACAAAACCATGTGTTAGATCTTTTATCATCACAGGGCAGCATCTCATGATTAATGCACGTGCCATGGTCTGCCAGTGAGAAACAAGAGAATGTCAAGTTGAAGCTGAGGATAAAATTAGATGATAAATTACATGCAGCATGAATACTGGCTAAGTTATATGAGATGAATGATGGCCCAGTGACCTCAGCTAAAGCTAAAGCTACAAACAATTAAGCCTTGACAAACATGGTGCAGGTAGAGAGGGTCTTCTTCGAGGCCCAAGCCTCATTTATGATGAGAAAGAGAAGATGAATTCAAAATAAAGTAGCTTCTGTGAGAGCTAAAACTCTCAGACCATTTTTGTTAGGGGCTAAACTACCACCAAACAGGGACTTGGATCAACAGAAGGGGAAAAGGTTCTATAAAACCAAGGAATGAATTATATCCAGCAAGATATATTACACTGAAAAGTAGACATCCAACTCAAAGGTACATAAGAGATATGGGGAATACGCATTAAATTAGTATTTAGTTTTAGTGATTGCAGAAATAATGCAAATGACAGGGCAAAAGAGGAGGGATCATAATCGTTACATGAATCTCCACACTGGAGACATTTCAAGATATCTGAGGATGACGGAACCTCATTTTCACTAACTGGAGTCCCACATTTCCGACATGAGCAATTATGGCAGTACCAACTGCCTTCTGGAAGCTCCTGCAGATGTAAAAGCTAGTAAATAAATTATCAAACAAACTTCATCATATAAGTGGTCAATTCAAATTTCTAATTCCTACAAACACATTTTCTGGAGCACAACAATAATGGACCATAACATCTTCATTGAAAGTTTGAAACATATTTAAGTTTGAAACAATGGCACTGTAGAGAGAAGCTAGATACCTGGGCAGACAAGCAAGCTTCATGATATGTTGATGGGCAATTGTCACAGCAAAGTAATTCACCGCCATCTCCACAGAAACCACATGTATCGTCATTTTCATCCATCGCCTCGACTTTCCTACCACATGCATCACTTCTCCTGCTCATCAATTCGGCAGACCAAGCCTCCAACTGGCATAGAGTATACGACTTGCCAGACTGCAGAAAGAGGCCTAATGAGGACTTGGGCAGACAACAACCAGCATGAGCCTTGAAGTCTGATACAGATAAGGTTTTTGCGCAACATTTGCAAAGAATGCCTTCCCAGGTGACCTGCCCATCCTTCATGACTTCGTTGCTCTTCAGATTCCGATACTGAATAACATCTTTTACGGTCAGAAAGCCAGTTGCAATCAACCAGCAGAGCACAGTTTTCCGTGCCAAACTTATTCTCTTCCCACCCAATAGGTTTGTCCCCCCTTTTCCAAGCAGTTTGGTAGCTCTCTTTTGGCCTTTAAGCTTTTTGTACTTTGCAACCGAAAAATCTGAGCTTGCAGCAAATTTGTTGTAGGAGTCGACGTCCCTGTTTTTTACAATAGCTGTGATCAAAAGGTCATCGTCGTGGATACGCAACTCAAGAGGTCTTTTCTTGATATGCTTATCACAACCTTCAGGTTTCCTTTTAGCAGCGATCGTCTTGCAGATTTGTGAGTCACGAGATAAATCAGTTTTCAGGGGAGCAGTATTAGACTCAAGGGATAACTCAACAGGAACAGCATTGTCGACTGAAACCTTAGGGGAGTCCTTGGGGGGAGTTCTAGGAGATGATTCCTTCAATGACGGCAACTTCTTGCGGGCCATTTCTGAAGGGACAATCCCATTGGCACTCGACTCCCTTGCATTAGAATCAGGTTTTGAGATTGTATGCTCTATAGGTTCTTTAACAATACCCTCACCTCTTAACATGCTCTTCTTGCTCCCTGAAGGCAACTTCTGGTAGACCATTTCTACAGGGGCGATCTCATTGGCACCTGACTCCCTTGCATTCGAATCAGGTTCAGAGCTTTTATGCTCCATAGCAGTATCCTCACCTCTTAACATACTCTGCTTGCCCTCTGAAGGCAACTTCTTCTGGACCATTTCTTTTGGAACAGTTTCATTGGCAGCTGACTCCCTCGCACTAGAATCAGGTTCAGAGATTGTATGCGCCGTAGGTTCTTTAACAGTACCCTCACCTCTTAACATACTCATCTGATTGCTCTCTGAAGGCAACTGCTTCTGGACTATTTCTGTAGCAACAGTTTCATTGGCACCTGACTCCCTTGCAATAGAATAAGGTTCAGAGATTGTATGCTCCGTAGGTTCTTTAACAGTACCCTCACCTCTTAACATAATCATCTGGTTGCTCTCTGAAGGTAACTTCTTCTGGGCCAATTCTATAGGGGCAGTTTCATTAGCACCTGACTCCCTTGCATCAGAACCGGGTCCTGAGGTTGTATGCTCCAAAGGTTCTTTAACAGTACCCTCACGCTTTAGCATGTTCATTTGCTTACTCTCTGGAGGCAACAGCATGCCAGGTTTGTCGCTTTGGCTGTTCCGATTTAGCTTTGCCGGTCTGGATTCAGCTTTCAAATGCTTTTTCACTGTGCCAACAGACGAAAAAATACCATGTTTTCCAGAGAGGTTAGTGTTTTCTGGATTAGAAAAGTCAAGCATCGCTACATTGCTCTCTTGGTTAAATAAATTCCCCATAGTGTGCTGCATAAATATTTGAGCATACAGCCCATCTAATTCATTTGCATCAACATCAGATATCGTTTTGGGCTTCTTCCTTGCTTTTTTCACCGAATTATTGATGAGCGCTGCTCCTGAGTAAAATTGCTGGGTGTCGCTGCTTTGATTAATGTGATTCTCATTTCGGTCAATAGCCCTGTTCTGGCCTTGTGTGTAGCCATTTTTCAGGTTAACATCCCTGTTCTGGCCACCTTCCAAAACATGAGAGCTTGGTACAGCCTGACTCCTGCTGCAGCTCTCAGTTGCTCGTTCTCCACAATCAGATCCCATGATCACAGGAGTAGACTGAACCTTGCGGGCGGTTAAAGGGTCACTGGCTTTCTGTTTCCTTTTACTCTCTGAGGGCATGTTCTTGTTGTCATCGAGAACAATGATTGAACTATCAACAGCTCTGACAGTACTACCTTGTTGCAGAGCAGTAATTTTCCTACCAATGAACACAACAGCAATGAAAGGATCCAAAAGCTCCCACCGTTGGAGAAGGGTGAGTGCATTTTGTTGGTTCACAAGTACCTTTTGGATATACTCCATAGTATCAGTGAGGTCCTTCCAAAACTTATCAACATCTGACCACTCCATCGGATGCTTACCCCTCTGTGAACCGGGAGAAGCTTCATATAATTTGTTCCCACAAAACTTCCAGGCCTGAGTTAGTGAGCTGAGGACCACTTCCCTGTGTGGTGCTGTGAAATAGGATGCCATCTTAGCCCTGTCATTCCTTTTCCGCGGCTTGATGGTCCAGCCAGCATCCTTGAAAAGGCATTGGGCATGCGCTTCCAACTGATCAGGAAGATCCCTGCCTAAAGTCCTCTTGGTACAAGCAACAGGTGGCACAGACTGTAGACTGCTGGACTGAGGAACATCAACATCATCTAGTGAACTAGTATTCGCGTCGGGTGTACCCTTCTCAGGAAGGTGCTCAAGTTCAAGAAACTGCCCAGATCCAACATAATCATGGGAGAGGCGAGGTGGCACTGCTGCATCATAGGCTGGCTTGCTGAAGAGTGGGTATTCTTTGGCACCTCTGTCAGATAAATCTGCCGGGCTGCATGTGTACAGCGCTTGGCTATTGTCAACGATTTGACCTTGATCATAACTTAAGCAGGAGGCATCGCTTGGGAACGGCTGCTGATCTTGTAGCCACTGATACAAAAACGGGTCAGCAAGAGAAGGGTCAGCCTGGAACTGTGAGAACTCTGCCAGCGCGTCCATGTAGGACGGCATGGGATCATCGACCCCGCTCGTGCTGCTGCTGCCAGCAAATCCGACCGCGTCGCCTGCCCCGGCAGCAACGGTGTCCTCAGCCATCGCTTGCATGCGCATGTCAACGGTGTTACCGATGCCGACAGCAGCTGGACCAAACACTTGCTGCTGGTTACAGCTCCCGGACGTGCCTCCACCTGGCCAGTACCCTAGGAAACCCTGCAACACGGCATCCAGCTCGAGAGCCAATCCATCAATCCCCCCATTCTGCTCGGCATGACGATGTGCATGCTCCTCCTGGGCAGCGGTCCCGTGTTGGCCACTGTAACAATGTGCATGCTCCTGGACAGCAGTCCCGTGTTGTTGTTCATTGTAACAATGTGCATGCCCCTTGCTGACACCGAGATCCAATCTGCCCTCCACTGTAACAGTGTTCTGCTGCCGGTGAGCATGCGCACGGGGCTCCTCACCAAGGCTTGCTCCGGCATGCACCG
Organism: Triticum urartu; assembly: GCF_056163025.1. Lineage (NCBI taxonomy): Eukaryota > Viridiplantae > Streptophyta > Magnoliopsida > Poales > Poaceae > Triticum > Triticum urartu. Next base: position 765,100,393 of record NC_141874.1, read on the forward strand.
GGGCAGACACAATGTGCTCACCGCGGAACGGCGGAGGCGGCTGGACCTTGAGGTTGAGGCCGTGCTGGGCCCGGGGCGCATCCGCGGGCCGCTGCGCGGCGAAGTGGGCGCCCGGGAGCAGCGACGTCTCGGCCACCCCGAAGTGCCTCCCCGCGAGCCCGGCGGCCTCCGTCTGCCCCGGCGCCCTGGAGAAGACCTCCCGGAAGAGGCGGAGCTCCATGAGCGACCTGTCGAAGGCACTCGCACCGTCGCCGGAGTCGTCGTCCGCCCTGGCGGCGACGTCCTCGCCGAAGATGAAGCGGATGGCGTCGTCCTCCCGGAACCCCAGCGCGTCCTCCGCGTCCATCTGGGGAGGGAGAAGCGAATCTGAGCGGGAAATCCGGGGGCTAGCGAGAAGATGATGCGGGAGAGCAGATCCGTCGGTACCTGGACGAATGCGGGAATCCCGGCGAGGAAGAGGGCTGAGGGAGGGTCGAGGCGGCCCGGGCGGCGGCGAATCGAGCGGAGGAGCGAATCCGGCGGGCTGGTCTTCTGCCGCGGCGGGACGGGGCGAGATCCGCTGTGGCGCGCGCGGCTGGGGGTCCGTGGGCGCCCCGGCGCCCCGGCGTGCGGGAGGGCGGCGGGGGAGAGGGGAGGGGGGCTCGCCGGGGCTGCGGCGGCGGCGCCGCCTGGGCTGGGGTGGGGTGGGGTGAGGAGCGAGTGAGCGAGGGAGCGGAGGGAGGAAGGGGAGTGGCAGTGTCTCTCTCGCTCTTTTTTTTCCCTTGTTGTTTGATTGATTGAGAGGGAGGGTTTTAAAAGTTTTTAAATGCCGGCCGGGCGGAGGAGGAGGAGTTAAATGGGGATGGTTGGAATTCGAATTCCGCGTGCGCCGAGCGAGCAACGAAATTCATTGGTTGATTTGATTGGCGGTTTGACCTCACTTTTGGCCAATTGCGCGCGCGCCTTTCCGGGGTGGGGATGGGGTTTCGCCGTGTCCGAGGCAGCAGCAGCAGCAAATGTGCATGTGTACGTGTGCGTTGGACTTTGTTTTTCCTCTCAGCAAAAAATTGACCTAGACACACGAATACACAGATTCGAGTGTACCCGCTGAAGACAAACGCCGATAGAATCCCGCGAGATCCGTCCAAGACAAACCTGTAGGGAAACACAATCACACCCATAAACACTATGAAGATGGAGGTAACGATCAAACTCACCGGCAAGCGGGGTAGCAGAAGCAGTGACGAGTCGGTGCGGCGTGAACATTCCTGCCGATTCCCGCAGCTGGGTTATGCCTCCCAGCCGCGATAGTGTTCCCCGAGACGAGAGTCGAAGTAGACGCCCTTTTCGAGGTATCCACGCGTTCCGTGGTAGTATTGGTTGGTGGTTTGACCTAACTTTTGGACCCTTGAGCGCGCGCGTTTCCAGAGGTGAAAATTGACAAAAATTGGCCCTTTGGCCAAAGTTCAGCACAAAATGACCTTGTTTTTTAAAATATTTCACAAAAATGGACATGCCCGCATGACGCCCGCGCCCAGGGCGCCATGCTAGATTACATAACGCCCTGGTCAAGGGCGCCATACGCGTCAGCGCTGACTGCCACGTCGGCCTGGCCTTGTGAAAGATCGTGGATGTCGCCTAGAGGGGGGTGAATAGGCGCTTTAAAATAATTACGGTTTAGGCTTAAACAAATGCGGAATAAACCTAGCGGTTAATTTATCAAGCACAAAACCTACAACAACTAGGCTCACCTATGTGCACCAACAACTTATGCTAAGCAAGATAAGCTACTAGGTGATAGCAAGATATATGACAAGAAACAATATGACTATCACAAAGTAAAGTGCATAAGTAAAGGGCTCGGGTAAGAGATAACTGAGGCACGCGGAGACGGCGATGTATCCCGAAATTCACATCCTTGCAGATGCTAATCTCCGTTTGGAGCGGTGTGGAGGCACAATGTTCCCCAAGAAGCCACTAGGGCCACCGTAATCTCCTCACGCCCTCGCACAATGCAAGATGTCGTGATTCCACTAAGGGGCCCTTGAGGGCGGTCACCGAAACCGTACAAATGGCAACCCTTGAGGGCGGTCACCGAACCCGTACAAATTGCAACCCTTGGGGGCGGTCACCGAACCCATACACTTTGGCAACCCTTGGGGGCGGTCACCGGTACCCGTCAAATTGCTCGGGGCGATCTCCACAACCTAATTGGAGACCCCGACGCTTGCCCGGAGCTTTACACCACAATGATTGAGCTCCGAACACCACCAACCGTCTAGAGCACCCAAGAGGAACAAGCTCAAGGGTGCCAAGCACCCAAGAGTAATAAGTTTCTCAACTTGTAACTTCCACGTATCACCGTGGAGAACTCAAACCGATGCACCAAACGCAATGGCAAGGGCATACGGGGTGCCCAAGTGAAAGGATCGATATGGTTGACTAGAGGGGGGTGAATAGGCAACTAACAATTTTTAGCTTTTTTAACAATTTAAACTTTGCATCAAAGTAGGTTGTCTAGATATGCAACTAGGTGAGCAACCTATATGATGCAACAAAGATAGGAACTGTTGGGGAACGTACTAATTTCAAAAAAATTCCTACGCACACGCAAGATCATGGTGATGCATAGCAACGAGAGGGGAGAGTATTGTCTACGTACCCTCGTAGACCGAAACGGAAGCGTTGACGCAACATAGAGGAAGTAGTCGTACGTCTTCCCGGTCCAACCGATCCAAGCACCATTACTCCGGCACCTCCGAGTTCTTGGCACACGTTCAGCTCGATGACGCTCCCCGGGCTCCGATCCAGCAAAGCATCGGGGAGGAGTTCCGTCAGCACGACGGCGTGGTGACGATCTTGATGTTCAACCGTCGCAGGGCTTCGCCTAAGCACCGCTACAATATGACCGAGGTGAAATATGGTGGAGGGGAGCACCGCACACGGCTAAGGAACGATCACGAAGATCAACTTATGTGTCTATGGGGTGCCCCCTGCCCCCATATATAAAGGAGTGGAGGAGGGGAGGGCCGGCCCTCTCTATGGCGCGCCCTAGGGAGTCCTACTCCCACCGGGAGTAGGATTCCTCCTTTCCTAGTCCAACTAGGATTCCTTCCATGTAGTAGGAGTAGGAGACAAGGAAGGGGAAATGAGAAGGGAAGGAAGGAGGGGGCGCAGCCCCTCCCCCTAGTCCAATTCGGACTAGGCCTTGGGGGGGCGCGCGGCCTGCCCTAGGCAGCCCCTCTCTCTTTCCCGTATGGCCCAATAAGTCCCAATACTTCTCCCCCCGTATTCCCGTAACTCCCCAGTACTCCAAAAAATACCCGAATCACTCGGAACCTTTCCGATGTCCGAATATAGTCGTCCAATATATTGATCTTTACGTCTCGACCATTTCGAGACTCCTCGTCATGTCCCCGATCTCATCCGGGACTCTGAACTCCTTCGGTACATCAAAACTCATAAACTCATAATATAACTGTCATCGAAACCTTAAGCGTGCGGACCCTACGGTTCGAGAACAATGTAGACATGACCGAGGCATGTCTCCGGTCAATAACCAATAGCGGGACCTGGATGCCCATATTGGCTCCTACATATTCTACGAAGATCTTTATCAGTCAGACCGCATAACAACATACATTGTTCCCTTTGTCATCGGTATGTTACTTGCCTGAGATTCGATCGTCGGTATCCAATACCTAGTTCAATCTCGTTACCGGCAAGTCTCTTTACTCGTTCCGTAATACATCATCTCGCAACTAACTCATTAGTTACAATGCTTGCAAGGCTTAAGTGATGTGCATTACCGAGAGGGCCCAGAGATACCTCTCCGACATTCGGAGTGACAAATCCTAATCTCGAAATACGCCAACCCAACATGTACCTTTGGAGACACCTGTAGAGCTCCTTTATAATCATCCAGTTACGTTGTGACGTTTGGTAGCACACAAAGTGTTCCTCCGGCAAACGGGAGTTGCATAATCTCATAGTCATAGGAACATGTATAAGTCATGAAGAAAGCAATAGCAACATACTAAACGATCGGGTGTTAAGCTAATGGAATGGGTCATGTCAATCAGATCATTCAACTAATGATGTGATCCCGTTAATCAAATAACAACTCTTTGTCCATGGTTAGGAAACATAACCATCTTTGATTAACGAGCTAGTCAAGTAGAGGCATACTAGTGACACTCTGTTTGTCTATGTATTCACACATGTATTATGTTTCCGGTTAATAAAATTCTAGCATGAATAATAAACATTTATCATGATATAAGGAAATAAATAATAACTTTATTATTGCCTCTAGGGCATATTTCCTTCGGGAACACAAGCAAGTAAGAGATATATCACAAATAAGCTTGCTCAAGTAAAGCCACGAGATAACCAAGAGTGGAGCCGATGGAGACGAGGATGTGTTACCGAAGTTCCTTCCCTTTGAGGGGAAGTACGTCTCCGTTGGAGCGGTGTGGAGGCACAATGCTCCCCAAGAATCCACTAGGGCCACCGTATCTCCTCACGCCCTCACACAATGCGAGATGCCGTGATTCCACTATTGGTGCCCTTGGAGGCGGTGACCGAACCTTTACAAACAAGGTTGGGGCAATCTCCACAACTCAATTGGAGGCTCCCAACGACACCACGAAGCTTCACCACAATGGACTATGGCTCCGCGGTGACCTCAACCGTCTAGGGTGCTCAAACACCCAAGAGTAACAAGATCCATAAGGGATTAGTGGGGGAATCAAATTTCTCTTGGTGGAAGTGTAGATCGGGGCCTTCTCAACCACTCCCAAGCAAATCAACAAATTTGATTGGCTAGGGAGTGAGATCGGGCGAAAATGGAGCTTAGAGCAACAATGGAGCTTAGGGTTGGAAGAGGTGGTCTACTCGAGGAAGAAGACACACCTTTTACAGCTTAGGACAAAGATCCAACCGTTATCCACCTACCAGCCCGCGACCAGACACAATGTGCTCGCCGTGGAACCGCGGAGGCGCTCGACCTTGAGGTTGTGGCCCGCCTCTGCTCGGGCCCGGGGCGCGTCCGGGGACCGCTGCGTGGCGAAATGGGCGCCAGGGAGCAGCGACGTTGAGAGACCTCTTTTTTTTCTTGTTGTTTGATTGATTGAGAGGGAGGGTTGGAACGGTTTTTAAAAGTTTTTATAAATGCGGGCCGGGCGGAGGAGTTCGAATTTCGCGTGCGCGAGAAGCGAAATTCATTGGTTGGTGGTTTGACCTGACTTTTGGCCACTTGCGCGCGCGCGTTTCCGGGGTGGGGTTGGCCTTTTCGAGGCATCAACACACGCTTTTTTCTTAGTACTCCTACTCCACTGTCCTTTTTACTCCGCATATAAGAATTGTTTGAAGTCAAACTTCGTGAAGCTCGATCATATTTATACAAAAAAAATATCAACATCTACAATACAAAAAGTTATAAGATATGAAAATTAAAGTCATGACGCATCTAATGATATCGATTTCACATTGTGAATGCTGGTATATTTTCCTATAAAGTTAGACAAATATTACGAGGCTTGACTTCAGACAAATCTTGTATGCGAGCTAAAAAGGACTGCAGTGAATACACAGAAGCATGCATATTATATATTGATAGAAGAAGAGCCCAAGATGGCCCATACAACGCCTTTCGGCACAATGCTACGCCGAGAGGTTAGCACCACGTTCACCACGACGACACTGGCACTTTGGCGAAGAGGTATAGCATAGAGCACACACGTCGTGTCACATCCGTATCCAATGCCTCAGAGCACGACCTCAAAACCAAACTAGATCAATGCACCCTCCGCTCTTAACGACTAGGAGATCAGCAAGTGGACAGCAGGAGCTAGCCTGACTTGGAAGACCTCTCAAGTGAGGCGTCAAAGATGGGGTATATTGCGCCCCGGATGCCCATGCCCATGGCAACAACCAACACGTGGCAACCCGGCGCCCCAAGCCTCACCGTCAAGGCAAACGAGGCAACCCACACCAGCTACTCCTCCAGAAGACACCCCAAGCACCCACGCAACATCTCCAAGGAGAGAGCGGCGTTGTGGCACCACCGCTGCTTGACTCGGCGAACCGGGCCTAGGGTTTGCCCCCGGCGCTTGATCAGGGGATGGACATGGCCATGACAACGCCTCCGGAGAGGAGACGGCACCCACAGGTGTCGTCGTTGCCCACAGCCACAGCCGCACACGGATTTCTCCTGGCCATGTTCATCAAGTCTCTGGAGCATAGCAAAGTGGGAAGGGGGAGCAAAGTTATCACCTTGGACCATCACCGTGGAGAGGGACTGAGGGAAGCCTCATGCCACCACCGTTGAGCCACAGATCGGACAGCTACTACCGCACACTGCCCAGATCTCGCACTGATATGTCTCAAACGTATCTATATATTTTTTATTTTTTCATGCTATTATAGTATCAATCTTGGATGTTTTATATGCAATTACATATCATTTTTTGGGACTACCTATTAACTTGTCAAGTTTCAGCTGCTGTTTTTTGCTTGTTTTCGGTTTACCAGAATATCAGTACCAAACGAAGTCCAATTGGCACAAAACTTTTTGGAGATTTTTTTTGGACAAAAGAGACCCTAGAAGGTTTGGAGGAGACCAGAAGATGGAGGAGTAGCCCACAAGGCACCAGGGCGTGCCCAGTGGGGGTCTGGTGATATAGACCGAACCTTGATGGCGAGATCCGAACTGTTGTTGCGGCCCGATCTTTCACGGTACTCCACCTCTAGTAGCAGCAGCCTCTCGCCCGCGCACGTGATGTACACGAAGTAGAGGTTTTGAACCTTGCGGCTCAGCACAAGAGAAACAATCTGGACGACGGCTCAGCACAAAGCTCGTTCAGTGGATGGCGGTGGCGGGCTCGCCCTTCTTCCTGGGGGCGGACTCGGGCTGCGCGCGACGGCGACCCTAGGCGTCTGGCGTGGCGGCGGAGATAGGACGCTGGAGCGGTGGCTCCAGGGCTTGTCGGCGGGGCTGCGCCTCCATGGCTGCCGGGGCAGCGTGGTGGTCAGCCATGGTGCGCGGTGGCGGCGGATCTGGGCGCCCCCTGCCCAGTTTTGTCCTGTTGTGGGTGGTGGCGGCCCGTGGTGTCGCCGGCGCTTGGCTGCGCTTCCGGGGTGGTTCTCCACTCCGACGTGTGGAGGTGGTCGTCGGCGCGGCAGGTGCGTCGGATCTGGGTGTGGCCAGATCTGTGGTTGGCGTTGTCGGGGTCGGCTTGTTCGGCTGCCGGTGTGCGCGGGCGGTGGGTTCTAGCGCCTGATCTGGCCGCAGTCATCCGGCCCTGATCAGTGGGCTTCTCTCCTGCGGGTTCCTGACGGTGCCGGCGTGGTTGCCGGGACCCTGGCCGCGGGTGAAGCTGGCAGAGGAGATCCAGATTGGGGTAAACCCCTTGGTCGACCCCGGTCGGCCGCGCCGACGACGACGCTCAAGGGCGCCGCTTTTCTTCTTGGAGACGCCGGTCTATGTCTGCTCCTGCATTTCCCCCTCTCTGCCTCTCGGGTGAAAACCCTAACTCCGGTGGGCGGCGGCGGCGTCCTTGATGCCGTGACCTTCCTGAAGGCGTCGCCTTGAGGGCTGAATGGTGGTGGGCACTGTGTGGGTCCTTGACGGTTGCTGGTGATGGGCACTGCTTCGGGGGAAACCCTAGGATCTGGTTCTCCAGATCGGACGATGGCGGTATTGCGGTGCCGTTTCTCTCCGGGGAGCATCGTTTGTGGAGCAGCGCTAGAAGACACAGGCAGGAGGTGGAGCGGCCCCATCTTGCACGGAGCTTCGGTGGAGTTGTCAAGTCATGCCTGGCCGACAGGTGCTTTGCTGAGCCATGCCTGGTTGGCATGTGCTACGCACGACAGCTCTTTCAGAGTCTTCGCGTCTGGACGGACGAGCGCAAGGCGATGGCGCCGTGGTGGCGTCGATGGATGTCCGGACTGGCAAGGAGGATACGGATTTATCTCCTGAAGATGGGTTAGTGGTCCGATGAAGATGGCGGCTTCTAAAACGTGTGCAGGTGGTGTGCGCTTTAGGTCTGCTGCACCGGTTGTTAGTCCCGATACGTTATGTGGGTGGATCGGCGACGACACTGGTTGTAGATATGGGGAGTGAGAGCACTCCTCATTATCGATTTTGTAGGTGTGAGTAGTGGCTTTGGACGATTTGATGTATGTTTCTTGTCAGACCTTTGTGGAATAATTAATAAATATGGCTGCATGCATCGATTGGTGTAAAAACACTCTTTTTTGCGAGAATAAGTAAAACCGCTTAGGCTGCCCGTAATGGGAGTATCATAGGTAGTATCATGCATGCCAACTAAGCAATTTTGATGAGGTGACATAGAATTAAATGAAAAAAGAGAGGCTTGAATATTATATCATGATACTGTATCATATTAAATGATGTGCTACTTTGTGTCATGCATGGCAATAAATGTAGTCCTTTATGATATCAACATATGATACTATGCATTAGAGATGTAGTATCATAGACTAATATCATATGCATGATACTAGTATATGATACTCCCCATTACAACCAGCCTTAGCATATCAAGGCGGCACGTTCTCACAGAGTCGGCACAATCAACTTGAATCGATCACTACGTTCCCTACAAGGTACGTATGTATCTTCTGTTGGAATTAATCACGTCTTGCATGTACGTAGCCGGGTAGGACTAGTTTTAGTGGCCGATTGGGTTTGCTGCTAGTACTAGCCTAGCTGCTATATATACAAGTAAACCCCCGTGTAAACTTTGTACCGTGGAGATCAATAAAGCAAAGACAAGGCTTGACATAAGCCTTTGGCAATAATCCAAATACTACGTGCGTGCGTTTGTTTTCCGGCGGCTCGCGGTTGTGTATGCGTGTGTGCTTTGGTGTTGCTTGCCGAAAGATCGATCGGGAGCAGACTAGCTAGTACAAGCTAGCTTTATACTACGGTGCGTCTTGGCGTAAAGTAAATCGCCGAGTTCGTCAGCGAGCTTCGTTCGTCGTCGTCGTTCGTCGTCGGTCGTATCGCCGTCGCCGAAAGTATTCGGCGCTGGGACTGGGCCAACAATTGGTATTTAAAGCAAGGTTGATCTCCTAGTAACGGGAGGTCATGTCGGATGACGAGAAGATCAAGCAGCTGGCGGAGTACTCCGGTGAGGCTAAAGTAATTGTTGTTCCGGTGAGATCGGAGTATCCATGATTCGACCGTGGGAACTTCGTTGTTTGGGCGACCATGATGGAGTGGGCGCTCGAGGCCAATGAGCTCTAGGAAGCCGTCGACCCCGGCGGTGACGAGTACCTGAAGGGTGATGCCTTGTATCGGAAGGATCGTCAAGCTATCATGCCGGTGGACGTGCAACGGCATCTAATCTCGAAGACATCAGCGAAGGAGGCATGGGACGCACTCAAGACATTGCATCTGGGGCACTCGCGTGTGCACGAGGCGAACTTGTAAACTTTGCTGAAAAGTTTTGAGAATCTGAGGATGGGAGAAGATGAGATGGTGGACGCTTTCACAATGAGAGTTGCCTCGATGGTGAATGGGATTCGCGGTCTCGGAGAGAAGTTGGAGGACATCTCCGTGGTTTACGTGCCGCCCCACCGCGCTACATGCCGATTGTGTCGGCGATCGAGCAATGCGTTGATCTCAAGACTCTCACTTTGGATGATCTGGTTGGTCGCTTCAAGGCCCATGATGAGCGGATGAAGTTGAGTTACGGTGATGAAAAACAGGATAAGTACCTGATGCTTACGCGTGCTCAGTGGCAGGCATTGGTTTCCGACAAGGCGTCCAGTAATGGCGGAAAGTACCGTCCCGCAAAGAACACCGACGAAGAGTCGGAGAAACCAAGGAAGAAAAAGTTCGACAAGAGAAAGATCCGCTACCACAACTGTAATCTGCTCGAACATTTCAAGTCGGAGTGTAAGAATCCCCCGAAGGAGAAGGCGCTCATGGCCTAGTTAGGTGATGAAAGTGACATGATGTTGATGTGCGAACTCATGGACAAGGTGGATCCAGTTTTTCAAACGTCGGATAAAAAAATTGTCGTGCTCCGTGAAGAAAAAGTTCACTCTTAAGATCGTTGTTTGGAAACCCGTGTCGATGATATGGACGCGGGGAGTAATTTTGAAAATTATGTCGAAGATACAGACTAATTCTGAAAATTATGTCGAAGATACAGACATAATGACATACGTGGTGTCAGAAGTCCATGAAAAGAATCGCACTAGTGTCGTGTCGCGGCGCAGACCAAGTGCGCTAGATAGCTGTGTAGCCCGCGCGGGTGCAGGCGATGCGTGCGATCGGCCAGGAGGGTCGATGCTACATAGTCCAAGCTAAGTACACAGCAGCGACGACACACAGGAAAGTGTTCTGGGCAACCGGCCAGATAGGCCATGTACCACCACATGGAGCAAAGTACGAGCAGGAGACGTGCCAGGAGGGCTGGGGCTAGTACGTGTTGGGTTAGGCCCATCACATGGATCAGTTCCAGAAGTCCAATGCACAGGGGCTGGAGTTGGAGGCAGCAATAGCAGCTCAACTGGCATCCCATTTCGGCTAGAACAAGGCCGAAGCCCATGTGGTTGTCCCCAAAGTGCATCTTTGTCAGATTCTGCTACTGCAACTGAAGCTTCGCCAAAAGCAGCGGGCGAAGCAAACGGAGATGCGTTGCTCCTGAAGGTACATGGAGCCGCGCAAGCAACGTCGCCTCCGACAGTAATGGAGGAAAGGTCACCACCACCTACACCTGCATTTTTACAGCCGGTGTTACACCCATATTTGGAGAAAACTCTTCGAACGCTTGACCCGGTAAAGAAGAAAAGGAGTGGGCCAACAATTGGTATCTAAAGCAAGGTTGATCTTCTAGTAACGGGAGGTCATGTTGGACGACGAGAAGACCAAGCAGCTCACAGAGTACTCCGGTGCGCTAAAGCAATTGCTGCTCCGGCGAGATCGGAGTATCCATGATTCGACTGTGGGAACTTCGTGGTGTGGGCGACCATGATGGAGTGGGCGCTCGAGGCCAATGAGCTTTGGGAAGCCGTCGACCCCGGCGGTGACGAGTACCTGAAGGGTGGTGCCTTGTATTGGAAGGATCGCCAGGCTATCACGGCCATCTGCTCGGTGATGCCGATGGACGTGCAACAACATCTTATCTCGAAGACATGCAACGAGGTGGGTGGCGGTATCTATCAAGCGCCGAGGAACCGGCAAAATTTGATCAGACTTGATCAGACGATGATTTCTCTTGGATTTGAGAAAGCCCCACTAGAGCATGCGATGTACAAGAGAGGTGAAGGAAGGGATCGTCTATTAGTTGGCATCTATGTCGACGACCTATTGATAACTGGAGCAGATGAATAGGTGATTGCAAAGTTCAAGCTACAAATGAAAGAGCTTTTCAAGATGGATGACCTAGGGCTATTGAGTTACTACCTCGGGATGGAGGAATGTCAAAGGCCGGAGGGGATCACACTGCTCCAAAAGGCATACGCAAGGAAGGTTCTTGAAAGCTGTGGCATGGAAGATTGCAATCCAGTTGATGCTTCAGTGAAACCACGTCTTGAGCTGAGCAAGAAGGAGATGGTGAAACTACTCGGCTATAGTGGTAGTGACAAGGAAGAAATTGTTGACGACCGTAAGAGTACCTCGGACGTGGCATGTTTCCTTGATGGAAGCATAGTAAGCTGGCTATCACAAAAGCATAAAGTGGTGACATCGACTTCAAGTGAAGCAGAGTGTTAAGGTGTGTGGCTAGGGAGGCTACACGGCGATCTCATGAATCGAGATATGAAACAAGTGATGCCCAATATTGACAATGAGTCTACGACTTTTCTATGCGAGGATCCAGTGCGGCGTGAAAGGAGCAAGCACGTTGATACGATGTATCATTACATAAAGGACTGCGTGGAAGAAGGGAAGACAAAGGTCAACTACATTTGCACCGATAATCAGCTGGCGGACATCCAGACCAAGGCCTTGGATCGAGAGAAGGTTTTGGAAATGCGAAAAAGGATCGGTGTCCGAGCTGTGACATGACGACGTCGTGATTAGGAAGGTGATTGTTGGAATTAATCACGTCTTGCATGTACGTAGCCGGGTAGGACTAGGTTTAGTGACCGAGTGCGTTTGCTGCTCGTACTAGCCTAGCTGCTATATATCTTCCCCTAATCAGTGGCGGACCCACCATTGGGGCGAGCTGGGGCGGCTGCCCCGGGTCGCCGGCGGCGGAGGATCGACCCCCAGCTACCTGTCTTTCCTCCGGCAGGCGTCACCGCGTCAGATTCATCAGAAGAACAGCGGCGGCGGCGTTTCCTTCCGTTCGTACGACAACTAAGGATCGAAGGGGTAAGTGACGGTGAGGGAGAAAGAGATTTGGGCCAGTGGACTGGGCTATGTTTCTAATTCTATAGGCCAGGCCCAAACAGACGTCTCTTCTTTCCTCGTGAAACAGAAAGAAAAAAAACCCAGTCCCTCGATCCAGAAATCTCATCGATTCGTTCCCCTCCATCCGCTCACGACCTAGACTGCTGGCTGCTGCGCCGCCGCGAGAGGCCAGGGGTTCCCGGGCGTGGGGGGCGGCGTCTGCATCAGCTCGCTGCTGCATCGGCAGGGGAGGGGCTGGGTACGTATACTGCAGCGGCGGGGGGCGGTGCTGGTGCTGGAGGTAGGGGCAGCCGGCCTGCGACGGAGGGCGGCAGTGGGGGGCAGTGCTAATACTGCGCCCACTGGCCGGAGTGCCCGTGATGGATTTAATGAGGTGTTGGATAGAAACATAGTTAAGATGAATGATCGATTTAGTGAAACTTCTACATGCTTGTTGAAGTGCATTGCTTGCCTTGATCCTAGAGACTCATTTAGCAACTTTGATCATGATAAGCTAGTTGAGCTTGCAAATATTTACTCAATTGATTTCTCTTCACAAGAGCACTATCTGTTAACTGATCAACTCCACATATGTATTGATGTGATAAAAAGAAGTACTGAATTCTTGGCTTGCAATAGTTTGAGTTCTCTTGCTCTCAAGTTGTGGTTCAAAGTAGACAACATCTGGTATTTCCATTGGTTTATCGGCTCATCAGACTTGCATTGACATTACCGGTGGCAACTACATCAGTTGAGAGGGTTTTCTCAGCCATGAATATTATAAAGACTGATCTTCGAAACAAGATGGGTGACAATTGGCTTAATGATTTGATGGTTTGCTTTGTTGAGCGCGAGATATTTGCTAAAATTAGTGATAAAGAGATTATGGTTCATTTTCATGCCTTGAAGAGCCGTCGAGGTCATCTACTAGTTTTAAATAGTCTTTTCATCCTTTTGTTGTTGAATGCTATGAGTTTTGGTTGAATATAGTTGCATTTGTAGCGAAAAAATTTAAACATTATATGTTCGCCCCGGCTAACTTCAATTCCTGGGTCCGCCACTGCCCCTAATTAATTATTAATAATAAAGCAAATAGTGTTTCTGGTCGTCCATCATTAAAACTGCCCCTAAAGTTGTAAATTATTACCCACCAATGCCACCGACAAGTGAGAAAAACGTTTGGTTTCTTATATTTTGTTTCATCTGCGGCGGGTATAGCTCAATAGGAAGAGATCCCCTCATATGCAATTACCATGCATCGAGCGCATTGGTTGGTACCTTCATCTACCCGCGCTAGAGGTTGTGGGTTCGATCCCTACCCTAACTCCAAATCTAACATGTCATATATGAAAATTCATCAAAAAAATGTGTAGATTCCAAATATTTCTTTATCATTAATTTTATATTTCAAATATGCCTTTATCATTAATTTTTAGAAATATGTTCAGGGTGCAAACTTAAATAATACGTTCTTTATATGATGAGATATTTTAGAAATGCCTATTCGATCCCTACCCTTTCCCTTTTTTCCAAAAGATCAAATACTTTTTGAAATTTTCATATCTTTCAAACCCTAACTCCAAATCTAACATGTCACATATGAAAATTCATCAGAAAAATGTGTAGATTCCAAATACTTCTTTATCATTAATTTTATATTTCAAATATGCCTTTATCATTAATTTTTAGAAATATGTTTAGGGTGCAAACTTAAATAATACGTTCTTTATATGATGAGATATTTTAGAAATGCCTATTACATATGCCTTTATAGATTGGTTGTTTTTGGTGGAGCTATCTGATATGTTTGCAACCAAATTAAGTCTTGAATTGAATTATGGTTGCAAACGCACATATATTTTTATATATGCAAACACATATATGACAAAAATAATGCTCTTATGCACATGCTATCATTGAATACTAAAATGTACTTTGCTATTTTCATTCTAATGCAATATTTTTTGGGCATCACCGAGAAACAACATCAAATGCATAAACATATACCCGCAGCTAGGTAGATATTTGTGTTGTATAATGAATTCTAAACACCTTGAGTACACTTCAAAAATCATCACACATTTATGTTTTTTCACAACACCACTTAGCATGTTGCTTGTTGCGTGGCATCACAAAAGATTTCAAGGGATTTGCTATGTCGTCAAGTGTGTGTATGAGGGATGAATTTTTTTTCTCTCATTGCAACGCACGGGTATGTTTGCTAGTACAAGTAAACCCCCGTGTAAACTTTGTACCGTGGAGATCAATAAAGCAAAGACAAGGCTTGATATGAGCCTGCTTTGGTGTTGCTTGCCGAAAGATCGATCGGGAGCAGACTAGCTAGTACAAGCTAGCTTTATACTATGGTGCGTCTCGGCGTAAAGTAAATCGCCGAGTTCGTCAGCGAGCTTCGTTCGTCGTCGGTCGTATCGCCGTCGCCGGAAGTACTCGGCATCGGGACTGAGCCAACATCCTCATGCTCAACATCACATCCAATGAACTTATGCCTCGACAGACATATGTGCGGGCAATGTCGGCAAAACTATGCATCCTCCATTTGTCTCTTTTCTCCAATCACCTCAAATCTTCTTGTCACACTTCTCATACATGAATCATATACTCCCCCCGATCCATATTACTTTTTGCTCAAACAGATGTATCTAGAAATATTTCAGTGCTAGATTGATCCGTTTGAGCGACACGTAATATGGATCGAAGGGAGTACCATTCCTACAACTTTTATAAACATCATAATAAAACACCCAGAATAAAAATTAATTTTGCAATTATATGAATTGAAGACATGATTAGTTATTGCTCTAATATGTATCGTCTTTGGGCAGAAATAAAAACTACCTTGTTTGTTCGAACTAACGCATTCGAAAAATCAAAATAAGTTAGAATATTATCATATGCCTTCAGAATATATGCTCATTAAACTGATCAAAACATTTCGTTGGTTCTATTTTAACTAGAGAAACTAAAATATTGCCAAATCATAGCCATAATTAACACCACATAATGCAATCAGTCTATCACTGGACAGGCATATTAACAACCCATTCTAAACAAGTTGCTTTAAAACTTCCACACTGCAGTTGTCGTCCACAATTATTAACAAATAGTGTCAAAATTTTCATTAAAATTTTCGATGACAGGGTATACAAATATTATTCATAATGGATATTAGTATTATGTAATACTTCAAATAATATCCTACCGAGTAATATTATAATGTCATTCACAATGATACTTACATTATTATTAATTATAAAAATGGTTAAACTTAAAATAATGCTTAAATCACATATATAACTACAAAAAATTACCAATTCCGAAATATTGTGCAAACCCAAAAACATACCTCGGCCTTTGGAAAAATTCAGCTCGGGTAGACAGGAAAAAACTAAAATAGCCATCAGAAACCATAAGTTCAATTAAGCACAATATTTAGATTTGTATGTTAAAACATTATTTTCCAATTAAAACTACACATTAGTTTTAGTCAAATAATCAAAATTGATAATTGAGAAAAATTCATATATCTAATAATAATTTGCATTAAAAACCTCTGAATTCTCATGATTTACCGCATCTGCTTTCTTTTTAATAACAAGAAGACTTAATTTTTCTGTAAATGGAATAGTATTTATACTAACCTTTTATAGTTGTCTATACTTTATTTTGCTCACCTACGATCCTCATTAATATATTTATCATCTGCTTTTGCTTACCATAATTACATGTAACAATATTGTTATTAACATAAGGCGTTGTTTTTACAAGGTTCTTGAAGGAAATATGCCCTAGAGGCAATAATAAAGTTATTATTTATTTCCTTATATCATGATAAATGTTTATTATTCATGCTAGAATTGTATTAACTGAAAACATAATACATGTGTGAATACATAGACAAACAGAGTGTCACTAGTATGCCTCTACTTGACTAGCTCGTTAATCAAAGATGGTTATGTTTCCTAACCATGGACAAAGAGTTGTTATTTGATTAACGGGATCACATCATTAGTTCAATGATCTGATTGACATGACCCATTCCATTAGCTTAACACCCGATCGTTTAGTATGTTGCTATTGCTTTCTTCATGACTTATACATGTTCCTATGACTATGAGATTATGCAACTCCCGTTTGCCGGAGGAACACTTTGTGTGCTACCAAACGTCACAACATAACTGGGTGATTATAAAGGAGCTCTACAGGTGTCTCCAAAGGTACATGTTGGGTTGGCGTATTTCGAGATTAGGATTTGTCACTCCGAATGTCGGAGAGGTATCTCTGGGCCCTGTCGGTAATGCACATCACTTAAGCCTTGCAAGCATTGCAACTAATGAGTTAGTTGCGGGATGATGTATTATGGAACGAGTAAAGAGACTTGCCGGTAACGAGATTGAACTAGGTATTGGATACCGACGATCGAATCCCGGGCAAGTAACATACCGATGACAAAGGGAACAACGTATGTTGTTATGCGGTCTGACCGATAAAAGATCTTCGTAGAATATGTAGGAACCAATATGGGCATCCAGGTCCCGCTATTGGTTATTGACCGGAGACGTGTCTCGGTCATGTCTACATTGTTCTCGAACCGTAGGGTCCGCACGCTTAAGGTTTCGATGACAGTTATATTATGAGTTTATGCGTTTTGATGTACCGAAGGTTGTTCGGAGTCCCAGATGTGATCACGGACATGACGAGGAGTCTCGAAATGGTCGAGACATAAAGATTGATATATTGGAAGCCTATGTTTGGATATCGGAAGTGTTCCGGGTGAAATCGGGATTTTACCGGAGTACCGGGAGGTTACCGGAACCCCCCGGGAGGTATATGGGCCTTAGTGGGCCTTAGTGGAAGAGAGGAGAGGTGGCCAGAGATGGGCCGCGCGCCTCTCCCCCCTTGGTCCGAATAGGACAAGGAGAGGGGGCCGGCCCCCCTTCCTCCTCTCTCTCCTCTTTCCCCCCTCCACGAATCCTATTCCAACTAGGAAAGGGGGGGATTCCTACTCCCGGAGGGAGTAGGACTCCTCCTGGCGCGCCTCCTCTTGGCCGGCCGGCCCCCCCTTTGAGCCTTTATATACGGAGGCAGGGGCACCCCCTAGAGAGACAAGTTGATCCACGTGATCATATTCTTAGCCGTGTGCGGTGCCCCCTTCCACCATAATCCTCGATAATATTGTAGCAGTGCTTAGGCGAAGCCCTGCGATGGTAGAACATCAAGATCATCACCACGCCGTCGTGCTGACGGAACTCTTCCCCGACACTTTGCTGGATCGGAGTCCGGGGATCGTCATCGAGCTGAACGTGTGCTAGAACTCGGAGGTGCCGTAGTTTCGGTGCTTGATTGGTCGGGCCGTGAAGACGTACGACTACATCAACTGCGTTGTGCTAACACTTCCGCTGTCGATCTACAAGGGTACGTAGATCACACTCTCCCCTCGTTGCTATACATCACCATGATCTTGCATGTGCGTAGGAATTTTTTTGAAATTACTACGTTCCCCAACAGTGGTATCAGAGCCCTAGGTTTTATATGTTGATGTTATATGCACGAGTAGAACACAAGTGAGTTGTGGGCGATGTAAGTCATACTGCTTACCAGCATGTCATACTTTGGTTCGGCGGTATTGTTGGACGAAGCGGCCCGGACCGACATTACGCGTACGCTTACGCGAGACCGGTTCTCCCGACGTGCTTTGCACATAGGTGGCTTGCGGGTGACAGTTTCTCCAACTTTAGTTGAACTGAGTGTGGCTACGCCCGGTCCTTGCGAAGGTTAAAACAGCACCAACTTGACAAACTATCGTTGTGGTTTTGATGCGTAGGTAAGATTGGTTCTTGCTTAAGCCCGTAGCAGCCACGTAAAAATTGCAACAACAAAGTAGAGGACGTCTAACTTGTTTTTGCAGGACATGTTGTGATGTGATATGGTCAAGACATGATGCTAAATTTTATTGTATGAGATGATCATGTTTTGTAACCGAGTTATCGGCAACTGGCAGGAGCCATATGGTTGTCGCTTTATTGTATGCAATGCAATCGCGCTGTAATGCTTTACTTTATCACTAAGCGGTAGCGATAGTCGTGGAAGCATAAGATTGGCGAGACGACAACGATGCTACGATGGAGATCAAGGTGTCGCGCCGGTGACGATGGTGATCACGACGGTGCTTCGGAGATGGAGATCACAAGCACAAGATGATGATGGCCATATCATATCACTTATATTGATTGCATGTGATGTTTATCTTTTATGCATCTTATCTTGCTTTGATTGACGGTAGCATTATAAGATGATCTCTCACTAAATTATCAAGAAGTGTTCTCCCTGAGTATGCACCGTTGCAAAAGTTCTTCGTGCTGAGACACTACGTGATGATCGGGTGTGATAGGCTCTACGTTCAAATACAACGGGTGCAAAACAGTTGCACACACGGAATACTCAGGTTATACTTGATGAGCCAAGCATATACAGATATGGCCTCGGAATACGGAGACCGAAAGGTCGAGAGTGAATCATATAGTAGATATGATCAACATAGTGATGTTCACCAATGAAACTACTCCATCTCACATGATGATCGGACATGGTTTAGTTGATTTGGATCACGTAATCACTTAGAGGATTAGAGGGATGTCTATCTAAGTGGGAGTTCTTAAGTAATATTATTAAATTGAACTTAAATTTATCATGAACTTAGTCCTGGTAGTATTTTGCAAATCATGTTGTAGATCAATAGCTCGCGTTGTTGCTTCCCTGTGTTTATTTTGATATGTTCCTAGAGAAAATTGTGTTGAAAGATGTTAGTAGCAATGATGCGGATTGGATTCGTGATCTGAGGTTTATCCTCATTGCTGCACAGAAGAATTATGTCCTTGATGCATCGCTAGGTGACAGACCTATTGCAGGAGCAGATGCAGACGTTATGAATGATTGGCTAGCTCAATATGATAACTACTTGATAGTTTAGTGCACCATGCTTAACAGCTTAGAATCGGGACTTCAAAGACGTTTTGAACGTCATGGACCATATGAGATGTTCCAGGAGTTGAAGTTAATATTTCAAGCAAATACCCGAGTTGAGAGATATGAAGTCTCCAACAAGTTCTATAGCTAAAAGATGGAGGAGAATCACTCAAGCAGTGAGCATGTGCTCAGATGGTCTGGGTACTACAATCGCTTGAATCAAGTGGGAGTTAATCTTCCAGATAAAATAGTGATTGACAGGATTCTCTAGTCACCATCACCAAGTTAGTAGAACTTCGTGATGAACTATAATATGCAAGGGATAACGGAAACGATTCCCAAGCTCTTCGTAATGCTGAAATTGACGAAGGTAGAAATCGAGAAAAACATCAAGTGTTGATGGTAGACAAGACCACTAGTTTCAAGAAAAGGGCAGAGGGAAGAAGGGGAACTTCAAGAAGAACAGCAAGCAAGTTGCTGCTCAAGTGAAGAAGCCCAAGTCTGGTCCTAAGCCTGAGACTAAGTGCTTCTACTGCAAAGGGACTGGTCACTGAACGCGGAACTACCCCAAGTGATTGGCGGATAAGAAGGATGGCAAAGTGAACATAAGTATATTTGATATACATGTTATTGATGTGTACTTTACTAGTGTTTACAGCAACCCCTCAGTATTTGATACTAGTTCAGTTGCTAAGATTAGTAACTCGAAACGGGAGTTGCAGAATAAACATAGACTAGTTAAGGGTGAAGTGACGATGTGTGTTGGAAGTGGTTCCAAGATTGATATGATCATCATCGCACACTCCCTATACTTTCGGGATTAGTGTTGAACCTAAATAAGTGTTATTTGATGTTTGCGTTGAGCATGAATATGATTTGATCATGTTTATTGTAATACGATTATTCATTTAAGTAAGAGAATAAATTGTTGTTCTGTTTACATGAATAAAACCTTATATGGTTACACACCCAATGAAAATAGTTCGTTGGATCTCGATCGTAGTAATACACATAATCATAATATTGAAACCAAAAGATGCAAAGTTAAAAATGATAGTGCAACTTATTTGTGGCACTGCCGTTTAAGTCATATTGGTGTAAAGCGCATGAAGAAACTCCATGCTGATGGACTTTTGGAATCACTTGATTATGAATCACTTGATGCTTGCGAACCATGCCTTATGGGCAACATGACTAAAACGCCGTTCTCCAGAACAATGAAGCAAGCAACAGATTTGTTGGAAATCATACATACTGATGTATGTGGTCCGATGAGTATTAAGGCTTGCAGCAGGTATCATTATTTTCTGACCTTCACAGATGATTTGAGCAGATATGGGGATATGTACTTGATGAAACATAAGTCTAAAACATTTGAGCAGTTCAAAGAATTTCAGAGTGAAGTGGAAAATCATCATGACAAGAAAATAAAAGTTTCTACGATATGATCGCAGAGGTAAAATATTTGAGTTACGAGTTTGACCTTCAATTAAAACAATGTGAAATAGTTTCACTACTCACGCCACCTGGAACACCATAGTGTAATGGTGTGTCCGAACGTCATAACCATACTTTATTAGATATAGTGCGATCTATGATGTCTCTTACCGATCTACCACTATCGTTTTGGGGTTATGCATTAGAGACAGCTGCATTCACGTTAAATAGGGCACCATCTAAATCCGTTGAGACGACACCGTGTGAACTATGGTTTGGCAAGAAACCTAAGCTGTCGTTTCTTAAAGTTTAGAGTTGCGATGCTTATGTGAAAAAGTTTCATCTCGATAAGCTCAAACTCAAATCGGAGAAATATGTCTTCATAGGATACCCAAAGGAGACAGTTGGGTACACCTTCTATCACAGATCCGAAGGCAAGACATTCGTTGCTAAGAATGGATCCTTTCTAGAGAAGGAGTTTCTCTCGAAAGAAGTGAGTGGTAGGAAAGTAGAAAACTTGATAAGGTAATTGTACCTTCTCCCTTATTGGAAAATAGTTCATCACAGAAATCTGTTCCTGTGATTACTACACCAATTAGTGAGGAAGCTAATGATGACGATCATGTAACTTCAGATCAAGTTACTACCGAATCTCGTAGGTAAACCAGAGTGAGATCCGCACCAGAGTGGTACGGTAATCCTATTCTGGAGGTCATGTTACTTGACCATGACGAACCTACGAACTATGAGGAAGCGATGATGAGCCCAGATTCCGATAAATGGCTTGAGGCCATGAAATCTGAGATAGGATCCATGTATGAGAACAAAGTGTGGACTTTGGTGGACTTGCCCGAGGATCGGCAAGCCATTGATAATAAATGGATCTTCAAGAGGAAGACGGACACGGATAGTAGTATTACTATCTACAAAGCTAGAATTGTCGCAAAAGGTTTTCGACAAGTTCAAGGTGTTGACTACGATGAGAGTTTCTCACTCGTATCTATGCTTAAGTCTGTCCGAATCATGTTAGCAATTGCCGCATTTTATGAAATCTGGCAAATGGATAAACAAAACTGCATTTCTTAATGGATTTATTAAAGAAGAGTTGTATGTGATGCAACAAGATGGTTTTGTCAATCCTAAAGGTGCTAACAAAATATGCAAGCTCCAGCGATCCATTTATGGACTGGTGCAAGCATCTCGGAGTTGGAATATACGCCTTGATAAGTTGATCAAAGCATATAGTTTTATACAGACTTGCGGTGAAGCCTGTATTTACAAGAAAGTGAGTGGGAGCACTACAACATTTCTGATAAGTATATGTGAATGACATATTGTTGATCGGAAATAATGTAGAATTATTCTGCAAAGCATAAAGGAGTGTTTGAAAGGAGTTTTTCAAAGAAAGACCTCGGTGAAGCTGCTTACATATTGAGTATCAAGATCTATAGAGATAGATCAAGACGCTTGATAAGTTTTTTCAATGAGTACATACCTTGACAAGATTTTGAAGTAGTTCAAAATGGAACAGTCAAAGAAAAAGTTTCTTGCCTGTGTTACAAGGTGTGAAGTTGAGTAAGACTCAAAGCCCGACCACGGCAGAAGATAGAAAGAGAATGAAAGTCATTCCCTATGCCTCAGTCATAGGTTCTATAAAGTATGCCATGCTGTGTACCAGATCTATTGTATACCATACACTGTGTTAAGAGAGGGAGTACAATAGTGATCTAGGAGTAGATCAATGGACAGCGGTCAAAATTATCCTTACTGGAATAAGGATATGTTTCTCGATTACGGAGGTGACAAAAGGTTCGTCGTAAAGGGTTACGTCGATGCAAGTTTTGACACTGATCCAGATGACTCTAAGTCTCAATCTGGATACATATTGAAAGTGGGAGCAATTAGCTAGAGTAGCTCCATGCAGAGCATTGTTGACATAGAAATTTGCAAAATACATGCGGATCTGAATGTGGCAGACCCGTTAACTAAACTTCTCTCACAAGCAAAACATGATCACTTTTTGGGTCTTAATCAAACAGCGATGTGAACTAGATTATTGAATCTAGTAAACCCTTTGGGTGTTAGTCATGTGGAGATGTGAACCAATCACATAAAGATGTGAACTATTGATGTTAAATCACATGGCGATGCGATCTAGATTATTGACTCTAGTGCAAGTGGGAGACTGAAGGAAATATGCCCTAGAGGCAATAATAAAGTTATTATTTATTTCCTTATATCATGATAAATGTTTATTATTCATGCTAGAATTGTATTAACCGGAAACATAATACATGTGTTAATACATAGACAAACAGAGTGTCACTAGTATGCCTCTACTTGACTAGCTCGTTAATCAAAGATGGTTATGTTTCCTAACCATGGACAAAGAGTTGTTATTTGATTAACGGGATCACATCATTAGTTGAATGATCTGATTGACATGACCCATTCCATTAGCTTACCACCCGATCGTTTAGTATGTTGCTATTGCTTTCTTCATGACTTATACATGTTCCTATGACTATGAGATTATGCAACTCCCGTTTGCCGGAGGAACACTTTGTGTGCTACCAAACGTCACAACGTAACTGGGTGATTATAAAGGAGCTCTACAGGTGTCTCCAAAGGTACATGTTGGGTTGACGTATTTCGAGATTAGGATTTGTCACTCCGAATGTCGGAGAGGTATCTCTGGGCCCTCTCGGTAATGCACATCACTTAAGCATTGCAACTAATGAGTTAGTTGCGGGATGATGTATTACGGAACGAGTAAAGAGACTTGTCGGTAACGAGATTGAACTAGGTATTGGATACCGATGATCGAATCTCGTGCAAGTAACATACCGATGACAAAGGGAACAACGTATGTTGTTATGCGGTCTGACCGATAAAAGATCTTCGTAGAATATGTAGGAACCAATATGGGCATCCAGGTCCCGCTATTGGTTATTGACCGGAGACGTGTCTCGGTCATGTCTACATTGTTCTCGAACCCGTAGGGTCCGCACACTTAAGGTTTCGATGACAGTTATATTATGAGTTTATGCGTTTTGATGTACCGAAGGTTGTTCGGAGTCCCAGATGTGATCACGGACATGACGAGGAGTCTCGAAATGGTCTCGATTTAAATCCATGAAAGATATATAAAAGGTAAAAATCATGTGTCTCGATAGATTAACTTGTGCCTTGAATACATTATATTATATACATTTGTACACATGCAAGTATTTTTTTTGTTTCCTTGAAGATCTTCGTAAGATTCATAATGCATAATACCAAAAAGATGTATATCTTGAAAGCGGTTTCCAGAGTGTGATTAGGTAACCAATAAAAGATTCCCGGTAGAATGGTGTTTAACAGAAGTTTCTATTGATTTTGGCCGTTTTAATTGGGTTTATCATGAACCAATGTGTCTTGCATGTTTCAATAGAGTCAATATTATTACAACAAGTAGTAGTCAGATTTTAGCCCAAAAATATACATGTGAACATGGTTCCATAGAGGAGGTGCTGTAATACTTGATTGCTCATGGCATAAATGGCCGGAGCCTACATTTCAACTAATCGTTAGCAGAAACACTGCATTTGTAACTAGGATCGGAAGATTGGAACAATACATATGTACATAGAGGTGAACCCCCCCCCCCTCCCCCTTACACATACATATGTTCACAGAGGTCCCCTCTATGTTTACTCAGAAAAAAACATAGAGGTGACCCTTTTTGAATTTGAGGAGAACACGTGGAAAACAACCCCGCCGACGATCGTCGACACTCGACCCCTAGGCCTTTCTTCCATCCCACCGTCATCCACAAAAAAAAAGAGAAGCCAACTGACAGACGGGGCTTGCCTGCTTCCTGTTGGAATATTTGTAATCCAATCGCACTAGTTGTTTAGGTTTATTTTCAGCAAATAAACCGGAGCATGTAACGTGAGCTTGTTCACGGCTGAATCGGAGCAGTAGCTCGGTAGTTAGCACGATGCTTTGTGCATGGTCAAGGACGTGGGGGTGGCGCGTCAGATTAGCTTGGTCGTGGCACCAACTTAGGATCAATTCTGTTAGACAGTTGAGCCGTTAAAAAAACGAGAAACCAGAAAAGCTGCAACAGTTTACGCAGCGCAAAAGAACTTCTCGTGTATGTGTTCATCCTGTGAGCCCTTCCCTTCCTCTCCTACAACACTCCCGTCTCCATGTCCCATCTGTGCTCCCTGCTCTTCTTCCTTCCGAAAGCAGAGCACCACCTACTAAGATAGAGCAGATCAGAGCAGAGCGCACTACACATGGCCGTGGCCGGCCGTCCTCCAAAGCCACGGCCATCCCGTGCCACCTAACCAGCCAGCCAACGCCCCCGATCGGCGCCACGTCGACTCGTTCGTGGAGGTGAAGTTCGACGGGCAGCGGCTTCTATGTTTTGTTTTGTCGGGCTATAGAACTATGAACCATCGTCCAGATTTATTAAGAATTATTATTACACTCAGCGACCCGTTCGCACACGAACACGTCACGTTTACCCTCAACGCCGGGGTGATGCACCGCAGCTCACGTCGAAGGAGACCCGACCGACAGCGCGATACGCAAGACAGTCGACAGACGCTTTTGCAGACCCGAAACTCCACATCCCCGGGAGGGACCCCGTCAGGGAGTGCGACGGCTATGGGCTGTCCTAGGTCGATTCGCTCGTCCCTAGAGCCTCGGGATTCGCAGCTCTCAAATTCAAGGAACAGCGAAGAACGAGAGAGAAAAACGGTAAAGAGATAAAACGTAGATGAAAAAGTAGTATATTGATTTGTTCGATTGTGTGTTGTTTCAATCGGCCGTCACTCCCAACATATATAAGAGGCGGCTGGACTTCCCGTACAAGCAAAGGATTTATCTAGGCTTTCCTTACAAAAAAAACATATCAATTCACGTTCAAAACCCTAGTCAAATTCGGACTGGTTTTATCCGAACTTTTCAAAACTGTTCGGTTTAAACTGGTTGTACTTTGAGGGTCCTTTTTGTGGTGACAAACGACCTCGGATGGAAACGAGCCCAAAAGCAATCTTGACCGTTTCGACGAGACGAACATCTTTCATGTTGAACGTTTTTTTTATAAGAGGTCATCTCGAGGGTCAAATCGCTCGTGCAAAACAGCTAATTACTCACGCAGCTCATCAGACATACCCACATATGTGTCTGGTTCCGGGCGTCATATTTTGCTAGCTGGAGGGTCTCGCTATACGGGCTCTAACTTCTGCATATGACCTCGGATTGAGACGATCTTTATATCAAAATCGATCATTTCGACGAGACGCACAACTTTCTTGTTGAAACTTTCTCCATTTGAAACCATATTCATTGGGTTACTGGACATCCTTTAATCTGGTGTCGACATGAGGATCTCTGAACTTGTCATAACTTTTACATTCAAACTCCCTTTTAGCCCATCTTCATATTCATCTTCATCTTCTCGAAAAGAGCCATTTCATGATGACTTTCAATAGTAAGTTTGAATTAATCTTTCATAGCTTCAAGCCACTCTTTATAAACGTGCCACTTTTGAGCGTCAACACATGGCTCCCTGTTTTTCGGCAAAGCTAGCGTGCCGAAAAATAAATTGTACCAAGTTTGTTCTAAGGACGATGTCAACACTCCATCGACCATTTATATGTTCTTAGGGCAATGGGTATATATCGGCCATGTTTATGCTAAGGGCGATAGTTATTTATCGGCCGTTGCCTATCTAGGCTTGTTGCCACACACTTGGGTGGTACTTCTTTAAATATTTTCCATTGAGAGCTCAAGGTAACAATGCCCCTTGTATGGATTCCACCAAATATGAATTTCCAGGAACTACTCTTGTAATCCTAAAAGGACCTTCCCAACTTGGAGACCACTTCCTGAATTTTCTGTCTTTCGAACCAATTGATAGAATCACCTTCCACACAAGATCGCCAACTTGAAAAGTCTTCAACTTGACCTTTTTATTGTAAGCTCTTGCCACCCTCAACTTATCTCTCTCTATGGCCTCCAGAGCAGCCAAACATTTATCAGCGACTTCATCAATATTGTCCATCATCAAGTTATAAAAGTCCACCGCCGATAAATCATTCTGTTTGACTATTCTCAAAGCATTCAAATTCACTTTCACTAGTAAAACGGCCTCTTGACCATATACGAGCTCCTATGGAGTTACCTTTGTAGCCCCATGCCTTGAGATTCTGTGCGCCCACAAAGCTTCGGACAGTAGCTCATGTCATCTCCTTGAATTATCCTCAATCTTCTTCTTGATGAGTTTGATTAAAATTTTATTGCTAGACTCAGCCTGTCCATTGGCTTGAGCATAATATGGAGAGGAATTGAGCAACTTTATGTTATAAGATTCGGCAAATTCTCTGACTTGGTGTGACATAAAAGATGAGCCTTGATCTGTAGTCAACATTTGAGGAATGCCGAATCTATGAATAATGTGCTCGGTTATGAATTTAATTACCTCCACATGTGTCATGTTCTTGAGAGGTAATGCTTCAGACCATTTAGTGAAATAATCGGCTGCCACCAATACGAACCGATGCCCCATTTGAGGAAGACATATGAATTTGTCCAATAAAGTCTAAACCCCATCCCTTGAAAGGCCATGGCTTGATAATGGGATGTAACATAGCAGCAGGAGCCAACTGAATATCACCAAATTTTTGACAAGCTTCACACCCTTTGTAATATCTGAAGCAATCATTAATCATAGTCGGCCAATAAAATCCAGCACGTCGTAGCAACCATTTCATCTTGGGAGCCGACTGATGAGTGCCACAAATACCTTCATAGACCTACCCCATAGCAACTCTCGCTTGGTCCTCGTCCAAGCACTTTAGAAGAACATCATCAATCGTTCGGCGATAGAGACCATCATCTCTCATTGTGTATTTAAAAGCCATACGCCGAACAGCCCTGTCCACCCTTCTACTAGGATCACGCAAATAATCAACAATGGGTTTCCTCCAGTCTTGATTTTCTCCTGCATTGAATATTTCATTTGTGGCCGAAACGGTGGGCTCCGGTTCGGCCTCCCCTCTGTTGGCAAGACTAGACATCGGCCTTTGAGAAATATGAAACATGCCATGATCCACATGATAGCCGGATGCTTGTTGTGCCAACCCATTTGCTTTCGAGTTGTCATGTCTAGATATATGAGCAATGCTAAAATAATCCAAAGTAGAAATTATATCTAGACACTTATCAAGATAAACATTAAGTGATTCGTCAAAACACTGAAAAACTTTGGATATTTGCTGCACTACTAATAACGAATCACCAAAAGCCTCACTATGTGTAGCACCTATGGCAAGCAACATCTCTAAGTCGAATAACAATGCTTCATATTTGGCTTGATTATTTGTGCAAAAAATATTCTAAGCAGCACGAGGCTTCAAAAACAGCACCATGAGGAGATATATAAATAATACCAACACCTTGGCCATTGTTACAAACCGAACCATCAAAATATAATCTCCATGGTACTAACGAGACCAGGTTTATATCAATATCATGCTTGTCATCAATCCGATGCTCAACAATAAAATTAGCAACGATTTGGCCTTTCATGGATTTTAGAGATTCATAAGCCAAATCATATTCAATTAAAGCATAAGCCCACTTGCCAATTCTACCACTAAGAATTGGCCTATGCAACATGTACTTGATGACATCGGTTTGACAAGCTACAATGCAAGTACTAGGCACTAGGTAATGTCTCAATTTTGTACAAGCATAATATAAGCATAAGCATAATTTCTCAATAAATGTATACCTTGTCTCGGCGTCCAATAAGCTTCGGCTTAAATAAGTAATAACATGCTCCTTCCCTTCGGTCTCTTGAGTTAAACAGCACCAATAACACCTTCTTCCGCTGCAATGTAAAGTCTAAATGGCTCCCTGTGCCTGGGCGCTTTCATAACCGGAGGAGTGCACAAATATTTCTTAATTATATCAAATGCCTCTTGCTCTTGCTATTTTGCCCCCCAAGTAAAATCAACATCATTCTTTAACCGAAGTATAGGAGTAAATGCATCAACCTTCCCTAATAGATTGACTATGAACCTCCTCAAATAATTGACCTTGCCAAGGAATTTTTGCATATCTCTCTTGCATGTTGGAGCCTCTACTTTTTGTATAGCTTCTATCTTTTTGGGATCAATTTCCACGCCATCTTCATGAATAATGAAACCCAGAAACTTCCCAGCCGATACAGCAAAGGCACACTTCAAAGGATTCATTTTCAGCCCATATTTCTTCATTCTTTCAAAAGCTAAGCGCAAATCGGCTACATGAGATTCAAAAGCATCCGATTTGATAACAATATCATCAATATAAACCTCAAGTATAACACTAAGTAAATCATGAAAAATTAAATTCATAGCCCTTTGATACGTGGCACCGGCATTTTTTAATCCAAAGGTCATCATTGTCCACTCAAATAAACCAAGGAAACCGGGACATCGAAAAGCCGTTGTGGACATGTCCTCTTCGGCCATAAAAATCTGATTATACCCCGCATTACCATCAAGAAAGCTAATGACCTTATGTCCAGAAGCATCATTAATAAGCATATCGGCTATTGGCATAGGATACTCATCTTTAGGTGTAGCTCTATTCAAATATCTGAAATCAATGCACACCCTCAACTTGTCGGAGCCTTTCTTGTCTACTGGTACAATGTTAGAAATCCACTCGGCATACCTGGAAGTTCTAATAAAATTAGCTTTAAGCAAACGACCGATCTCTTCCTTGATCTGGTCATACGTTTTTGGATTAAACTTTCTGGCCAATTGCTTATATGGCCTAAAACCGGCCTTTATAGGTAACCGATGCTCCACTAGCTCTCGGCTTAAACCTGGCATCTCATGATATTCCCATGCAAAGCAACAAACATATTCTTTTAATAGCTCGATCAACTTATCCTTATGATCGGCTCTTAAATTTTCGTTTACAAATGTCGGCCTAGGAATTGAACCATCCCCTATATCTATCTCTTCTAATGGATCTGCCGATGTAAAACCTTGTCCTAGTTTATGCATATCATCTAACTCTTCTATGGACTCATACATATCGTTCTCATCGGACCGATATTCTACAAGATGTTTCTGTAACCACTCTGAGTTAGGATCCATTTAAATACATCATACCTTGGAGCCGATTACCGCCAACCGGCTTTAAAGAAACGGGCACAAAACCACTTTTTGTGGCGCTAAGAAAATCATATTCTGATAAGTCGCGCCCCGTTAGGCAAGTAGCATTGGGATGTTGCCAATCCACCGATGCATCGGCCAAAGCAACACAAGCCGAATTATCCGCATGAATGACTTCTACTTCATCATCAACCCATTGAATTAAAACCTGGTGCATAGTAGATGGCACACATTGGTTTGCATGAACCCAATCGCAGCCTAATATCACATTGTAGTTACCTTGCACCTCGGCGACAAAGAAGGCGGTAGCCAAAGTTTTGCTTCCCACCATAAGCTCCACATACATTACACCTTTGGCTTCAGTTTTCTCTTTGCCTTCAAATCCATTAAGCACCATGTTGGTCTTTATTAACTCTTCATCATGCAGCCCCAATTTTTTGAAAACCGAACATGGCATAAGATTAACCACAACACCACCATCGACAAGCATTCTAGCAACCGGCGATCCATTAATATGACCTTTAAGGAACAATGGCTTCAAGTGCGTCACCGGTACTTTTGGCTTCTCGAATATAGCATTTTTAGGACCAAAATCTAGCTGAGCTACTTCCCCTTATTCATCTATAGCATGAAATTCAGCGGGTAAGTAATACACCATATTAATATCCATACCTTCATGAACCGGTGTAGACTCATAATCAAGCATTTCATCTTCTTCCGCAAGCATGTTCACTGACTCTGAAATATCTTCAAGGGAAGAGGAAGTAGCAGGCAAAGTGGACGATGTAATAGTAGCCGCATTGTCCTCCGTTGGTGGTGTAGGTGTTGCTATGATCAATGCAAAAGCTGCTATGTTTTCCTTTTGCTTTGGCCTCCACACTTGTTTTGGGGGTACCATGGGACGTCTTTCATTGAAAAATTTATCCCTTAGTTTTTCTGCTTCTTGTTCCTCCTTCTCATGACTCCTCATGCGCTGCAATCTCCTTTTTTGCGCCTTGGTCAGACTGGAAGGACACCACTTAGGCTGAGTATATTTTGGATCCCTTGACTTGGCCTTGCTTGTGCTAGCTTTATGATCATTAGCCATGGGACCCTGCTGGACAGCAGCCACATCTTTATTAGAATCAGCCGGATTATCACCAATAATCAGCTCTTTGATTGTTAATTCTTTAGTGCCTATCATAATAGTTTCAGCACCAGTATTCTTCTCCTTTTGCTTGCCAGGCTCTGAAATTTCAGCACTTGGTGATTTACCACGCCACACTTGCTTGCCAACCCTTCCATGATTATCTTGCATTGGCCGATTGACACCGTTGTTCAAACGACCTCGTGTGGGATAAAAAAGCCTCTCATGAACGGGCCTCCTTGGTTTAGCCCAACCCGGATGAAAAGCAAAAGGGGCCATTGGGGGCTGCCCCCATCCTCCATTGTAGCCTCCCATGTAGTATGGCGCATAGGGGGGTGCCGCCATCCATGGTCCCGGTGCCCATGACCCATATGGCCTTGTGTGATGCTGAAATTCTTCTCGAGGAGGTGACCTTGAGCGCTTCAAATTTAATGCCCGGTCAGAGCTAGAACCGTCCGCTTGATTGGCATACTTGGACAACAACATATCAAAAGTTGGCTTAATTCTCTTGCGTTGCACTTTAGCTTCATTCGTCTTCCACTTGCCAACTTCTGGACTCTTGGGCTTAACAAATTTGACATGAGTGTTCTCTTGCACTTGTGGTTGCCCCCCGAGTGTAGAATTCTTGATAGTGATCTTGATTACCTCCTTTCCACTGGGTTGCTTGTCAAGCACAACTTGTCTCCCAAGACCTTGTCGCTCTCCTTATTTTTCCTGGGCTCACCAATGACAATATTATTTTTATTAGCTGATTCGGCTATGTTGGGCCGAATTAACATCTTCTTCCCCTCCAAATCCATGGTGTTCATTGGGAAAGGCTGCTTATCAACTTGCATCTCAGAAAAATTCAATCGTCCGTCATTAATGACCGATTGTATTGTTGGGGAACGTAGCATAAATTCAAAATTTTCCTACGTGTCACCAAGATCTATCTATGGAGTCATCTAGCAACGAGGGAGGAGTGGATCTACATACCCTTGTAGATCGCGCGCGGAAGCGTTCAAGAGAACGGGGTTGATGGAGTCGTACTCGTCGTGATCCAAATCACCAATGATCCTGATGCCGAACGGACGGCACCTCCGCGTTCAACACACGTATGGAGCAGCGACGTCTCCTCCTTCTTGATCCAGCAAGGGGGGGAGGAGTCCATCCTCCCCAAGGCACCTCGGAGGTGCCTTCCCCCTTTAGGACTCTCCCCTTTCCCCTCTTCTCTTGGCGCATGGGCCTCTTGGGGCTGGTGCCCTTGGCCCATATAGGCCAAGGCGCACCCCCTACAGCCCATGTGGCCCCCAGGGCAGGTGGCCCCACCCGGTGGACCCCCGGGACCCTTCCGGTGGTCCCGGTACAATACCGGTGACCCCAAAACTTGTCCCGATGGCCGAAATAGCACTTCCTATATATAATTCTTTACCTCCGGACCATTCCGGAACTCCTCGTGACGTCCGGGATCTCATCCGGGACTCCGAACAACTTTCGGGTTACCGCATACTAATATCTCTATAACCCTAGCGTCACCGAACCTTAAGTGTGTAGACCCTACGGGTTCGGGAGACATGCAGACATGACCGAGATGACTCTCCGGTCAATAACCAACAACGGGATCTGGATACCCATGTTGGCTCCCACATGTTCCACGATGATCTCATCAGATGAACCACGATGTCAAGGACTTAATCAATCCCGTATACAATTCCCTTTGTCTAGCGGTACGATACTTGCCCGAGATTCGATCGTCGGTATCCCGATACCTTGTTCAATCTCGTTACCGGCAAGTCTCTTTACTCGTTCCGTAACACATCATCCCGTGATCAACTCCTTGATCACATTGTGCACATTATGATGATGTCCTATCGAGTGGGCCCAGAGATACCTCTCCGTTTACACGGAGTGACAAATCCCAGTCTCGATTCGTGCCAACCCAACAGACACTTTCGGAGATACCTGTAGTGTACCTTTATAGCCACCCAGTTACGTTGTGACGTTTGGCACACCCAAAGCACTCCTACGGTATCCGGGAGTTGCACAATCTCATGGTCTAAGGAAATGATACTTGACATTAGAAAAGCTTTAGCATACGAACTACATGATCTTGTGCTAGTCTTAGGATTGGGTCTTGTCCATCACATCATTCTCCTAATGATGTGATCCCGTTATCAATGACATCCAATGTCCATGGTCAGGAAACCGTAACCATCTATTGATCAACGAGCTAGTCAACTAGAGGCTTACTAGGGACATGGTGTTGTCTATGTATCCACACATGTATCTGAGTTTCCTATCAATACAATTCTAGCATGGATAATAAACGATTATCATGAACAAGGAAATATAATAATAACTAATTTATTATTGCCTCTAGGGCATATTTCCAACAGTCTCCCACTTGCACTAGAGTCAATAATCCAGTTCACATCGATATGTGATTAACACTCAAGGTTACATCCCCATGTGACTAACACCCAAAGAGTTTACTAGAATCAATAATCTAGTTCACATTACCATGTGATTAACACTCGATGAGTTCTGGGTTTGAACATGTTATGCTTGTGAGAGATGTTATAGTCAACGGGTCTGAATCTTTCAGATCCGTATGTACTTTGCAAATCTCTATGTCATCTTGTAGATGCAGCTATGACGCTATATTTGGAGCCATTTCAAATAACTGTTCTACTTGGAGCTATTCTAAATTTTTGCTCCATTATACGTATCCGGTATCTCTACTCAGAGCTATCCGGATAGGTGTTAAGCTTGCATCGACGTAACTCTTTACGTCGAACTCTTTATCACCTCCATAACCGAGAAACATATCCTTATTCCACTAAGGATAATTTAGACCGCTATCTGGTGATCTACTCCTAGATTACCTTTGTACCCTCTTGCCAGATATGTGGCAAGGCACACATCAGGTGCGGTACTTAGCATAGCATACTGTAGAGCCTACGTCTAAAGCATAGGGGACGACCTTCGTCCTTTCTCTCTATTCTGCCGTGGTCAGGTTTCGAGTCTTACTCAATGTTCACACCTTATAACACAGCCAAGAACTCCTTCTTTGCCGATCCATTTTGAACTCCTTCAAAATCTTGTCACGGTATGTATTCATTTGAAAGTACTATTAAGCGTTTTGATCTATCCTTATAGATCTTAATGCTCAATACTCAAGTAGCCTAATCCAGGTTTTCCATTGAAAAACACTTTTCAAATAACTCTGCATGCTTTCCAGAAATTCTACATCATTTCTGATCAACAATATGTC
The DNA here is from genome assembly GCF_056163025.1 of Triticum urartu. NCBI lineage: Eukaryota > Viridiplantae > Streptophyta > Magnoliopsida > Poales > Poaceae > Triticum > Triticum urartu. Next base: position 765,134,712 of record NC_141874.1, read on the forward strand.
AACAACATATACTCATCAGAAATTCTATAGTGCTCCCACTCACTTCTTTGGAAATACAAGTTTCTCATAAACTTTGTATACACCCAAAATCTTTGATCATCTCATCAAAGCATATATTCCAACTCTGAGATGCTTACTCCAGTCCTTAGAAGGATTGCCGGAGCTTTGCATACTTATTAGCATCTTTCAGGATTGACAAAACCTTCCAGTTGTATCACATACAACCTTTCCTCAAGAAAATTGTCGAGGAAACAATGTTTTGACATCCTATCTGCAAGATTTCATAAATAATGCAGTAATCGCTAATATAATTCCAACAGACTCTTAGCATTGCTACGAGTGAGAAAGTCTCATCATAGTCAACTCCTTGAACTTGTTGGAAAAAATCTTAACGACAAGTCGAGCTTTCTTAATGGTGATACTTACCATCATTGTCCGTCTTCCTTTTAAAATCCATCTGTACTCAATAGCCTTACGACCATCGAGCCGTTCTGCCAAAGTCTACACTTTGTTTTCATACATGGATCCTCTCTCGGATTTTATGGCCTCGAGCCATTTATCGGAATCCGGTCCCACCATCGCTTCTCCATGGCTCGTAGGTTCATTGTTGTCTAGCAACATGACTTCCAAGACAGGATCACGTACCACTCTGAAGTAGTACGCATCCTTGTCATCCCACGAGGTTTGGTAGTGACTTGATCTGAAGTTTCATGATCACTATCATAAGCTTCCACTTCAATTGGTGTAGGTGCCACAGGAACAACTTCCTGTGCCCTGCCACACACTAGTTGAAGAGACGGTTCAACAATCTCATCAAGTCTCCACCATCCTCCCACTCAATTCTTTTGAGAAAAACTTTTCCTCGAGAAAGGACCCGATTCCAGAAACAATCCCTTATTGCTTTCGGATCTGAGACAGGAGGTATACCCAACTGTTTTGGGTGTCCTATGAAGATGCATTTATCCGCTTTGGGTTCGAGCTTATCAGCCTGAAACTTTTTCACATAAGTGTCGCAGCCCCAAACTTTTAAGAAATGACAGCTTAGGTTTCTCTAAACCATAGTTCACATGGTGTCATCTCATCGGAATTACGTGGTGCCCTATTTAAAGTGAATGTGGTTGTCTTTAATGCCTAACCCATAAACTATCATGGTAATTCGATAAGAGACATCATGGTACGCATCATATCCAATAGGGTGCAGTTATGATGTACGGACACACCATCACACCATGGTGTTCTTGGCTGTATTGGTTGTGAAACAATTTCCATAATGTCTTAATTCTGTGCCAAACTCGTAGTTCAGATATTCATCTCTATGATCATATCATAGATATTTTATCCTCTTGTCACGACGATCTTTAACTTCACCCTGAAATTACTTGAACCTTTCAATAATTCAGACTCGTGATTCATCAAGTAAATATACTCAACATCTACTCAAATCATCTGTGAAGTAAGAACATAACGATATCCACTACATGCCTCAGCACTCATTGGACTGCACACATTAAAATGTATTACTTCCAACAAGTTGCTTTCTAATTCCATTTTACTGAAAACGAGGCTTTCAGTCATCTTGCCCATGTGTTATGATTTGCATGTCTCAAGTGATTCAAAATCAAGTGAGTCCAAACGGTCCATTTGCATGGAGTTTCTTCATGCATATACACCAATAGACATGGTTCGCATGTCTCAAACTTTTCAAAAAATGAGTGAGTCCAAAGATCCATCAACATGGAGCTTCTTCATGCGTTTTATACCGATATGACTTAAGTGGCAGTGCCACAAGTAGGTGGTACTATCATTAACATCCTATATCTTTTGGCATGAACATGTGTATCACTACGATCGAGATTCAATAAACCATTCATTTTAGGCGTAAGACCATTGAAGGTATTATTCAAATAAACAGAGTAACCATTATTCTCCTTAAATGAATAACCGTATCGCGATAGACATAATCCAATCATGTCTATGCTCAACGCAAACACCAAATAACAATTATTTAGGTTTAACACCAATCTCGATGGTAGAGGGAGCGTGCGATGCTTGATCACATCAACATCGGAAACACTTCCAACACATATCGTCAGCTCACCTTTAGCTAGTCTCCGTTTATTCCGTAGCTTTTATTTCGAGTTACTAACACTTAGCAACTGAATCAGTATCTAATACCCTGGTGCTACTAGGAGTACTAGTAAAGTACACATTAACACAATGTATATCCAATATACTTCTATCGACCTTGCCAGCCTTCTCATCTACCAAGTATCTAGGGTAATTCTTCTCGAGTGGTTGTTCCCCTTATTACAGAAGCACTCAGTCTCGGGTTTGGGTTCAACCTTGGGTTTCTTCACTAGAGCAGCAGCTGAATTGCCGTTTCATGAAGTATCCCTTTGTTCCCTTGCCCTTCTTGAAACTAATGGTTTCACCAACCATCAACAATTGATGCTCCTTCTTGATTTCTACTTTTGTGGTGTCAAACATCACGAATATCTCAAGGATCATCATATATGTCCCTGATATATCATAGTTCATCACGAAGCTCAAGCAGCTTGGTGGTAATGACTTCGGAGAACCATCACTATTTCATCTGGAAGATCAACTCCCACTCGATTCAAGCGATTGTTGTACTCAGACAATCTGAGCACAAGTTCAACAATTGAGCTTTTCTCCCTTAGTTTGCAGGCTAAGAAAATCGTCGGAGGTCTTATACCTCTTGACGTGGGCATGAGCCAGAAATCCCAATTTCAGCCCTTGAAACATCTCATATGTTTCGCGACGTTTCAAAACCGTCTTCGGTGCCTCAATTCTAAACCATTTAGCATTACGCACTGAACTATCATGTAGTCATCAAAACGTGTATGTCAGATGTTCGCAACATCCACAGATGACGTTCAAGGTTCAGCACACTGAGCGGTGCATTAAGGACATAAGCCTTCTATGAAGCAATGAGGACAATCCTCAGTTTACGGACCTAGTCCGCATAATTGCTACTATCAACTTTCAACTAAATTTTCTCTAGGAACATATCTAAACAGTAGAACTGAAGCGTGAGCTACGACATAATTTGCGAAGACCTTTTGACTATGTTCAGGATAATTAAGTTCATCTTATGAACTCCCACTTAGATAGACATCCCTCTAGTCATCTAAGTGATTACATGATCCGAGTCAACTAGGCCGTGTCCGATCATCACGTGAGACGGACTAGTCATCATCGGTGAACATCTTCATGTTGATCGTATCTACCATACGACTCATGCTTGACCTTTCGGTCTCTTGTGTTCCGAGGCCATGTCTGTACATGCTAGGCTCGTCAAGTCAACCTAAGTGTTTCGCGTGTGTAAATCTGTCTTACAGCCGTTGTATGTGAACGTAAGAATCTATCACACCCGGTCATCACGTGGTGCTTCGAAAGGACGAACTTTCGCAACGGTGCACAGTTAGGGGGAACACCTTCTTGAAATTTTAATGAGGGATCATCTTATTTACTACCGTCGTTCTAAGCAAATAAGATGTATAAACATGATAAACATCACATGCAATCAAATAGTGACATGATATGGCCAATATCATTTTGCTCCTCTTGATCTCCATCTTCGGGGCTCCATGATCATCATCGTCACCGGCATGACACCATGATCTCCATCATCATGATCTCCATCATCGTGTCTTCTTGAAGTTGTCTCGTCATCTATTACTTCTACTACTATGGCTAATGCTTTAGCAATAAAGTAAAGTAATTACATGACGTTTAAGTTGACACGCAGGTCATAAATAAATAAAGACAACTCCTATGGCTCCTGCCGGTTGTCATACTCATCGACATGCAAATCGTGATTCCTATTACAAGAACATGATCAATCTCATACATCACATATATCATTCATCACATCCTTTTGGCCATATCACATCACATAGCATACCCTGCAAAAACAAGTTAGACGTCCTCTAATTGTTGTTTGCATGTTTTACGTGGCTGCTATGGGTTTCTAGCAAGAACGTTTCTTACCTACGCAAAACCACAATGTGATATGCCAATTGCTATTTACCCTTCATAAGGACCCTTTTCATCGAATCCGATCCGACTAAAGTGGGAGAGACAGACACCCGCTAGCCACCTTATGCAACTAGTGCATGTCAGTCGGTGGAACCAGTCTCACGTAAGAGTACGTGTAAGGTCGGTCCGGGCCGCTTCATCCCACAATTCCACCGAATCAAGATTGGACTAGTAACGGCAAGCATATTGAACAAAATCAACGCCCACAACTACTTTGTGTTCTACTCGTGCATAGAATCTACGCAATAGACCTAGCTCATGATGCCACTGTTGGGGAACGTAGCATTAATTCAAAATTTTCCTACGTGTCACCAAGATCTATCTATGGAGTCATCTAGCAACGAGGGAGGAGTGGATCTACATACCCTTGTAGATCGCGCGCGGAAGCATTCAAGAGAACGGGGTTGATGGAGTCGTACTCGTCGTGATCCAAATCACCGATGATCCTAGCACCGAACGGACGGCACCTCCGCGTTCAACACACGTACGGAGCAGCGACGTCTCCTCCTTCTTGATCCAGCAAGGGGGGAGGAGAGGTTGATGGAGATCCAGCAGCACGACAGCGTGGTGGTGGAAGTAGCGGGATTCCAACAGGGCTTCGCCAAGCGCTGTGGGAGGAGGGAGATGTGTCATGGGAGGGAGAGGGAAGCGCCAGGGCTTAGGTTGGATTGCCCTCCCTTTCCCCCACTATATATAGGGCCAAGGGAGAGGGGGAGGGCGCAGCCTTGCCCCTTCCTCCAAGGAAGGGTGCGGCCAAGGGGGGGAGGAGTCCATCCTCCCCAAGGCACCTCGGAGGTGCCTTCCCCCTTTAGGACTTTCCCCTTTCCCCTCTTCTCTTGGCGCATGGGCCTCTTGGGGCTGGTGCCCTTGGCCCATATAGGCCAAGGCGCACCCCCTACAGCCCATGTGGCCCCCCGGGGCAGGTGGCCCCACCCGGTGGACCCCCGGGACCCTTCCGGTGGTCCCGGTACAATACCGGTGACCCCAAAACTTGTCCCGATGGCCGAAATAGCACTTCCTATATACAATTCTTTACCTCCAGACCATTCCGGAACTCCTCGTGACGTCCGGGATCTCATCCGGGACTCCGAACAACTTTCGGGTTACCGCATACTAATATCTCTATAACCCTAGCGTCACCGAACCTTAAGTGTGTAGACCCTACGGGTTCGGGAGACATGCAGACATGACCGAGATGACTCTCCGGTCAATAACCAACAGCGGGATCTGGATACCCATGTTGGCTCCCACATGTTCCACGATGATCTCATCGGATGAACCACGATGTCAAGGACTTAATCAATCCCGTATACAATTCCCTTTGTCTAGCGGTACGATACTTGCCCGAGATTCGATCGTCGGTATCCCGATACCTTGTTCAATCTCGTTACCGGCAAGTCTCTTTACTCGTTCCGTAACACATCATCCCGTGATCAACTCCTTGATCACATTGTGCACATTATGATGATGTCCTATCGAGTGGGCCCAGAGATACCTCTCCGTTTACACGGAGTGACAAATCCCAGTCTCGATTCGTGCCAACCCAACAGACACTTTCGGAGATACCGGTAGTGTACCTTTATAGCCACCCAGTTACGTTGTGACGTTTGGCACACCCAAAGCACTCCTACGGTATCCGGGAGTTGCACAATCTCATGGTCTAAGGAAATGATACTTGACATTAGAAAAGCTTTAGCATACAAACTACACGATCTAGTGCTATGCTTAGGATTGGGTCTTGTCCATCACATCATTCTCCTAATGATGTGATCCCGTTATCAACGACATCCAACGACATCCCGTCAGTCAACTAGAGGCTTACTAGGGACATGGTGTTGTCTATGTATCCACACATGTATCTGAGTTTCCTGTTAATACAATTATAGCATGGATAATAAATGATTATCATGAACAAGGAAATATAATAATAACTAATTTATTATTGCCTCTAGGGCATATTTCCAACATGTATCTGTCGTCGAAAAACATTACAATCATTAGTAGCATGAGAAAAAGAATTATGATACTTGCAATAAGCACGCCGTTTCAGCTCTTCGAACGACGGTAAAGTATGAGATATTCTAATAATCTTGGCTTGCAACAAAGCATCAAATATTTTATCACACTTAGCAATGTTGAAAGTAAATGTCATCTCTTCATCGCGATTCTTACGAATCGGCTTTAAATCATTGCAAGTAAACGGTTTGGCCTTAGATGGCCAAACAAATTCAGCAGCATAAATATCGCCCTCATTGTCCGAGTGATCACTATCATACTCAACCATATTCATCTTAGGACGATCAGTTTTATATCTATGCACCTCTTTAAGATCTTTGCTTCGGCTTTCCTGAGCCAAAGCCCTTTGCAAGACTTGGTTGATATTTAAAAACTCATGTCCTTCTAGCCTTTCTCTAATGTGAGTTCTCAAACCACTAAGCACAAGATCAGCCAAATCTCTCTCGGTTATCACCAAACTATAGCACCGATTTTTTGTATCTCTAAATCTTTTGACATAATCGGAGACCGATTCATCATGCTTTTGCTTAACCGATGTAAGATGGGATAGTTTAAGCTCATTTTCACCACTGTAGAAGTGATCATGAAACTTTTGCTCCAACTGAAACCATGTAGTAATAGAACCGGGTGGTAATGCAGAAAACCATGAGAAAGCAGTACCGGTTAAGGATAAAGGAAAATAAAGTACTTTCCACTCGTCTCGTGAACTTGCCTCACCTAATTGTGCCAAGTATTGACTAACATGCTCCCATGTAGTCTTTTTTTCCCTCTCCGCTAAACTTAACAAAATCTGGAACTTTATATCCGGGAGGCCATGGCACGGCATCAAAAATTTCTGGATATGGTTTCCTGGAAATTCGTGGTTTAGGTAGTTCAATCCCACAATGCTCTCGGAACACCCTAGACATTTCCTCTCTGACATTAGCCAAAATATCACTCGTACTGAGTGACTTTGAATGTGGTTGTGGCGCATGGTGAATATGATTTCTAATAGTTGGTACAATGCTAGTCGGAAGAGATGGTGGTGTGTATGTTGTACCATAGTTCGGCAGCAATCCACTTGGACTTGCCGAACCGTAACCTAGCAATGCAATTGGATTCACTGAACTTGGTACGTTCATGGCAGGATTAAAGGGTGGAGCAACAAGTTGATTTGTCTGACTGGGATAAGAATTCAACGGCACGGGCGCCGCCGATGAAACAGGTAAAGTTGGACTAAAGTTTTCCACACCAGTAGACATACTACCACTACCATGATATGACTGAGGAGTATTATTTCGAGCAGTATTATTGTCTATGATAGCTTGGTAAATAAGATCATTATTCTGAGCAATAAGAGTAGTAATTTCAGCCGACTGTTCAGGAGAGAAGATTTTGCTTACAGCCGGTTCTACCTGCTCATTGTGAAGAGGAGGAAACTTGATTTCTTCAATTGAAGTGATGTTGCCATGGCGATCCTTTTTGAACTTAGCAAGGAACTCCTGCATCTCCTTCTCTTCACGCGCCTTCTTGTACTCCTCAAAAGCTTGGCGATGTTCTGCCGATAATTCCTCAAAATTGGGCTTGATGATGTTATCGGCATCCACTTCAGATGGCTTGGGAAGATCAACCATGATGGATGATGATGATTACTCTTTTTCCCCAGCGGAGTCGCCAAAAAGTGTGTTCGCACACTAACACGTCACGTGTACCCTCAACGCCGGGGATGATGCACCGCAGCTCACGTCGAAGGAGACCCGACCGACAGCGCGATACGCAAGACAGTCGACGGGCGCTTTTGCAGACCCAAAACCCCACACCCCCGGGAGGGACCCCGTCAGGGAGTGGGGCGGCTATGCGCTGCCCTAGGTCGATTCGCTCGCCCCTAGAGCCTCGGGATTCGCAGCTCTCAAATTTGAGGAACGGCGAAGAACGAGAGAGAAAAACGGTGGAGAGATAAAACGTAGATGAAAAAGTAGTATATTGATTTGCTCGATTGTGTGTTGTTTCAATCAGCCGTCACCCCCAACATATATAAGAGGCGGCTGGACTTCCCGTACAAGCAAAGGATTTATCTAGGCTTTCCTTACAAGAAAATTACATTAATTCACGTCCAAAACCCTAGTCAAATTCGGACTGGTTTTATCCGAACTTTTCAAAACTGTTCGGTTTAAACTCGCTGTACTTTGAGGGTCCTTTTTGTGGTGACAAAGGACCTTGGATGGAAACGAGCCCAAAAGCAATCTTGACCGTTTCGACGAGACGAACATCTTTCATGTTGAACGTTTTTTCATCAGAGGTCATCTCGAGGGTCAAATCGCTTGTGCAAAACAGCTAATTACTCACGCAGCTCATCAGACATACCCACATGTGTCTCTGGTTCCGGCCGTCATATTTTGCTCGCTGGAGAGTCTCGCTGTACGGGCTCTAACTTTTGCATACGACCTCGGATTGAGACGATCTTTATATCAAAATCGATCATTTCGACGAGACGCACAACTTTCTTGTTGAAACTTTCTCCATTTGAAGCCATATTCATTGGGTTACTGGACATCCTTTAATCTGGTGTCGACATGAGGATCTCTGAACTTGTCATAAGTTTTACATCCAAGCTCCGTTTTAGACCATTTTCATATTCATTTTCATCTTCTCGAAAAGAGCCATTTCATGATGACTTTCAATAGTAAGTTTGAATTAATCTTGACATAGCTTCAATCCACTCTTTATAAACGTGCCACTTTTGAGCGTCAATACGACCTGCATTTGGCATTTTGCAATTGTTGCACCGATTACTCACCAACACGTTTTGCTGCTTGGTTCGTGGGCATTGCCAGAACTGACCTTCTTATTTGGTCTTCATCTGTATCAGGAGGACTCACGCGGCAATGCTGGTGAACTGGTTAGCGTTAGGGTGCGTTTGGATGCAAAGTATTTTTGCAGTTTTTTGGGAATACCGTGGTTTCAGAAAAATACCCTGGTATTAAATACTTTGATGTGTTTGGATGAAAGAAATACTGTAGTTTAAGATACGTGGTCTTTCTAATACCGTGTTTTTTTGCAGTATCTAAAAAAGAGGTCCCGACCTCTTTTTTAAAAACTGAACCGAGAGAAAAGTCAGTCCCTCCAACTCCTCGTCATTATCTGCTAATCGTAGTGTAATTTATATCTTGATTATTAGACAATTTTTTGTTAGGTGATTAACTTGTGTTCCGTTGGTCTCTCGAGTCCATGTTCTTCTGGCCGTCGTTGCCAGCGATTTCTCCGTCCGATCAGGGATCTAGCATGCATCTAGTGAGTCCCGCTAGCATCTAGAAGTGGCCGAGAGGACTTGGCTTGCATGGCATGGCTGCATGCATTGGACGGCCTCTTTTACATGCTGATCAGCTAGCTTAAGTGTAGCTGAGTTAGTTGTAGTCAGCCAAAAATTACGAGAAAACAGCATTTGTCAAACGAATAGGTGGTTTTCGCAAAACAGAGAAAAACCATGGTTTAGACAAACCGAGGTATTGATTGCCCTTGGGTTGAGAAACTGAGGTTTTGGATTACCACAGTTTTAAAAAGACATCGCTGCCAAACTAGGCCTACATTTTATTAGGGCAAACTGCACTGCAAACAGTAATTCAGTCGCACCTATCCAAACACCCAAGTTTGTACTCCACTGAACCCGAAGATATATTATTATACTACTAGGATGTACTATGTCCTTAAAGAAATATAAAAGCGTTTCGATCATTAAATGCTTTTATATTTCTTTACAGAGAGAGTATTATGTTTTTTTTGCGTGTCAGTACAGTAAAACAGATGATAATGATGACACATAAGTAACGTATACCATAAGTAACGTTACTTATCATCCGTTTTCTGATATGCTCTAATGTAACACACGGTTTTCACAAAGAAAGGTCTTGTGAAATATACGAGACAGTTGGATTAGCAAATGTGCGTCCACCTTCTGCTCGTCGGCCGTACATCAGCGGCGATGAGATTTATGGCTCCAGCAACTTGCCCTCCATGGGTGAGTGAAGCTGATTAGCTTCATTTTTTTTTAAAGAAGGATATACTTTCGGCCTCTGCATCTTGGCAATGCATGCAGCCATGCTGATTAGGTTCATGGCCGCTGACGAACGATCTTTGTGCGACCCGTCAGTTTACCAGCAGCCCGATGAATGGCTGCCCACTTTTTCTTCTCCTACTACACTTATGCCCTAGTTAGTATCCTTCTTCTGTAGCACTCCACCACAAGGGCAGCGACAATGAGGAGCTCGCCACCGTTGCTCAGCTGTTTGGCATGAGAATACCCGCTGCATCTATACCATGTGTATCACAGTCACAGCATCTCCGTCCATATTCCCAGGATCATCTTCAGCAGACCACGTCGGCGGTACATCGGAGAGACCAGCTCGTGTGCTGCTTCTTTTGTTGGGTTCTTGTCAATGCATTGTTTTGTTTTACTATCTCATATATTTTTCGATATACGGTACTTAGGCACGTAATTGGGCGACGACATCATTAGCAAGCTGGCAAAATCATAGGCTGATGTATATTTGAGACCGATGAGACAATAACACAATTCAGCATGCCTAGTGCGGCTGGCGGAGCCTGGTAGCATATACTGCTGTGATGGCCTAGGTTGCAGCTCGCATAGTTTAAGGGGGAAAGGAAAACATGATTTCACTCAAAATACAAATTGCAGCGATCACAGCCACTCACCGCTTGTTTGTTCATGTACAAGTTCATTTGTTTTCAATAGTACAAGCTTTTTGATGAACCTATCTGAATTTTGTGGCATAGTAGACACCTCTTGTATGTAGGCATGTTTAAATCTTTTGTAGAACCACATTGTTAATATTTCCTTAGAAGTAAAAAGGTTGCCTTTTCCGTTACTTGTTTACTTGGACCCAAACTATTCATTGCCTATTGTATCTACAGAGTTTTGCGTAGTGTAGCGTGCACTGGAACCATAGCTATAGAGTTTGGCTTACCGTGCTTTAGAACAATAGCTGCAGAGTTTGACCTCTCTGTTCTTATTTCTCTATATACTTGACATATACCTGCCTCCAACGTGTCCACGTGATTCCGATTAACTTTTTATATCTTCGTTATCTTCTAAACGTTGCATGCATTTTATCGTTCTCTCTCATCCAAATAACTGTGTGGGGATTGGTAGTCATCAATGTTTATAAGGTGAGCGGCAAGGCGTGTTGAGAGTGTCTTGCAATATGGTCGCTTTAGGCGCCTAGGCATGAGAGCGGTGGCTGCTCATCTTAGGTCACCTTACCGTCCTAAAAATCATGGTAGTCACACGCTCATGACACATTACCTTTGTAGCTTGTATACGTGAATGTATAAGTATACTTAGTAATCTGCAGTAGTAAGTACTAACTGAATATCTTAATCACAAGTTATATCTCTGTTGGTTGGCTTGGTTTAAGAACCCATTAGCTGTTTTATACTCCCTTCGTCCGAAAATAAGTGTTGCTGATTTAGTACAATTAAATCAGCGACACTTATTTTTGGTTTCAGTCATCTGTGGCACAGATGTCCAGTTCAAAGGATGAATCAATTAATTATGCCGATCAGTTCATATTTTTGTTGCTCTTAGTGTTTTCGTTATGATGATTTTGCTATCTCAGCGATCCCTGTCTGACAATTTGTTACCTTTTACAGGCCTTCAAGTGCCTATGAAAGTCTACTATGCTAGCATTATGCGACAATGACATTCTGCTTATTCGTATGTTCACACCCTATAAAGACCACAATCAAACTAAGAAGATGCCTAAACAAGTTATGAGGCTGCCTATATATAATTGTTTCTGCACACCGATATAAGTCATTCTACTATCTGTAATACAATCCAGCTACATCTCCTACTTACTCACTAAACATCACTTCCAACTGGCTTCTTGCGCCGTCTGTGCAACCAGGTTATCTAGTGGAAAATCAAAGAGAGCTAGTGTGTGTGCGTGGGGTAGTGGGTGGGGGTAAAGTTATTAGCGCGAGTATCAAGTGAGGTTTACGATGCTTCAATGTATAGTGGTTCAAGGTGCTCTGAAAATGACTTTAGAAAGAAGCAAACTTGTGCCAAGCTTGCTGTTGCTTGTTCCTGGCTCTAGGTCTTTACTTTTACTTCATATCTGTCTTTCAAGTTGTATATGTATGACAAACTTTGCTTTATGTCACTGGTTTGAGCCTGTAGTCCTTTTGCAGATGCTGGTGTTCGCTAAAAAAATTGATGTCACGAGAGGTCTTAAAAATTTTTGAGGAGGGGGGCTTTTGCTAAAAAACACGTCTTCATAGAATAAAACCAACATCTTGTTCACTTCATACACATGCTTCAGCATACATATGAACGCCATATTTTCTTTATATATCATAAGCACAGAATTGCGCCAAAAATGTGTGTCGAACAGTTCTTCATTATTAATGAAAGTACTAGGGGTAATACTAATACTCTCGGAAAATGCAATCAAGTACACACTTCCCCAATACATAGTTAATTCTTGGTGCAAGAAGCAAAAATGAACAGACTACAATGACAAGTGATAGGTAGATATATAGACAATCCCGCAGTTCATTCATTCATTCTACAGGGGAAGAAGCATAGAGGGTTCAAGCACAAGCAACAAGTAGCAAACGGATAAGCAACGACAACTGGCTGAAGTAGTGGAACACCATCATGCACCACTGTAGTTCCTTGGGGTACCTCCAGCGAACATAACTTGATGGGGATAGTGGTTGTATCATCCAGAGGAGAAACATTGGACATCTCATCAAGGGGCTTAGCTTAGACTTCAGATATCTCATTGTTGGGCCCAGACGGGCTCAATGGTTCATCAAGGGACACCTAAAAAAAATTCAGAGCCGTAGAAGGACAGCGGTTTGCTCCTATAAGGGTCGAGGATGCCTCTTCTCCGGTACTCCACCACAAGGGCAGCCACGGTGAGGAGCTCGCCGCCGTTGCTCAGCTGCTTGGCATGAGAATACCCGCTACATCTGTACCCCGCGTAACACAACATCTCCATCCACACCTCGACAATCATCTGCAGCCGAGCAGGTGGGCCAGATTCTGGAGAGACCAACTCCCGAGCAAGGTTGCGTGCATTACGCAATGCATCGTTGTCGGTATAGGACCCCTTTAGCAAGCTGGCCAACTCATATGCTGAGGTGTATTTGAGACTGGCGAGGGTGAGGGAATAGCAGGTATCAACATACCTAGTGCGGCTGACAGAGCCCGGCAACATGTAGGGGCGTGCTGCAAGGAGGAAAAGCATGTAATTGGACATCACCTCCGCAAGATGACACATATCATCTGCAACAGCTTCCCCCTGATCTTTGTGCCAACAGAGGTAGATATTGGTGGCGATATGCCACACAAGGATGCTCTCATCAAACTCCTTATGCAGGAATTTTCCCAGTTTCTCATACAACTTCCACCTCTCTAAGGCCGCCCGGCCCCGTGAGTTAATTATGTGATCTGGCTCCAGCGTGGTATAGGAGTACGGCCTGTGGTAGCTTAGCATATAGCTCTGCCTACTCTCGAGCACTAGTTGCACCACTAGTTCCTTAATAGTTTTGGAGACGGGGATGGACCATGAGTAGACCATCGTGTTCCACCAGTCCTCGACCCCCATCCTGCCCGCGATCCTGCTTCCTTGGCTAGCTCTGCTGCGAACGCATAATTCGAAAATGTTGTGCTGCCCCATAGAGTCCGACCACCACCATCTCGACTTGTACCTCAATGGAAGGACGAACCGGCGGATAGACGCAATTGCACGGGAAAGCAAACCCCACATGCGCCTTTCCTTTCCGACGTCATTGTAGGCAAGTTTCCATAGTACAAGGCTTGGCCATCTGGAGAACATGGCCCTTAGCACCGAAACCAACTCCAGCATAACCGCCCCAATTAGCAGGATATAAGTGATGACAATGTCTGCTCCGCTATAGTGGTGGTCACCGGCACCCGACTTGTGGAATAACTTGAACGCGATGGCAACGAACACAGGAGAAATGATGCGGATACAGATGCCATACCATGTGTGGATCACCACGGCCTTGCTGTACACGACATCATGCATCAGGCTGAGCTGCATCTCCACCACCTTGTACATCTCATCCGCGGAGATGGGCTTGGCGTGGGCATCATCGTATAGGTGTGTCGGTACCACTACGACGGGCAACGGCCCCTGAAACATTTCCTTTGGAACATCCAAAAGAAGGCGGGCTATCCGCAGCAGGTCCTCCGTGTCGTCTCGCTGGTCTGTAGGAGGTCCAATCTGAGTATCGGTCAGGTTCTTGTAGAACCGGTATTTGCTGCCCGACGAGCTAATGTCAGCACGCTTGAGCGCCCACACCCTCTCCCCATACTTGACAACGCCCAGCACGAACACGAGGACAGCAGCATTCCGGAGCAGGGCCTGGGTGCCGACCACAGTGGACTCGTATAGGACGTAGGCAGCGGCAGCGATCTGCACGGCGAGAGCCTGCAGATGCCGCACCCACAGCCGATTGTCCTCGATGGCGTAGGCGGTGATGTTGTCCTGCCCACCAAGGTGCAGCAGCAGGAAGGGCGCCCAAAACGCCATGAGCTGGTGGTCGGCTGACCTGCTCGTCAAGGAGAGGTGTCCCAGGGTGTAAGTCGCGGTCGAGTCGGCCATCATGTAGGCCGACCATATCACGGCCCTCAGCACACCGGAGTCCATGCGACGGCGGAACTCCACCAGCACGAGAAGCACTAGCTGCATCGTGAAGCTCAGCAGCACCATCACCTGGACCACGAGTTCTTGCCATGGCTCCACTTGCAGCTCCACTCTCGCCATGGTTTGTTTCTCCTCCGGCTGAAATAACAAGATAGTACAACAAAAGATTACGTAACACACTGGCCATCGTTTGTTTTCCCGGCCGTCTAATGTTTGGAGTGCTCCACGCTCAAGCTAATTAAGAGACAGAAACTGATCGGCAGCTGGATGAAACACGAAATACGGGTGTAACTTTACATGGATGCTAGCAGGGGTGGGGAAGTGATGGATGGATCGATGATCCTGCACACACCCGCTCGCCCGCGCTGCCCTAGTACCACCACCAGAAGCAAGCTAGACGAAGAAATTTGAGGTGGGGCGAGAGAAGTTGAGAGCAGCTAGCTTTGTAGGATGAAGCCTCACGAGAGAGGTCCCGCAGCGTGCCCTTTCAGACAGCAGCGTGTCACCCACCACTGTGCATATGGTTCACGTATTCTCTCTCCGCTTCAGCGTCATCAATTAATGCATTCATTGGCCAACGACCAGCTGGCTAAACGATGCAAAACAACCAAAACGTCAGATTCATCTTCTTCCTCCTCTCGACAGCCCACACCGTCTACTTGTTTCACACAATGATAGAAACTGCATGCATATATGCTCATGACAACCAAGCGACGTCACGGCATGTGACGTCATGTGCAAATCGTGTAGCACATGCCTTGTTGTCAAGCTATGCTTGCTGTTAACCCGGGCTCTCCCCTTCGGCACCGTTATTAACATTGATTCAGCTCGGCCTATTGTTTTTCTCTGAAGCTGCGAACGTACGCGGCACATGCTATTAGAGTGTTATATGGTGGAATGGTCACAAGAACGGATGGAGGGAATAGAGGATGCGAGTTCGACGAACACCGGCCAGGGAGGCGGTTTGCTATACTGGTAATGTGTTTTCTTTTCCGAGTAAAAGGGAGTTTATTTCATATCAACAGGGTTACACAAGATAATGAATGAAAAGGGGGCCATGTTGCAACCAACAAGATGTGCTACATGTGAGCGTAATTAGCGAGACATTGTGAAACCCTATATTTCTAGATCTAGCTATCTTAATATGTTTATTAAATTCCCTATCTAACATCAAATGCTTAATTTCCTTAACTAGTTGACCAAAACATGATCTGTCGAGTGAATCATCCTTCATAGCGCATATAGGGCACCCAACAAATCATACTGCACGGGGATAGGCAATGATGGCCATTGTAGTGCAAGTGACATTCCAATCATGAGGGCCTTGATTTCTGCTTCCAGAGTATTATCGCAGAAAATTAGTAGCTCCCGCTGAGCCTTCCTCTGATGAAAAAGTTCCATCCACCAACAAGGCGAGCCAGTTTGCTCGTGGTTGTTCCCAAGGAATGTCTGCTGGCTTGTCCTTCACCTGAACCTAGGTAGGGACATGCATAGGGCTCTTCCCTGTGATAATTTGTTCTGTTGTGAGAATTGAGCATTGCGAATCGAGCTGAAGTAGCTACACAAGAAAACCTTTGATGTTTCCACCAGAGGTATATCCTTGCCATGAGTCAATTCATTTCGGAGATGCCAAACTCTCCAAATGAGGCGTGTGGAGGGATGTAAAATAAGATGGGAAGCGCATCTCCACCCATAGGTGGCCTCATGGTATATATTGATGTGTGGCGAAATCCTGCCATGGCATAAGTCTTGGACTATCACTAGGTTCCGTTCAGTTACATTGGAGATCGAGAGAGTGAGGTTAAACAGAGAGATTAGATGTACAAAGCAGTTTAAACTGGATACTACCCCTATCTATCTGTATCGCTAACACTCCCCCCTCAATCTAAAATCTATGGTACTTTACCAAGATTACGATTGTATTTGAACTCATCTAACTTTCTCATTGTGAGAAGTTTTGAAAGCCATCAGCTAGTTGATCAATAGTTGGAATAAACCTTATGCCCAACAACTTGGGAGCTACTCTTTCTTTGAAAAAGTGGAAATCAACTTCAATATATCTTGTATGTACATGAAAACAGGATTAGCCGAGAGATATGTTGCACCAATATTATCACATGATAATCTCGCAGCTTGTGGAGTCGTAATTCCAAGCTCATATAGCAAAGTCTGAATCCACATTACTTCAGGTGTGGCATTTGCTAGACCCTTGTACTCAGCCTCAGTGCTTGATATTGAGACCATAACATGTTTTCTTGAACTCCATGATACAAGATTTGTTCCAGACACAACAAATCCACATGTTGATCTTCTATCATCAGCACACCCAGCCCAGTCTGCATCAGAATATGCAGTGACAAGCATAGATGGGGACTTGACAATCTGAAGTCCAAGTCCTTCTGAAAACTTTAGATACCTCACAATCTCTTAAATGCAGTCCAATGCATGGTACTAGGTGCATGTAAATATTACACTTTGTTCGCAAAATAGGAAATAACATGACGCGTAAGAGTCAAATATTGTAATGCTACTATAACACTTATGTGTAAGAAGTATGTATGCCATCCTTTACCTGCTTGACCTCTATACCAAAGAAGTAATGAACATTTTCCAAGTCCTTGAGATCAAACTCCATCTTTAAATCCTTAAGCCGACAAGTAGTCACATCTGGACTTGAACTAGCAACAATTATATCATGACATGAACAAGCACAAATATAGTGGTGTTGCCTTTACTGTAAAAGAACAATGAGGTATCTACTTTAGATGGTGTAAACGCAAGTTGTTGTAACTATATTCTCAACCTTGAGTACCAGGATCTTGGGGTCTGTTTCAACCCATATAAAGCTTCTCCTAGCGTACAAACATGATGAGATGTGCTATTTTTCTCATATCCTGGTGGCTACCGCATGAAAACCTCTTCTTCCAGAACTCTATGAAGAAACACGTTTTGAAGATCTAGCTCTCGTAAGCTCCAACCTCTGGAAATAACAATGGACAGTACAAGTCGAATAATAGTTGCTTTAACAACAAGAATGAAGGTATATTCATAATCAATAACAAATATTTGCTTGAATCCTTTTGCAACTAATCTAGACTTATATCTTTTTTAGAGGAAAAGGTCAGGAGAGCCCCAGCTCCATTGGATTGATCAATGAAACCAAAATATCCACAAGTATTAACACTCCAGCACCACAAATCAGCCAGTAGCTAAGGATAAGCCACGGCTTACTAGACATCTAAAAACAAAAACAACAGTACTAAGAGAACCACTCCATGGCTACAAAGTTGCTTGCCATCACACAGGAGGCACCACAAATGGTTTTTTCATATGAAGCAGGAGCCACGGGTGAGGAAGGGAGTCTCCCTTCGCACTCCTTACACCCAGCTGGTCCAGGAAGTGATACGTCTCCGTCGTATCTACTTTTCCAAACACTTTTGCCCTTGTTTTTGACTCTAACTTGCATGATTTGAATGGAACTAACCCGGACTGACGCTGTTTTTAGCAGAATTGCCATGGTGTTATTTTTGTGCAGAAATAAAAGTTCTTGGAATGACCTGAAAATCAACGGAGATTTTTTTTGGAATATATAAAAAATACTGGCAAAAGAATCAAGGCCAGGGGCCCACACTCTATCCACGAGGGTGGGGGCGCGCCTCCTCCCTGGGCACGCCCCCTGCCTCATAGGCCCCATGACGCTCCACCGACCTAAACTCCAACTCCATATATTCGTGTTCGGGGAGAAAAAATTAGAGAGAAGGATTCATCGCGTTTTACGATACGGAGCCGCCGCCAAGCCCCAATCTCTCCCGGGAGGGCTGATCTGGAGTCCGTTCGAGGCTCCGGAGAGGGGACTCCGTCGCCATCGTCATCATCAACCTTCCTCCATCACCAATTTCATGATGCTCACCGCCGTGCGTGAGCATTTCCATTGTAGGCTTGCTGGACGGTGATGGGTTGGACAAGATTTATCATGTAATCGAGTCAGTTTTGTTCGGGTTTGATCCCTAGTACCCATTATGTTCTGAGATTGATGTTGCTATGACTTTATTATGCTTAATGCTTGTCACTAGGGCCCGAGTGCCATGATTTCAGATCTGAACCTATTATGTTTTCATGAATATATGTGAGTTCTTGATCCTATCTTGCAAGTCTATAGTCACCTATTATGTGTTATGATCCGTTAACCCCGAAGTGACAATAATCGGGATACTTACCGGTGATGACCGTAGTTTGAGGAGTTCATGTATTCACTATGTGTTAATGCTGCCACGGGAGGGTAGGACAAAAGATGTCATGCAAGTTCTTTTCCATAAGCACGTATGACTATATTCGGAATACATGCCTACATTACATTGATGAACTGGAGCTAGTTCCGTGTCAGCCTATGTTATAACTGTTGCATGATTGATCACATCCGACATAATTATCCATCACAGGTCCATTGCCCATGAGCTTTTCGTATATTGTTCTTCGCTTATTTACTTTTTCGTTGCTATTGTTACACTCGATATAAAACCAAAAATATTACTTTTGCTACCGTTACTACTACTATCATATTACTTTGCTACTAAATACTTTGCTGCAGATATTAAGTTTCCAGGTGTGGTTGAATTGACAACTTAGCTGCTAATACTTAAGAATATTCTTTGGCTCCCCTTGTGTCGAATCAATAAATTTGGGTTGAATACTCTACCCTCGAAAACTGTTGCGATCCCTTATACTTGTGGGTTATCAAGACTATTTTCTGGTGCCGTTGCCGGGCAGAATTGCTCTATTCTTTGAGTCACTTGGGATTTATATCTGCTCATCACTATGAAGAACTTGAAAGATAAAAGAACCAAGATTCTTCCCTCAACTACGAGGGGAGGTAAGGAACTGTCATCTAGCTCTGCACTTGATTCACCTTCTGTTTTGAGTAAACTTGCGACACCTACACATGCTATTGATTCTGATAGGTCGCATGTTATTGATGATGCCACTTCTGCTTTGTATGATACTTATGATGAAACTACTTCTATGCTTGATACTACTATGCCACTAGGTGAATTTCTTGATGAACAACTTGTTAGGGCTAGAGAGAATGAAATTATTGAAACTGATAATATTGATGAAAGTGATGATGAAGATTCTCCCCCTAGATATGAATTGCCTGTTGTGCCTGAGGGTTATGTTATGGATGGAGAAACTGCTAGAGACTTCTTTGCTTGCAATGATAGGTCTGATCTTAAGAAATTATTAGCTAAGCTTAAAGAAAAGTCTTTGAATGCTAGAATGAAATATGACCCTGCTTTTGCTACTTCACCTATCTTTATTACTGATAAGGATTGTGATTTCTCCGTCGATCCTGAGTTAATTACTTTGGTTGAATCTGATCCTTTCTATGGCTATGAATCTGAAACTGTTGTGGCACATCTTACTAAATTAAATGATATAGCCACCCTGTTTACTCATGATGAGAAAACTCGCTATTACTTTATCCTTAAGTTATTTCCGTTCTCATTAAAGGGTGATGCTAAAACATGGTTTAATTCTCTTGATCCTGGTTGTGTGCGTAGTCCCCAGAATATGATTTATTACTTCTCTGCTAAATATTTCCTCGCTCATAAGAAACAAGCTGCTTTAAGGGAAACATATAATTTTGTGCAAAATGAAGAAGAGAGTCTCCCACAAGCTTGGGGGAGGCTTCTCCAGTTACTTAATGCTTTGCCTGATCATCCTCTGAAGAAAAATGAAATACTTGATATCTTTTATAATGGACTAACCGATGTTTCCAGAGATTACCTGGATAGTTGTGCTGGTTGTGTTTTCAGGGAAAGAACTGTTGATCAAGCTGAATTGCTATTGAATAATATGTTGACTAATGAAAATAATTGGATACTTCCTGAACCAACTCCTAAGCCAACTCCAAAGAAAAGGGGTATTCTATTTCTCAGTCCTGAAGATATGCAAGAGGCAAAGAAATCTATGAAAGAAAAAGGTATTAAAGCTGAAGATGTTAAGAATTTACCACCTATTGAAGAAATAGATGGTCTTGATAACCCGACATAGGTAGTAAAGGTAAATTCTCTCTATAGATTTGATGAAGGTGATATTCCTCGTTATAAGTCTGCTAGCCAATGCTTAGATGAGTTTGATAATTTTATTGTTAAACAAGAAAACTTCAATCCTTATGTTGGTAGATAATTGAAACGTAATGCTGATATGCTTGAACACTTGAGTGATTATATGGCTAGTGTTAAAGGTGAACTTAAACTTATTGGTAAACATGCTTTTATGGTTACCACTCAAGTAGAACAAGTACTTAAGGCTCAGAATGATTTGCTCAATGAATTAAATAATAAGAAAAATGATAATGCTGTTAGAGTTATGACTAGAGGGGGTAAAATGACTCAGGAACCTCTGTATCCTGAGGGCCATCCTAAGAGAATTGAGCAAGATTCTCAGAGAACTAATGTAAATGCACCTAGTCCTTCTAAGAAGAAGAAAAAGAAAAATGATAGGACTTTGCATGCTTCTAGTGAACCTGTTGTTCACACACCTGAGAATCCCAGTGATATTTCTATTTCTGATGCTGAAACACAATCTGGTAATGAACATGAACCTAGTGATAATGTTAATGATGATATTCATGTTGATGCTCAACCTAGCAATGATAATGATGTAGAAATTGAACCTGCTGTTGATCTTGATAACCCACAATCAAAGAATCAACGTTATGATAAGAGAGACTTTGTTGCTAGGAAGCACGGTAAAGAAAGAGAACCATGGGTTCAGAAACCCATGCCTTTTCATCCTAAACCATCCAAGAAAAAGGATGATGAGGATTTTGAGTGCTTTGCTGAAATGATTAGACCTATCTTTTTGCGCATGCGTTTGACTGATATGCTTAAAATGAACCCTTATGCCAAGTACATGAAAGATATTGTTACAAATAAAAGAAAGATTCTGGAAGCTGAAATTTCCACCATGCTTGCTAATTATAATTTTAAGGGTGGAATACCAAAGAAACTTGGAGATCCAGGAGTACCAACTATACCATGCTCCATTAAAAGAAACTATGTTAAAACTGTTTTATGTGATCTTGGAGCCGGTGTTAGTGTTATGCCTCTCTTTATATCGTAGACTTCATTTGAATAAGTTGACACCTACTGAAATATTTTTACAAATGGCTGATAAATCAACTGCTATACCTGTCATTTGTGAGGATGTTCCTGTTGGGGTTGCGAACGTTACTATTTTAACGGACTTCGTTATTCTTGATATTCCCTAGGACGATAGTATGTCGATTATCCTTGGTAGACCCTTTTTGAATACTGCAGGGGCTATTATTGATTGCAACAAAGGCAATGTCACTTTTCAGGTTAATGGTAATGAGCATATGGTACACTTTCCGAGGAAACAACCTCAAGTCCATAGTATCAATTCTATTGGAAAAATTCCAACTATTACTATTGGAGGTTTTGAATTTCCTCTTCCTACTGTCAAGAAGAAATATGATATTCTTATTGTTGGGGACATGCATATCCCCGTTGAGGTAACCTAGTGTTATTCGAAAATTCTCCGGTTTCATGTTATTCGAAAAGAGTTTGTTAACAAGACTTGATCAACCTTGTTAGTGGATTCCTTTTGATGAGCATCAGATGGATGAATTTAGAAAGCACAACTCTCTGTACCCTCTTTTTACTTTCTGTTATTTATATTAAATAAAGCAAAAATAATATTTTCTGTCTGTTTTCTGAATCATCCTTGCAATAAAAAATACCCCAAAAATAAAAGTTCTCCAAATGCCCTGGAAATTTAATATGATTTTTTCTAAAATATTTGAGAATATCTGGCACTGAGAACACACCAGGGGGACCCACCACGTGCCCACGAGGGTGGAGGGCGCGCCCCCTGCATCGTGGACCCCACGTGGGTCCCCTCCACTTATCCTTGCACCCACACACTTCGTCTTGCTCCAGAAAAAATCACTAGCCATCTCAAACCCGAGTTCTAGCTCATCTTACTGCCATTTTCGATGTCCTTGCCCAAAGCTCCATTCACAGAACTGCTTTGGGGGATTGTTCTTTGGTATGTGACTCCTCCAATGGTCCAATTAGTTTTTGTTCTAGTGCTTTATTTATTGCAAATTTTTGCTGCTTAGGTGATCCTATTCTTGATCTTGCATGTCAAATTTATATGGTCAAAAGTAGTTTTAATGCATGATATGGCCTCTAGGCACTTAAGGGAGTAGTTGCTATCAATCTTGTTGAGTTTGGTTCACTTTATTTTTGAGTTGCTAAAAATTTCAGAAATTTTTCAAAGGAAGAAATATGTTTAGGAAAATGTACCAAGGTGGTTCCTCAAGGAAGCAAGGACCCAGGCCCACGCGAGCCGGACCATGAACTACCAAGAGAAGCTCAAGTGCGGCCTTGTGAATGGCCATCAGAAAATTTCATGGTTCAGGCAGGAATTAAGGAAGAATTTGAAGCGTATGTGCGTAACGCTGAACTTGAGGGCTTCGTGGCAGATAAGTGACCTCAGTAATACTACCTCACTGATTCATTTATGAGAAGGTTTAAATTTACATCATCACGCAATTCTCAAACTGTCCTGTTTGATATTTATGATAAATCTTATACCATGGACTTAGAAGATTTTAATATTGCTTGTAAACTCCCACAGTGGGGTAATGTTAGAGAACCTCGCAAATCTGAATATAAAGATTTTCTTGCTAGTATCACTGTGGGGGAATCTAGATAAATAACACAAGCTACCATAGGGAGCATTCATTTTCCTTCCATACATTATTTTGCTCTCTTCATAGGTAGATGCATTAATGGTAAGGATGAAGCATGTCACATGTGTGTTCCCGACCTAAATGTTCTCAAGAGTGCTGTACTTGGGGGTCGTTGTTGCATGTAGGTTGCATAATAATAGTATTAATGGAGATTTCTTTGGTGGAATTTATGCAACCCATTTAGCTGATTTTCTTGAGATACCCATACGCAGAGATGATATTGAGTTGCCTCCTGCTTATTTAGATTATAATGCCATGGTACGTCATCAGTTTGTTGAGAGGAACGATCAATCCCTCCAGTACCGACTAATCTTTGACAGACGACGCACCTATCATGTCGCTCTCCCTTCTCCTACTTTCTTTGACTTTCAGGCAAAAGGACATATGTTATAACCAGGGAGGAGGTGAACGAGTATGAGAGGAGGACGGAGGCAGCTCGCCTCCAAGCTGCAGCTCTTCAGGCAGTAGCTGATGCATCTCAGTACGACCCCAGCTTCAACTTCGGATATCCACCAGGCCATCCGTGGGCATAGACCAACTTAGGCCAAAAGCCTAAGCTTGGGGGAGTCACCGACATTACATTCATGTTCACACACTCATGCCAGTTGTCGGTGCTCATACTTTTTCATTGTATCTGAAGGAAATATGCCCTAGAGGCAATAATAAAGTTATTATTTATTTCCTTATAATCATGATAAATGTTTATTATTCATGCTAGAATTGTATTAACCGGAAACATAATACATGTGTGAATACATAGACAAACAGAGTGTCACTAGTATGCCTCTACTTGACTAGCTCGTTAATCAAAGATGGTTATGTTTCCTAAACATGGACAAAGAGTTGTTATTTGATTAACGAGGTCACATCATTAGTTGAATGATCTGATTGACATGACCCATTCCATTAGCTGAGCACCCGATCGTTTAGTATGTTGCTATAGCTTTCTTCATGACTTATACATGTTCCTATGACTATGAGATTATGCAACTCCCATTTACCGGAGGAACACTTTGGATGCTACCAAACGTCACAACGTAACTGGGTGATTATAAAGGAGCATTACAGGTGTCTCCAAAGGTAGATGTTGTGTTGGCGTATTTCGAGATTAGGATTTGTCACTCCGATTGTCGGAGAGGTATCTCTGGGCCCTCTCGGTAATGCACATCACATAAGCCTTGCAAGCATTACAACTAATGAGTTAGTTGCGAGATGATGTATTACGGAACGAGTAAAGAGACTTGCCGGTAACGAGATTGAACTAGGTATTGGATACCGACGATCGAATCTCGGGCAAGTAACATACCGATGACAAAGGGAACAATGTATGTTGTTATGCGGTCTGACCGATAAAGATCTTCATAGAATATGTAGGAGCCAATATGGGCATCCAGGTCCCGCTATTGGTTATTGACCGGAGACATGTCTCGGTCATGTCTACATTGTTCTCGAACCCGTAGGGTCCGCACGCTTAAGGTTACGATGACAGTTACATTATGAGTTTATGCATTTTGATGTACCGAAGGTTGTTCGGAGTTCCGGATGTGATCACGGACATGACGAGGAGTCTCGAAATGGTCGAGACGTAAAGATTGATATATTGGAAGCCTATGTTTGGACATCGGAAGTGTTCCGGGTGAAATCGGGATTTTACCGGGTTACCGGGAGGTTACCGGAACCCCCCGGGAGCCATATGGGCCTTCATGGGCCTTAGTGGAAAGGAGAAAGGGGCAGCCCAAGGTGGCTGCGCCACTTCCCCCTCCCCTAGTCCTATTAGGACTAGGAGAAGGTGGCCGGCCCCCCTCTCCCTCTTTCCCCCTTTGGGGAATCCTAGTTGGAATAGGATTGGGGGGGAGTCCTACTCCCGGAAGGAGTAGGACTCCTCCTGCGCCCTCTCCCTGGCCGGCGCCCCCCTCCCCCCTTGGCTCCTTTATATACTGAGGTAGAGGCACCCTAGAACACATAAGTTGATCCACGTGATCTATTCCTTAGCCGTGTGCGGTGCCCCCTGCCACCATATACCTCGATAATACTATAGCGGAGTTTAGGCGAAGCCCTGCTGCTGTAGTTCATCAAGATCGTCACCACGCCGTCGTGCTGACGGAACTCTTCCCCGACACTTTGCTGGATCGGAGTCCGGGGATCTTCATCGAGCTGAACATGTGCTCGAACTCGGAGGTGCCGTAGTTTCGGTGCTTGATCGGTTGGATCGTGAAGACGTACGACTACTTCCTCTACGTCGTGTCATCGCTTCCGCAGTCGGTCTGCGTTGGGTACGTAGACAACACTCTCCCCCTCGTTGCTATGCATCACATGATCTTGCTTGTGCGTAGGAATTTTTTTGAAATTACTACGAAACCCAACAGTATCATCCATGCTAGTTTATTTTCTTTTTAAGCTTTCTTCTTGTGTGTTTGAAAAACCTTAAGAAAAACAAAAAAATTAGTTGTAGCTTTTAGCTGGTTTACTTTCCATGCCTGTAGTAGTAGTAATTAAAAAGAAAACCCAAAAAGATTTCTCGTTCTTCTTTTGCTTGTTGGGAGCTTTCCCATGTAAATAGTTTTATATTTCCTTTCTTTTCCTTGGGGGTCGAGAGGAGAAGACCACGATGAAAATGTTGAGTGGCTCTCATATGCATTATTATCGATCTAACAAAGAGCCCATTTTACCTTGCCTTCTCCCTTGTATTGAATGCTTACAGATTCCAGCTTAGTCCAATCCACGTGCACTATTATTATTATCCACACTATTCGGTCGTGCAAGTGAAAGGCAATAATGACGATATATGATGAACTGATTGAGATAAAAAAAGCTGGTATGAATTCGACCCCTCTTGTTTTTGTAAATATGGTTAGTTCATCATTCTTGATTCAGCCTATTATGAATGAAACATGTTTGCAATGACAACTAGAGATTATAGTTGCTTATGCCATGCCTAATTAGCTAGGAGTTTATAATGGTTTACCTTGCGTGCCAACATGCTATTAAAATGGTTGTGATGTGGTATGATAGGGTGGTATCCTCCTTTGAACGATTCGAGTGGCTTGACTTGGCACATGTTCACGCATGTAGTTGAAACAAAATCAACATAGCCTCTACGATATTAATGTTCATGGTGAATTATATCCTACTCATGCTTGCATTCGGTGTTGATTAATTTTAATGCATGTTCATGACTGTTGTCGCTCTCTAGCTGGTCGCTTCCCGATCTCTTTCTAGCCTTCACTTGTACTAAGCGGGAATACTGCTTGTGCATCCATTTCCATAAACCCCAAAAGTTATTCCATATGAGTCCACCATACCTTCCTATATACGGTATCTACCTGCCGTTCCAAGTAAATTTGTATGTGCCAAACTCTAAACCTTCAAGTAAACATTCTGTTTTTTATGCTCGAATAGCTCATGTATCAACTAGGGCTGTCTGTATCCTCCATGCTAGGCGGGTTATTCTCAAGAGGAGTGGACTCCGCTCCTCACTCATGAGAAAATGGCTGGTCACCGGGATGCCCAGTCCCATGCTCAAACCAAATCAAAATAATTGCAAACAAAACTCCTCCAAGATTGTTGTTAGTTGGAGGCACCCGTTGTTTCGGGCAAGCCATTGATTGATGCTTGTTGGTGGTGGGGGAGTATAAACGTTACCATTCTTCTTGGAAACCGTCTATAATGTGTGTAGCATGGAAGATACTGAGATCTCTCGATTGTTATGTTGAAAATGAAAGTATACCGCTCAAAATATTATTCAGCTCTATTTCAAAATCGAGCTCTGGCACCTCTACAAATCCCTGCTTCCCTCTGCGAAGGGCCTATATATTTACTTGTATGTTGAGTCATCATCCTCTTAATAAAAATCACCAGTTGGAGAGCACCGCTGTCATTTGCGTGTATTATTATTAGTTTACATTGAGTATGACTTGACTGGATCTCTTTTAACATGAATTGCAATTTCTAGTCAGCCCTTGGTCTTCAGGGATGCTCTGCATTTATGTTTTGCGGTCTCAGAAAGGGCTAGAGAGATACCATCTTGTTATATCATATTATGATTGTTTTGAGAAAGTGTTGTCATCCGAGATTTATTATTATTGCTCACTAGCTGATTATGCCATTGAAATGAGAAAACATGAGACCTAAGTGTTATTCTGAATATGGTTAGTTCATAATCTTTGCTGAAAACTTGAATGCTGGCTTTACATATTTACAACAACAAGAGCAAACAAAGTTTGTAAAAGTTTTTCTTTATCACTTTCAGTTTATCAACTGAATTGCTTAAGGACAAGCAAAGATTTAATCTTGGGGGAGTTGATACGTCTCCGTCGTATCTACTTTCCAAACACTTTTGCCATTGTTTTGGACTCTAACTTGCATGATTTGAATGGAACTAACCCGGACTGGCGCTGTTTTCAGCAGAATTGCCATGGTGTTATTTTTGTGCAGAAATAAAAGTTCTTGGAATGACCTGAAAATCAACGGAGATTATTTTTGGAATATATAAAAAATACTGGCGAAAGAATCAAGGCCAGTGGGCCCACACCCTGCCCACGAGGGTGGGGCGCGCGGCTCCCACTGGGCCCGCCCCCTGCCTCGTGGGCCCCCTGACGCTCCACTGACCTCAACTCCAACTCCATATATTCGTGTTCGGGGAGAAAAAAATCTGAGAGAAGGATTCATCGCGTTTTACGATACGGAGCTGCCGCCAAGCCCTGATCTCTCTCGGGGGGGGGGCTGATCTGGAGTCCGTTCGGGGCTCCGGAGAGGGGAATCCGTCGCCATCGTCATCATCAACCTTCCTCCATCACCAATTTCATGATGCTCACCGCTGTGCATGAGTAATTCCATCGTAGGCTTGCTGGACGGTGATGGGTTGGATGAAATTTATTATGTAATCGAGTTAGTTTTGTTAGGGTTTGATCCTTAGTATCCAGTATGTTCTGAGATTGATGTTGCTATGACTTTGCTATGCTTAATGCTTGTCACTAGGGCCTGAGTGCCATGATTTCAGATCTGAACCTATTATGTTTTCATGAATATATGTGAGTTCTTGATCCTATCTTGCAAGTCTATAGTCACCTATTATGTGTTATGATCCGTTAACCCCGAAATGACAATAATTGGGATACTTACCGGTGATGACCGTAGTTTGAGGAGTTCATGTATTCACTATGTGTTAATGCTTTGGTACGGTACTCTATTAAAAGGAGGCCTTAATATCCCTTAGTTTCCATAAGCACGTATGACTATATTCGGAATACATGCCTACATTACATTGATGAACTGGAGCTAGTTCTGTGTCACCCTATGTTATAATTGTTGCATGATTGATCGCATCCGACATAATTATCCATCACTGGTCCATTGCCTACGAGCTTTTCATATATTGTTCTTCGCTTATTTACTTTTCCATTGCTATTGTTACAATCACTATAAAACCAAAAATATTACTTTTTCTACCGTTACCACTACTATCATATTACTTTGCTACTAAATACTTTGCTGCAGATATTATGTTTCCAGGTGTGGTTGAATTGACAACTCAGCTGCTAATACTTGAGAATATTCTTTGGCACCCCTTGTGTCGAATCAATAAATTTGGGTTGAATACTCTACCCTCGAAAACTGTTGCGATCCCCTATACTTGTGGGTTATCAGGAAGCCGGATCTAAGGGCAGCAGCTCTGTCCTAGCCAGGATCCGGCCTCAGGAGCAGAGGAGGATCTCTTGCCATTTGTTCCAACCTTGCAACCACTCTCCTCACTCCTTCCTTGACAGAGCCTGAGCACAGGATTTCCCACGAAGACAGTATAGCTGTCGTCCTCCTCCACACCACCTGCATATCAGACCACATAGCGCGGCCAAAGTACTTGTCCTTGTGAAGTATCCACAAGGCCCACATAGCTGCAGCCTGTTATAATTTACGAGCAGTGTTCGAGTTATTTTTCAACCAATCTAGCATGGAGGCAATATCAATAATACAAGAAGTATTAGCTAGCTCATTAACACTTCTCCAAATCTCCTTCGCAACCACTCATTCATGAAACAGATGCCTCCCAGTTTCATGTTCAGAATAGAACAAGCAGGAAAGGTCATCTAAATGTTGTCTCTTACTGAGATTATCTCTAGTAAGCAGCTTGTTATTAGAAGCCAGCCAGATGAAAATCTGGACCCTAGGTGGGATTTTAACTTCCCATGCAACAGGGCCATTACCAGGTATAACACCTCTATAGTGTACTATCTTATAAAAGGAACTAAGCGAATAAATACCCCTGGCATCATAATTCCACACTAACTTATCAGGGGCATCCGAAAGAGGGATAGTTTTAATACAACCAAACAAAGCATTCCTGGATTGCATCATGTCCTGAGAGAAACACCTCCTGAAATTAATTTTCAGATTGGTGCCATCCCACATATTTGCAACAGTCACATGATGCTCAATAGCAATATTGTAAAGGTACCAAAACTAGGTAGCCAGACTAGAATGGCCACACCAGGTATCCTCCCAGAATCTAATGAACCCCCCATTGCCCACCTTCCAAGAGTACCCGATCCTGGCTGCCCTAGCAACCCAAATGGCATTTTTCTAGAAAGGGAAAGCACCATCAATGGTACAAGTGAAAACATTGGGGTTGTGGGTATCATACTTATCATCACTGATTTGTTTTCAAAATTTTCCATCTCCCAAAGCATATCTTTTAACACAGGAGGCTAGCATACAAAGATTAAAATCAGCTAGGTTAGTAATCCCCAACCCTCCATGCTCCCTCTATGGGTGACAACACCCCAAGCAGCCAAGTGGTACTTGTGGTGGCAATCATAGTTATCCCAAAAACAATGGGCAAGTTGCGAATTGATCTTATTCAAAGCCCATTTAGGGAATTTAATTAAGCCCATACGATACGAAGGGATATTGGCTAGGAAAGCTTGAACTAATATAAGCCTTTTACCATAGGACAGGAGTCTCCCTCTCCATCCAGCCCCTTTTCGATGATCTTATCGATCACAGGCTGCAAATCCTCCCTTCTAATCTTAGAGTGATGAAGGGGGGCTCCCAAATATTTAATTGGGAAGGAACCAATTTTACAACCAAAACATTGGGCAAACTTAAATAGCCTCATCATATTCTATATTAATAGGAACTAAGTCACATTTGTGAAAATTTATCCTCATCCCTGACATCTGTTCAAAACAGGACAACAACCACTTAAGATGCTTAGCATGCTCCACCAGCTCCTTCCTGGTCCATACCAGATTTTGGAGGGTGGCTCAGCGGCAGTAAACCCTAGCACGGGGGATTTTATCTGCCTCCGGAATGCTGCCTAGAGAAGGCGTACTTGCAGTAGGCACCACCCTAGACAGCCCCTCAGAACAGACGGCCGCAATTGCGCCATGTGGCACATTATCGCCCCGTCCATCCCCAAGGCCCACCATCAAGAGGGCCCTCCTGGTTTTGGCCGCACCACCACCGCTGACCCTTCTGACCGGTGAGGTCATCACCAATAGCTGTGGAGAGGCCCGCCTACTGGCCGGCGAAGGCAACACCAACGAAGTTAGCGGTGCCCCTCTCCTCTGAGCTGCAGATGAGCGACCACAACTCGGCGATCCTGGCGGCGTAAATCCCTCCTCTGTGCTGACCAGATCTGAGGACAGCCCATCTACATCTCGAAAGCATGGCGAAAATAGAATCACTCCTCCCTGTACAGAATCCACCTTCTCCATTGAGCACGGGATTGGGAGTCCGCCTCTCTCGCGGCCCAATATAATATCCTCTCTATTGTTAATTCCTCTTCGGTCGCAAAAATTCTTCGCCTCTCCTCCTTGCTCGTCCTCGACATCATCCGCAGCGCCAGTGTGTGACGAGCATCTCGAATGGCTTGCGCCGCCTTATAACCCACAAGTATAGGGGATCGCAACAGTTTTTGAGGGTAAAGTATTAAACCCAAATTTATTGATTCGACACAAGGGGAGCAAAAGAATACTCTCAAGTATTAGCAGATGAGTTGTCAATTCAACCACACCTGGAAACTTAATATCTGCAGCAAAGTGTTTAGTAGCAAGGTAATATGATAGTAGTGGTAACGGTAGCAAAAGGTAAACTAGTAAAAGTAATGTTTTTGGTATTTTGTAGTGATGATAGCAATAGCAACGGGAAACTAAATAAGCGAAGAACAATATATAGAAAGCTCGTAGGCAATGGATCGGTGATGGAGAATTATGCCGGATGCGGTTCATCGTCTAACAGTCATAACCTAGGGTGACACAGAACTAGCTCCAGTTCATTGATATAATGTAGGCATGTATTCCGAATATAGTCATACGTGCTTATGGAAAAGAACTTGCATGACATCTTTTGTCCTACCCTCCCGTGGCAGCGGGGTCCTTACGGAAACTAAAGGATATTAAGGCCTCCTTTTAATAGAGAACCAGAACAAAGCATTAACACATAGTGAATACATGAACTCCTCAAACTACGGTCATCACCGGTAAGTATCCCGATTATTGTCACTTCGGGGTTAACGGATCATAACACATAATAGGTGACTATAGACTTGCAAGATAGGATCAAGAACTCTCATATATTGATAAAAAGATAATCGGTTCAGATCTGAAATCATGGCACTCGGGCCCTAGTGACAAGCATTAAGCATAGCAAAGTCATAGCAACATCAATCTCAGAACATAGTGGACACTAGGGATCAAACCCTAACAAAACTAACTCGATTACATGATAGATCCCATCCAACCCATCACCGTCCAGCAAGCCTACGATGGAATTACTCACGCACAGCGGTGAGCCTCATGAAATTGGTGATGGAGGATGGTTGATGATGACGATGGCGACGGATTCCCCTCTCCGGAGCCCCGAACGGACTCCAGCTCAGCCCTCCCGAGAGGTTTTAGGGCTCAGCGGCGGCTCCGTATCGTAAAACGCGATGATTTCTTCTCTCTGATTTTTTTTTCTCCCCGAAACACTATATATAGAGTTTGAGTTGGAGTCGGAGAGCCAACAGGGGGGCCACGAGGTAGGGGGCGCCCCCCCACCCTCGTGGACAGGTGGTGGGCCCCCTGGCCTTCATCTGTGGCAGGTATTTTTCTTATTTTCTGAAAAGTAGCTCCGTGAAGTTTCAGGTCATTCCGAGAACGTTTGTTCCTGCACATAAATAACACCATGGTAATTCTGCTGAAAACAGCGTCAGTCCGGTTTAGTTCGATTCAAATCATGCAAGTTAGAGTCCAAAACAAGGGCAAAAGTGTTTGGAAAAGTAGATACGACGGAGACGTATCACCGTCCTCTACGCCTCCCTTTCTAGCCTCTCCAGCCCCGACATCAGCCCGACGATCTCCCAGTCCGATGCCCCTTGTCCTCGCGACCCCATCACTAGCTCTGAACAGATCGCCCTCAATTAGTGCCAGATCTGGGCGCCTTGAGGAGCCCATGTGCGGAGTGGCGGAGTGACCAGGTTCACGTATGGAATCGCCGAAATTTGGTGGGCTATTGAGCTCCAGGGAGTGGTGGAGAGGAGGAGTCGCCGACGGGGAGCAGGGGAGCGGTCATGCGGTGGAGCGGGGGCCATCGGGCCATAGGGCCCTGCTAGTAAGATCGATCAACTGGTCCATCCCATTTACAATCAATAACATTCTTGCATTTTCTAGTGGTACTAAACGCCAAGTTTTATTTTTCATGAGTTTCTCATATTCACTATCCATGGCTCCCTTCCAATCTTTATTAGCAAGTGCTTTATGCAAATGAGTTGGTTCACCCGTGCTAGTAACAAAGAGGCGTTTGATTTTATCATACTTTATAGTACCATCTTTGTACTATTTCTTCTTCAAGATACCAGATTGTGACCCTTTATGTCCACGTGGAAGTTCATGTATGGAAGCATGGGTGGTCGTCGGCACGGAAGATCCAGGCGTGGCTGGTTCTGCAGCAGAATTTTCTACCACAGAAGATCCTGCTGGATCCGTTGCACTGGACAACTATGATTTGATGGAGTCAGAGGAGGAGGAATCCCCCTCGTGACCGCGCCCAGAGGGAATGTGCCGCGTGGAACCCTTGATGTTCGTCCGCCCGATGCCAAATTTGGTGTTTTGACCCTTTCGCGAAAGTTAAGCCAGATTTGACCTTGGTTTGAAAACATATCAAGATCTGACCCTTTTCCTACCGCCGGGGTTGATGGCGGTAGTGTATACCAGCCTACCCCCAAGGCCCCTGACGGTAGGCAACTTACCCATGTCAGCGTAGTGCAACCCTACTGCCAAACAAGCTCGCAGTAGCCTGTGCAACCCTACCACCGAGGTGCACGATGGTAGGCGGGTACAAGCACTGTATTTGATACTTGATTTTTTTTACTGTAGGACGTGCGACCCAACCGCCATGGGCCTCGATGGTAGGAAAATGGTCAGATCTCGATTTTTTTGAAACAGGGTCAGATTTGGCTCAGCTTTCTCAAAAGGGTCAAAACACCAAATTTACCCTCCGCCCGATCGTCTGGGATGGGACATCAGCGCTGGGCTCCGCGCTTGTCTCCTGGTCGGCTACTGACCCGACCCATGCTTGTGTGGCGTGTGGGAAGGGAAATTAATGCTGGTCTCCGTGCTGGCTGGACTGGAGGGGCCCGCACTGGTGGGGTTGTTGGCCACCATTGCGTTTGTTGCATGCGGGACACTGACATCCTCCTCGGGTCATGCGTCTGTTTGTGCTGCATCTCTGGCACAAGGATTTTCTCAGATCACGCAGAGCGGTTGCTAGCGGGATCAACCTGGGATCATGTGCCGGTTTTGTTTGCATCCCCGTAAATGAAATTACAGCCTGTATCTGCACACTTAGCAGCAAAATTAAAATTTTCTATGAAACCAGTCACATGACCAGCCTTATGTAATTCACACTCGTGATCAGAACTAGGCATATATTCTGGAAGGAGAGCAATTTCAGAACGAAGAAGGCTCCTACGTTTAGATGAAGTTTTGCAAATGGAAATGAAGTTTAATCAAACACAACATTTCAAGAAATATAAATACACCAAGTTGGAACTTCAAGGCACTTATATCCTTTATGAAGATTACTGTAACCAATAAAAACACAGTTTTGGAGACTAAAAATTCCAACCCAGGACATGCAACGCTCCCATATTGACGAGAACAATCCACATCCCCTACACCCTAGTTTTCTCTGCCTCGCCAACCAGTCAGAACCTGTAGCAAAATACCACATCATCGCCCTCATTAACACACAACTCCCCCTGTCTGCATCGCCTCCGCCCGCATCACCAATCCACCATCCATCAAGCTCGTTTGTTGTGGACAACATTCCAGTCATCCCCTACTAGTTCATATTTGGCCCCTTCACAATTCACCAAGGCACAGAGAACCGCCTACAATGCAACATGATGGTGGTCGGCGCTCCTCCTGTCCACCATGAGAACTACGACATTGTCTTCACCAAGTCGTTGTCGCCATTATACTCCCCGCCCTAGTCATTATGAACCGTGATAATTTTCCTGTCAAATTAAAGTTAAGCAAGTTTTTAAAACTCTTGAAAAACATAGAGGACCACATATTTAAATTGGCGCTGACTTATTTTGAAATGACAATAAGACAAAATATTTTGTAAATTCAGTAATATTTATACTAAACTTTTGTAGTTGCCTATAATTTACTGTGTTCACCTAAAATCCCAAGAATTTATTTATCTATTGCTTTTGCTTGGCATAATTACATGTAACAACGTTGTCATTAACATACAATGTTCTTTTTTACAACGTTAAAACATCTATCATTAAGAAATACATCTTTGCTAAATATACAACGTCAGTTGTAGCAAATATTATGTTAAATTTTAGCGACACACTACCCTTAAAAGTAATTCAATAATTAATCACCTACCAAAAATCTATTTAAATCCATTAATGATATAAAAGGAAAAAATGATGTGTCTCGGCGGAGTAATTTATGACCTGAATGCACTATATTGTATACATGCGAGTACTGTTTTTTTCCTTAAAGATCTTAGTACGATCCGTAATGCATAAGGCCTAAGAAATGTATTTTTTGAAAGAGGTTTCCATAGTGTGATTAATAAGTCACCAATAAAAATATCTCGTTAGAATGGTGTTTAACAAAAAAATTCTATCGATCTTGGCCGTTTTAATTGGTTTTATCCTGAACAAACGTGGCTTACATGTTTCAATCGGTTCAATATTATTACAGCATGTATTAGTTATATTTTGAGCCCTGCTAGTTTAGAGGTGCCTACATTTCAACTAATTGTGGGAGAATCTATATGTAAACAGAGCTGACCCTATTTGAATTTGAGGAGAACGTGTGGAAAACATATTGTAAGGTGGTAATCTAGTGTTACAATCGTCATAGTGACTAGCTATGCAATGAAAAGATTGGTTATGCAGATGGATAGAAAGTGCATGTTCGTTTTAGAAAATGGATGGATAGCGCGTGCATGCAAAAGCTACGGTGACGGCAAACCACCCCGCCGACGATCGTGGACACTCGTCTGACCCGTGGGCCTTACTCCAGATTATGTCTATTGTAAATCAATAGTGGCGAGACATGCGTCCTTCTTCCTTCCTAAACAGAGTACCTAGATACTGAGACAGAGCAGAACACACCATACATACATGGCCGGCCATCGTACTCGTAAGTCGTAAAGCCTGGCCATCCTACAGCGCCTAACAAGCCATCCAGCTCAGCCCCTGACCGGCGCCCGGATGAAACCGGTGGAGGTCGCGGACGCGGCGGAGCTGTCCCGGAAGGACGGCACGGCCTCCTGCAACGCGTTTGTGGAGCTGGAGTTCAACGGGCAGCGGCAGCGCAACGCCGGTCCGCCACCAGGCCCGGCGACCTCTCCCTGCAGTGGACCTAGAAGCTCGTCCGGGACACCCGGAACCCGGCCCGCATCCCAACCCTCACCGCCGACGTCTCCGACTACCATGACCATAGCCTCAACGACCACAACGCGTTCCGCCCCCACCCGACGATGGTCGTCGTGCAGCGCTTCCAGCGATGCATGGACACGCTAGATTAGGTATTATCAAAAAAGATTTTGTCCTGCTTTACATATAAAGCAATGACCGGCCACAGCTCAGGTACAAACGCACGCCACCACAACACACGCACACATCCAAAGTTGGATACATAGACGTTGAGCGCGGCAATACTACCCCTAATACTACAAGAGCGACCGGAGACCTCAACCGTGGACGCGCCAACGTAAAGAGAAGAAGCCGCATATGACGAACCGTGTGCTTCAAGGCGGCGCCTTCAGAAAGGTTATGATACCAGAGCGCCGTCACCGCCCGACCCGAGGATCAGAGTTTCGCCTGAAGCAGCACGCCGGGCAATGTGAGTCGCGACGACGCCTTCAAAAAGGGAGCGAGCTTCGCCGCCGTCAGTCCGTCCGAAGACAGATCAGGTTTTCACCCCGGCCAACACTCACCACCACCGGACGCCACATCCCATTGACCACGCCGCCCAAACGGCCATGGTCATCGGGCAGCACCTAACCACGGGCTCTGTCCAAGAGCACCGCGGAGCCACCCCCCAGGGCCGCCGCCCTGGCATCCAAGACCTGGGATCCACCTCACTCGAGACCCACCGCTACCTCAACCAAAGATACGAGCGGAAAGGAACCGCCTTTCGCACCCCTGGGCTGCCCCTAACGCCAAAACCCAAAGGTCGGACAAAATTGGCTGCCATCGACCCATCCTGCTGCCGGGCGCGAGACGAGCATGGTCCTGCTGTCGGGCGCGAGACAAGGTCGGTCCTGCTGCCAGGCGCGAGACAAGGTTGGTCCTGCTGCCGAGCGCGAGACGAGCGATGGGCCATAGCCGTGGGAGGGCCGAACCTTCGACAGAGGTAGCAACCAGACAACGAGGAGAGGGCCGATGGTCGAAACGGGCCGCCAACAGACGAGCCGACGCCGGAAAGCCAGCCGCCGCCCCAGTTGACCCGCCGAGCTGCCGTGGAGCCAGCACGGCGAAGCCACCTCGCCGCCGCCACCCACAGCCGGGACCGCAGCCACGCCGGGCCGGGGCCCCAAACCCGCGTCGCCGGCCGGAAAAAAGGCGAAATCCGGCCGGCACGCACCACCACCACCGTCACCTTGCCGACGAGGGCGAGCACAACAGCCCCGCGCGCCGCCGGCAGGTCCTAGCCGCCGCAGCCTGTGCCGCCCGCAAAGCGGCAGCCGGAGGATCCACCACCGTCTAGATCAGATCTTGGAAACCCTCGCTGCCACTCCAAGCACACCCCGCCACCGCATCCAAGCACGCCAGCCCCCAAGCACCATGCCCCGCAAGGCCCAGCAGCCCTCCACGCCACCACCCTCAGCCGCCGCCGTCGCGCCCCGCCAAGTGCCACGCATCAGCTTAAGGGGGGCAGCCCCGCGGCAGACCACCTCAAGGGACGGGAGACCAGGGCCCCGCTGCCGCCTACGCTGGCCGGGTTTTGCCCGGCGGCGCGCTCCGACAACGGCGAGGGGAAAAGGAGGGCTAGTGGTGGCGCAGACGGGAATTCCACCCCCCCCCCCCCCCCCCCCGGCTCACGGGAGCGGGTTGGGATTAGGGTATTATCATCCGTTGCTCGGCTGTATGGCATGTTAATACCCGCTGCATCTATACGACTATACCCCGTGTAGCACAGCACCTCCGTTCACTCTTCCACGATCATCTTCAGTAGAGCATTGTTCTGTTTTACTATTCTATATAAATATATTTTTCGATATACAGTGCTCAGGCACGTCACTGGGCGACGACATCGTTAGCGAGCTGGCCAAATCCTGGGCTGAGGTGTATTAAAGACCGATGAGACAAATAGCACAATTCAACATACCTAGCAGCGCGCACTGGCTTGCCGCAAGGTGGAAACCCATGTAATTGGAGGTCGCCTCAGTTGCGTTGGCAAGGTGACAGCACATAGTTGAACAACCTCCGCTGATCCTTGTGCAAACGGAGGTACATATCGGTGGCGATATGCAACATGAGGATGCTCTAATATATACATGTATATTCTCAAAAAAAAATACATGTATATACATATTGTACTCCTACTTATAAGGGAGGAAAGTGCATATGTCATACAAGAATGGCAAGAACAAGAGTTAGACACGAGACAAGATAGAGTAGGGGCATAATATAGTGGAAAACATTTTCCCATGCGTGTTCTCGTGACCCTTTCATGCGATGACATGTGTGCTTGTTGGGAGAAACAAAAGTAGTGGGGATGAACTAATAGTTATATACTACTGTGTGTTGCAACGGAAGAAAAGAAGAATCATAATCTCCAATGGTGATGACCAGATTTTGTTCACACATCATCGCATGATTTTGAAAATTTGTTCACAAATGCAAGAAAATGTTTCTTTTTAAAAATTTATTCACAAATTGAAGCAATGTTCACATTTTTGAAAAAAATATTGTGGTTGTCAAAAAACTTGGTAATTCAAATAATTATTCTAAATTTCAAGAAACATTAAAAAACATGCTATAATATTCCGATCCACCCTGGCAGTAAATTCTTCAAAATTCATGTGGGTATATAGTCTCAAAGACTGAGAAGCATTACTGCTTAACTACATACCTCTGATCATTCTGAACATTTTTATAAATTTGGGAACATTTTGAAAAATCATGAACATTTTTTTACTATTTACAAACTTTTCAAAATTCTGAATTTGTTTATACTGTGAACGGTTTTTAACCATTTTCTTTTGAATCAGCGAACAAGTCTAGAATAGATGAACATTTTTTTAAATTGGTGGATTTTTTTTCGAAATTGACGAGCATTTTTTGAAATGCATGAACATTTTCTGAATCTGCAAACATTTTATGAATCAATAAACTCTTTTGTAATTCACAAACTGTTTTAGAATTTTTTAGGAGATTTTTTAAAATGCATGAAAATTTTTTGAATTAGCAAACATTTTGTTCAATTTCATTAATATTTTTAATACACGGGCTTTTCTTCAAAATCATGGACCTTTTTTATTTTATGAACATATTTTTTCAAATTTACAAACATTTTTTTGAATATACGAACATTTTTGGAAAACTCCAAGCATTTTTTGAATTCACAAACATTTTATGTTTTCTTGAACATTTACTTCAAAATTCTCATTTTTTAAAAAATGAAAAAAAAGTTGAAGTTACAAATTATTTAAATTAGAAAAATGAAAAACATGACAGAAAAATAAAAATAAAAAATAAACTAAAAAACCAGGCGCCCGCAAATGGGCCGACCCAAACAGGAGCGTTGTGTCTTCTCCGACGTGCATAGGGCAGTATAGTAGGTACCTATGCTTGGGCCGGCCCAAGCGGGGATTCCCTACAAAACGTTTTTTCTCACTTATAGGTGGCATTGATGGGTAATATTTTGCAACTTTAAGGACAACTATAGTGACGTACCGCCAGAAGCAATAGCCCTTTATTATTACTAGCACAAAATACCCGTGCGTTGAAACGGAAGAAAAGAGCAGACTTCACATCAAGAGACATCGGCAATGAACCAGCAAAAGCGCAACAAAGGCCTTGGTGTGTCGACGGAGACGTGGATGGAGTTGTGGTCAAAGAGGAGGGAGCCATTGATGATTAGTCATACGAACTCACTTGGGAGACGATGAATCACATGCGGCACAAAGTGGCGTGGGCGAGGTCGGCTTGAGGGCTTTGATGCTGACAGATGCGTGGGCGAGTGGCGTCAACATACTCCCTCTTATTGTGCTTCATGGCATGCTCTAATCACCATAGTGTCTTCCATCATCCAAGTGATAGAGCTCGTAGCCATCGAAGCCCTAATCATCCATGATTGCCACCATCGCCGCACACCTAACCTCCGCGATGTTCCTGATGGACGCGAGTATTTTTTTTCTTAAATTAAGTACTCACTAATCCAACTCCATATAGGTAAGAAGTATCTAAAGAAACATATAGGTTAGAAGCATGTGGTCAAGTAATTTAGGTAGACTAAAACTTAGTCTGGTCTGAATCTTATGGTATATAGTCCAAACTTACGTGCACATACTGTTGGATAAGCCGACGGAGAAGTATGTGTGGAAGGACATGATCCGTTCATGAAAAAATTGTTGGACATCCGGGATCTATTCGAATTTGCGACTTTGTTGTACTAGACTTAATTTGCATGCTATATGTGGATGATTCGTACTATTTTCTATTCTAACTTTGATGAATATAGGTGGATTTGCATGAATTTCGTCTAATTTATTAAAATGCGGATTGAAATGTATGCGACTATCGTTGGATGACGTCTTCCCGCATCCGTATCCGTGGACTGGTCTCCCCTGTCTGTGGACGGATGAGGAAGGTTTTTTATAGGTTGCCGTTGGAGATGCCCTTACTGCTATATAGTATATGTGCCGATAAATATGGCACTACTTCTGTATGTAGATAAATTTAAGACAACTAATATGAGATGAGGGGTATGTTGCAGAGAAAAATAGAACTTCTTATTTTCTACTAGCCAGCTAGGGACGGTCAAATTTATCTATTAGCAAGCTAGCTCCATTGTCAAACCACTCTCACATCAACGTCGTCACCAGTACGTAAACTAATCAAGATTTTCAAGCTTGTGATTGATGGATCAGTTTCTAGATTGATGTGGTCCATCAGCGTCGTCCTCCGACAAGACACCACCATAGCAGAAGAAATATTATTGTTTTTTAGATAACTCACCATTCATGTCGAATGGTCACAGGAGAAGAAATATTAGAGTACCTTTATTTTCAACAACATCACACACTACGGCTGATGATGACCATAAAAATCTCACTAATTTAACTTTTAAATACACTTGTGAAGATCCAAGACGCCCTAACATCGTAGCGTGGCGGCTGGAGGTGTGGAAGAATCGGGTGGGTTTTTTGCCTGCCTGTGTGTGCTTGCTTATGGTTTTTGAGTGAAAGAGTGGGAGGGGCTTTGTCTCGCTCGCAGCGAGCGAAGCATCGCCTCGCCTCAAGCGGCGAGCTACTGGGCTGGCCAGTAGCGCCCTTCTTCATTTGTTTGCTAGTTAGATCATTTTTGTGTGACCCTTTTTTGTTTAT
This sequence comes from Triticum urartu, assembly GCF_056163025.1. Lineage (NCBI taxonomy): Eukaryota > Viridiplantae > Streptophyta > Magnoliopsida > Poales > Poaceae > Triticum > Triticum urartu. The sequence goes on from NC_141874.1 coordinate 765,176,310, forward strand.
ATTTTGAATATATAATTCAAACATTACAATAGCTAATTATTTAAAAACTAGTCATCAACCCGTGCAGAGGTATATACTGTCAAATGTAATTTCAGCCAAAGCAGTAAATAACACATGGTGTATATGAAAAAATTACACATATAAAAATATATATGAACAAACAAATCGCACGCAAATACAAACTATACTGCTTCAATTATTATTTTTGTTAGACTACTCGTGCACTACATATTAATTTTCTTTACTCCAAATTTGGATTCATAACTTTTCTTCATGCCAATTTTTGTATACTAACTGCTTCAATTCTTTACTCGTGAACTGCATATTTGAATTCATAACTTTTCTTCATGCCAAATTTTGTACTGCTGCACACGTAACAAGCTGCAACATGGCCTGTAGGGGCCAAACGGGATCGTTGAGATGCAGAAAGATCTAAGTATTGGGGTAATTGATTTTGTCAAACAAATGCAAAAGTATTGTGGAAACCAAAGGGGTATAGCTCAAAGGTTATATATGTATACATTTGACAAGTGTGAGAGCGTTCATAAAGGTGTGCATCAGTGAATGGGTTAGAGTTGATGAGTACTCTCCTGAAAGTGCGCTTCAACATAGCTTACGATGGTGAAATATTAGATGTAAAAGTTCTATTGTTGCATATCAAAAATTAAATCAACTATCATAAAGAAATGATAAATAATATGAAATTCAAAGGGTTGTATATACTCATTTTTATTTATTTTTTATTTTTATTCAACACTACTACTATAAACTCTGTTTTTTATGAAGTAAATAAAAGTGAGTAGCTAAATTCTGAAACATCTAAAAGGGGTTTGCCCAGTGACGCCATCACCACTGTACGATTCATCGCCGGAGGACTTCATGGGGAACGGAAGACCATGGAGCGGGCACAGTCGAGGAGCGAGGTTGTCCGGCTACAGGTATCGAGCAGCGGCGTCGGTCAAACTCGTCCTCGCGGCGCTCGTACTGGAGCCAGATGACGAGGCGACGCAGCGTTGCAGGTCCCGGCGTCGAATCGCGTTGAAACCCGCAATCGGTGCGCTGCTAGGGCTCTAGGCTGAGCGTGACGGCCCTCATGTAGCAGGGGACAATGCCTCAGTGGTGTAGGCAGCTGGGGCGGCGTAGGGGCATCAGCAGCGCCGCCGTTGGCAGCGACAGAAGCAAACGGTGAGCACGAGTACGGCGAGAAGGACCTCATGCTCGGTGGCCTCCCTAGCGCACGACCCGGACCTGTACACACACGCATGCAGCTATGTATCATGCCCACGGCATGCACATGAAAATAAACATGCAGCTAAACTACCAAAGGCACGAACACTTCCTCCTGCTGCACATCATCCGTGTCTTCCAGTGCAGGCACATCTGAAGCCGGCCACAAGCACTGCAAGCTTCGGCATCCCCGACGCGCAAATCCACCACGGGATGACTTGGCTAAACACTGCACTATCGCCAGGTTGCTGCAGCGAGCACTCTGTCAGTGAGGACGGCAGCAGCTAAGACGACGTCGAGCTGCGCCTAGCTGCTCCCCTGGCGACCTGTCCACTTCGCAGGAGTTGAACGCAAAGGGCAAGTCGTGCACTGAGCCGAGCGAGGGCGGTGAATCAGACGCGGGCACCAGCACGCCGGACGCACGCCACATGAGTTTCTGTCGGTGGTAGACTGGTGGTGATGAACGTCGTGGGGCGGGGCGGGTCGTTGACACTTGACAGCGCCAGACATTGCACGCCAAATGTTTGTCAAAATATCCATACCAGTGTAGACGGAAGGAAAGATCAAACCTTGCCACGTGGGCGTGACAACTGGTCAAAACCGGAGTGAGGGACGAAACTTGTCCGGTTTTAAGAATTGAGGGTGCAAATTATGCGGTTTTGAAGCTGAGGGATCAAATCTAGATTCCGTTAAGAATTGAGGGACGAAAAGCATACTTTTCTTTTTATTTTTCTCTCTTAATTTGTTATTTGTGTGTGCGCTCCAAAATAACAGTTTCACATTTAAGTATGAATTTTAGCTATTTTATCATATGATCCAAGTAAGCATTATATACCAACAGTAGTCAGCTAGCTAGTATGTGAGAATGACATGTACTATATATTTATACATAATTCTTGTAATGAACTCAGTTATTAGAGAGGGCATGAATATTATACGTGAAATCCAGTATTAAGGCTGATGTATTGGTCCACCCGGTGGCTGGTCGAAATTGGTACCGAAGCAACACTGTGAAGTGAGAATTTGTATAATCTAACGTGGGTTGTAAGCTAGAAACACAAAGCTCTATCATGACGTTTATGCCTTTAGATATTTTGTATATAATTTTTTTTGCACCAAATTATTTCGATGCATCCAACGCTAGGTTTCAACTAAAATTGAATATCCTTGCCAACTTCTTTCAGTCCTTCAAATTATGAAAAATCTAATTGGTTATAATAAATTTTAGAATAACACGTGAATTGACTATGTATTATATTTATTCGCTCTTCACCATCACATAGATAGCAATGCATGTTAAACAGAGCTACTCATGCATGTACACTGATTTTCCAAAGAGGGTAAAACTATATTGAAAAGTCAGGAAGTATCAAGTGAAGAGTATTACTGAGATCATGTAAACTTCTCGATTGTCAAATCAACTCGCACAACTGGAGCTTTTTCTCCCATGCTTGGGTATCTAGGCACAACTAAGATGGAGTCCTTTCTCATCTGGAAGCGGTTTGGTACTCGCGCCATGACAATCACTTTGGTTTGTTCGTCAACTGCTCCAAAATTGGGTTTCCCTGTCAACCGTGCGCCACCATGGATGGTCTAAATTTGCGACTGAAACTGTAGCTATGCTTCTATACTGAAAATGGGAGATACACCTACTCTTGTTGTTGGAGGTGCAATGTTGTTTTTTGTCATATAAAGTGGGAATGCGAAGAACATCCATCTGCTTCATGCTTAATTACACAACATGAATCGCCATTAGGGAATTGATCTTAGCACATTGGGAAACAAAAATATATTCAGTCTATCCTTAGTTAGGTCCATTGTACCACCCGAAGCAACATTATGAAATCATCCAAGTATACTTGGACCAAAAACGAAAATTTGGCCAGTTCGCTCGATCGTGCCACAGGGATTTGTTGTTGGCATTGGCAGATCAACTTGAAAAAAGATGGGAGATATTAGGGCATGAGTACATGAGAGAGATGAAGGAGAGAAGCAACGATCCCAAGCAATGAAACATATTAGGGATCATGAGAAGGATATCTCTCAGGCAAAAGTTTCTTACTTCTGATATGGGTGTCCGGCTGGGAGAACGGCAAAATAATCTAACCCTCCGAGGAAGATGAGGATGGCGAAAATATTTTGATGAGAGAGATTAGGGCATGAGTACACGACAAAGATGAAGGAGTGAAGCAATGATCCCAAGCAATGAAACACATTAGGAATTAGGAGAAATATAAATCCTCCGCAAAAAAATTCGTCTGCTATGGGCGTCCGGCTGGGAGGATGGCAAAATAAACTAATCCTATGAGGAAGATGTGGAGATTGGCGCTCGGCATCTAATGATGATCCATCGATCGATCCGCAGGAGCGGTGGAAGAAGGCAGTCAGCCAGTTTTTTTTTTCATTCCGCACATGAGTTTTTTTACAGCTGTACATGAGTTTTTTTTACGGAAGAAGATGTGTTCATGTGGGACACAACCTATAGAGGTGTTCACGTGGGACACAACTTGTACATGAGTTTTTTCATTGAACGGTGCATGTACATGAGTTTGTTACAAAAAAACCTAAGGACTTTGTGTGAGCTCATCCGATGGTTGTAATTAACTAATAGGAAGATCGGATGGACAACATTACTTATTTTCTAGAATTAACGTGGAGCCTCATATGATGCATCCAACTAGTAAATATACGATTAAACATGCTAATCATAAATTTTTAAAATGTTCATGGAGTGTAAAAAAACTGTTCACGCAACATTTTAAACATGTTGATACCATTCAGATTTTTTTTTGAAAACAATGTTGACGCATCTGAAAAAATGGTCATGAAATATTCAAAAATTGTATACATAAGGCAAAAATTATGCTGAGTAACTCAAAAAAATGTTTCATGACATTAATCTTTTTTACACACTTCAATAACATGTTTGTGAATTTTCTATAAAATGATTATCAATGGAAAGAATGACCTTTCAATAAATAATTGAATGGATAAAGTAGTACTCCCTCCATATCAAAATATAAGACATTTTTTTAGGCTAGCTTATATAGACTACAAAAACATCTTATATTTTAATATGGAGGTAGCCTTAGTTAAAATACGCTGATTCAGACAAATCGCGCAGTTTAAGAAAAGTTCCGTACCATTCAAAATTATGTATGCAACATTAAAAAAATGTTCACATGTTCCAAGAATATGTTCAAAAGTATTATACAATGTAAATAAATCATATAGTTTAAAAAATGTTGCATACCATTCAAAAAAATTAAAATGCATGTTGGAATATGTTTAACATTTATTCGAAACAATAAGTTCTAATATGTATTGGATAAAATGTTCATAGTCTATCTGAGAAAACTTGCCAAAAAATGTTACACGTATATTAAAAAAATGAACATGCATTTGAATTAAGGAAAAATGAAGAAAAGATGAGAAAACAAAAAAACCCAAAGAAAATCGATGAACGCAAAGAAGAAAAACACAAAGAAAAAGGAAATAAAAAAACACACAAAAGCTTCTAATACCATACATAATCGATCCATGGAAGTTTCCCAAAACCTCCCCTGCTGGAAGCTACAGTAATGGGCCCGCCCACTAACGTCGCGCTAGAGGCAAGACTGAAGGATCTCTTAGCGACACATAGACCTGTCGTGAAAGAATGGGCTAGCTTATGTGCTAGCAGCATTGAGATTGGGCCGGGCCATGGGTTAGATGGGTTTGAGGCCAGGCCGAACGCAAGCCCGCTAGTCCAACGGTATACGACCTCCTAGTTCACTTGTTTTGAAACGGAGGGACTAACACTTACGAATGAGTGAGTATAATTTCGAAGAAAAAAAAGATAAATCAACAGTACGCACAGTTCAGCATAATTGATCAGTGTGCTTACTAAGAGGCGGTAGCTATTAGATTGCTCGTAGCAGTATACGTCGACATCGGTCTAGCCGGTGGCGCCATCAATCAACTAATCAACATGCAATTGTTAATGGTGTCGCAATCGGTTTAGTAGTGATTGGAATGCTGTTGGGAGGCATGATTGTACCAGCGACGTATGTTTTATTGTTTGCTACAGTACTCGCCTCACCTGGCTGCATGCCCTGTCTTGGTTGGAATGGACGGTGGTAGTTCCTGTGCCGCCATCGCCGAATCAATGCCATGCCATATCCTGCCATCCATTGCAATTTGGTTCATCATGCATCGGTCGATTGAGTTGAGACGTCGCTCTCTCCCCCTGCGGCTTGGATCCAAACTTCCATGTTGACATAGTCATGGATGCATGCCCTGGTCTAGACGCAGGCCGGACCAACCGCCAAGTACGTACTGTACTAGGTACACCAGCTAACTAGCAATAAGGGTGCCAGCATGCGTATGTAATGGAGCCAAGCTAACTAATCAATGGCAATCGTGTCCTTCGTCAGCTAGAGCGTGCATGGTTCGAATAGCTTAATTTAAAAGATGGAGAAAAAATAAACTAACAGAAGCCGACATGTCCGCCCATATATGATCCACAGAAGATTAAGGTTGTTATTAAAAATATAAGCGCAATATATATAAGCCTATCAGCAGGACTACACTGTAGGTGTCGGTTAGCCTAGTACTTTCTGGGTCTATAATTTTCCTTCGGGCTACATATCACAGTCAATCGCTGTCAATGCACCTAAGCGAGCATGCACGGTACAAGCCAGTCAATTCGGAGGATATGGTTTTATTTCCAGAGATAACGCACAATATGTATACAGTTTGTCTAATTTATATCTAGATGTTTATTAAAGATGTCACATCTAAACTCCCATAAATAACGCAACAAGAAGGAAAAAAAGGCTGGACAAAAAAAAATAGACCACAAACATTATGGACATTAGGTTAGATGTGACATAAGTATGTCACATCTAAATGTATCCTAGACAGACCCGTATGTATAATCCTATATTCACAATTGAGGTTGTTGCTTAAATAGAAGCACAATATGTCAATTAAGAGGATATGATTTTTTACCAGGAAAGATGATATGATATTTATATTTGACCTATATATCCACCAAAATCATAGAAATACAATTATATGACCTCGTTTGCGCTTCATTTATTTGAATCAGAAGGGAGCTTGTTACAAAAAAAATGACCATCTCATTTGCCCAACCCTAGCTGTCAACAGGGACACACTCTTCTCTACCATTTGGCGGCCATAGGAGTGGGGATCTGTGTTGGGGAACGTAGCAGAAATTCAAAATTTTCCTACGTATCACCAAGATCTATCTATGGAGAAACCAGCAACGAGGGGAAAGAGAGTGCATCTACATACCCTTGTAGATCGCTAAGCGGAAGCGTTCAAGTGAACGGGGTTGATGGAGTCGTACTTGTCGTGATTCAAATCACCGATGATCAAGTGCCGAACGCACGGCACCTCCGCGTTCAACACACGTACAGCCCGGAGACGTCTCCCATGCCTTGATCCAGCAAGGGGAGAGGGAGAGGTTGATGAAGATCCAGCAACACGACAGCGTGGTGGTGGATGCAGGGCGTCACAGTAGCAGGGCTTCGCCTATACTACGAGAGAGAGACGTAACGGGGAGAGAGGGAGGGGCTGCACCAAAGGCAAAAGGTGTGTTTGAGAGGCCCTCCTACCCCACTATATATAGGAATCCCAAGGGGGGGGGGTGCGCCAGCCCCTAGGAGATCCAATCTCCAAGGGGGCGGCGGCCAGGGGAGGAGTCCTCCCCCCCCCCCAAGGCACCTAGGAGGTGCCTTCCCTCCTTGGGACTCTTCCTTAGGGTTTCCCCCTTCACCCTAGGCGCATGGGCCATAAGGGAAGTGGCGCCCCAGCCCACTTTGGGCTGGATCCCTTCCCACTTCAGCCCATGGGACCCTCCGGGATAGGTGGCCCCACCCGGTGGGCCCCCGGGACCCTTCCGGTGGTCCCGGTACAATACCGATGACCCCGAAACTTGTCCCGATGGCCGAAACAGGACTTCCTATATATAAATCTTTACCTCCGGACCATTCCGGAACTTCTCGTGACGTCCGGGATCTCATCCGGGACTCCGAACAATATTCGGGTTACTGCATACACATATCTTCATAACCCTAGCGTCACCGAACCTTAAGTATGTAGACCCTACGGGTTCGGGAGACATGCAGACATGACCGAGACGTTCTCCTGTCAATAACCAACAGCGGGATCTGGATACCCATGATGGATCCCACATGTTCCACGATGATCTCATCGGATGAACCACGATGTCAAGGACTTAATCAATCCCGTATACAATTCCCTTTGTCTAGCGGTATTGTACTTGCCCGAGATTCGATCGTCGGTATCCTTATACCTTGTTCAATCTCGTTACCGGCAAGTCTCTTTACTCGTTCCGTAACACATCATCCCGTGATCAACTCTTTGGTCACATTGCGCATATGATGATGTCCTACCGAGTGGGCCCAGAGATACCTCTCCGCTTACACGGAGTGACAAATCCCAGTCTCGATTCGTGCCAACCCAACATACACTTTCGGAGATACCTGTAATGCACCTTTATAGTCACCCAGTTACGTTGTGACGTTTGATACACCCAAAGCATTCCTACGGTATCCGGGAGTTGCACAATCTCATGGTCTAAGGAAATGATACTTGACATTAGAAAAGCTATAGCATATGAACTACACGATCTAGTGCTATGCTTAGGATTGGGTCTTGTCCATCACATCATTCTCCTAATGATGTGATCCCGTTATCAACGACATCCAATGTCCATGGTTAGGAAACCGTAACCATCTATTGATCAACGAGCTAGTCAACTAGAGGCTTACTAGGGACATGGTGTTGTCTATGTATCCACACATGTATCTGAGTTTCCTATCAATACAATTATAGCATGGATAATAAACGATTATCATGAACAAGGAAATATAATAATAACTAATTTATTATTGCCTCTAGGGCATATTTCCAACAGTCTCCCACTTGCACTAGAGTCAATAATCTAGTTCACATCGCCATGTGATTAACACTCACAGGTCACATCACCATGTGACTAACACCCAAAGAGTTTACTAGAGTCAGTAGTCTAGTTCACATCACTATGTGATTAACGCTCAATGAGTTTTAGGTTTGATCATGTTGCTTGTGAGAGAGGTTTTAGTCAACGGGTCCGAACCTTTCAGATCCGTGTGTGCTTTACAAATCTCTATGTCATCTCCTAGATGTAGCTACTACGTTCTATTTGGAGCTATTCCAAATAACTGTTCTACTTGGAGCTATTCTAAATTGTTGCTCCATTATATGCATCTGGTATCTCTACTCAGAGCTATCCGGATAGGTGTTAAGCTTGCATCGACGTAACCCTTTACGACGAACTCTTTTTACCACCTCCATAATCGGAAAAATTCCTTAGTCCACTAGTTACTAAGGATAACTTTGACCGCTGTCCCGTGATCCATTCTTGGATCACTCTGGTACCCCTTGACTGACTCATGGCAAGGCACACTTCAGGTGCAGTACTCAGCATAGCATACTGTAGAGCCTATGTCTTAAGCATAGGGGACGACCTTCGTCCTTTCTCTCTATTCTGCCGCGGTCGAGCTTTAAGTCTTAACTTCATACCTTACAACTCAGGCAAGAACTCCTTCTTTGACTGATCCATCTTGAACACCTTCAAGATCACGTCAAGGCATGTGCTCATTTGAAAGTACTATTAAGCGTTTTGATCTATCCTTATAGATCTTGATGCTCAATGTTCAAATAGCTTAATCCAGGCTTTCCATTGAAAAACACTTTCCAAATAACCCTACATGCTTTCCAGAAATTCTACGTCATTTCCGATCAACAACATATATTTATCAGAAATTCTACAGTGCTCCCACTCACTTCTTTGGAAATACAAGTTTCTCATAAACTTTGTATAAACCCAAAATCTTTGATCATCTCATCAAAGCATACATTCCAACTCCGAGATGCTTACTCCAGTCCTTAGAAGGAATGCTGGAGCTTTGCATACTTATTAGCATCTTTCAGGATTGACAAAACCTTCCGGTTGTATCACATACAACCTTTCCTCAAGAAAATCGTCGAGGAAACAATGTTTTGACATCCTATCTGCAAGATTTCATAAATAATGCAGTAATCGCTAATATAATTCCAACAGACTCTTAGCATCGCTACGAGTGAGAAAATCTCACCGTAGTCAACTCCTTGAACTTGTCAGAAAACATCTTAACGACAAGTCGAGCTTTCTTAATGGTGACATTTTACCATCATTGTCCGTCTTCCTTTTAAAGTCCATCTACACTCAACAGCCTTACGACCATCAAGTAGTTCTTCCAAAGTCTACACTTTGTTTTCATACATGGATCCTCTCTCGGATTATATGGCCTCAAGCCATTTATCGGAATCCAGGCCCACCATCGCTTCTCCATAGCTCGTAGGTTCATTGTTGTCTAGCAACATGACTTCCAAGACAGGGTTACGTACCACTCTGAAGTAGTATGCATCCTTGTCGTCCTACGATGTTTGGTAGTGACTTGATCTGAAGTCTCATGATCAATATCATAAGCTTCCACTTCAATTGGTGTAGGTGCCACAGGAACAACTCTTTGTACCCTTCTATACACTAGTTGAAGTGACGGTTCAATAACCTCATCAAGTCTCCACCATCCTCCCACTCAATTCTTTCGAGAGAAACTTTTCCTCGAGAAAGGACCCGATTCCAGAAACAATCCCTTATTGCTTTAGGATCTGAGACAGGAGGTATACCCAACTGTTTTGGGTGTCCTATGAAGATGCATTTATCCGCTTTAGGTTCGAGCTTATCAGCCTGAAACTTTTTCACATAAGCGTCGCAGTCCCAAACTTTTAAGAAATGACAGCTTAGGTTTCTCTAAACCATAGTTCATACGGTGTCATCTCATCGGAATAACGTGGTGCCCTATTTAAAGTGAATGTGGTTGTCTTTAATGCCTAACCCATAAACTATCGTGGTAATTCGATAAGAAACATCATGGTATGCATCATATCCAATAGGGTGCAGTTATGATGTTCGGACACACCATCACACTATGGTGTTCCAGGCTGTATTAGTTGTGAAACAATTTCCACAATGTCTTAATTCTGTGCCAAACTCGTAATTCAGATATTCATCTCTATGATCATATCATAGATCTTTTATCCTCTTGTCACAACGATCTTTCAACTTCACTCTGAAATTACTTGAACCTTTCAATAATTCAGACTCGTGATTCATCAAGTAAATATACTCAACGTCTACTCAAGTCATCTGTGAAGTAAGAACATAACGATATCCACTACATGCCTCAGCACTCATTGGACTGCACACATCAAAAATGTATTACTTCCAACAAGTTGCTTTCTTGTTCCATTTTATTGAAACGAGGCTTTCAGTCATCTTGCCCATGTGGTATGATTTGCATGTCTCAAGTGATTCAAAATCAAGTGAGTCCAAACGCTCCATTTGCATGGAGTTTCTTCATGCATATACACCAATAGACATGGTTCGCATGCCTCAAACTTTTCAAAAACGAGTGAGCCCAAAGATCCATCAACATGGAGCTTCTTCATGCGTTTTATACCGATATGACTTACGTGGCAGTGCCACAAGTAGGTGGTACTATCATTACTATCTTTTGGCATGAACATGTGTATCATTACGATCGAGATTCAACAAACCATTCATTTTAGGTGCAAGACCATTGAAGGTATTATTCAAATAAACAGAGTAACCATTATTCTCCTTAAATGAATAACCGTATTGCGATAGACATAATCCAATCATGTCTATGCTCAACGCAAACACCAATCTCGATGGTAGAGGGAGCGTGCGACGCTTGATCATATCAACATTGGAAACACTTCCAACACATATCATTAGCTCACCTTTAGCTAGTCTCCGTTTATTCCGTAGCTTTTATTTCGAGTTACTAACACTTAGCAACCGAACCGGTATCTAATACCCTGGTGCTACTAGGAGTACTAGTAAAGTACACATCAACACAATGTATATCCAATATACTTCTATCGACCTTGCCAGCCTTCTAATCTACCAAGTATCTAGGGTAATTCTGCTCCAGTGGCTGTTCCCTTTATTACAGAAGCACTTAGTCTCGGGTTTGGGTTCAACCTTGGGTTTCTTCACTAGAGCAGCAGCTGAATTGTCGTTTCATGAAGTGTCCCTTCTTGCCCTTGCCCTTCTTGAAACTAGTGGTTTCACTAACCATCAACAATTGATGCTCCTTCTTGATTTCTACTTTCGCGGTGTCATACATCACGAACAACTCAAGGATCATCATATATGTCCCTGATATATTATAGTTCATCACGAAGCTCTAGCAGCTTGGTGGTAATGACTTCGGAGAAACATCACTATCTTATCTGGAAGATCAACTCCCACTTGATTCAAATGATTGTTGTACTCAGACAATCCGAGCACAAGCTCAACAATTGAGCTTTTCTCCTTAGTTTGCAGGTTAAGAAAATCGTCGGAGGTCTTATACCTCTTGACGTGGGCACGAGCCTGAAATTCCAATTTCAGCCCTCAAAACATCTCATATGTTTTGTGATGTTTCAAAAATGTCTTTGGTGCCTCAACTCTAAACCGTTTAACTGAACTATCACGTAGTTATCAAAACGTGTATGTTAGATGTTCGCAACATCCACAGACGACGTTCGGGGTTCAGCACACTTGAGCGGTGCATTAAGGACATAAGCCTTCTATGAAGCAATGAGGACAATCCTCAGTTTACGGACCTAGTCCGCATAATTGCTACTATCAACTTTCAACTAATTTTCCTCTAGGAACATATCTAAACAGTAGAACTATAGCGTTAGCTACGACATAATTTGCAAAATCCTTTTGACTATGTTCAGGATAATTAAGTTCATCTTATGAACTCCCACTCAGATAGACATCCCTCTAGTCATCTAAGTGATTACATGATCCGAGTGAGCTAGGCCGTGTCCGATTAACACGTGAGACGGACTAGTCAACGTCGGTGAACATCTTCATGTTGATCGTATCTTCTATACGACTCATGCTCGACCTTTCGGTCTCTGTGTTCCGAGGCCATATCTTCACATGCTAGGCTCGTCAAGTTAACCCTAAGTGTTTTTGCATGTGTAAATCTTGCTTACACCCGTTGTATGTGAACGAAAGGATCTATCACACCCGATTAACACGTGATGCTTCGAAGCGACGAACTGTAGCAACGGTGCACAGTTAGGGGAGAACACTTCTTGAAATTTTAATGAGGGATCATCTTATTTACTACCGTCGTTCTAAGCAAATAAGATGTATAAACATGATAAACATCATATGCAATCAAATAATAGTGACATGATATGGCCAATATCATATAGCTCCTTTGATCTCCAGCTTGGGGCTCCATGATCATCTTGTCACCGGTATGACACCATGATCTCCATCATCATGATCTCCATCATCGTGTCTTCTTGAAGTTGTCTCGTCATCGACATGCAAGTCGTGATTCCCTTGACAAGAACATGATCAATCTCATACATTACATATAACATTCATCACATCCTTTTGGCCATATCAATCACATAGCATACCCTGCAAAAATAAGTTAGACATCCTCTAATTGTTGTTTGCATGTTTTACGTGGCTGCTATGGGTTTCTAGCAAGAACGTTTCTTACCTACGCAAAACCACAACGTGATATGCCAATTGCTATTTACCCTTCATAAGGACCCTTTTCATCGAATCCGATCCGACTAAAGTAGGAGAGACAGACACCCGCTAGCCACCTTATGCAACTAGTGCATGTTTGTCGGTGGAACCGGTCTCACGTAAGAGTACGTGTAAGGTTGGTCCGGGCCGCTTCATCCCACGATGCCGCCGAATCAAGATAAGACTAGTAACGGCAAGCATATTGAACAAAATCAACGCCCACAACTACTTTGTGTTCTACTCGTGCATAGAATCTACGCAATAGACCTAGCTCTGATACCACTGTTGGGGAACGTAGCAGAAATTCAAAATTTTCCTACGTATCACCAAGATCTATCTATGGAGAAACCAGCAACGAGGGGAAAGAGAGTGCATCTACATACCCTTGTAGATCGCTAAGCGGAAGCGTTCAAGTGAACGGGGTTGATGGAGTCGTACTCGTCGTGATTCAAATCACCGATGATCAAGTGCCGAACGCACGGCACCTCCGCGTTCAACACACGTACAGCCCGGAGACGTCTCCCATGCCTTGATCCAGCAAGGGGAGAGGGAGAGGTTGATGAAGATCCAGCAACACGACGGCGTGGTGGTGGATGCAGGGCGTCACAGTAGCAGGGCTTCGCCTATACTACGAGAGAGAGACGTAACGGGGAGAGAGGGAGGGGCTGCACCAAAGGCAAAAGGTGTGTTTGAGAGGCCCTCCTACCCCACTATATATAGAAATCCCAAGGGGGGGGTGCGCCAGCCCCTAGGAGATCCAATCTCCAAGGGGGCGGCGGCCAGGGGAGGAGTCCTCCCCCCCCCAAGGCACCTAGGAGGTGCCTTCCCTCCTTGGGACTCTTCCTTAGGGTTTCCCCCTTCACCCTAGGCGCATGGGCCATAAGGGAAGTGGCGCCCCAGCCCACTTTGGGCTGGATCCCTTCCCACTTCAGCCCATGGGACCCTCCGGGATAGGTGGCCCCACCCGGTGGGCCCCCGGGACCCTTCCGGTGGTCCCGGTACAATACCGATGACCCCGAAACTTGTCCCGATGGCCGAAACAGGACTTCCTATATATAAATCTTTACCTCCGGACCATTCCGGAACTTCTCGTGACGTCCGGGATCTCATCCGGGACTCTGAACAATATTCGGGTTACTGCATACACATATCTTCATAACCCTAGCGTCACCGAACCTTAAGTGTGTAGACCCTACGGGTTCGGGAGACATGCAGACATGACCGAGACGTTCTCCTGTCAATAACCAACAGCGGGATCTGGATACCCATGATGGCTCCCACATGTTCCACGATGATCTCATCGGATGAACCACGATGTCAAGGACTTAATCAATCCCGTATACAATTCCCTTTGTCTAGCGGTATTGTACTTGCCCGAGATTCGATCGTCGGTATCCTTATACCTTGTTCAATCTCGTTACCGGCAAGTCTCTTTACTCATTCCGTAACACATCATCCCGTGATCAACTCTTTGGTCACATTGCGCATATGATGATGTCCTACCGAGTGGGCCCAGAGATACCTCTCCGCTTACACGGAGTGACAAATCCCAGTCTCGATTCGTGCCAACCCAACATACACTTTCGGAGATACCTGTAATGCACCTTTATAGTCACCCAGTTACGTTGTGACGTTTGATACACCCAAAGCATCCCTACGGTATCCGGGAGTTGCACAATCTCATGGTCTAAGGAAATGATACTTGACATTAGAAAAGCTATAGCATATGAACTACACGATCTAGTGCTATGCTTAGGATTGGGTCTTGTCCATCACATTATTCTCCTAATGATGTGATCCCGTTATCAACGACATCCAATGTCCATGGTTAGGAAACCGTAACCATCTATTGATCAACGAGCTAGTCAACTAGAGGCTTACTAGGGACATGGTGTTGTCTATGTATCCACACATGTATCTGAGTTTCCTATCAATACAATTATAGCATGGATAATAAACGATTATCATGAACAAGGAAATATAATAATAACTAATTTATTATTGCCTCTAGGGCATATTTCCAACAATCTGCCCTTTTGTTAGTTTTAGTTCTAGTAGGTCCTTGTTTTCATCAGGTTTTGGTTCCTTGATGGCATATGCAGGTGGTGGCAATGATGGCGCGTTGAAATAATGTATATTCAGCTCCTCCCTGTCTGATCTATGGTACTGCTAGATCTGTTGGTTCTCTTCAGATAGAGCCTCCTTCTTTACCACTCTAGGGGATGGGGGTGAAGAGGGGTTTACGTAGAACTGGGGCCAAGTCGTTTATGATTGAACTCAAAGGCATTCTTATCACTTGGGAGATCCAAGTTTGACAATTAGTGTGTCAAGGAAGGAAAGCAGTTGGTCGTCTTTTTGTGTGGCGACTTCAACCTCCTTTTCCAGCTTGTTCTGATACAAGGTTCAGTTTCTCCAACCCCCTGGATTGGTGGTGCAAGATTAGAAGTCTGCGCTACTTGGTGGTCATTTCGCAGCCAATGCTCCCACTTAGGGAGGAGGATATCACCCAAGCGGAGTGACTTCGTTTTGTTTCCCGTTCGGCCTTAGTGTGGTTGCACGTGTTTTCGGCTCTTAAGCCAATGACCCTATATGGGTTTGTATCGAACTTCCTGCTGTGTGTACTCCTTTATTTCAGTTGTGTCGGTGTTGTAAATCTTACGGGCTTCAGTTCGCTAAAGCCGGGCAAGCGCCTCCTCTCTAAAAAAAATGTTCCTTCGATGGTTACTAATCTCGTTGCTAGCATCGATTGTGTTATCTTCAATGCCTTGGATGGTGAGGGCTCTGCTTTTGTCTCTTCCTGCATGTTCCTTTCAAGTTTCAAGCTCATGTGAGTGGTGGGCAATCGAAGGAACAAGACAACAATGAAGGTTCTTGATGCAATTTTATTTATCGGTGGCAATGTATGTCTAGCTGTCCTTTCTTTGATGAATTTCTGAAACCAGATGCCTTTTGGTGTCTTCTCAAAAAAGTGTGGGTTGTTGATAAACAAACTTAGTTGTGTTGCCTTCCAAGAACTTTATTAGAGCTCACAACCTAGAGATTAGTGCAATAGGATAAGACATGGAAGTAAAATGTTTTTGAGGTTTTTAGTGTTAAGTGTTTTATACGTTGATCAAACAGTGAACGAGGCAGCGGATCTTTTCCAGTTTTCAGCCGGCCAAGCATAGCGTCGTCCATACTTTCTTTCCATCTGTTCCTTTGACCTATGGGCCCGCTGCCACTTTTCTCTTTATGCCTATTATTTTCACTGCCCGATACCAACCAACCCCTTCTAAACAATAAATACGGGAACACTATAAAGAGTGTGAGTCGCTTAATTCATGAACGGCTACATAATTAAATCTGGCTTCATATAACTATTAGAAGGAAGCGTGGCTACCTGCAATTAAAAACAGCAGCAAGAACTGTATTAACATACTATAGTGCCCTTTTTGTATTAATCAATATAACTATTAGAAGGATGTGTGGTTAACTGCAATTAAAAAAGAAATAAAGATGGGCAAGGAGTATTTAAAAACAGCAGAAAGAAGTGTACCCACAATTTATATATTTTCAAGAAGGCAACAGCTGAAAAGTGGCGTTGACGGCGGTCATGCATGATTTAGAGAGGAAGATGATATACAAAAGATTAAGGTCGTTGATAATCATGTATTATACCGCACATTATATATAGGTAGGTAGGTTGCAAAGTGTGTCTGGTACTATTGGTGTCGGTTGAGCATAGCTAGCACCTACATGTTTGGTGCTACTCCATATATTATCGATGTCCACACTATGTCCTTCTCTGCTCATTGAAGTAGTTGGAGAACGATTAATCAACTTTTCCATGATTTTATTATGACCAAGATAGTACATAGTTTTCCTTTTTATTTGAAGCTACCTTTGTGTTTGCAAGATTTTTATAATTGAGATTGGGTCACATCATGATATGATGTGGTCTAATTGACATCTGCCAACTAGTTATCACCTGCCTCTTTTCCAAAGATTTCTTGGTTCATTTCCGCACCCATGATAATGATAGTAACAGGCTGAGACCATGCATGGTATAGATAAGATAACATGCTATTTCCATCCTGAAAGGATATACCTATACAAAGGATATGTACGTATTGATTGTTGATAGTACAATAGTATGGCTAATTGACGTCACCCCGTCCCAACAGATAGGATATCACACTAGCTAGTAGGATTAATTCCAAGCATCACCAAATCATGCATGCGTGGACTCTCGGTGCACGCACTTTCCAAGTAAGATCAGTCTCGCCGCACCAAAAATATGTGATGACAATACCAACTGAACTGAAAGTCGTCTCTTCTCTTCACGACTCACCAAACCATCCATTTCTAAAAAAAAAAAGTAGTGACTACTTTAGGACCTCTATATAGTTCACCAAAGGAAAAAGATGATGATTGGAATTTTATGACCGATATATTGAATCCGTCGTGAAAGCTAGATATTATTTCATTACACAACAAGCGAAACACATGGTTTTCTTCTTTTGAAGATTCAGCGCATGACATGATACAAATTGCAGAGGGTTTATCATGGTAGCTGCACGATTCAGTGTATGCCATTATTGTTGCCATATCAACAAAAAAAATCTGTGTGATTAATTAGACGAATCCTTTTTTTAAAAATTGTATGCAGAATAGGCCATAGGTAAAATTGTTATGGTCTTGAATCCAATCCTACAAACCAAGAAAGTAATACTGAAAAAGTCTAGGAAAAGGAACCGTCTAAAATTGATACACACATGATGACAAGGGTACGTAAGTTCACAAAACTGTCTAGGCTGAAAATGATACACATAGTACACCTACTAGTTAGCTAGGACGGGGAAATTGCTCATATATAACTACATAATTAAATCTGGCTACATAAGTACGAGATTGCCGAATATCCACTTTGGTGCCCGGGCTCAGTTGAGCCTGGTGTACAGTAACATGATTAAAAATAGTAACAAAAATCCAAAAAATTGCAAGCAAGGTGTGCGTGTGCGTGATTTTCGTGCAAAATTTGGTGAAGTTTGGACATTCAAAGAGCGCACGGTAAAAAGACAAAAAAAGTCATGAACAATGTTGTTTTCAAATGTTTCTCACATACCTGAACATTTTTTGCCACGATCTCCTCGAATGTCCAAACTTGATGAAATTGTGCATGAACATCATGCATTTTGAGCATCTTGCATCACAAAGAAATTGGATTTTTTTTTTGAAGTTCATATTTTGGGGGTTTTACTGTTCATGTCCAGGCTCATCTGGGCCCGGGCACCAAAACACCTTGTCCCTATATTGCCATTTTTTGTATTAATTCATATAACTATTAGGAGGATGCATGGATAACTGCAATTAAAAAGGAATTGAAGATGGATAAGGAGTATTTAGAAACAGCATGAAGTGTACCCATAATTTATATATTTTCAAGAAGCCAACAGTTGAAAAGTGGCGTTGACGGCGGGTATGCGTGATTAAGGTTGTTGATAATCATGTACTTAACCACACATAATTATATATAGGTAGGTACTTTGCAAAGTGTGTTTGGTACTGTTGGTGTAGGTTGAGCATAGCTAGCAGTTAATTTTTTGGTGCTACTCCATATATTATAGACGTCCACACTAAGTCCTTTACTGCTCATTGAAGAAGGTTGAGAATAATTGATCATCTTTTCCATGTTTTTATTATGACCAAGATACTATACATAGATTTCCTTATACTTGAAGCTACCTTTTTGTTTGGACTATCAATTTTATTGAGTTTGGGTCACACCTCCTAATAATTATTGATATGATATGTTTTCATTGACATCGGCCGGCCCGTTTTCTAGAGAATCCTGGCTTGATTTCTCCCAACGATAGTGACAATGACAGGTTGAGACCATGCATGTTCTAGTGCCAGATAAAAAACGTGTCATGTCCTTCTACCGAAATGATAGATGGATATAGAGGATATGAACGTACGTGCTCCATTATTCATAGTTGATACTATATAGTAAGTATGGCTAATTGACGTCACCAATCCCAAAAGATAGGATATGATACTAGCTAGTAGTAGAAGAGTATTTCCAAGCATCACCAAATCATGCAGCATATGCATGGATCTCTCCATACACGCACTTTCCAAGTAAGATCAGTCTCGTCGCATCGAGAATATGTGATGGCAAGACCAAGTGACGTGAAAGTCATCTCTTTTCTTATCGACTCACCAAACCATCCATTTCTAAAATAAGAAGCGACTCCTTTAGTGCCTCTATATAGTTCGTCTGATTTAAGAACACAAGAATAGGAAAAAAAATATGATTGGAAAGTTATGACCTATATATCGAATCCTATGTAAAAGCTATTTCCCTCCGTCCCATAATATAAGAGCGTTTTTGATACTATACTAATGTCTAAAACCCTCTTATATTAAGGAACTTACTGAATCGTGCAGCAAGCTTGATAAAGCCTGAGAATTATAGACATATATAGTAAAAAGATTCAGTAAGTAAGTTCACAAAATTGTCTAGGCCGAAAAGGAACTCTCTAAAATTTTACACAAGGGTAAGTAAGTTTGCAAAATTGTCTAGGCCGAAAATGATACATAGTAGTCCTGCTAGCTAGCTAGCTAGCTACTTATCAAGGACGAAAGTGCACATGTCATGACAAGCATTGCGTGAACAAGAGATAGACACGACACAAGAGAGAGTAGAAACATGTGACGTATGTAGATAGGGAACAGGGAACTTCGGTCCGTTTTGATATCATGTTCGTCAGCTTGTCAACGTTGCTACTGCACGCACGTACGACGCGTGGGACTTGAGAGAAGAGCGTACTGGACGTCGTACGTAAGCAGGTCGTTCGTGCATGCGACCCCATGTAGGAAAAGTGCATGCGTTGCTGCAGCAGGTGAGGTATCCTACACGAGAGACTGACTATCTAGCCAGGATGAAATGAAGATGTTCAACTATGCATTTATATGCTTATATCTTTTACTCCATTAGAGCATCTACACCCGGGCTTCCCCCTACGCACGGACGGACCACTCGGTTACTGACCAGTTAAAAAACCCGGACCTACACGAACTCTTCATGACGGTCCTATACGCCAAAGCTAACCGACACCCCTCATATATAGCACAAATTTGGGGCGGTCCGGGTGTACCCCATGTCGATTGATGGCGGGGTCCCACAGGAAATCACTTGGAAATCCAACGGTCCGACGGGCCTCTCCTCCTGGGGGTGGCGGTGGGGGGTGGATGCCGTGTGGCGCTCTTCGGCTATTTAAGCCGGACAGCGACCCCAACCCTAGTTGCATCCACTTCCCTCCCTCTTCGCGCCGCCAACCTGAGGCGCTCGCCGTCCGACAATAACCATGGCCTGAAAGAGGGTGACCACCTCCGCTATGCTCATGTCGGAGCGGCGTCTCCAGCTTGTCCAGAAGAGCTGGGTTAGGCGCGAATCCCGGAACGCAATCGGTTTGCCTCCCGACTCACTGGAGCCGCATGAGGAGGAGAAAGAGACAGTGGAGCAGCAACCAGAGGTGGAGTAGGACGCACCCATGGAGGAGGAGGACGCCATAGAGGATACGGGACCGAATGAGGAGGCAGATGTAGTTGCGGGCTTCGCCATGGAGAATGTCATGGCAGAGTTCAAGGTGGCCCAAGCTAGGTGGGCCAAGGCTGCAATTGAACGGTCCACCGCTGCCTTCTCCGCCTTCTTCTTCGCTTGACACGCATGCCTTTGAATAGCATGGGTGCGACCTTACGGGGGACCTCCTCTGGGCCCGGGTCTGGGTCCTATGGGACGATGAACATCGTCTTCGACTCCTCTCGTGGCTCCATTGCGGCGGCGTACTGCTGAACAGGGAGGGGGCGGTGGCGATTGGGGCAGAGGGAGCAGGGAAGAGCTAGGTTTCACGCAGGAGGAAGGGGCAAGATTATCCAAATACGCGCGCCTTGGGTGTCACTTTG
Organism: Triticum urartu; assembly: GCF_056163025.1. Classification (NCBI taxonomy): domain Eukaryota; kingdom Viridiplantae; phylum Streptophyta; class Magnoliopsida; order Poales; family Poaceae; genus Triticum; species Triticum urartu. The sequence continues at coordinate 765,197,173 of NC_141874.1, forward strand.
GGTGGGTCAGTGTTGTTGGAGTCCGACATACCAGACATCCAAACTCCTTAGGTTAGTTCCAGTTTGCGGGATTTCCGACTTCCAGACTAGTCCATATACTTTTATAAGTTACGTTGGATGGCTAAAAGTGTTTTGACCATCCGATCCAAACATTTACGATTGATTAGGTGATCAACGTTGGAGTTGCCCTTACCATGTCCTTCTCCTGGACGACAGGTAGAGCCGGATGGTACCATGGAATTGGCTAGTCCTAGCCAGTACTGCTCTTGCCTTCCATGTGAATCATTGGTCGATCAACCCTACTGTCTACCTATATATCTAGTAGTGAGATCGATTCATCCATGCATGGAGTTGTTCAATTATATGTGTGGCAACCCCAAAACTACGGGGCCACCTCCTCCAAATGCATACAGGCATGCATGTGGAGTTTCTTTCAGATTGAACTTCGGGCTAACTAATTGAAAACCACAAGTTTAGGTAATGTTGTCGGTCGGACGATGTTACTGATAAATATGGCACTGCTTGTAAAACGACACCTGAACGGATGATATACACTAAACACCCTCGCAAAAAAAGATATACACTACACAAGGCACTACGACGTTGCAGAATAAGTACTACTCGTCTCGTTTCATATTAGTTGTCTTTGATTTAGTACAACGTTATATGCTATATCGGCGACAACTAATATGAAATAGAGAAAGTTTTTTTTTCTATTCTACAGGCACGCGACTGTCAAATTTATTCACTAGTAGCAAGCTAGCCACATTGTCAAACCACTCTCACATCAGCGTCGTCATCGATCGAGCAGTAAACTAACCAACGTTTTAAGCTTGTGGTTGATGAATCGATTTCAGGATTCTTGTCCATTTAACCTATTTATTAGACAAGATCGATGGTCCTCCTTGCCTAGTGATGAAGAAGGTGAGGGAAACTTCCTATTGTACCCATAATTCAAGCGAGCCATTGATGATCGATGAGCGATGAGTGACCGACGAGGGAGGGCAACGCATGGTACACCGCACTTGATGTCTTTCCTCGATCGTTCGAGTAATATATTCCGACCGACTGATTGAGCGCCCAATCAAACAACCTTTCCCTTGACCGCACTGCAACCACCTACTGACCTACCTAGAAAATGCATGCTAGTTTGTGCTACTCTATGAAAATGAGAGAAAGAAAAAGGTCGCCGATGCAGGGGGCATGACTAATCAGCTCATATACCACCCAATAGAAACATAAAAAAATTCTAAAGTTGACCTAAAAAAATAGAAGCACACGTGCTAAATCTAGAAATTAAATCCTAATGGACATGTTCCACCACAACATACCTAACTAGCTGAGTTATGCTTAGTTCACAGAGTTAATGTAATCAGTGTAAAGTTTCCAATATTTTCAGGTCTGTGCATATGTAGGGGGAGATTTGTATGAGATCTCACTTTTAGGTGAGATCGTGAGATAAAACCCCCAAAATTATATTTAGATATTTTGAAAAAATCTAAAATATTCAACATTCATGTGTGATATATCTACAGCTGAAAACTCGATGCACTTTTTGAGATTCAAAAAAGACAAATTCGAATGTGAATATTAGTAGTTTTGGCTGAATAGTACTTTGACACTATTACATCTGATTTTCTCTTTTTTGTTTCTATTAATGTAAGTTGAATTAGGAGCTAAAACTTTTTGATGTTGTACATCAAACATTTTTTTAAGAATGTTTGGACATGAATTTCTTTTTTTAAACAAAACGATCTCATAGATCTCACCTAATGTGAGATCTCACACAAGTCTTCCCCTGCATATTTATGTTGCGAGGTTTTTTTTAACATATACATGTTGGACCCAAACATAACATGCTTCTCAGAAATGTCTCTGCGAGAATATGGTACGGTCTTTTCTATTTTTTTGAACTAGTACATGTTTTTTATTAAAAAATACTAACTTTGTACTAAACTTGTATTCCCTCTGTTTCTGAATATTTGATCTTTAAGATACTCCAGTACAAACAACATACAAATGTATATAGAGATACAAGTATAGATTCACTCATTTTGCTTCATACGTAGTCTATATTGAAATCTTTAAAGAGGCTTATATTTAAGAACGGAGGGAGTACTAAACTAGCAATGATTAATATGGATCACAGAAAGTTGTACTAAAACCAGCGACAATTATATATTGATCGGAGAAAGTATCGTTGTTAGATAGTCTTTCAAAAGAAAAAGAAAAAGGGTTACGCAGCCGTGAGGAATCTGTTTAGAGACAAAAGGCACCGCGGGCGTCGACGTGCAACCAAACAGCCGCAGGTACGTACGTGTCGATCTCCTGTGCTCATTAACGGTGACGCACAAACGGACATGCCTTCCCTGCTGCCAATGGATCAGTCAGACATGGCTAGCTGCTATGGGAGGAGAAGAAGAGAAAAGAGAAAAATGCTTGTATGCCCCTCCACTTACATGCTAGAGCTAGCTAGCCTAGCCAACATGACGACCACGACCAGGGGACACTGCTACAGTTGCATGCATTATCAATGATCATGTCGATCGGTTCCACTTTCACTGGCCACCACACGGCACTAGGCAGATTGTCTTTCATTTCTCAAGTAGTTAATCGTCGGTGGATCATGGTCAGAGTTAATCGCCGGAGTAGCTACATGCAACATCAGTACCAATTGTTACTCTACTGTGGCCGTCCAATCAGCCTATGCATGCATGTTCAAGTTGGTTGTCTAGCTCCGAGAGCGCTCAATCACACATCAGACGATTGTCAAATCACTCTCACATCAGCGTCGTCATCCACCGAGTACTAATCTATTCTAATCAACCCATTAAGATTGTGGTTGATGGATCGATTTCTAGATTATGTTCCATTTCGACTATTTATGAGACGAGACCGACCCTCCTCCATGGTCCTGTACGCGTAGTGATGAAGAAGGCGCGGAAACTTCTTCATGATTCCTATGATCCACCAATGATCGATGAGCGATGACCGACCAGTGGTGACCCAGGAGTGAGGGCAATGATATTCCGACTCGACTGACTGATAACCCAAACAATCTTTCCATTCCTTGCACTGCAACCACCTAGCTACTAACCTGCCTAGAAAATGCATGCCACTTTCTGCTACTCTATGAAATGAGAGAAAGAAAAAGGTTGCCAATGCAGTGCCGCGGGCACGACCAATCCGTGCAGTGCAGTTTCTAAAGGCGATCCATGCATCCATGATTGCAATCTACAAAGCTAGCTTTATTTGAGTATTCCACAACTTTGGATAATTCGCGGGGACAGCTAGATCGATGGAATCGTTCATGCATATGCATACACTATATATGTGCCCACTTGATAAAGGGAGGTGCCATGAGAGGACAAAGGAATGCCCTACCACTATCTATATAGGAAGCACCAACACGGCCACCTTTTTGTGCCTAATTAATCTAATTGGTTGTCTCTGAGGAGTTTGGATCCTTCCAGGGACGTGATACTAATCAATCTGATCAACAAATGGAAACTGCATTGCATTTGCATAGACAAAGATTAAGACAAGTTACTTTTGGACCAACAGTATATTCACTTCACTTTGGCACTACACTAGTAGCACATATTGAAAAAGATTAGGATAAGCTACTTTTAGAGGAAACTGCTTTTTGAATAAGATAAAAGAGGGCATATGAATGAATATCTATCTAGTGTGTATCAAACAGCAGTCGCCGGAGATAGAATACACTAGCGCATACAGGCTTTATATATTCTCGTTAGCCACTTTATTCCGCACGCTACATGTATCCAAAGAAGAAGAAGAAGGTGACTTTACATTCAAGGTGTACTGACCGGGTGGTGTAGAGACAGAAAAAAGTGAGAATGGAATATGCACACCAGCACCACCGTGTATGGTATGGTATGTAATGGAATGTAGTGGAACAAAAAATATGTTGGATGAAAGCAATGCGGCATCTGCCGCTTTGTGCTCTTCCTTTCCAACTGAGTTATTTAATTATTGAGGAGAAGCTTCTGAATGTTCACAGTATCTATCCACTCCAATCTTTATTATTTTGTCCGATCCCCTGAGCATACAAACCGAAAGTAATCTCACAGAGTAGTGATAGTAGTAGCATGTCGACCTTGGCGGGAAATTTCCGTGCATGCCATGGTCATACGAGCATGTCTCACATGGCAGCTTGCACCGGAACCTAGGGTGCCTGAGGAGGTACCTGGCCCTGGAGAAAAAGGCCATCACCTGGAAAGGCGTGATGTAGAGTACAGACGGCCACTAAGAGGTTCAATAACGGATCACGGATCAAATATCAATCGAACTTTTATCTCTAATGACGTGTTTATAATTTTGAAATGCAAGACATCCTTTTTAGTTCATTTTGTTCTTCGTTTTATCTTCATATTAATAAGTTTTTACTATTGGATTTTATTTTTATACGTCTACTTCTGTTATGCCTGAAATCCTGTTACAAGTTGTGAAACACACCATTATTCAGTACACCGTTGCTTGAATATTTCATGCCATGGTTAAGTGGTGCATCAGGGTACCATTAGGTCTAGCGCGCAAGGTTCCGCGCGCACCTGCTTCTTGACATACTTGGTGACGAGGCACATGTTCTTCATGCCAGCCAGGTCACGGGCACACACGATGTCCACCTATAGGATGCGAATGTCACTCTTTTGGAGCTTCTTCACCAATAATGAACAAGAAGCGGTCTGTAAAGATATTGGTTATGAAAGTTAGGTATATGGGTGTGTGAAGACGAATAAGCAAAATCAACATTCACTAGTACGTCACAAGCTATATTTTTTTAAAAAAAATGCACCCGGGCTTTGTAAACATAAAGGTACCTGAAATTTCTTTGTGTCGGTCAATTATTTTGGCTATATGTGAGCCCAAAGACGGAGACGGCGTGAGGGCCGTGGCGAGACCGAGATGTGGACGAGTGGGAGCCAGTGGGTGTGATTCTGAGACTCGACGGATGTGGGTCGGTTGTGTGTGTGTGTGCGGGGGGGGGGGGGGGGGGGGGGGCAGGGGTCGCCGGAGTTGCTGCATGCAAGGGGAGGGGGTGTCTTGGAGGGATGATCACGGTGGCAACAAGCAACCGCGATGGGGGTGGTGGAGAGGAGGGCGAGACTTTGACCCTATGAGTGGTAGGTGCTTAGTATGGCACATCACATTTGGTGTAACAACTTGATCATCCCATCGGACATCTCACAAGTCATTGAGATTATGAACAAGGAGGGTTCTCTGCTGCACCAGCTGCTGCAATCTTTTAGGACTGCACCATCATTGCTAGTGGCTTCTCGAAGGTCATCAATGAACATTGTCCAAGGGAATCAAATGGGGTAGCTCATGAGCTTTCTAGGAGTTTTTTCTACTCTCATGTCTCTACAATATAGGTTGATGATGGAGAGGGGATTTTCTACCATGCACAGGACCTGCCATGCATGCATCCATCTTTTTCTTTTTCTTAATTGTTATAAGGGAACACTGACATCATGTATATTTATCTCCCATGTAACATACAGTCACATATTATTCTCTACTTGTTTAGTTTCATTCAGATAAATAGATGTCTAATATATTTTGAAATAAAAGTTTGATTTACATTACGTTTGTACAGTTGTGTTTTTTTCTAACAAGACCTTTAAAACAAGACTGATATTCAATATAGTTTTAGAAATTGTTACTTTGACAACTAAATCGCCACGCATTAAACATGTTTCATCCAAATTTGTTAATTCCATGGAAAAAATTCAATAATATTTTACTTTCTTTCACAAAAAAATCTTATTATTTCACTATGGCTCGCCACGTTGTGTCATCATAAACACAAATATGCAAACAAATTATAAATTGGACTATTGATTCAAAAAACAAACTAGATTTAAACCTAGGAATAAGAATAAGATGAAAAAGTATGGCATGGTGGAGCATACGCTGCATAGCTGGCTTGCATGTGGTGAAAGAAACAGCTGACCAACTATGAGCAGTACCTTATGCATGGCTCCGAATCTAAAAGCAAATCAAGGGCTCCCTCATGCACGGGGCAGGGAGAATTGCTTTTCTCGTTTATGATCCCCTATAGTTTTACAATGCCTTTTATGACAAATAATGTACGCGCGTAACTATTTTTTAGAAGTAATAAATTTAGCCGCAAGGCATTCCGTCAAAAGCAAAATCAGTGGTCGAGGATGCTAAGTAGCCAGTTAGATTGCTGGCAGTATAGGTCGACGTCGATCTAGCCTGTGGCACAATCAATCAATTAATCAACCAATTGTTTTTTTCGAGGATCAATGATTTTTATTTCTTCAATAGGCAGCTATAACAAGATCTTGAACAAAATCTGGAGCTCTATGCAACCAACAAGGGGTGCTTCGAGCTGTCCGTGCATAATTTGCAAGACAATGAGCTACCCTATTTTGCGACCTAGCAATCTTACACTGTTTGAACTACCGCTCTTCCATAGAATGTTTGATTTTCTTGGCTAGGTTACCAACAGCAGATTTTGTGAGTGAAGCATCCACCATCGACGGGAGGGTGCCCAAGGAGTCTGATCGTACTATGACAGGGAAACTAGACCACTGAATGGCTAGTGACATTCCTATCTTAATTGCTTGTATTTCAGCCTCCAGTGCATTGTTGCAGTAAAATAGAACCTGACAAGGTGCAAAAGTTACATCCCTTTTCATCTCTCAAGATCATGCTTGCACCTGCTGATCCTGTGATCCATCTGATCAACCAATTGTTGTTAATGCAGCAACGACGTATGTTTTCTTGTCCACTACATACAGGTGCGAGTAGTGTATATATAGTTACTATTCATAATCCGGGGTGCAGAATAAGTATTTCTTCACCCGAGGTAATTTTACGATCATTTCATAATTAAATTAGGTTTAGAATTCAAATAGTTACATTCCTATTGATTCACTACGTAAAATTTGACATAAAAAAACAAAAATGTAGGTCATAAGACAAGAAAATTTGTAGTTTATGTGTATTTTAGACTATGTTTTTATGTTTGTAGTTTTACATAATATAAAATATTTTTTACGGCGATTATATATTTTCTTATGGTCTTTTTTTACGTCGGAAATAAGACAAAAATTACGGAACGTAAAATTACGGTGCATTGATGGTAAAATAGAGGGGGTGAAGAATAACTATTCCTCAACCAGGGTGACGAATAGCGCGACCCTATATATACTATTCATCATCCAGGGTGCAGAATAAGTTATTCTTCACCCGAGGTAATATTACGATCATTTCATAATTAAATTACGTTTGGAATTCAAATAGTTACATTCCTATCGATTCACGACGTAAAATTTGACATAAGAAAATAAAAATATAGGTCATAAGACAAGAAAAATTACAGTTTATGTGTATTTTACACTATGTTTTTACATTTGTAATTTTACATAACATAAAATATTTTTTTCGATGATTGTATATTTTCTTACAGTCTCTTTTTACTTCGGAAATAAAGCAAAATTTACAGAACGTAAAATTACGATCCATTGATGGTAAAATAGAGGGGGTGAAAAATAACTATTCCTCACCCAGAGTGACGAATAGTCAATCCCTATATATATATATATATATATATATATATATATATATAGAGGACTGAGAAGTATGTAGAGTAGTCGCCTCAGCTGGCTGCATGCATTGCTCTGTCTTGGCGGACGCAGCTTCGATGCCTTAAAGGTACCTGTCTTTGGGTCACTGACATGTGGGCCAGCCACCCGTTGGGCCCACATGTCATAGACATAAAGGTAGGAAGGCACTGAAGCATCATCCGTCTTGGCTGTATGGTGGTTGGTTCCTCTGCCGTCATCGCCGAATCAATTCATGCCATGTCCTGCCCTCCATTGCATTTTGCATCATGCATCGGTCGATGGAGTTGACACGTCGCTCTCTCACCCCCCGCTGCTTGGATCCTTCGTGACATGTAGTCATGCGCTGGTCCAGATGCAGGCCAGACCAACCGCTAAGTACGTACTATACCAGCTAGCTAGGCTAGCTATAAGGGTGCCAGCACGCATAATGGAGCCAAGCTAGCTAATCAATGGCCATCGTCGTCGTTCGTCAGCTGGTGTGTGTGTGTGTGTGTGTGTGTGTGTGTGTGTGTGTGTGTGTGTGTGTGTGTGTGTGTGTGTGTGTGTGTGTGTGTGTGTGTGTGTGTGTGTGTGTGTGTGTGTGTGTGTGTGTTTATCAATTTTTTTTAAACTAGCAGCAGCTGAGAAGTCATTTGATGTATAATATATCAACGGACTTTATATTTAACCAACAACCTTAATCTTCTGTGGATCATGTCCCTCTCCTAACTAATCTTCTGTATAAATCTGATACGTGCCGATCAATTGAGAATTTATTGCTACTTATTGACTTAACGAAAATGTTTGACCAGCATCAGATTTTACCATAAGAAATAATTTGCTTATGGACCGTGAATTTATTGCTATATACCATAGATTGATTTGGTATATTGGCTTACCAAAAAATTGTTTGTTGACAGACAGAAGAGGATGGAGAACAAAAGTCAGTGGAGAGTGGAAGGTTTGATATGAATGGGTGGTGGGAAGAAAAGTGGAACATGGAATCTTGTGTTCTTTTTGAGTAAATAAGATATATCCACCGAAATGATAAAAATGCAATATTATCTTATTATCCGACCTTGTTTGTGATTCATTTGTTCAAATCAAAACGAATGCTTAGTTATGAAAACTCTGCCCGTCTCCTTTCCCCAACCCCTAGCCGCTACACAGGGCATCTTCCACACTGCCGCCTCGTATCATCTCTCTCCCCCAAATGGACAGAGGAACAAGTATTTGTCCCTCTGTTAATTTTAGTTTTAGTAGCTCTCCATTTCCCTTAGGTTTAGGTTCTCTATCGGCATAGCCTAGGTGGTGGCTTTGATGGTGCATTTGAATAAGGGATAAGTATATTTTCAGTCCCTCAATTCTCTTGAAAGTGTAGAAATGGTCCTTCAACTCTAAAACCAGCAATCATTGGTACCCCAACTTTTTAAACCGGATATCTTTAGTCCTTTATACCGCTTTGTTGATGACGTGGCATGGTTTTGCCTGATTTGACTGGTTTGGTTCATGATGTGGAGGCGGCCGTCGCCTGGCCCTGAAAGCCATGCTCGCGAGCACCGGTCTGTTGCTCCCCTGGCCGTGCTCCCTTTGAGCACGCCGAGCAGCCACACCCGGCTGGCCATAGACGTTGACCCGTTGTGCCTCAATTATCATCCCAAGTCTGCCCAATCCGTGCTAGTTGGAGCTGCACTCGGCCGTCCAATGGTCACCCTGTCTGCTATGCTAACACTTGCGGTGCTAGCTGCACGCTGATACTTCTTGCTGCGTGCGTCGCCCAAACACCGTCAGCTGCGAGGCTGCTCACCATGTGAGCCATCGCGTCCGCGCAGCCGTACCTAGCACTCCTCAAGCCCCACTGCAAGACTTCGCGGTGAGCCACCGCGTTGTGTGCCTGACGGCAGGAGGAAGGCCGCAAGCTCGAGTAGTACGACGGGCGCGCCCACTGTGATGGTGTAGTGACCGTTGGCATGGCAAAGTGGAGGAGGGCAGCGGTGGCTCTTGTTCCGGAGCCGCGTTGTCGCCGCTGGCGGCTGGCCGCATGCACAGCTCCGCCTCAGCCCTGTAGGGATCACTGTATTTCATCTCCCCGGCCCAGCAACCGGTCAGCTCCTCCCACCTATCCATGCATGTCTCTCTAACCTGCTCGCTCCCAGCTCTGTTCCGCCTAGACGAGGAGAATGAACGGACTAAGCGTCACGCTGGAATGTCGCGGTAGATCGCCGCCGCGTCACCGCCTCATGCAGGTGCCGGAGGCCCCTGGTGGCGCCATGCACGATCTTGACGAGAAGCCGCTCTTGGTCCTGGGAGGCTGGGAGCAATAGCAAACGAGGGAGACAAGGTTGGGGTGCCGGCCACGACGTCCAGGTTCGTCCGTTGGTGCCGGTGGTGTGCTCCTTGCCGGTGTGGCGTAGCCGGACATGATGAGGTAGTGCCGGTGGCAGAAGTGCAGAGGCGCACACGAGCTGCTCGATCAACTGCCCATGAAAGAGAGAGATATGTGAGGAAAAAGATATAGCAAAAGCAGGAGAGAGGAATTTGCCACATCAGCGAAGACTGGTCAAAACCGGGCTGAGTCAGCAACATACCGGGTCAGCTGAGGCGAAGGACTAAACTTGTCTGGTTTGAAGAGTTGGGGGACTAAGTTTTGCCGGTTTTTGAGTTGAAGAATCAAATCTAGACTTTCGAAAGAATAGAGGGACAAAAAATATACTTTTCCCTTTGAATAATGTCTCTCATGTCCCTCCGTACTTCGACGATGTCCGATCTGGCATCAACGAAGGGTTGAAACTCCAGGTCTCTGTATTATTTTGGTGTGCACAACTATTTTTATTAGTATTCATGGTAGCCAACAAAACAAAAGTCATCAACAAATTTGGTAGAGCCATTGCAACATATGAATTTAACACATACAACCTAGTAGTCATCTTCTTTCGTTCTGATGGTTTAAAGAAGGAATAAACACCCTCACATTGTCCTTGCCACATCTGGTAGGATACGTCTAAGACAAGGATTTTCATCATGGTTACCGAGACCGACCACTAAAGGCAAGCTCTTCAGCAACTTGACAACGCCTTCTACTAGGTAAAGACACAAGTTCGTTGATGTTGAGCCCTACCAATAAAGGAAAAGAAAGATTTTCCATACGTAGAAATGAAGTGCTGCTAAGAATTTTTATACAAAACTTAGAGATATTGTCGTGGATATATCAACTAACTTCCTTTGGGAGATTAAGATTCTATGCGGATCAAAATTGTCTTGCGACTACTAGTTTAGCATAGTACAATGTGGTTGTATGCTTCAGCGAGGGGGCGCTGTGAAAATAAGTGTCCGCCTTGTTGGTGCAATGAAACCATACAACAATTTTTTTTATGTGCTTGTCCACTTGCAAGATGCCGTCGGACTATTGTTGGCTATAATTCCGGTATTCCTTGTAACTAGCATAGTGACCCAGGCAGTGTGTAGATTGTTTATTTTTGGTAAACAGACGTCCAATAGTAGTTGTGTTGTTTGAGGAAACCTTACTTTTACTTGTGAACATAAACCTTAGGCTCTCTGGGACAATTGTCAAAAATCATTTAGCGTAATACCAAAATTATTTATTCCATTAGTAACCTATTATGTGTATTTTGATTAAATATTGTTAGGTGTTATTCAAACGCCCTTTGTTATTTGTTACTTCCCTCATCTTTCCCATCCAACGGTCACCTCTCCTCTATGTGATGGCACCCTAGGCCTTGCTTAGAAAATAGAAGACATGAAAAAGGTGTATACTACTTTCAAATAGATAGATAGATAGAGTGCGCATAGCGACATGACGAGGACATGACCAAGCCAAAGCCAACGGCCGCTACTAGCACGTCCAACCAAGAGACGAGACTTTGCTGCCAATTATTCCTCTGGCCCATGGGCCTGCTTCTTCTTTCTCTTCTACTATTCTGCCAATGCATACCAACCAACCCCTCCTAAATAATCAGTATTATAAATATGAAAACACTCTTAGGAGTGTGATTAGCATAATTCATGTGTGGCTAGATAACTGAGACTCATATTACTAAAGGCAACAAATGAAAGGTAGCGTTAAGGGCCAACATATGTGATTTAGAGAGGAAAATGGTACGAAAGATTAAGGTTGTTGATAAGTAATATATACTATACCTCATATTCTATATTGTTAGGTAGGTTGCGAAAAGTGCCTGGCATCGTAGGAGCCGGTTGAGCCAAAACTCAATACGTTGGTGCTATATATTATCAACGTCGTCTTTTGTCGTTCACTGCTCATGGAAGTATTGGTCGATTCAATTAATCATATTTTTAATATGATTTATTATTACTAAGGTTATATTCAGTTTTCCTTTTAGTTTAAGCTACCTTTGTGTTTGGACAATTAATTTTATTGAGCTTGGGTCACATGTCCTAATAACAATTGATATGATGTGTTCTGTTTGTCATCTGCCCCCCTAGTTATCAAATGCGGATTTTCCATGGAATTCTTGCTTCATTTCTCCGAATGATAATGACGATAACATGTTGAGACCATGCATGTTAGAGCATCTCCAACAGACGCGCGGATCTACGACGTACTAATTTTTTTTTGCAGCGCCAAAAAAGTGTTTTAGCGCGCCGGGCTAGTGTTTTGCTTTAGCAGAAGCGCTATATATTGCATGCCACAAGTAGCACTTCAGTAGGCGCGCTAAATTACAGCGTGCGCCCCCAGCACAAACAACATTTCACACTCAACATAGAACCAAGAAGATCAAACACACACAAAATAAATCAACAATAAATATTTCAATTATTATTACAACTCAAACAAATAGTTTATCTTCAATAGAATAAATAGTTCATGAACAATGCAACAAATAGTCAAAATACAACAAACATAGAACATCAAACTAGTTTTGTCGCCCATTACATGACCACCACTCCTCAACTCGATCCTTCTGAAGGTCATCATGTGTTTCGGCACATCGAATCGCATGATAGGAGGCGACAAAGCGGCTCACCCTCGTAGCCCTCCTCCGCACTCGTACGGGATGTCCCATCAACTCATACTGGGAATAGTCTAAATCTTGCCCATGCTCGTTCTCGATGATCATGTTATGCCTGATCACACAAGCGTTCATGATGTATCAAAGGATCGTTTGATCCCAAAATCAAGCCAGTCCTCTCACAATAGCAAATTGGGATTGCAAAATCCCAAAAGCTCTCTCCACATATTTCCTAGCCGCTGCCTGAGCATTGTGGAAATCAAGTTTTTTCTTACCTTCCGATGCCGTCAACGGCTTCACAAATGTTTGTCACCTTGGGTAGATGTCACCCGCAAGATAGTAGTCATAGTTGTATGTATGGCCATTTGCGACAAACTCCACCAGTGGAGTTTCACCATTTGCAGTCCTATTCATTTGTGGTGACCGTTGAAGAACATTGATGTCATTGCAAGATCCAGGCATTCCGAAAAAAGCATGAAAAATCCAAGTCTGATGATCGGTCACCGCTTCAACAATTATAGTGAAACCCTTTTTCTTGCAGTGGAATTGTCCATGCCATGCCTTAGGATAGTTCTTCCAACTCCAATGCATGTAATCTATTGAGCCAAGCATACCTAGGAACCTGCGAGTTTGTTCATCTCCAAAAGCCTTGCGTTGTCTTCAACATTGGGAGCTCTCAAATATTCCGACCCAAACACTTGCACAATTCCAACTGCAAAGCGCTTGACACACATGATGACTTGACACTCACCCATGGCCAATTGGTCCTCAACTAGATCTGCCAGAATACCGTATGCCAACATACGCAAAGCGGCGGTCACCTTTTGAAAGGTGCTATGCCCGGGTTCTTCGACGACATTCCTCCTTTGCTGAAAAAACCGATCATGGCTCGCCAGTTTCCCCGCAATGTGTTTGAACAACTCGATGCTCATCCTAAAACGGAGCCAAAAGTAGGACTCGAGGTATGTGGGATTCTCCAAAAAATAGTTCATCATCAATCTGTTGTGGGCATCGATCCTTTCCCTCCAAGATTCTGACGACCGAAAATCAAACACCGTACTTTGGCTTTTTATTGACGTTCATAGCTAGGATCATTGCGGTGTCCTCCTCCTCTTGAAGATTAGCGCGGCTTATCTAGTGCATCTTTTGGAGATGCTCTTATACACATGATCACGTGCTATATCCAACCACCAAAAATATATATTGATATAGAGATTATGACGATATGTATGTAGGTGCTCCATTATTCATACTTGATATATAGTATGGCTAATTGACGCCGCCCAATCCCAAAAGATAGGATAAAATACAAGCTAATAATAATAATTCCAAAAAATAACCATACCATGCATGTGTAAACTCTCCAAGCATCGACTTGCCAATAAAGATTGATCACAGTCCTATCGCAACGAGAATCTGCGATTGGACACCATTTAGGATTGGCAAGATCGAGTGACACAAAAGTCATCTGTTCTCTTCCCGACTCCCCAAACCACCCATTTATAAAAATAGAAGCAGTTCCTTTTGGACAACTATAGTTTGCATAATTTTAAAAGCACAAGTTTAACCTTGCAAAAAAAATATATCATATATGTCGAGTCCTTTGTAAAGCTAGACATTATTTAGTTACACCACAAGAAAAACACAATGTTATTTTTTTCTGGAGATTCTGTGCATGACATACTAGAAATCGCGGAGGGTTGATCATGCTTGCTGTGTGCACTGATTCGGTGTATAACATAGTTGCCATAGTAACGAAGAACTTTCCATGATATTAGATTTGATAAATTGTTTTGTCTATTATTTCCAGGACCCAATACCAACCCTCCTAAATTTTAAATACCAAAACAGTGGTGTGAGTACCTCAATTCATGGATAGCCACATAATTAAATATGTATTCATGTAACTACTATTTTATATTTTTGCATTAATTCATATAACTATTAGAAGGATGCACGGGTAACTGCAATTTTAACAAGAAATCAAGACGGCCGAGGAGTATTTAAAAAGAAGAAGAAGGTGTGTCTGGCATCGTAGGTGTCGGTTGAGCATTGCTAACACTTAATTTCTTGGTGCCACTCCATACATTATCAGTGCCGTCTTAAGTCCTTCGCTGCTCATGGCAGTAGTTCGACGTTAATTAACCAACCTTTCTCTTATTTTATTATGATCAATATATTATATGATTTTTCTTTTAGTTTTTGAGTTTGGAAGATTATTTGTATTGAGATTGGGGCCACATCTCCTAATAATTATTGATATGATGTGCTACATTTGACATCCGACCCCTAGTTATCACCATCCCATTTTCTATAGAATTATTGGTTCATTTCTCCCCATGATAATAATAATAATAGGTAGAGACCATGCATGCTATAAGTATGATAGCACGGTATGCCCACCTACCAAGCGGACATATGGATATGTACGTGCCCCATTATTATTATTTTCATATGCTCCATGATTGATTATTGATACAATGGCTAATTGACGTCA
Organism: Triticum urartu; assembly: GCF_056163025.1. Classification (NCBI taxonomy): domain Eukaryota; kingdom Viridiplantae; phylum Streptophyta; class Magnoliopsida; order Poales; family Poaceae; genus Triticum; species Triticum urartu. Next base: position 765,212,259 of record NC_141874.1, read on the forward strand.
CCCATCCCAGAAGATAGGATATAAATCTAGCTAATAGGAGTAATTATAAACATCACCAAATCATGCACAAACTTCCCAACAAAGATCATAGTTATCGCACCAAGAATTTGCAATCAGACTCAGTTTAGGAATGGCGAAACCGAGTGACGCAAAAGTCATCTTTTCTCTTCTCAACTCACCAAACCAACCATTTCTAAAGAAGAAACCAGCTACTTTAGGACACCCATAGTTTGGATGATTTTAATTAAAAACACAAGAATACACATTTTTTGGAATGTTATGGCATATATATCCAGTCTTACGTTTTATCTTGAGAGATCCAGCCTTACGTAAAAGCTAGATGTTATTCAGAGACGGCGGGAGAGTGATAGGGGAGGCGGCACGGGCAGCAGGGTGTGCTGGGGATTTACCGACAGCGACAAGGGTGACGGAGGCGCGAGCTCTTCCCTATTTATAATAAGATTTGCGTCTCCTAGACCATATTTACGGGCAACGAAAAATTATTTTGGGGGGATTTAAACGTTGTCAAGATGCGGTAGATGGCGTTTAATTCCTCAAAATTAAAAGTTTAGCCCTCATATTTAACTTTTGGGATGGCTAGAGATGTCCTAAGGTGGTAATCTAGTGTTACAATCATCATAGTGACCTGTTATGCAGCTATGATTCCCTAATTAACGATGTGAGCTTGGTTATTGATCAATGAAGTGAAGTGTGTTCCCCTAAAAAAAGCTATGCAGCTATTTTACATATGGATACAAAGTGCTGTTCATTTAGAACTACAAATGGATGAATAGCGCGTGCAAAAGATATAGGGACAATTACATTTGAGCCTCTAGTTGTGTCACACCCGTGTGTTTTGCCCCTAAATTCAAAAAACCCTCATTTCTATCCAAGCTCGTTTACTCCTCTTATGTTTTTGCCCTTTGACCGTTTGACTGCAACTTTGAAAACTTCATAACGAATTAATACTAACTCAGAAAAATGCAAATAAGATATCAAAATGATCGGAAAAACATCACCTATATGTGCATGCCATTTGCATTCATGACAAAAGTACTGAAAAGTCCCTATCTCAGTTTGAGCTCATATGATGTCTTTTGTCATGAATGCCCTTTTTGTCATGAATGCAAATGACATGCACATATAGGTGATGTTTTTCCGGACATTTTGATATCTTATATGCATTTTTCTGAGTTAGTATGAATTCGTTATGAAGTTTTTAAAGTTACGGTCAAACGGTCAAAGGGCAAAAACATAAGAAAAGCAAACGAGCTCGGGCAGAAACGAAGGTTTTTTAAATTTAGGGACAAAACACACGAATGTGACACAACTAGAGGCTCAAATGTAATTGTCCCAAAGATATATGGTGACGGCAACCAAAGCAACCAATAAACCCCGCCGACGATCGTCGACATTGGTCTGACCCGTGGGCCCATCTTACATACCACCGCCCAGGCCAAAGGAAAATAAAATAACAACCAACCCCTCAAGATTATCGGTATTATAAATAGTGGGACACTATTACGAGACACGCGCCCGTCTTCTTCGCTTCTTTCCCAAAACAGAGCACCTACCAACCGAGCCAGAGCGCAGCAGAGCACATCCATGGCCGGCCGCCGCACTGAACCCCGGCCGTCCTACACCGCCTAGCCAGCCATCCACAGTAGTGCCCGATCGCCGCCACCATGAAGCTTGCCGTGGAGGTCGCGGACGCGGCGGAGCTGTCCGCCAAGGACGGCGCGGCCGGCTGCAACGCGTTCGTGGAGGTGGAGTTCGACGGGCAGCGCCAGCGCACGGCCACCCGGCCCGGCGACCTCTCCCCGCAGTGGAACGAGACGCTCGTCTTCGACGTCCGCGACCCGGCCCGCCTCGCCGCCCTCACCGTCGACGTGTCTGTCCAGCACGACCGCAGCCTCAACGACCACAACGCGCTCCGCCCCCACGTCTTCCTCGGCCGCGTCCGCGTCTCCGGCGAGTCCGTCGCTCGCTCGCCCGACGAGGCCTTCCTGCAGCGCTTCCCGCTGGATAAAAGAGGGCTCTTCTCCCGCGTCTCCGGGGACATCGCGCTCCGGCTCTACCTCGTCCCCGACGGGCGGGACGGCGATCGCGTCGCGCAGGACCATGCTGCTGCTGCTCCGGCCATGGACACGGGCGGTGGTCAGCAGCAGAACCAGCAGCAGCCTTCCCAGTCCGCCGCCGCCAGCTTGGACCCCGAGAGGATGGTCCGGAACGTCTTCTCTGGCGAGGCGCCCGCAGGAGCCGCAGCTGCCTCTGCCTCGGGAGGGCCGGCGGCAGAGACCAAGGGGAAGAGCGGCCACGACACACGCGAGTTCCGCTCCATTCCGGCCTCGTCAGGTGGTGGTGGCAACGAGCCTCGGCGCCACACGCTCCACGCCATGGCGGCGCCGCCCCCGCCAGCGGGGCAGACGGTGGTCGTGCCGAAGCCCGCCGGGCCTGCCCAGGCAGCGCCCCCGGGCTCGCAGTACGGCCTCACCGAGACGAAGCCCCCGCTGCCGGCCAAGATGGGGCCGCGCTCTGGGACGGCCAAGATCGCGTCCACCTACGACATGGTGGAGCCGATGTCGTACCTCTACGTGACTGTGGTGAAGGCGCGCGACCTGCCCTCCATGGACCTCACCGGCGCGCTGGACCCGTACGTGGAGGTGAAGCTGGGCAACTTCAAGGGCGTCACGCGGCACCTGGAGAAGAACCAGAACCCGGTGTGGCGGCAGACGTTCGCCTTCTCCGGCGCCCACCTGCAGGCCAGCCAGCTCGAGGTCATCGTCATGGACAAGGACACGCTCCGCGACGACTTCGTCGGCCGCGTCGTCTTCGACATGTCCGACATCCCCAGCCGCCTGCCGCCCGACAGCCCGCTCGCGCCGCAGTGGTACAGCCTCGCCGACGCCCACGGCGAGCGGTTCCGGCACGGCCACCCCCTCGGCGAGATCATGCTCGCCGTCTGGATCGGCACGCAGGCCGACGAGGCGTTCCCGGAGGCGTGGCACTCGGACGCGCACTCGCTCTCGCGGGAGGGGCTCACCAACACGCGCTCCAAGGTGTATTACTCGCCCAAGCTCATCTACCTCAAGGTCTCCGTCATCGCGGCGCAGGACCTGATCGCCGCCGACAAGGGCCGGCCGCTGGCGCCGACCATCGCCAAGATACAGATGGGCAGCCAGATCAGGCGGACGCGGCCGGGGCAGCCGCAGGGGTCGGCGAACCAGGCGTGGAACGAGGAGTTCATGTTCGTGGCCAGCGAGCCGTTCGAGGACCCGCTGGTGGTGACCGTGGAGGAGAAGGTCGCCGCCGGCCGCGACGAGCCCATCGGCCGCATCATCATCCCCGTGGCGTCGCCGTACGTGCCGCGCAACGACCTGGCCAAGTCTATACCATCCAAGTGGTTCAACCTGTCGCGCGGCATGACGGTGGACGAGGCGGCGGCGGAGGCGACGACGGGGACCAAGCACCGGGAGCACTCCAAGACCTTCGCCAGCAAGATCCACCTCAGGATGAGCCTGGAGACGGCGTACCACGTGCTGGACGAGTCCACGCACTACAGCAGCGACCTGCAGCCGGCGGCGAAGAAGCTGCGGAAGAGCGCCATCGGCGTGCTGGAGGTGGGCATCCTCAGCGCGCGCGGCCTCGGCGGCAACAAGAGCGCCTACTGCGTGGCCAAGTACGGGTCCAAGTGGGTGCGCACGCGCACGCTGCTGGGCACCGCCGCGCCGGCGTGGAACGAGCAGTACACCTGGGAGGTGTTCGACCTGAGCACCGTCATCACCGTCGCCGTGTTCGACAACAACCACCTCCACCACAGCGACGGAAAGGACCAGAGGATCGGCAAGGTGCGCGTCCGCCTGGCCACCCTCGAGTCCGACCGCGTGTACACGCACTACTACCCGCTCATGGCGCTGACCCCCGGCGGGCTGAAGAAGACCGGTGAGCTCCACCTGGCCGTCCGGTTCACGTGCACGGCGTGGGCCAACATGCTGGCGCAGTACGGGCGGCCGCTGCTGCCCAAGATGCACTACAGCAACCCCATCTCCGTGCTCCAGCTGGACTACCTCCGGTTCCAGGCGATGCAGATGGTGGCGACGCGGCTGGGGCGGTCGGAGCCGCCGCTGCACCGGGAGGTGGTGGAGTACATGCTCGACGTCGACTCCCACATGTTCAGCCTGCGGCGGAGCAAGGCCAACTTCTACCGCATCACGTCGCTCTTCTCCGGCGTGGTCGCGGTCGGCAAGTGGTTCGACGGCATCTGCAAGTGGAAGAACCCGCTGACGACCATACTGGTGCACGTTCTGTTTCTGATACTGGTGTGCTACCCGGAGCTGATCCTGCCGACGGTGTTCCTGTACCTGTTCATGATCGGGGTGTGGAACTACCGGCGGCGGCCGCGGAAGCCGCCGCACATGGACACGGTGCTGTCGCACGCGGAGCAGGCGCACCCGGACGAGCTGGACGAGGAGTTCGACACGTTCCCGACGTCCAAGCCGTCGGACGTGGTGCGGATGCGGTACGACCGGCTGCGCAGCGTGGCCGGCCGGGTGCAGACGGTGGTGGGCGACCTGGCCATGCAGGGGGAGCGCGCGCAGTCGCTGCTCAGCTGGCGCGACCCCAGAGCCACGGCCATCTTCATCACGCTCTCCCTCATCGTCGCGGTCGTGCTCTACATCACGCCGTTCCAGGTGGTGGCCGTGGTCTTGGGGCTCTACATGCTCCGCCACCCCCGCTTCCGGAGCAAGCAGCCGTCCGTGCCATTCAACTTCTACAAGCGGCTCCCCGCCAAGGGTGACATGCTCCTATGATCTCCTCTTCTCTTCTCTTCTCTTCTCTTCTCTTCTCTTGTTTTTTTGCATAGGGTTATCTAAATTAATTACAGTACATATATATTCACTACTACTACTACTACACTACAGTACACTACACAATCGATCACTTTTGTCTGTGTGATCAGAGAATCTTGAAAAATAAGAAAGCTTGGAATGGAGTGGATAGATACTCTGAACATTCGGAAGCTTCGTCTCCATCAATAATTAAAAGGGAGAGAACAAAGCGGCAGATGCGGCATTGCTTTCATCCAACATATTTTTTGTTCCACTACATTCCATACCGTGCTTTTGTCGGTGCGGTGTGAATATTTTTTTTGTTTCACTTTTGTCTGTGTCTACACCAGTTAGTCAGACACCATGGGTGGTGTCCATCTTCTTCTTCTTTGGATACGTGTAGCGTGCGGAATAAAGTTGGTCGACCAAGCTAACGGGAATAAATAAAGCCTCACTGTGCTAGCAGTGTATTCCATGTTCGACGACTGTTGTCTCATTCATATTCATATTCCATTATTTTATTCAGAATGCAGCATCAAGGTGGAGTATATACGAGTAGCATTCTAAAAGTAGCTTGTCCTAATCCTTGTTCGAATTAGCATGTCTCTTGAAGGATCCAACTCCACGGAGGCAGCTGATGAGATTAGATTAATTAGGCACAAAAGGTGGGTGTGGCGGTGCCTCCTATACATATACAGTGGTACGGTAGTAGGGCCTTCCATTGTCCAATCATTTCTCTTTTTTTTTCTTTATCAAGTGGTGAAGTGGGCACATATATATAGTGTGTATGCATATGCATGAACGGTTCCATCGATCTGGCTGTCCACTCGGATTATCCAAAGTTGTAGAATGCTCAAGTAAAGCGACATCAATCATGGATGCATCATGGATGGATGGATCGGATCGCCTTTAGAAACTGCACTACACGGATTAGTCATGCCCGCGGCATGGCATTGGCGAGCTTTTTCTTTCACTCATTTCATAGAGTAGCATGCATTTTCAAGGTAGGTCAGTAGGTGGTTGCAGTGCAAGGAATGGAAAGGTTGTCTGATTGGGCTCTCAGTCACTCGGTCGGAATATATTACTCAATCGATCGACGTTGGAAAAACCGTGAGTGGGTGCGTGGTACACCATGCGTTGCCCTCCCTCGTCGCTCACCCGACGCTCATCCCATCGTCAATCAATCACCTTTGAATTATGGGTACAAATATAATAGGAAGTTTCCCCCGCCTTCTTCATCACTGGGCAAGGAGGACGATCGATCTCGTCTAATAAATGGTTGAAATGGACAAGAATCCAGAAATCGATCCATCAACCACAAGCTTGAAATGTTGATCAGTTTATTAGTTGATCGATGACGACGCTGATGTGAGAGTGGTTTGACAATAAGGCAAGCTTGTTACTAGTAAATATATTTGACCGTCTCATGCCTGCTAGTACAACAGAAAAAATAATTAGTTTAGAAGTCCAAATGAATACAAGAGGCGGCTTATGAAAAAAGCTGAGAAGGAGGCGGCCTATTATTTAAGCTATCAAAAGAACTGGCCTGAAAACTCCCTCCGTCTCATGCGTAACGTTGTAATAAATCAGCTATAAAACTAATATGAAACGAGGCGAGTGGTACTTTGTGCAACGTCATACTACCTTGTGTTTGGTGTTAACATTCGTTCAGGTGTCGTTTTACAAGCGGTGTCATATTTATGGGTAACATCGACGGACCGACAGCATTGCCAAAACTTTTGGTTTCCAATTAGTTAGCCTGAAGTTCGATCTGAAAGATACTACACATGCATGCACGTATGCATTTGGAGGAGGTGGCCCGCCTCATAGTTTTGGGGGTGCCACACATATAATTGAACAACTACCTAGATGAATGAATCGATCTCATATGCTGCCAAGGCCCAGCGTGCCCTGTTACTACTAGTAGATAGGAAGACTGTAGGGTTGATCGACCAATGATTCACATGGAAGACGAGAGCAGTACTGGCTAGGACTAGCCAATTCCATGGTGTCATCCATGCCATGCATTTTGCCGGTGCCGCTGCGTATGATTTGGCCTTGGCAAGATATGTCGACTCTACTTGTTGTCCGGGAGAAGGACATGGTAAGGGCAACTCCAACGTTCATCATCTAATCGATCTTAAATGTTTGGACCCCATCCAATGCAGCTTATAAAAATATCTGGACTAGTCCGGACATCAAAAAATCCACAAATAGGAATTAACTTGAGGTGTTAGGACGTCTAGTATGTCGGAGTCCAACAACACCGACCCAACCAAAGCGACACCCAAGGCCTGCGTATTAGGATAATCACGCCCCATCCTCCTGAGCGAAACCTTGCTCTTCATTGCTCCCTCTGCCCCAATCGCCACCACCCCCTCCCCTTTTTGTAGTCCGCCGTCGTAATGAAGCCACGGGAGGAGTCAAAGACGATGTTCGTCGTCCCAAAGGACCCGGACCCAGAGGAGGTCGCATCCGTGCTACGCAAAGGCAGGTGTGTCAAATGAAGAAGAAGGCAGAGAAGACAGTGGAGGCCAGTTCAACCGCAGGCTTGGCCCACCTAGCTTGGGCCGCCTCGAACTCCGCCATGATATTTTTCCATGGCGAAGCCAACGGCCTCCGCCTCCTCCTCCAGCTCCGTCTCTTTTATGGTGTCCTCTTCCTCCATGGGTGCGTCCTGCTCTGCCACCTCCCTCTCCTCCTCCTTCGTCTTCAGCGAGTCCGGAGGTCGGCCGACTACGATCCGAGCTTCACGCCTGTCCTGGATCTCCTGGAGCAGCTGGAGAAGCCGCTCCGGCATGAACACAACGTAGGTGGTCACCCTCTGTCGGGCCATGGTTGTCGGTGGTCGGCGAGCAGAGAGGGAGGGAAGTGGAGGTGCCTCGGACTGGCAGCACGGAGAGGGAGTGAACTTGATGCGGCTAGGGCTGGGGGTCACCGTCTAGCTTAAATAGCCGGACTTTGGATCTCGGGCGGCGAGCGGGAGCGCGCCATGTGGCATCCCCCCCCCCCCCTCCTGAGGAGGAGAGGCCCATCAAACCATTGGGTTTTCAAGTGTTTTTGTGTGGGACCCCACCATCAATCCGACACGACGGACATGCCCGGGCCGCCACAAAATTGTGCTAGTTATGAGGGGTGTCGGTCAGCCCTGACGTATAGGGCCGTCATGAGGAGTCCGTTTAGGTCAGTTTTTTCTAATCGGTCAGCAACCGAGCAGTCTGTCCGGGCTTTAGGGGGAGCACGGTGTAGATGCTCTAATGGAGCAAAAGATATAAGTGTATAAATGCATAGTCGAACATCGTCATTTCATCCTGGCTAGATAGTCAGTCTCTCGTGCAGGATACCTGACCTGCTGCCTCAACACATGCACTTGTCGTAGATGGGGTCGGATGCATGAACGACCTGCTTACGTACGACGTCCAGTACGTTCTTATATCGAGACCCACGCGTCGTACGTGCGTGCAGTAGCAACGTTAGCTGTGACAAGGTGACGAACATGATATCATATATCGTGCCTGCATCCAAATGGACCGAAGTTCCCTATTCCCTATCTACATAAACATACGTCACATGTTCCTACTCTCTCTTGTGCCGTGTCTATCTCTTGTTCACGCAGTGCTTCTCATGACATGTGCACTTTCCTCCTTGATAAGTAGCTAGCTAGCTACCAGGAGTACTATGTGTATCATTTTCAGCCTAGACAATCTTGAAAACGTACTTACCCTTGTCATGACATGTGTATCAATCTTAGTTGGCTCCTCTTCCTAGACTTCTTTTAATATTTCCCGCAAAAAAAAGACTTCTTTTAATATTACTTTCTTGGTTTTGTAGGATTGGATTGAAGACCATAGGAATTTTACCTATGGCCTATTCTGCATACAATTTTTTTTAAAAAAATATTCGTCTAATTATTATTTTTCCTTTGGTGAACTATATAGAGGTCCTAATGTAGTTACTTATTTTTTTTAGAAACGGATGGTTTGGTGAGTCGAGAAAAGAAGAGATAACTTTCACGTCAGTTGGTTTTGTCATCACATATTTTTGGTGCGGCGAGACTGATCTTACTTGGAAAGTGCGTGCATGGAGAGTCCACGCATGCATGACTTGGTGATGCTTGGAATTACTCCTACTAGCTAGTACGTATCATCATATCCTATCTTTTGGGATTGGATGATGTCAATAACCATGCTACTATACTACAACAGCGAATACGTAACATATCCTTTATATAGGTCTATCATTTCAGGATGGAAATAGCATGTCATCCTATCTATACCGTTCATGGTCTCAACCACGTTATTATCATTATCATTATCATAGGTGCGGAAACGAACCGAGAAATCTGTGAAAAACGGGCCGGTGATAACTAGGTGGCAGATGTTAGTTAGACCACATCATATCAATAAATATTATGAGATGTGATCCAATCCTAATTAAAATAATTGCGCAAACACACATGTAGCTTCAACTAAAAGGAAAATTATATACTATGATGGTCATAATAAAATCATGGAGAAAAATGATGAATTATTCTCCAACTACTTCAATGAGCAGTGTGTGTCAAACAGCAGTCGCCGGAGGGAGTACATGATTATCAACAACCTTAATCTTTTGTATATCATCTTCCTCTCTAAAACACACATGCCCGCTGTCAATGCCGCCACTTTTCATTTGTTGCGTTCTTGAAAATATATAAATTGTGGGTACAGTTCTTCTTGCTGTTTTTAAATACTCCTTGGCCATCTTGATATTTTTTAATTGCGGTTAGCCGCACATCCTTCTATTAGGAAAATGAATTAATGTAAAAAAGGTAATGAAGTAGTTATATGAAGCCAGATTTGATTATATAGCAGTTCAGGAATTAAGCTACTCACACTTCTTAAGTCTTCCGTGGATCAGATATATGTCCCTTTCTTAAGAGCATTTCCAACAGGCGCCGGACACGCCGCGCGCAAAAAACAGATTTGCCGCGCGTGCATCGTCTGGTTTGGCGCGGCGCGCAACGCTGGCTCCAATAGCCGCGCTAAAATGCAGCGCGCGCGCCGCTCCAGCAGCGCGCACGACTCGCCGGTGTATTGCATATGGCATTTTCGACATAAAATGATGAACATTTTTAACACAATAAAATTTCACACAAACAAGTTGATGAAGAAAAATTCATGCCCACAAGTTTGTGGCGGCGGCGGCGGTCGGAGGAGCTCCGGCGGAGGCGAGGCCAACGCCACCCGGGCTAGCGTTTGTGGCGGCGGCGGCGGGGGCGGGGGAGTCGCGGCTATAGGACGGGGTGAGCGGGGTGCCGGCGCGTGCGTCCATGGGTGCGGGTCGCCGGCGCCGGCGCGTGCGGGGCTTTGGAGGGGGAGAAGACAGAACGCAGCGCGAGCGCTCGAGTGTGCCGCGCGCGGAAGCGGGCGCCGCAAATACACCGTGCGAGGTAGCGCTTCCTGCCGCGCGCGCGGTTATTGCGCGCCCGCTGGAGCCATCTGCCGGGTTGCGCGCATGCTAAAGTGAGTATATTTATGGCGCGGCGCCTGTTTAGCGTGTCTATTGGAGATGCTCTAGCTAAATCACGGACGCTGTATATATATGTGGATGGACTTTTCAGCTTCTGATAGTTTTTCTTTTCTTTTGCGGGCACTTTCATGGCTCCATTATGCATGCTGCCACCCTTATAGCTAGCTACCTGGCATAGTACGTACTTCACGGTTGGTCTGGCCTGCGCCTGGACCAGGGCATGCATGCATCCATGACTCTGTTGGCAGGAAAGAAGGGAGGGAGAGAGCGACGTCTCAACTCGATCGAGCCAAGTTGCAGTGGAAGGCAGGATATGGCATGTCATTGATTCGGCGATGGCAGCGGCGGAACCACCGCCGTCCATTCCAACGAAGAACAAGGCAGAGCAACGCATGCAGCCTGGTGACTTGGTGAGGCGAGTACAGTAGTGGACAAGAAAACATACGTCGCTGCTTGGTACAATCATGATCATGAATCCCAACAGCATTCCAATCACTACTTCATTCACAAGCAGGTTGATTATAATTGACTGATGGCGCTACCGGCTATGAGCATTCTAACTTGTGGCCACCGCCTCCTCCTAACTACACTCATAAATTGTGCGCTACTGTACATGGGAGACAAATCGAATATCCATTTCTTTCACAACTTATAACACGGATCTCAGGCATAACAGAATTATATATGTAAAAACAAAATGCAATAGTAAAAAATTCTATATATAATGCTAAACCAAAGAAAAGAAATAATCAAAAAGGATGTCTTGGATTTCCAAATTATAAAACACTTAGACATCAAGGTTTTAGGGAAAGTTTCAGGTGATACCGGACTTTATATGCTACCGTGATAGAGGCTTCTAGGCCGTTGGATCTCAAGTCTGTTGTACCTGCGCGCAATTTTGAGACTCTTTGATGACTTTTCTGCAAAATGTTCAAAAGCTCCTAGCAGCCGTTTGATCTGAGATCTAATGGCTGGCTCCCAAGGGTCCGTATCACGGTATCATCTTTGGTATTTGTTGATCCGCCGATCCGTTATTGAACCTCTTCGTGGCCGTCGTACTCCACATCAACCCTTGCCGCCAGGCTGTACCTCCTCTGGCACCCCCAGTTTCCGGAGCAAGCAGCCGTCTGTACCCTTGAACTTCTACAAGCGCCTCCCTGCCAAGGGCGACATGCTCCTATGACCATGCCATGCATGGAAATTCTCCACCAAGGGCGACATGCTTCTACTACACGTACTGTTCTGAAATTATTTTCCTTTTGTGTGCTCAGAGGATCAGAAAAAATAAGAAAGATTGGAGTGGATAGATACTCTGAACATTCAGAAGCTTGCCCTCAATAATTAAAGAACTCAGTTTAGAATGGAAGACAACAAAGCGGCAGATGCGGCATTGCTTTCATCCAACATATTTCTTTGTTCCCACTACATTCCATGCCATACCATACACGGTGGTGCTGGTGTGCATGTAAAGAAACATCCTTCTTCTTCTTTCGATACGTGTAGCGTGCGGAATAAAGTGCCTAACGAGAATATATAAAGCCTGTATGCGCTAGTGTATTCTATCTCCGGCGACTGCTGTTTGACACACACTAGATAGATATTCATTCATATTCCTTTTCTTTTATCTGATTCAGAAAGCACTTTCCCTCTAAAAGTAGCTTGTCCTAATCTTTATCTACATGCACTATTGTAGTGCCAAAGTGAAGTGAATATACTGTTGGTCCTCTAAAAGTAGCTTGCCCTAATCTTTGTCTATGAAATGCAGTTTCCATTTTGTTGATCAGGATTAGTATCATGTCTCTGGAAGGACAAAATCCACAGAGAAAACAAACTAGATTAATTAGGCACAAAAGGTGGTTATGTTGGTGCTTTCTCTTCTCCATACACAGTGGTAGGGCATTCCATTGTCCTCTCATGGCACCTCACTTTATCAAGTGGGCACATATATAGTGTATGCATATGCATGAGCGATTCCATCGATCTAGCTGTCCACTCGAATTATCCAAAGTTGAGGTAGCCTTTTAGATTGCAACCATTGGTGGATGGATCGCCTTTAGGAACTGCACGGTTTAGTCATGCCTGCGGCATTGCATGGGCAACCTTTTTCTTTCTAGATAGGTAGGTGGTTCCTGTGCAAGGGGGTATGGAAAGGTTGTATGATTGGGTTATCAATCAGTCGAGTCGGAATATATATATTTACTTGATGCATGAAAGACAGTTTGTGGCACGCCATGCATTGCATTGCCCTCACTCATGGGTGGCCAATCATGAGAGGATGAATCATGAAGAAGTTTCCCCCGCCTTCTTCCTCACTACGCACATATAGGACCATGGAGGAGAGCCGGTCTCGTCTCATAAATTGTTGAAATGGACCAGAATCCAGAAATCCATCCATCAACCACAAGCTTGGTATGTTGATTAGATTAGTACCCGGACGATGACGACGCTGGTGTGAGAGTGATTTGACAATCGAGATAGCTTTGTACTCCCTCCGTTCCTAAATACTTGTCTTTCTAGGCATTTTAACAAGTGACTACATACAGAGCAAAATGAGTAAATCTACACTCGAAAATATGTCTACATACTTCCGTATGTAGTAGTTATTTGAAATGTCTAGAAAGACAAATATTTAGGAACGGAGGGAGTAGTAAATAAATTTGACCATCTCTCTAGCTAAGGTAGGAAAAATAAAAATGGAATACTTTATTGCAACGTACGTCGGACCATTTTTTTGTCTTGAATGTATGAAGGTGTGGTTTTCAATTAGCTTGAAAGTCGATCTGATAGGAATGCATGCATTTGTTTTGCTATATATGATCATGAGGAGTGAGACGACCTTTAGTTTTGGTTATGACATGTATAAATTTTATTTTGATTTGGTTATGGCATATATAATTGAATCACATGGATCACCCTCAAATCACATCATGGTAATTAAGGCGCAACGTAGTAAACCTTTGCTAGATAGATATATGGAGTAAATAGTAGGAGTGATCGATCAATCATTCACATGGTAGACAAGGCAGGAGGATTACCCATTTGTTGGTGTCTAACTAGGCGCCAGTTCTCTTGACTCGATTATGAAGAATCACGATCCGGAGAATAAAAAATGTAAAAGAACTCATCTCTGGCTCAGGAGTCGCTTAGAATCATGCGAGAATCAGTGTGTATCTCAGAATCGTCGAAAACCCACGATTCAGGTGATTCTGAGTGGTCCCTCAAAAGAAAATTGTTCGTTTTGACACCTTACCCATATTTCACGAGGTAATAACATCTAAAATGCTTCTCGGGCCGGTCCATCGAAAGAGACCCAAAACGACCGAAGCAGTCAACCGTTTCGTCCGCTCCCCGTCTCTTTCCTTTTCTATAGGCCGAAGTTCATCCACCCGGGCCTCTTTCCTCATCATGCTCATCCTCCCGAAGCCATGGCGAGCCCAGCGGTTCAAAACTTATCAGTTCGGCATGCAATTGTTTTTTTCAGGGTATAATAGAGATTTCAACACACATCCCATAAAACAATTACAGACTAAAATCTTAAAAAAGAACTAGACGGATGATTTTGTGGGCAAGTGATTCTGCACATGTTGAACATATTAAGAAATTTCATGCATATTTTCCTAAAATGTGTAAACATCTGTTAAGTGTTAAAAAATTATTTAAAACATGAAAAAAAGTTCTAAGTTGTGAATATTTTTATAAAATTATTGAATAGAGCTTTATATTTTATAAACATTTTCTTATAATGTTGCGAATTATATTGTTTTAATGCGTGAACATTTTTAATTACCCGAGAAATGTTTTGATTGGTGCAAATGTCTTTTTTATGAATTATACGAACAGAGTTTAAAGTGTCGATGAACAATTTATGAACGACGTTTACGCAGCCAACAGGCTCGACGATTTATCACAAGCGCGAGACATCTGTCATCTTCGCCGCCTCCCCCACTCATTGTTCGAGTCAACAGAGCTAAAACTATTATCGCCCAATGCAACTAAAAAAAATCAAACGGTTTAATCACAACTAAGGTGCATTATTGTTGCCAAATGTAAATCTAATAAAATTTATTCCAAACTTTTTAATTTTTAAAATATGTTTTACTAACTTATTATTCTGAGAAGTATAGTTACTTAATAATTTGGTTCGCATAGTTGTTCATAACAATATTTTCATCAACATATGGTGTTCCTCATTAGAGGGCTCTAACTCGTATCACTGAGAAATCCATTTTGTGTTGCCAAATTCAGATCGTACGTTGTACAGATATGAGAAAAATATAAAAAAAATGATGTCTCTGAGGATTAATCAGTGACTTCCATAAATAATGTCATATACATTGTCGTGTTCTCATACTATTAAAGTTCTTAATATAATTTCTAATGCTCAAGGTCTAACGATTATCTTGATGCGTGCGTTCTAGTGTATGAAATGACCAATTTTTTTTATTGATGTTGTATGAGGTTTACAAGAAGTTTGTCATCCATGTTAACGTTTTGTTTTACCGTGAACTAATGTCTTACATGTTCTAGTGCATTCATTAGTATTATTGTATACAGCAGGCATACACAGTGTCTGTGAAAGACAAAGTAATTGTGGCGCGTCATATATGCCACTAGACTCAGCCATGCAAAGATGATAATCTTCAACGGCGATGCACCCAGGTGGGTGTAGCTCCCGAGCCTCCGGCCAACTCTTGCAGTCGGGTGGAGGGCCTTGTGATGATGGCAGATGCATAAAGTTGACTGTGCCGAGGAGATGCCCCCGAAACCTGATGCAGCGAGGAGCCTACTGAGGCGAAGTGGAGCCCCCGAGCCTGGACGCGACGAGGATGTTGGTGTTAACCATTGTTGTTTAGGTGTGTGTGTGTCATGTTTATTTCCAGTTCATCCATGTAGTTGAAGCTGCGGCAGTGTGTGCACGTAGAGTTGTGTTCGCGTGCACAATGCAAAGCTAAATGGGTTGTGATTAGTTAGCTGCATGTGTCAGTCTGTGAGGAGTCCGGCCGGCCGAGTTGTGTAGCAGACCAGAGATGGAGAAAGAAGCGGGCGCAGGCAGTTGCGGCATGCATCAAGTGAGGGCTTATCCATCTGCAGTGTGAACTTGTGGAATGGTTTCCTTGATTGTCGAGAGTTACATGAAGGAGTACATATATAGATTGGCTGGTACAACCATCGCAAGAACATGGGACAGATCGTGCAACGATCGTGGGCCAAGTAAGCAGGCCCATAGCTACTGACTAACACCCCCCCGCAGTGTCAGCGGCGGGCTCGACGACGTTGAGACTGGCATGAATATCGAAGAATGGCGTCGCCGGCAGGCCTTTGGTGAAGATGTCAGCAAACTGGGCACTTGTAGGGACGTGAAAAACTCGAACGTCGCCCAAAGCCAGCTTCTCGCGAACGAAGTGTATGTCGATCTCGATGTGCTTGGTTCGTCGATGCTGAACAGGGTTGCAGGACATGTAGACGGCAGAGATGTTGTCACAATACACAATAGTGGCCTGATGAAGAGGACGACGAAGCTCACTTAGGAGTTGGCGCAACCACACCGTTTCTGCGACAGCATGAG
This sequence comes from Triticum urartu, assembly GCF_056163025.1. Classification (NCBI taxonomy): domain Eukaryota; kingdom Viridiplantae; phylum Streptophyta; class Magnoliopsida; order Poales; family Poaceae; genus Triticum; species Triticum urartu. The sequence continues at coordinate 765,228,165 of NC_141874.1, forward strand.
CAACTGAGCGATATTCGGCCTTCACGGACGACCTGGAAACGGTAACCTGCCGCTTCGAAGACCATGAAATCAGATTATCACCCAGGTACACACAGTAACCCGAAGTGGACCGACGAGTGTCCGGGCATCCTGCCCAATCTGCATCTGAGTACGCTGTGAGAGTAGTTGGAGAGGAAGGGGTGAAGGAGAGGCCATGATCAAGAGTGCCTTTGAGGTAACGCAGAATACGTTTGACATGATTCATATGCGGAAGACGTGGGTCGTGCATGTATAGACAGGCTTGCTGGACAGCATAGGTTATATCAGGACGTGTGAGGGTGATGTATTACAAAGCGCCAGTGATGCTACGGTAAAGAGTGGGATCGTCAGCGGGGCCGCCGTCAGCGGAGAGCTTAGAACCGGTTTTAGCAGGTGTGCGAGCAGGATGACAGTCGATCATGCCGGCTTTGGAGAGTATATCAAGAGCATATTGACGCTGCGAGAGAAAAAGACCGGTGGAAGAGCGAGAGACGGCGATACCAAGAAAATGATGAAGAGGTCCAAGATCCGTCATGGAGAACTCCGAGCGAAGAGAAGAGATAATGTGTGAGAGGAATGCGTCGGAAGAAGCGGTAAGCACTATATCGTCAACATAAAGAAGTAGATAGGAAATGTGATCGTTGGAGTGAAAAATAAAGAGAGAAGAATCAGAGCGAGAAGGAGAGAAACCAACGCGCTGAATGAAAGAGGCAAATCATTGAAACCACGCACGCGGGGCCTGTTTGAGCCCGTACAGAGACTTCTGGAGGTGACAAACGTGGTCGGGGAGTGTGGGGTGAGAGAAACTGAGAGGCTGTCTACAATATACAGTTTCGGTCAAAGAGCCATTGAGAAAGGCGTTTTTAACATCAAGCTGATGAATGGGCCACGAAGAGGAGACGGCTAAGCTAAGAACAACGCGGATGGTGCTCGGTTTAACGACCGGAGAAAACGTTTCGTCAAAGTCGATGCCAGGTTGCTGAGAGTCACCACGACAGACCCAACGAGCTTTGTAGCGAGAAAGAGAGCCGTCAGAATGGAACTTATGACGAAACACCCATTTGCCGGAGACGATATTGACACCAGAGGGGCGAGGGACGAGAGACCACGTGTTGTTGAGAAGGAGAGCGCCATGTTCTTCTTTCATGGCTGCGTACCAGTTTGGGTCCAGGAGAGCGGCTTTGTAGGACTTGGGGATGGGAGAGATGGGTGTGGTGGTGGTGGAGAGGTTGAGACGATCCACAGGAAGACGAAAGCCCGCCTTAGCACGAGTACGCATCTGATGGTCATTGGCTGGGATAGGTGCAGGTACAGCAGTACGAGGCAGTTTAGAAGAAGGAGGCGGCGACGGGAAGGAAAGCGAAGAGGGGGAGAGAGAAGAATCGGGCACGGAAGGAGAGGCATGCAGATCGGGAGAAGGAGTTGGGATTGGTGAGGCAATGGGCCCGGGCGAATGGGGACAAAAAACGGTGGTGGGGGAGTGCGGTGGTGGGGAAAGCGAGGCAGCACTGGGGGCGTCGAGGGGAGGCGGCAGATCCGAGGAAGGTGCATGGGAGCGGGCGGGTGGGACGGTGTGATTGGTGGGAGCAGATTCAGCAGCGGGCCCCGGGTGAACAGGGCCATGCAGCGCATGCACGTCGATCGTTTGTGGGCGCGTAGGGGCAGGAGAAGCGCCGGAAATTGGGGCAGAAAAATCTAGAGTTTGGTGAGAGGCGTACGGAAAGTTTGTTTCATCAAACGTGACGTGGCGAGAGATAAAAACGCGACCGGTGGGGAGGTGCAGGCAGCGATAGCCCTTGTGTGAATCGGAGTAACCAAGAAAAAGACAAGGCAACGATCGTGGAGCAAGTTTATGAGGCGTGGTCACTGTCAAATTAGGAAAGCAGAGACAGCCAAATACACGAAGATCAAAGTAGGCTGGGGCGGTGAGGAAGAGGGACTCGTAGGGGGGAAAACGTGGGCAAGTTTTGGTGGGACGAATATTAAGAAGAAAAGTGGCATGGCGAAGGGTTTCAGCCCAATATGTGGAGGGCATGGATGCTTGGAGGAGAAGGGTGCGAAGAATGTCGTTGATAGTGCGGAGGGAGCGCTCAGCTTTGCCGTTCTACGGTGATGTATATGGGCAGGAGAAACGAAGAAGAATGCCGTGGTGTAGAAAGAAATCACGATTGCGAGTGTTATCAAACTCACGACCATTATCGCATTGAAGAAACCGAATAGGGAGAGAGAAGTGAGCAGAGACATATCGGTGGAATTTGACAAACAAACTATGAACATCTGACTTTGAGCGAACGGGAAAGGTCCATACATAATGAGAGTAGTCATCTAAAAGTACAAGGTAATACTTAAAACCAGAAACGCTAGGAGTAGGTGATGTCCAGAGATCACAATGCAACATTTCGAAAGGAAAAGAACTACGCATAGTAGATGCACCAAAGGGTAGCCTAACGTGCTTGCCCATTTGGCATGCATGACACAAAGACGAATCATGGACGCCCGATCATGAGGGAGCCGAAATTCCTGAAGAAGGGTGGTCGTTGTAGCAGGTTGGGGGTGACCGAGCCGGCGGTGCCAGAGAGTGACGGAGGCGAGCATGGCATGAGGCGAGGATGAAGGAGCATCGCGAACCGTGTACATATCGCCGGAGCTATTGAACTGAGCTATCTCCACCTTGGTGCGAAGATCCTTCACAGACAACCCAAAGGGATCAAACTCAACAGAAACTTGGTTATCAATTGTAAAACATCGAACAGAAATGAGATTTTTGATGAGGGCAGGGGCGACAAGAACTTCTCGAAGAAGTAGAGGCGAACGTGAAGAAGAAAGAGTGGAAGAACCGACGCATGCAACAGGAACGGAGGAACCATCACCGATAGTAATGGAAGGGAACAAAAGAGAGGGGCGAAGGGAGGAAAGCGTACTATCAGATGCAGACATATGCGAGGAGGCGCCAGAGTCGAAGATCCATTTGTTACCTGTGTCCTGAGTGGTCAGGGAGTTCATGGCGACGATGAAGGCAGCCTGGTCCCAAGCAGGTGCAGCTGTAGTCGAAGTAGAGGCAGTGGACTGGCTCGATGGAGGAGCAGTCGACGAAGAAGCAGCAGCATCCCAGCTAGCCGTCGGAGGCGCGCCGTAGGGGTACAGAGAGTACGCCGTAGGCGCGGCGGCCGCCTGGTATAGTGGCGCGTACGCGGCATACGCATGTGGAGGAGGGCGCGCACCGAGCAGGCCAGGAGCACCGACGGGCGGGCGCAGACCGGGCGCCCAACTGCCGCTGTACGCCGGTGGGGCGCCGTAGGGCGACGGCGCGGACCAGGGCATGGGCCAGGCCTGAACAAGCCCGGTCCACGGATCATGCGAGGGACGCCAGGTCGAAGGATCGGAGCCGGAGGGCAGCTGGGGTGGCGGTGGAGCCGGGGACGCAGAGGCCGGTGCAGAGGCGGACGAGGAAGTCGCGGATGCTTGCTTGGGCGGGCGGTAAACGGGGTTTTTGCCCTTGTAGTTCGGACTTGGACGCCAGCCAGGTGGAGGTTGATGCGTGGGCGCCGCTGGCGGAGGTGCCGGAGGCGCCGGAGCAGACGGACGAGCCGTGGTGTGGAAGAGCCAAGGTGCGTTGGCCTTGCGCTGCTGGTTCTGCTCCTCCATTTGGAGCATGGAGCGGGCCTCAGCGAGGGTGGGAAGTGGGCGGAGCAGCGGGATGAGGGTGGCCTGCTGTGCGAAGCGGTCATCAAGACCGCCCATCAGAGCATGAAGAAGGGATCGGTCGGCAACCACCTCGCCAAGTTCACGCAGCTCATCGCCGATGGCCTTGATGCGTTGACAGAAGACGCCAACCGGACGATCGCCCTACGTGATGGTGCGAAGCTCGGTGTTGAGGGCGGAGACGCGAGCGTCGCGGTTGTCCTGGAAAAGGCGATGGAGCTCGAGCCAAATATCGCGAGCAGACGCGCCGTCGGTGACGACGAGGTTGAAGAGCTCGGTGGAGATGCGCGTGTACAACCACTGAATGATGGCGAGGTCGTCCTGCTTGAGCCACCGGGGATCGTGAGAAGCCGGGGGCGAGTCGCCGGAGATGTGGTGCAGAAGAGAGCAACGACCAAGATGGATCTCAAACAAGTGGCGCCAATGGTAGTAATTGTGGCTGTGGAGGTCGAGGACGATAGGGATGAATGGGGTGATGTCCGTGATGGTGTCTCTGAACGACAGAGAAGGGACGACGGTGGTCATGGCAGCGGTGAGGGGTGGGGGCGGGGGAGGTGCGGGAAGAGGTGGGTGGCCGCCGGGAAGAGGAGGAGGAGTTGGCGGGCCGCCAGGGAGGGGAGCAGTCATCTGGCCGCCGGGGAGAGGGAAGGGTGGGTTGCCCTCCCGTATTGGAGGGGAGCAGTCATCTGGCCGCCGGGGAGGGGAGCAGTTGGCAGGCCGACGGTAGTGGGAAGGGTGGGTTGCCCTCCCGTATTGGTCATGGTGATCGTGGAGGAAGAGGATAGAACCGGGTGTCTGATACCATGTAAACTTGTGGAATGGTTTCCTTGATTGTCGAGAGTTACAGGAAGGAGTACATATATAGATTGGCTGGTACAACCATCGCCAGAACATGGGACAGATCGTGCAACGATCGTGGGCCAAGTAAGCAGGCCCATAGCTACTGACTAACATGCAGAAACTTGGGAGCGACTCAAAGTCTGTACGTGTGAGCAGTTAATGGAGAGATTAGTGGGTCAAGCCGTTAGCTAGTGCGTGTGTTGGCTGCTCTATTTTATCCCTTGTAATCCAGTTCATTCAGACTATGAAGAAATACAGAAAAAGGCATAAGTGTGCGTGGTGTCAAGTTCGTGAGTGTCTCTTCTACCTCCTGTCCATGCGTGTTTCTCCTGGGCAGAGACTAGAGAAGCCCCGAAGACTGGAACCGGTGAGGCCGAAGCCTTGGAGCCGCTAAGGCGAAGTGGAACTCCCAAACTTGGATGCCCTGAGGTGCCTGATGGGGCGAAATGAAGCCCCCGAGTCCGAAAGAGGCGAGGCCAGAGCCTTCGAGCCCCCAAGGTGAAGTGGAGCCCACGACCCTAAATGCGGCAAAGGGCCTTAAAGGGTAAAGTGAAGCCTTCGAACCCGGAAGAGGCAAGGCTGGAGCCTTGGAACTGCCGAGACAAACTTGGAGTACCTGTAAGTTCAAGAAAACAAGGAGAATTTGCAATTTCATTTGGTCAAACACTGGACACCAAGTGGACATTTACATGCATAGTTAATAAAAAAAACTTCTGTAAAGTATATCTTATGAACTATTTCACCCCGGTGCTAATAATAAGCATAAAGGGAAACCTAGAATGCTGGCTAGATTTTTGATGCTGTGCCTGGTCAATGCGATAGTGAGGTCGATTTAGATGCAGCCCCCGAGCTTTGATAGCAAGGGTAGTAATTTAGGTTTGTTTCCATTATGTTTGCTGAGTTTTCTTATGCACAACGCGACTAGAAATTATTCAGCCTCCGGCTTCCTTTGACGGGGCACGACACGACTAGAAATTACTCATCCTCCGGCTTCCTGTTTTTGTTCTTACGTCGATGCCGCCCCAGGCTCATGTTCTTTTGGGAGGTCGGTAATGATGAAGTAGCCCCCATGTCCAGATCAAATGAAGGAACATATACCATGTAGCCTTTTTGCTGAGCTGCAGGGAAGTCCGCTTCGCGCGATGCAGCCCCTGAGTCCGACAAGCAAAGAGATGCGTTTGTTGCGCCTCATCGTCTATCCCGAGGTGTTCATTGAAATTTATAGCATATGAAATAGCAAATCACAAATGGGAAAGTGGAAATTTTCTTTATTGTTTTGTTTTATAAAAGCGCGGAGCGCAGCTCACCCGCTAGATGTGGGTGTGAGTAGAAATCAAGCGGTGCTCAGATGACTTGGAAAATAAGAAACACATTGTAGAGTAAAATCTGATGCTTAAGCATCGAGATGACTTAGCTTTATATGCTTGGGCATTATTAGCGTTGTTCGAGCAAGCGAAAATTATGAGTTCGCAAACTGGTCTTGGTGAGGCAAAGCCCTCGAACTGGGCGCGGCGTGGCAGAGGCGGACGTCTGGGTTGGCGTAGACAGGGGAAACTATCAGGGGCTCCCAGCCTTGGGGTACTCCAGGTACTCCAATGTCAAAAATTATATTTTTAATGTTTCAAAAAATTCCGGAAAAAATTATGAATGTTCACAATGAATGTGGCTACAAGCCAGATCCAAACTCGAAACACACGTTGAGAAACAAAAATGTGAAATCTAGCATGAATAGTGTAAAGAAGAGACAAAAGCAACATTGACACTATTCAGATCTGGATTTCTCTTTTTTATTTCTCAATCTACATTTTGATTTTGAACCTGAAATTTTTAAGGGGCATGTAGCGACGTTCCTTGTGAACATTCTCAATTTTTTCTAGAATTTTTTGAAACATTAAAAATATATATTTTTACATTGGAGTACCGGGAGTACCCAAAGTTGAAAGCACCGGATACTTTCCCGCGTAGACGGGACAGTGCGATAATGTCCGTCTTGGCGAGGTCGGCTCGCAAGGTGACAGCGGGAAGCGGTCATCGATTTTTCTGCATAAATGAAGTAGTATGGGTAGAAGAAATAAATTCTCATAGGAATTAATATGTTTGAGCAAAATGAATATATATACTGCACTCCAGGTAGTAAGTGGTGAGTTGGAGCCCCTGTGACAGATGCGAGGCACCTCGTGTCGAGTTATATCGTTGGTTCACATGGGCAAAAGGCACAAGTTTGACCTCGAGGCGAAACTATTTTACAAAGTGAACTATTTTTGAAAGTATTTCACCCAGTTGATCTTTAATGTGTAGCGCCTGACAGCAAGGCGATGCACTCTACTATGCAGCGCCTAACACTCAGACGCCACACCTTGCAGCGCTTGACAGCTAGGCACTGCACTACACCGTGCAGCGCCTATCTCTAAGGAGCTGCATAGTAGAGTGCAGCGCCTACCTGTAAGGAGCCGCACAAAAGGGTTAGAAGTGTGAAATATTTTCAAAAACAGTTTAATTTATGAAATACTTTCGTTTTGAGGTTAAATTTGTCAATTTTTCCGTTCAGATGTCGTTTTACTTACAAGCAGTACCATAACGACATAACGTGTAGTACGTGGTAACGCCGAGCGACCGACAACGTTGCCATAACTTGATGCCATATAGGATGAGTCGATCTGAACTCCCTGCAATGCTGCAAAGGCCCTGATAGGTAGACGGTAGTCGGATTGAACCATCACTAGTATAGAACCAGGCTTTACCATCGATTCGTAAAACCTTTTAGTGTCGGTTCTGCAACCGGCATTAAAGGAAAAAACAGCCCACCTACTGGGCCGGCACGGCCTGCATATAACCAGAAACTCAATCTCTAGTTGGGCCAGGATGCAGGCCTGTGCGGCCTAGTAGGCCTCACAGGGCAGAAGACTTGCAATAGACCCACAAAGGCTTGCTTAGAGAGGAGCTCGACACGGTAGCCGCGGCGAGGTTTATAAACCGGTGCGAGCTCCTCTCAACTAGCGAGGTAGGACTAAACACTGTTCATTGCGGGTGACAGCGCACCCCTTTAGTACCGCTTGGTGGTATGAACCCGTACTAGGGGGGGGGGGAGGTCTTTAGTACCGGTTGAAGCCACCAACCCGTACTAAAGGCCACCACCACTTTAATACCGGTTCGTGACACAAATCGGTACTAAAGGTTCGCCATGAACCGGTACTAATGAGCGTCACCCGCCTAGCCGTCCGAACCGGCACTAATGTGTGACCATTAGTGCCGATTTAATTACAAACCGGGACTAATAAACTTTAATTAGATCTTTTTTTACTAGTGCATCAATGATTCACATGCATTGTAGGCAAGAAAGCAGTAGCTAGGATTAGCCAATACCATGGCGCCATCCATGCATTTTTCCGGTGCCGGTGCCAGTGCGTACGTTGGGCCTTGGCAGGATGTGTCAACTCGACTTGATGTCCGGGACAAGGACACTGCATTTGTCTTTGTATTTTTGTTGGCAAGGATGGCGATTGTATTACTGCTGCTGCTCACATGCATGCGCTTGATTATTGATGATCACTCGAGACATGCATGCATGTAGTAACTCCGGCTAGCAACAGAGATTGACACTGACTAGTTGTGAAATGACAATCCGCCCGGTGCTGTGTGTGCCGTGTCGATCGTTTGGTGGCTACTGAAGAGATTGATCAATTCATCCACCATGGATGCAACTGTAGCAGTGCCCCCTGGCGTGGCCGTCATGTGGGCTAGGCTAGCTAGCTCTAGCAAGTGGAGGGGCTCATCAGCTAGCCATGGATGCACTTTTTCTCTTACTTTTTCTTCTCCCTATGTAGTAGGCTAGTAGCTTAAATTAGTTACGTGTTGTGCTTCTTCCTTTTTTGGCTGTGAAAACAATAGCTAGCCATGTCTGACTGATGATCCACCGGCCGTTTGTGAGTGCATCACGCTTGACCTGAGCACACGTACGAGATCAACACCTATGTGCGTCCTACGGCGGTTCGGCTACCTATATATAAGGTGCATCACGCACCACGTCCACCGAGGCGCGCGGTGCAACTTTTGCCTCTCCACTAGAAGATTCCTCTCATGACCTCTCATGGCGCAAAGTTTTATATTCTTGCAGGCTTTCAAATAAGCATCTTTTTTTGGTCCCCGAGATTACAACCCCTTTTCATCGGAAAAAAAGGTCACGACCTCTTTTCCCCTTTACATTGCCTCCTCATATATATATGTGTCGTCACTTTAAACAACGAACATCAAGTTATAATTTACCAAAATTTATACCCGTGAAATTGTATTCGAATGAAGTTTCTAATGATGTATTTTTCATGACGTATAACTTGATGTTCGTTGGTAAAATTAACGACCTTGGAATATACACCCGAATTATAAACCCAGAGGGAGAGGACCTCTGAACTAGTTTGCATTAACCTCGGGGTTATTTTTTTGTGACCAGGAACACTTGATTTAGGTGGTTCCAAACAGGGGCGGACCCAGGATTGGGCCAAGCCCAGGGCCCAGCCGCTACAGTATGGCTACAGTGCTGCTACAGTTCCCAAATTTGCTATAGGCAACGAAGTGATCCATCGTCACGCCCAGGTTCCAAACATAGTGCATGCGTCGCTTTGGGGGTGGGAGAGGGTGTGGCTCTGGTAAACCTTAGATATCGTCGCCTCCTTTCTGTGTCCCTCCCGCTGTGGCCGAAGGACGGGAGCCAAGGAGCTACCTTCTCACTTGGTTGTCTCTTGTGGGAGAGATCATGGCATATGCAACGGAGCTTCGATGCCGGGACGGCTCAGGCAAACCCTAGCCGCTGCCGCTTCCTTTTCATGCCTGTCTCCCCCACTGCCACCAGAGAACGACGATGGCGGGGCTACCTTCTTGTGTGGTTGTCTCCCTGGTGCGGGAGCACTCCATTCATGTGGCGTGGTGGCCCCGAACGGTGTGGCGTACACAATGGAGTTTGCATGCTAGGGCGGTTCGAGCAAACGCCCTAGCAGCAGCAGCCGCCTGCGCCTCCTCCCCTCCACCTACGTTCCCGCTACACGACAGCGGTGGCAGGACTACCTTCTCACGTCCTTGCCTCTCCCAAGCGGATAGCGCTCCTATCACGCAGCATGGTGACCCGAAATGGCGTAACGTACACAATGGAGCTTGGATGTTGTGACGGCGGCATGGACTCTTTAGGTGATGGCAATGCTGTGTGGCAGCGGCCGGGTCGCCGCTTGAGGCGGAGTTGGCTCTCCAGCACCCGATCTAGTAGGCGCCTGTTGGCGGCGGCTTTTCCTGGTCGACGGACTAGTCTGTACAACGGCGGGGACGCGAAATGGTGCAGCGGTGGTGCAACAGCGGGGACACGGAGTGACTGATCGATGAATTTTTGTTAGTGTGATCGGAGAATTAAAAGGTTGGACTGAATATATACTCTGAACATTCAGAAGTCTCCTCGACAAAAATTAAAGAATTCAGTTGGAAAGAAGAGAACAAAGCAGCAGATACGACTTTTTTTTTATCGTTCTACTACATACCAATATCATACACGGCGGTACAGTGTGCATTATTCCACACTTACTTTTATGACCATGGTTTATTTTGTCTTCGCCTCTATCAGTTTGCAAACACGTTGAGGTATCATGTAAATATCTACCCAACACTTTATTCTTCTATCTGTAGCACCCACACATGACATGTAAAATAGACCGAATCCATCAGCATAATTTTCAACAAATGTATACATGGATAATCCTGAGATATTACTTTAATAATTCTTTTTAATTGCGGTAGAGATGTGTAAATTTGCTTTTGATGAACTTTATATTATCAGCATTCTCAGTCTTCTTGTAGCAGTTCATTGTGTCTATCTATGAGCCCGACCCCGGCTTATATAGCACACCCGGGGCCCTAGGGTACATGGATCCTAGTCGGCTATATAGGAGGAGGCAGAATCGTCCACGATCCCAGCTTCTTGTCTTGCACGCCAAGCCTTTTGAAATCTTCTTGTCATTTGCCATGGGCCCCTCAAAGTGGCATAGGACGAAACCGACAAAGGGCTCCTCAGCCCGGCCCGCCAGGCTGGGAGTCATTGTGACCAGAGGCCCCTAAGTTAGGACACCATTAATGTTCACTTTTGTTTAATGAAACATGCAAAAAGTCATGGATGTGGTCCAATTTAAATGAAAATCACCCGGTTCGTTTCCAATTCCATTTAAAATATGTTTGGGCGTTTGAGGGACACGGTTGGATTGCCCGCTTCCGTATCACTGTCCGTGGATAGATGTTGTGCTCGTTTTAGAGGTCTACATTGGAGATTCCCTAAAGTTAGGAGGTGCCCATGGGAATCTCAGTGAAACCAAAGAGGAAGAAAGACATCACACTAAAAGATGCCCATGAAAATATTAATGAATTCTATTTGTTATTTAAGATTATTTTAATGCCATGCAACCTATTTTTGAAATGCAGGAAATTTTGTAATGCCATATTTTGTTTTGATTGGGATTTTTTTCCTTTCGCCTATATTATACATCGCTTACTGCAAGATGAAACTCGCCCTCGCCTACAGAGATCATTGAAAGTGGACCAGCCCAATAATTGGTATCGAGTGGTTTTTGTGAAGCTTCCGAGGACGCGTTCTTGGAACCTTCCGCCCGGTTTTGGGGAGGTTCTATGTGATTTTGCTAAAAAAACTTCATTTTTTTCCCGTGTCAGATTTCCATTTTTTCTGCTTTCTTTTTCCATAATTTTATGTTCATTTTTATTTTTTTGAAGTATATTTCAACTCTTTTAGAACATGTTGAATATTTTCCGTATATAAATCAATATGTTTAAGGTACAACCTGATTTTTATGAGTAGTTAAATACTTATCTAAATATATTTTGAACACATTTCGAAAATGCACAATGAACATTTTTATATACACAACAAATATTTCTAAAGACACATTGAACATATTAAAAATGTCATGCATATTTTTCTAAAATGTGCAAACATTTGGTAAGTGTTATAACATATTTTTAAACATCAAAATATTTTTATAGTGTGAAGCTTTTAATAAAATTATACAGCAAAGTTTAGATTTTAAGAATATTTTTTGAAAATGTTGCAAATTATATTTTTAAATGCGCGAACATTTTTAATTGCATGAGAAATGTTTCGACTGCTACAAAGATTATTTATGTTTTACACGAACATAGTTTAATATTTTCATGAAAAATTAATGAATGACGTTGAGTCAGCCGACGGACTCGACGGATTATCACAGCGCAAGACAGCTTCCATATTCGCCGCCTCCCCCACTCATTGTGCTAGTCAACACATTTAAAACTATTATCGCTCACTGCAACCGAAAATAAATCAAAGAGTTCAATGACAATTAAGGCGCATAAGTCTTGCTGAATTTAAATCTAATAAAATTTGTACTAAAATTTTCTATTTTTTAAAATATGTTTATAACTTATTATTCTGAGTAGTATATTTATTTAATAATTTGGTTAGCATAATTTTTCATAACAATATTTTCATCAACTTATGGTGTTCCTAGTTAGAGTGCACTAACTCGTATAATGAGAAATAATTTTTTGTGTAGCCAAATTCAAAATGTATAATCAGGACTTGCGTAAACAATACCATATACATTTGGATACAAATATGAGAAAAATATCTATAAAAAATTGCATGTCTCTGAGGATTAATCTGTGACTTGCGTAAACAATACCATATACATTTGGATAGTTTTTTATTATTGAAGGTCTTAATATGATTTCTAATATTTAAGGTGTAAGAAATATCTTGATGCGTGTGTTCTAGTGTATTTAATGACCAAAGAAAAATTATAGATGTTCTATGGGGTTTTGAAGAAGTTTGTCATCCATGTTAGCACTTCGTTTTACTGTGAACTAATGTCTTACTTGTTATAGTGGTTTCATTAATATTATTGTATACAACAGGCCTAACCCAGTGTGTACGAAAGACAAAGTAATCGCGACGTGTCATACACGCCACTAGACACTAGTAGAAAAGGGGGCAATGGTCTAGGCCGGGTCAGCCCATTAGTCCCGGTTCAGTCCAGAACCGGGACCAATGGGGGCATTGGACCCGGTTCGTGAGCCTAGGGGGCCGGTCGGGCCACGTGAGCCATTGGTCCCGGTTCGTCTGGACCTTTTGGTCCCGATTGGTGGGACGAACCGGGACCAATGGGCCTGGCTCCTGGCCCACCACCATTGGTCCCGGTTGGTGGACTGAACCGGGACCAAAGGCTGCCCTTTAGTCCCGGTTCATGCCACGAACCGGGACCAATGAGGTGCCTATATATACCCTCGCCCGCGAGCAGAGCACTCTAGTGCTTTGTTTTTCTCTGGCCGGTGACGGGAGGGGTTTGTGTGGTGCTCTAGCTCACCTCCTATGCACATGAGGTGTTCGATGAAATGCCCGAGCCACACTAGTTAAGCTTTCTCCTCTCGAAGCTCGACCTCAAAGCTCCATTTTCCTCGAGATTTGTCTAGATTTAGCGGTCTGTCACGCCCCACCCCCGTCTTCATCGCCGTCGATCACCCGCGCCAATCTCATCACCGACACCACCATGGTGAGCCTCTTGTTCTTATCTTCTTTCTGAAGGAAAAATATTCTTACTTGTATGTTTAGATAGATACTTGTATCATTTTCTTACTTTTATTATTGCATCTTATATAGTGCGATGGTTTTGGTATCCGCCATCGTCGGCCCTCGTCCTGTCTATAATTCGGATGTGGTATATATATTATCTTTATAACTATTGGTTCATTTATTGTTTATGAAAATTATGCGGACCAACGTAACATAGATTTTTTTATCTAGGATGTATGTGAACTGGAAATCCAACCGACCCTATTGTCGAGAGGTTAAATTTAGTTGAAGAAGAAAACAATTTCTTGAAGGAAAAAATAAAAAAAATTGAGGAGGAGAAGATGATATTGGAGTTGCATGTTGCGGATGTCGTCGATGATCGCAAGATCAAGATGGATGCAATGTGCTTGAAGATTAGAAAGATTAGAAAATATGCCATTCATACCGAGGCTTGGTATCATTATGCCGTTGGATCAATTGTTACCTTGGTTGCGATTATGATCGCCTTTGTTTTCGCATTTAAATGTTTTACATAGTTTCAATGTATGGTTTAATTAATTAGATGCTCTGGAGAGCTATATGTTGTTAGATGAGAACTATGTATGTACTTTGGTTTTAATGTGATGATGAACTTCTATTAATTTGGACACTTAATTATATATAATGCACGCAGATGAACCGGCAATGGATGTACGGTGACAGACACACCTCCGAGTACATTAAGGGCGTGCATGAGTTTCTCGATGCGGCTGAGGCAAACAAGCAGAATGGTTTTATGTATTGTCCATGCACTAAATGTGGGAATACGGTGTCTTACTCTAACCGGAAAATCCTTCACACCCACCTGCTTTAAAAGGGTTTCATGCCACACTATAATGTTTGGACGAGGCACAGAGAAATAGGGGTTATGATGGAAGACGACGAAGAAGAAGAGTACGATGACAACTATGTGCCCCCTGAATACCGTGATGCTGCAACGGGGGGAGCTGGTGAAGATCAAGAGGAACCAGACGATGTGCCCAATGATGCTGCAACAGGTGAAGCTGCTGAAGATCAAGAGGAACCAGACGATGTGCCCGATGATGATGATCTCCGCCGGGTCATTGTCGATGCAAGGACGCAATGCGAAAGTCAAAAGGAGAAGCTGAAGTTCGATCGCATGTTAGAGGATCACAAAAAAGGGTTGTACCCCAATTGCAAAGATGGCAACACAAAGCTCGGTACCGTACTGGAATTGCTGCAGTGGAAGGCAGAGAATGTTGTGCCTGACAAAGGATTTGAGAAGCTACTGAAAATATTGAAGAAGAAGCTTCCAAAGGATAACGAATTGCCCGACAGTACATACGCAACAAAGAAGGTCGTATGCCCTCTAGGATTGGAGGTGGAGAAGATACATGCATGCCCTAATGACTGCATCCTATACCGTGGTGCATACAAGGATCTGACCGCATGCCCGGTATGCAGTGCATTGCGGTATAAGATCAGACGAGATGACCCTGGTGATGTTCACGGCGAGCCCCACAGGAGGAGGGTTCCTGCGAAGGTGATGTGGTATGCTCCTATAATAGCATGGTTGAAACGTCTGTTCAGAAACGGAAAGCATGCCAAGTCGATGCGATGGCACAGTGAGGACTGTAAGAAAGATGGGAAGTTGAGAGCACCCGCTGACGGGTCATAGTGGAGAAAAATCGTGAGAAAGTACTGGGATGATTTTGCAAAGGACCCAAGGAACGTATGGTTTGCTTTAAGCGCGGATGGCATTAATCCTTTCGGGGAGCAGAGCAGCAATCACAGCACCTGGCCTGTGACTCTATGTATGTATAACCTTCCTCCTTGGATGTGCATGAAGCGGAAGTTCATTATGATGCCAGCTCTCATCCAAGGCCCTAAGCAACCCGACAACGACATTGATGTGTACCTAAGGCCATTAGTTGAAGAACTTTTACAGCTATGGAATGGAAACGGTGTACGTACGTGGGATGAGCACAGACAAGAGGAATTTAACCTAAAGGCGTTGCTGTTCGTGACCATCAACGATTGGCCCGCTCTCAGTAACCTTTCAGGACAGACAAACAAAGGATACCATGCATGCACACACTGTTTAGATGACACTGAAAGTATATACCTGGACGAATGCAGGAAGAATGTGTACCTGGGCCATCGTTGATTTCTTCCGACCAACCATCAATGTCGAAAGAAAGGCAAGCATTTCAAAGGCGAGGCAGATCACCAGAAGAAGTCCGCCATGCGTACCGGTGATCACGTACTTGCTATGGTCAATGATTTACACGTAATCTTTGGAAAGGGTCCCGGCGCACTAGCTGTTCCGAATGACGCTGAGGGACACGCACCCATGTGGAAGAAGAAATCTATATTTTGGGACCTACCCTACTGGAAAGACCTAGAGGTCCGCTCTTCAATCAACGTGATGCACGTGACGAAGAACCTTTGCGTGAACCTGCTAGGCTTCTTGGGCGTTTATGGAAAGACAAAAGATACACCTGAGGCACGGGAGGACCTGCAACGTATGCACGAAAAAGACGGCATGCCTCCGAAGCAGTATGAAGGTCCTGCCAGCTACGCTCTTACGAAAGAAGAGAAAGAAATCTTCTTTGAATGCCTGCTCAGTATGAAGGTCCCGACTGGCTTCTCGTCGAATATAAAGGGAATAATAAATATGCCAGAGAAAAAGTTCCAGAACCTAAAGTCTCATGACTGCCACGTGATTATGACGCAACTACTTCCGGTTGCATTGAGGGGGCTTCTACCGGAAAATGTCGGATTAGCCATTGTGAAGCTATGTGCATTTCTCAATGCAATCTCTCAGAAGGTGATCGATCCAGAAATCATACCAAGGCTAAGGAGTGATGTAAAGAGACGAGGCCCGAAGGAATGCACAACTGAGGTAAAGAGACGAGGCCCGAAGAAAAAGTTGAGCTCGGATGAAAGGTTTGAGATCATAGCAATTGCGCCCGACGGCCAACCGATTGAACCCATCCGAACAAAGAACGCATTTGTTGCTCAGTGCGGGGTTCTGGTTAGGGACAAGATCCCGATCAGCACCCAGCAATGGTTAAAGCCGGCTACAGAAGACCCTGAGGTGTCTTACGTCAATGATATGCAGAAAAATGATCTTTGGACTGAGCTGAAGTCAAATTTCACCCTACCGCCAGAGGATGATCCGGAGAAGCCAGTTAAAGAGCAATTAATCAAGTCTTTTGCTCTTAAGAGGATGGCAGACCTATTCAGGAGGTGGAAGAAAGAGCTGAATAGGTTTGTCGATAAAAAAGAGACACCAGAATTCAAGGGCAGATATGAGAAGATCAGAGATCACTGGCCCGCATTTGTGGCCAACAAGACATCGGAAAAGAGTAAGAAGATGCCGGCGACAAACAAGAAAAATGCTGCGAAGAAGAAGCTTCACCATCGCACGGGGTCAGGTGGCTACCTCGTAGCCCGGCCTAAGTGGGCCAAGGTTGAGAATGATCTGGTTGAAAATGGGATCGAGCCAGAGACAATGAACTGGCCAGACCGTTGTCGGACTTGGTTCTTCGGGGCTGGCGGAACCTTGGACCCTGTAACAGGGAAGTGCATTTGGACGGACGAGCAACTTGACATACCCTTGAAGAAGCTTCGGTACTATATCGCTGCAGCGCAGAAAGGGACGTTCCTTCCAGACAGAGAGAACGACGAGCTCACAAAGGCCCTCGGAAATCCTGAGCACCCTGGACGGACACGAGGCACGCCAGGCTCCATTCCGTGGAAGGCTGGGTTTCCGGACGCAGGCGGTTACAAAAGCCACGAGAGGAGGAAAAAATTGCAGCAGACCGGACTGCAGGCGCTGCACGCAAGGGTACAAGCGATAGAGGAACGAGAAGCAAATCGTAGCCAATGACTTGCCGAAGATTCCCCTGAAGCTACCCCGCCATCTCAGCGGAGAAGCAGCGTGGCTTCCACCGGGCTGCTTCAGCCGGAGCTTGTCTTGACGGCTCCTGCCAGCTATCCCGTGGATGCTATCGCGGAGGCTCAAAATTGCCACCTTATGACGCAATGGATTAATATGAAGGTCAAGGCGGCTGTTAGCTTTTTTTTCTAATGAACCCGACGCAACTTTTCACTGCCGACCGATTCCAGAAGGATATGCTAAGGTGATGGTGGATGAAATAACGGAGGGATTTGAGGACCTCCCGCTTGACCACCCTACCGGAGAAGGGGAGACTCGGCTGGGTTCTTCTCTGAAGACTCCATGCCTATGGCGGAAGGAGCTCATCAACCTTCCGAACTGGACGCCTCCGCCTCCTCCTCCTCCTCCGGCGAGTCAGGGCACTCCGCCTCCTCCACCGCCTCCTCCTCCGGCGAGTGACGATCAGGGCCCTTGGCCGGCTCCTTCTCCGGTGCGTGGCAGCACTCCGCCTCCTTCTCCGCCTGCGCCGGCGCGCCCGAGCAGCCAGCCTCCTCCTTCTCCGCCTCGTCAGCAAGGGCAGAAGAGACCCGCCGCCGCTCCGGCAGCTGCTCCGGCGCGTCGTAGTCCTTCTCCTCCACCTCGTAAGCAAGTAAAGAAGACTGCCGCTCCCTCTGCTCTGCCGGCGTCTAGCAGTACAGCCAGAGGCGGGAGGACATACAGATTCAGTCCTTCTCTGAAGACTCCAGAGAAGTTACCATACGAGATGACCCCAGAGGAGAACGCGAAGATCGCGCGAACTGAGGTGAAGGACTGGTTTCAAGGGTTGAAAGCACAGAGACATCCACCTCCGGAGGAGAAGGTAGATCCGGTGAAAGTGAAGCGCACTCTGGCCGCCCTGGCAAAACCACCCAAGTCTCCGCCGAAAGGCAACTATGAGCGCATTATTGCAAAGACATGGGCCGAAGCGGAGCGGTCGGGAAGTACAGTCAGTGATCAAAGGCTGAAAGAACGACGAGCAGCTGGGAAACAAATTGCCCAGCTCGGCGAACAAGCGAAGCAATCGTGCCCCCCGCTCAAGGTGCCTAGCGACATCGTCGATCCGAGGATGGTGCCCGGTTATAGAAATCTTGATGATTACCTGCCCGACGATGTACATTATGATCCCATGGAGGTGCGGATACACAGATACAAGTACGGGAAGCCTCTCATCAAAGATGAAAAATCTTTAACAACGATGATGCGAAGATTGCATGATTGGTACTTGAAAATCTGCAGAGAGTCTGGGGGAGGAGTACTTTGTATGCGAGAGTTAAACCGGAGCATGACCTCGTTGGAATTGAACTGTTGCCTATTCCATTTGAGGAGTTCTATCAGTTTTTCAATCAATTGGCCCTCGATAAAACAATGGTCACCTGCTACTATCTGTAAGTACTACTACTTCTGTCATTAAGTCTCTCTATATAGCTCATCTCTTTCATTGCATGTATTTATAATTATCCTCACTATATTATGCAGATTGAAGATCGCTGAATTGAAGAACAGACAAATCGGTGATATTGGGTTCGTTAACACATATCTCATAGATGCAACTGAGATTGAGCATCGTCCCGAAGATACCGAGGCCAACTTTCTACGATCATTCAAAATAAATGAAAACAAAGATATAATACTCTTTACTTACAACTTCAAGTGAGTGTTACTGTCTTGTGCATATTCGGTTTCCCTTATATATTAGTCCAGGTTATAGTAATGTAATTGATGAGTTATGCATGCGTGCGCAGGTACCACTATATTCTCCTAGAGATTAGGCTTGAGCAGGGAGTAGTAACTGTCTTGGACTCTAAATGAAAAGATCCCCAGGAGTATGCGGACATGACTGAAATCCTCAAGAAGTAAGTTAAATCGATCATTATCCACCATATCAGCAATTTTGTTCATTTCCTGATATCAAGTAATTGTTTTCTTTGTCTGGTAGGGTTTGGAGAAAATTCACCATAAAAGTTCCGGGACTGCCGAAGGAGCTGGAATTTAGACACCCGAAAGTAAGTACTATAGTAACATGTTCCGCGCATCTCCTAGTGATTCAAGCACTAGTTTCATCAAAACCATTTAGCATTCTTGCTTATCAGTTTGATTGACCTCTATTTCTTGTAAAGTGGTTGTGGCAGGAACAAGGGAATGATTTCTGTGGATACTACGTCTGCGAGTCCATCCGCCACACGACCTGTGAGCGGGGCGGGTACTCTGACGAACAATATGAAGTGCGTAAATAACAATATTCACAATTTTATTTTATTACCATCATTTGTGTTGAGTTTCATTCATTCATATATATATGTATTGACCCCCTTCTTCAAATTAGATGTTTCGGAAGCGGGATGAACTCCTAGCACCAGCTCGCATGCGAGCAATTCAAGAGGAATTGGCGGCATTCTTTCTTGACCACGTGATCGCCGAAGACGGAGAATACTATGTGGACCATGCGTCCGTATGATTATATTTGTAAGAGATAATTGTTGTATATATGTAGCCGGTAGTGTCAGATAGATGTACGAGAACTTGTTGTTTGACCAATCTCTCGGAGAAGGAGAGGTGGTCGATATCACTTCTCTCTGTATGCATATATGTTCATGCATGACGATCTTCTGTTTCCTTCGTTTGCTTACTAGCTAGCTAGCGTGTCTAGTCCTCTCTATACGTATGTATAGTACGTAGCGTCGACCAAGCACGGACATAAGAGAGGACACTTCTCTCTATTAATAATAGCTAGCTAACACAATATATGAAACACCTAAATTAACCCCCCAAAACCCCCAACCCCCCCCCTTCAAAAAAAAACAAAAACCCCAGCCACAGAAATGCTGACGCGTGGAGGCCTATTGGTCCCGGTTGGTGGAACCAACCGGGACCAAAGGCCCTCCTGCCTGGGCTCAGCGCGCAGGCCACGTGGAGGCCCATCTGTCCCGGTTCTGGTTAGAACCGGGACTAAAGGATCAGGGCATTAGTAACGACCCTTTAGTCCCGGTTCTGGAACCGGGACAAAAGGCCCTTATGAACCGGGACAATAGGCCCGTTTTCTACTAGTGAGATGCGGTCCTGCAAAGCTGATCATCCTCAACGACAATGCACCCGGGTGGGTGTAGCCCCCAAGCCTCCTGCCGACTCTTGGACTTGGATGGAGGGTCTTGTATGGCAGCTACATAAAGCTGGTCGTGGTGAGACTGGGCCCTCAAGCCGGCCAACATGGTTAGGAGAAGCCCCCAGAGCCTAATGAAACAAGGAGGGAAGTGAAGCCCCCGAGCATGGAAACGGTGAGAAGCCTGATGGAGCAAAGTGAAGCCCCCGAGACCAGAAGCGGCGAGGCCGGAGCTGAGGGAGTCCTGGATTAAGGGGTCCTCGGATGTCCGACCTGTTGATGTGGTCCGGACTGTTGGGCTGTGAAGATACAAGACCGAAGACTCTCACCCGTGTCCGGATGGGACTCTCCTTGGCGTGGGAGGCAAGTTTGGCGTCCGGATTGGAAGATTCCTTTCTCTGTAACCGACTTTGTATAACCCTAGTCCCCTCCGGTGTCTATATAAACCAGAGGGCTTGGTCCGTAGAGGCAACAATCATAATCATACAGGCTAGACTTCTAAGGTTTAACCATTACGATCTCGTGGTAGATCAACTCTTGTAATACTCATATTCATCAAGATCAATCAAGCAGGAAGTAGGGTATTACCTCCATAGAGAGGGCCCAAACCTGGGTAAACATCGTGTCCCCTGTCTCCTGTTACCATCAACCTTAGACGCACAGTTCGGGACCCCTACCCGAGATCCGCTGATTTTGACACCGACATTGGTGCTTTCATTGAGAGTTCCGTTGCGTCGTCACCAAAAGGTTTGATGGCTCCATCGATCATCTGCAATAATGCAGTCCAGGGGGAGGTCTTCCTCCCTGGACAGATCTTTGTATTCGGCGGGTTCGCACTGCGGGCCGACTCGTTTGGCCATCTAGAGCAGATCGACAGCTACGCCCCTGGCCATCAGGTCAGGTTTGGAAGCTTGAATTACGTTGCCGATATCCGCGGAGATTTGATCTTCGATGGATTCGAGCCCATGGCTGCCGCTCCCTGCCACCACGATGGACATGACCTAAATATATCATTGAACCGTGCCCAGGAGATAGCGCCTGTAACCGCTCTGGCCCTGGATCCAGAGCAGAATGCGCCATCCGAAGACGGGAAACTCAACCCCGTCGCGGAGGCCACGCACTCAGCGGCGTTAGAGCTGCACACAGATCCAACCTCAAGCGGGGCCTGTGTCACCGGAACCTCGGATTCGTCTCCGGCCATAGGCTCCGGACCGCGTACATCCGCACTCATCGAACCCAACCAGGCGCCGATCATCGAGTTCAGCTCCGCGGACATCTTCCGGCACTCACCTTTGGGCGATGTGCTAAACTCATTAAAAGCCCTCTCCTTAGCGGGGGACTCTCAGCCGAACTATATACGGTTTGAATTGGAAGCTGATAACGGAGAATTCCTCTTTCCACCCACCACCCACTTCATAGCCACTGTCGAAAACTTAACCGATGAGCTTGATTACGGCTCCGAAGACATCGACGGTATGGACAACGATGCCAGAGAGAGGAGTAGGCACAAAAACCATCGCTCACAGGGCGCTGGACGACCACCTCCTCGTATGAAGTATAAATGGTGGATACACCCAAAGAGAACAACGGCGACAATGAGAAGGATTCAGTCGAGAATAAACCTCCTGAGATACAGCCAAAGCGCCAACGTCAGCGGCGCCGCTCTAAACCACGCCGTGGAAAAAACAGCAATACCGGCACAGGGGAAAACAATATTCGGGACGATGCCGAAGACAACGAAGACCCCGTTGAACTAACTTCTGAACAGGATGAACAAAAGGATGGGCAAGTCAGCCCTAATGAACAGGCCATTAACGAAGACTCGGAGGACATCAACTATCTTCCACCCTCCGAGGATGAGGTGATCCTCGGCGACGAAGACTTTATCGTGCCTGAGGAACCCGACGAGCAGGAGCGCCTTAAGCGCCGGCTAATTGCCACTGCGAGGAGCCTGAAAAAGAAGCTGCAGTAGCTTCAAGCTGACCAAGATCTGCTTAATGACAGATGGACTGATGTCCTGGCAGCCGAGGAATACGGCCTCGAGCGACCAACCAAAAGTAACCCGAAGCGCAAATTGTTACCCAATTCGACGACGAGGCGCTGGAGCCCGTCCTCCCAGCGCGCAATGCGGCTGACCGACCACCACGCGGTCGGGACAAAGCGGCAACTCAAGCCGAACACTAGCCCACGCTACCTCGCCGTAAAAACAGAGACACAATAGCTCGGGGATACACATATGACCTGCGGCATGACCTAAAGAGCAGAGCAGGCCAGACCAGATCGATCTACGGATCACATGAGCGTGCCCCGACGCGCGATGATGGCCATACGACCGGACGTGACAAGAATTACCATGCCCGGGCCGAGTACTGCCGACGAACGCCATCCGAACTATGCCGTGACGTGGCCCGACATAGAGGTGCCGCACACCCCCTTTGCTTCACTAATGAAGTAATGGACCATGAATTCTCGGAAGGGTTTAACCCCGTGAACATCGAGTCATATGACGGGACCACGGACCCCGCGGTATGGATTGAGGATTTTCTTCTCCATATCCATATGGCCCGTGGTGATGATCTTCATGCCATCAAATACCTCCCGCTAAAACTCAAGGGACCATCTAGGTACTGGTTGAACAGTCTACCCGAAAATTCAATTGGCAGCTGGGAGGACTTGGAAGACGCTTTCCTCGACAACTTCCAAGGTACATATGTCCGACCTCCGGATGTCGACGACTTAAGTCAAATAGTTCAACAGCCCGGAGAGTGAGCCAGGAAATTCTGGACTAGGTTCTTAACTAAAAACAACCAGATCGTCGACTGCCCGGATGCCGAAGCCCTAGCGGCCTTTAAGCATAGCATCCGCGATGAATGGCTTGCCCGTCACCTCAGCCAAGAAAAGCCGAAGTCAATGGCAGCCCTCATGGCACTCATGACCCGTTTTTGTGCAGGCGAGGATAGTTGGCTGGCCCGTAGCAATAACAATACAAGCGAACCTGGCACTTCTGAAACCAGAAACAACAACGGCAAGCCCCGACGCAACAGACACACGCGTCGAAGCAACGGTGACAATACCGATGACACGACGGTCAATGCCGAATTCAGTGGCTCTAAGTCTGGTCAGCGAAAGAAGCCATATAAAAGAAATAATCCGGGCTCATCCAGCTTGGACCGCATACTCGATCGTCCATGTCAAATCCACGGCACTCCTGATAAACCAGCCAATCATACCAACAAAGACTATTGAGTTTTCAAACAAGCCGGCAAGTTAAACGCCGAGAATAAGGAGAAGGGGTCGCAGAGCGAGGACGATGACGAGGAGCCCCGACCATCGAACACAGGGGGACAAAAGAAGTCCCCCCCCCAAGTTAAAACAGTGAACATGATATACGCCACCCATATCCCCAAGAGGGAGCACAAGGCGCACTCAGGACGTTTACGCAATGGAGCCAGTCGCCCCAAAGTTCAACCCATGGTCGTCCTGTCCGATCACTTTCGATCGCAGGGACCATCCGACCAGTATCCGTCATGGCGGTTCAGTCGCACTGGTCCTCGACCCAATCATTGATGGATTCCATCTTACGCGAGTCCTCATGGACGGTGGTAGCAGTCTGAACCTGCTCTATCAGAATACAGTGCGCAAAATGGGTATCGAACCCGTCATTGAAGCCTGGTTCGGGGGCTACTGAGGGAGTCCTGGATTAGGTGGTGTCCGGATAGCCGGAATATAACCTTTGGCCGGACTCTCGGACTATGAAGATACAAGATTGAAGACTTCGTCCTGTGTCCGGATGGGACTTTCCTTGGCATGGAAGGCAAGCTTGGCAATACGGATATGTAGATCTCCTCCCATTGTAACCGACTCTGTGTAACCCTAGCACTCTCCGATGTCTATATAAACCGGAGGGTTTTAGTCTGTACGACGACGACAATCATACCATAGGCTAGCTTCTAGGGTTTAGCCTCTCTGATCTCGTGGTAGATCTACTCTTGTACTACCCATATAATCAATATTAATCAAGCAGGAGTAGGGTTTTACCTCCATCGAGAGGGCCCGAACCTGGGTAAAAACATCGTGTCCCTTGTCTCCTGTTACCATCTGCCTAGACGCACAGTTCGGGACCCCCTACCCGAGATCCGCTGGTTTTGACACCAACATTGGTGCTTTCATTGAGAGTTCCGCTGTGCCGTTGCCATCAGGAAGGATGCCTCGTCCCATCTTTAAAGACTGCATCGCCGCCAAGGGAGCTTTGGCTGTCGGCCAAACTCTTCGGCTAGGTGGTTTTCTTATGACCACCTGTTCGGCCGCTGCGCCGACGATGACTTCTCGGGTCATCGAAAGCAATCTTCACGTCAACTCGAAACTCGCCGAGCAGTTAGATCCAATGGAGCTCCCTTCCCTAAACAAGCTCTTGGATCGCGTCGCCGCCCTGGGAGTCGCTACAGACTACAATCAGATTGGGCCTAAACCTGATCTGAGAGAGATTAACTCTCCCCAGGTCACCCATCACGTCGCAGTGGTGGAGGAACAATGCGGCGACCCTTCATCTATCCTAAGGACTAGATATGTCCGGATTCCCGAGCCCTCCAGGCCGGATACCCACGCACGGGAGGACGTCACTCAAGCCCTGAACTTGGAGTCAGGTAGCGGGCCAGATTCATTGGACAACATCCAAGAATACAAACTTCCGAGTTCGGAAACTCCCTGACCCCTAAGTCTCAGATTGGGTGAGGTTTTGGATTTAATTCTATCCACCCACCCAAACATAAGCGATCTATCCCAAATTAGGCAAGAGCCCCAAGAAACAGTACACCATTATTGGGCCAGATTCCTCCTGGTAATGAACAAGATCAAGGACGGCCGCGAGGAAGACGCAATATCATTCTTCTACAATAATTGCACGGACAAGGGAATCCTCAACGCCATAAGTCACCATGAAATTACACGCTTCGCCGACTTGGCGTCCATAGTACGAAAGTACTGTGCGATGGAAAGTGCCTGGAAAATTGAAATAAAATTTTGGGACAATCCGGCCCTGAATACGAACCCAGTCCGAAATAAAAGGGTGCATTATCGCCAGACACACAGGTTAAACACCAAAAAGCAGAAACCCTCTATAGGGCATGGAACCATACTGGAGGGATGGCTCAATGGACCCTCTGTAAAATTCATAGTACAGAGGACGCCACACCAACTCATAGCCTTAGAGCATGTTGGATACTCCGGCAGGTGGCCAAAAGTGGCGAAGATCTTCTAATTCCAGAAGCCGCAGAGCACCATCCCAGGGATACCAGTACGGTATTAACAGTCTTCGAGACTTTTGCATCAAATAATATGCGAAAACGAGCACTCCGCAGCCTTGCCGAAATCTACCATGTGGCAACAATAAACCCATGGAGTGACACGGCTATTACTTTTAATGCCAGTGACGAACCTAAATTCCGAACAGCCCGAGCACCAGCCGCATTGGTCCTCAGTCCAATAGTGGACGGCTTTCGACTCACCAAGGTACTCATGGACGGCGGCAGCGGATTGAACCTCATTTATGAGGAAACCCTTCAAAAATGGAAATAGATTGGAACCGCATTGAGCGAAGTAGCACAACCTTTAGAGGAATAATCCCCAGTCGAGAAGCGCGTTGTACAAGAAAAATCACACTGGATGTTGTGTTCGGCACGCCAGATAATTACAGGTCCGAAGAGGTTACGTTCCAAGTGGCCCCGTTCAGTAGCGGATACCATGCTCTGTTAGGGCGGGAGGCGTTTACAATCTTCCAAACCATACTCCATTACGGGTACATGAAGCTCAAAATGCCCGGGCCCAACGGAATCATCACTCTTGCCAGTGATCCGGACATAGCACTCCACGTCGAAAATAAGACAGCCGCACTGGCCCTCGAGGCACTATCCGAAGCCCTAGCGACTGAGGAACTGACTGCGCTGCGCTCCACGGTGAACAGGGACGACGTGATACTCGATAAAAGATCCAAGTCCACCTTCTTTAAACCGGTGGACGAAATAGTCAAATTCCAAGTCCATCCAACGGACCCTACAAAAACAGCTTCCATCGGGGCACAATTAAACCCTGATGTTGACGCCGCTCTACGAGAGTTCCTACGCGAGAACTGGGACATTTTTGCCTGGCACCCTTCAGACATGCCAGGGATCCCACGCAGGCTGGCTGAGCATAACCTAAATATTCTAAAAGGATTCAAGCCAGTCAAGCAGGCTCTTCGGCATTTCTCCGAACCTAAGAGACAAGCCATGGGAGAGGAACTAGCCAAGTTATTGGAGGCCGGATTCATCAGAGAAATAAAACATCTCGACTGACTAGCAAACCTGGTGATGGTACCAAAGAAGGACAAATCCTGGCGCGTGTGCGTCGATTTGAAGGACCTTAACAAGGCTTTCCCAAAGGATCCCTCCCCCCTCCCCCGCATCGATCAAATTATCGACGCTACTGCGGGACACGATTCATTGTGTTTCCTCGACGAATACTCTGGCTACCATCAAATTAAGATGGCAGAGCCAGACCAAGCCGCAACGACATTCATCACACCATATGGCCCCTTCTGCTTCAACACAATGCCCTTTGGGCTCAAAAACGCCGGTGCAACATATCAGCGCATGATTCAGACATGTGTGGCAAACAAGATCGACAAAACAGTGGAGGCCTACGTAGATGACGTGGTCGTCAAAACCAAACATGTCGAATCTTTAGTAGACGTCTTGAGGCTCACATTCGATAACCTCCGAACATATGACATCAAGCTCAACCCGGAAAAATGCGTTTTCGGCGTACCAGCCGGAAAGCTCTTGGGCTTCATTGTATCCGGTAGAGGAATTGAAGCAAATCCGGCCAATATCCGAGCTCTGTCACAATTGGATATCCCAAAGGACCTCAAACAAATACAAAAATTGACTGGATGCGTGGCGGCTCTAAGCCGATTTATCTCCCGCCTGGGAGAAAAGGCATTACCCCTCTATCGCCTCCTTCGGCGCACCGAACACTTCGAGTGGACGGACGCCGCCACAGCCGGACTGGAAGAAATAAAAGCCATATTGGCAACCAACCCAGTCCTGGCCGCGCCAAACATTGGCGAACCAATGCTATTATATATTGCGGCAACTCATCAAGTGGTGAGCGCAGTGCTCGTCGTCGAACGAGAAACGGACGGACATAAATTCCCCCTTCAAAAGCCGGTTTACTATGTATCCACTGTGCTTACTCCATGCAAATCATGGTACCCACATTATCAAAAGATAGCATACGCGGTATTCATGGCATCCCGGAAACCGCGACACTACTTTCAGGAGTGTTTGATAACGGTAGCCTCGGAAGTGCCACTTAATGATATTATAAACAACCGCGACGCGACGGTCTGGATTGCCAAATGGGCCATTGAGCTCCTCCCGTTCGACAAAACTTACAAGCCACGACGAGCTATTAAGTCGCAAGTATTGGCCGACTTCGTCGCCGAATGGACGGAAGCCGAACTCCCTAAAGAGTACAGCACATATTCCAACTGGATCATGCACTTCGATGGCTCCAAAATGTTGGCTGGTCTGGGGGCTGGCGTCGTTTTGACGTCCCCAACAGGAGATACAGTTCAATACGTACTCTAGATAATGTATACAGACTCCAACAATGCAGCCGAATATGAGGCCCTTCTACATGGTCTCCGGATGGTAGCATCCATGGGCATCCAACGCCTAGAGGTGCGCGGGGATTCGAACCTCGCGATATCCCAAATAAATGGAGACTTTGATGCCAAGGATCCGAAAATGGCAGCTTATTGCAACGCCGTCCTAAAAATGTCAGCTCGGTTCGAGGGGCTCGAATTTCACCACATAACCCAGGAAAACAACCAGGCGGCAGATGTCCTGGCACGCATCGGCGCAAAACGCGATGCAGTCCCCCAACATCTTTTTGGAGAGGCTATTCAAGCCATCCGTAGTACGGGAAGGGGAACCTGGCAATAACAGCCTGGACCCAACTGCACTGCCCGATACCGAACACTCTGACATAATTAGAGGCTCTGCCAACGAAATAACATCCTCAGCCCACGCAATAATGGTCGTCATCTCCCCGCGGATAGAACCATTCCTAGCCTACCTAACTAGGCATGAACTCCCCGAGGACCAAAACGAGGCACGCTGCATAGTGCGGCGATCTAAAGCCTATAAAGTCCATGAGGGAGAGCTTTATAAGAAAAGCACCACCGGAGTCCTTCAAAGGTGCATCTCCGAAGAGGAAGGGCGGAATCTTCTGGCAGAAATTCATGCCGGACTTGGCGGCCACCAAGCTGCATCCCGGGCCCTTGTAAGCAAGGCCTTCCGTACAAGATTTTATTGGCCGACGGCCCGGGCAGACGCTCAGGGCTTAGTCCAACGCTGCGTTGGTTGCCAGCTTTTTGCAAACCAAAGCCATATGCCTCCCACCGCCCTCCAAACTATCCCCATCATCTAGCCCTTCGCGGTCTGGGGGCTTGACATGGTTGGACCCCTTAAAGGAGGAACCCACAAGAAAAAATACTTGCTGGTCATGGTGGATAAGTTCACCAAATGGATAGAAGCCAAGCCTGTTAAGACGGCCGAAACCAGACCGGTGATAGACTTCATATCCGGGGTCGTACACCGTTACGGCGTCCCCCACAGCATCATCACTGATAATGGCACGAACTTTATGACCGACGAGGTAAAACTCTGGTGCAAAATCATGGGCATCACGCTCGATTATGCTTCAGTCTATCACCCGCAAACTAACGGTTAGGTCGAGCGGGCAAATGGTCTTATCATGAGCGGCATCAAACCCAGATTAGTGCGGTCCCTCAAGGAATCTAACACGCACTGGGTAGAGGAGCTCGACTCCGTACTCTGGGGGCTGCGGACCACGCCGAATCGCACTACCGGATACACACCATTCTTCATGGTATACGGCACAGAGGCGGTTCTGCCCTGCGACATAATTCATGACTCACCTCGAGTGTGCATGTACGAAGAAAGAGAAGCCGAGCTCGATCGACAGGACAGTTTTGACGCCTTGGAGGAGGAGCGTGACATGGCAAAAGCCCGTTCCACATTCTATCAACAGTAGGCTCGAAGATACCAAAGCAGAGAAGTACATGCCAAAACTTACAATGTTGGCGAGTTAGTTCTACGCCTGCCGGATAAGAAAAAGGACAAACTGAAGCCCAAATGGGAAGGTCCCTTCATTATTGACCAAGTCCTGACTGGTGGAGCGTACCGTCTGCGGGATGCATCGGATAATCGACTCGAGCCGAACCCATGGAACGTAGCCCGACTCCGAAGATTCTACGCCTAGCGCCGGACTCTGTGTTCGTCTCCTTCCTCTGTCCATTTTTTATACACTATCTGTCTTAGATTTCTCTCCTTCTACCTTTATTTTCTCACACACCCTTTAAGGGCCCATTTGTGCCTTGTTTGCACACAGCTGACGCGCTATCCGCGTTCATTATACCTGGGGGCTTCTTTAACAGAAGCTTATTTATACAGGCTTCATGCCCAACACATGTGTTATACTTCCGCATGTACCTTTTATTCACCATTATATGCATCGATATGACTTAAGTTTTGGCCAAGCTGGGTTGCCTGGCTCTTGTATTTATGCCCTACGTTCCCGTTAATTCGGCTAGGGCATAAGGGGAGCACCTCTGCGATTGTTACTGTCGGGTCAGCCGGATGTGTACCTCAGACTGGGTGAAGCCGAAAGCTAGCATTCTTAAGGGAATATTCGGTCGGTGAACTAAAGATGATTTCTCACTTATTTATTTATGTGCCCCCAGATGTTTCTCTGCGTCTCTTTTCGCAGTCCGGACATGCACTTTAGGGCATGTCTTCCAGGGAAAGGAACCCCTAACGGAACTATTCTCCCTGGAAGATGTTTCTTACTAACCATGTAATATAACATAACTAGTTGGGCACTTGTCTGTCCAAGCACTAATGACCCCTACGCCTGGTCTCCATGCATGCCCCGGTTCTTACATAACCGAGAGGGTATTCGGATACACTCCGGACCGTCGGGTCCCGAGGTTGAAGCGAAAAGGTCTGCCATGACAAACGATCTACAATCCGGCTAGAAGGCATTATACATGTCACTTTAAATTACATAGTCAATTTGACTGGTTAAATTCCTCTTCAATACCATCCAATAGGCTGTCTAGTCTACAGTCCCATTGGGAATACTTTGCGGCCAATTCTACTTGGCCGTACACTAAGCTCACAGGGATCTCCTTCCCATCAGGCCCCATAGGTCCGACCTCGGCCATGTGGTTTGGGTCAGCCTTCGTGTATCGTCTCTTCACCATGGCCCAGGCTTCCCTGGCACCTTGACGGCATGCCGATATCTTCCATAATCGGAAGCGCCGCCGTGCTCCCTTTAGCCTCTCTGCAAGCTCTCCAAGTCCTTTGGGCATGGAGACGGATGGCCACAAGGCCTGGGCGACGCCTTGCATCACCTGCCGAACTCGTTCGTGCTGTTGTGAGAGCTCGGGAAGAAGGTCACCCATAGAACCGGGCATTTCCTCTGCAGGACGACCTGTTAGCATACCTACAGACATAACTTTGTCAGCTGGCTTCCTCGCCGAACTCTTTTTCAAAAGTTCGTTCAAGCACTTACTAAAAATGCCGCGTCGAAGCCGCCAATTCTCCTTAACAGAGTCCGGCAGCTGGGAACGAACATCCTTTAGTTCCACGCCCAGCTGGGTGTTGGCGTCTAGGAGATCATTCTTCTCCTGCCTCACCCTTGTAAGCACGCTCTCACCGGCCTTTATTTGGCATAGGAGTTATTGCTTATCCGGATTTACTCCGGCGTCATTTGCAATTTTATCGTCAGATCTGCATGTATGCTGCACTTTATATGATACCTATCATTTGAAGCATATATTACCAGAGGGGGTCTCCTTGGGCTCCCCTGCTGTGGCTAGTGCGGCCTGAAGTTGGGCTTTGCACTCTTCCAGCTCATGGGACAGTTGGGTATTCTTTTCTGTAAGAACCTACATAACAAATGATCCTTAAATCAGTTATCCTAACTGGTTCAAGTCTCAGGGGCTACTAGTATATATAATCACCAAATTTTCTCACCTGTATGTCCTTTACATACTGCTCCGTGGCTCTGGCTAGACCATTTCGAGCAGCACAGAGGTACGGATCTCCCGAGTTGAAGGCATCAATTGCCTCTTGGGAGAAACAAGCGTCACGAAGAACGGTCCGGCGATGCCTGTGATTCATGGCACTCTCCACCTCGGATTTGGTGGCGGACAATCTGTCCGCATCCTCTGTCGGAGGAGCATCCGGCACGCGCCTCGTATCCGCTTATGCTTCCGAGTCCGGCCTTGGAGCCTGGCTGGTGGAGGCGCGATTGGCGGCCTCTCCGGATATTGTACGGCAAGCGCTGTTTTTCCTAAAAGAATGCACGGGCGTTAGTACGCCTCTGAGAATAGTATCTCGGAATAAGACGACGCGCCATACTGCTGTGCTGGTGTCTCAATCTGGACTGCGTGCCTTTTCAGCCTGTCGGGCCTCGCAGCCCCTTGTTGGCTAGTCGCTGCAGGCTCAGTATTCCACCTCGAGGGCCTCCCCTGCAAAACACCGTTGCTATACGGTAATCAAAAATACGCAAGGATGGTTCCTTTTCAAAGTACTGGGACTTCGGTCTCAGTTACCTATGAGGCTGGAAGTAGTCCGGGATAATCGGCCGTAATGGCCACCAAGGCATTGTCATTGCTCAATTGGTAAAATACCCCATCGATCAGCTCCACAGATATGTCCGGATCCTCTTGGGAGGCCGGGTCAAGGGACCGTCCTGGATCCTCGGGTTGTGGAGGAGGGCTGTTTATCTCCCTTACGGCCTTGCGCAGCTCCTGCGTTGAAATCGCAAGGTAGAATACTTAACTATGGTAATATGGAACGGATGTGCCAGAAAAAGCGTCAGCTTACCCAGCTTGGAGGATTGTACATAGAAAATCCGCCCTGAGGATTGACGCGGAGGCATTCCTCCTCTTCGCCCTTGTACAAAGTGGACAAGATCTTTATTAGAGCAGCACCCGATTCCGGCCCCTTACGGCCGCAGCGAGTGGCGTCATCCTCCAAGTTTAAATCCCACATGGGGTGGCCTCTATACTGAAGCGGTTGCACCCCCCGCATAATGCATGTGGCCATGACCTCGATTATGGTCAGTCCGGAATGAGCTAGCAACCTTATCCGGCTCATCAGGTAAAGAACGTCCCTGTCATTTTCCCCCTGGGGGCTCCGTGGACGCCAGCTCAGGCACTTCTTCAAAGGAGCATCATCGAACTCAGGGAGGCCGATCCGAATAGGATCTGGGAGGGGGACGTCTTATATATAAAACCATTCTGAAGGCTAGTCTTCGGATGCCTTCTTTGGGGTTCCGGATAGATATCCGGTCCCGGCGATGCGCCATACTTCGGCTCCGCCCACTTGATATATTGACCCCTTTTGAGAACGGGGCACAAGGCAGAACAGTTTTTTCCACAGCACGAAATGAGCCTCGCAGCCCAAAAACAGCTCGCAAAGGGCTACGAAGCCCGCGATATGCAATATGGAGGCAGGCGTAAGGTTGTGCAACTGGAGGCCGTAGAACTCCAGGAGCCCCCGGAGAAACGGATGAATTGGAAATCCGAGCCCTCTTATCAAATAAGGGGCAAGGCATACCCGCTCTCCCTTGGAGGGATTGGGGAGGCTCTCCACTTGCTCTCCGCCATTATAGGTGGCGAGCCCGGCTCGAACTGGGACCATGTAGGCTGGGGGGAGAAATCCCTTGGTTTGGAGAGTCACTAGCTTGCTGTGCGGGATGGAACATCTCCCCCAATCTCCAGGCTTGGGGCTGGGGAAGCGAGAGGAGGGGCTGTGTCGACCGGCCATGATCTCCGTCGGATGCGCTCTGATGAATGCTCGCTAGGGGAGGATGGTGGGATTTGGATCTGAATCCCCGTCTCTTTAATAGGCAGCTCATTTACACAGCTAGGGGGTAAATGTAAAAATACCCTGGCTCTTCAGATTCGCTTGACACGTGGAACGTGGCCATGACTGGGCGTGGAAGCCAAGGAGCACATCATTTACAAGAAGCCGGACACTATTTAGCGGATATACGGAATTTGGAGAAGAACCCGCCTTGCAATGCCGAAGACAATCAGCGCGCCGGACTCATCGTCATTGAAGCCTGGTTCGGGGGCTACTGAGGGTGTCCTGGATTAGGGGGTGTCCGGATAGCCGGACTATAACCTTTGACCGGACTCTCGGACTATGAAGATACAAGATTGAAGACTTCGCCCCGTGTCCGAATGGGACTTTCCTTGGCGTGGAAGGCAAGCTTGGCAATACGGATATGTAGATCTCCTCCCATTGTAACCGACTCTGTGTAACCCTATCCCTCTCCGGTGTCTATATAAACCGGAGGGTTTTAGTCCGTAGGACAACGACAATCATACCATAGGCTAGCTTCTAGGGTTTAGCCTCTCTGATCTCATGGTAGATCTACTCTTGTACTACCCATATCATCAATATTAATCAAGCAGGAGTAGGGTTTTACCTCCATCGAGAGGGCCCGAACCTGGGTAAAAACATCGTGTCCCTTGTCTCTTGTTACCATCCGCCTAGACGCACAGTTCGTGACCCCCTACCCGAGATCCGCCGGTTTTGACACCGACAACCACCTTTAAGGGAGTCATACCAGGTGTAGAGGCCCGATGTATGGGCTCAATCACACTTGAGGTGGTCTTCGGATCCCGGGAAAACTTCCAAAGCGAAGAATTGATCTTCGATATCGTCCCCTTCCGCAGCGGCTATCACGCACTGCTCGGACAAACCGCATTTGCACGATTCAATGCGGTGCCACACTATGCTTATCTGAAGCTCAAGATGCCCAGACCACGCGGTGTCATAGCAGTTAATGGAAATACGGAGCGCTCCCTCCGTACTGAGGAGCACACCGCGGCCCTAGCGGCAGAAGTACAGAGCGGCCTTTTCAAACAGAACCTTAATTCGGCGGCCAAGCTCCCGTACACTGTCAAATGAGTCCGGACTACTCTGTAGCACCTGCGGCCAGACAACGCAGCTCCAACTCTGACGAAGAACTCAGAAGAACGAAACCAGGCACGGCTGGCGCCACAGAAGATCGACTAGCTATTCGGCCTCCGTCCCAGTCCCGATCAAACGGCGGCGTTCGTACCGCGCGTACATAATTACGCACTTAAATTACCATGGGCGTAGACGGAGGCATAACTAGATTGTGGTCCATAATACGGCTAAACCTCCCCTGGAACCACATACTTTCACTCTTTCTTTTTCATCCTTTTCAGGTTTCCTTTTGCAGGCCTTTCCTGGTGGCCTGATTGTCGGACCTATTAAGGGACGGATACACCAAGACACCAAGAAGCATTGACGTATAAGGGAATTTCCAGGTGGTCTATTTTAACGATCGTTATGCCTGTTTTCAGGACCCACACGCAGCTCTCTCTTGGTCGTGGCATGTTAAATAGCCCTATTGCCTATCGCACTATTTTTACAAATACGCTTTGACGTATTAATCAAACTATAATGGAAAAAGTTTGCGGCCCAATTTCTGCGGCATTGGCCTGTTGCTACATTCTTTCTTGATATTCTTATCAATTGCACCCGTACACTTTGGTACGCCTTAATTCGTCAGGGGCTTCATTACGCCCCATAACACGGCGACAAAAGTCCGGACACTTTTTTACAGTATAGTTCGGCACCCCGAACTTTAGCATTATATGTGTCGGCTCCGAATCATGTCTTGGGTCAATAGTTGGGTTGCCCGGCTCCTGTGCTTACTACCTTACGTTCCGCTATATCGGCTAGGGTAGTAAAGGGAGAACTACTGCGATTGTGTCCTGGTTTATCTGGATGAGCACCTCAGTAGAGAAAGCCAAAAACTGACTGTCATGATGTGGCCTGAGCCAGTCAGCTGTTCGAGAGGTTACAAATCTTTTGCGATTTTTTCTGCATTATGCGATGAATCGATTTTTTATCCGATCAGGTGTTTACAGTACCCGAAGTTCGGACTTACGAATACTAGGGGCTGCGCCTAAATTTCTATTGTCCAACTCCTATGGCTAAGTGAGGGTGATAAAGCCACAGTCCGATTGCCTGGTTCGTTGCGCTAAACACCTCCTTCAAGGACCAAAGCTTTGGATCAAGAGTGTTTAGATTCCATCCCGAACACCCCCGTACTACTTACGTGGGGGCTGAAGCCGACTGGCCAACTCTCAGATTGAATTAAAATGGTCGCACAGGAGGTAAATTTTCAAATAACAAGCAAGCATTATATTACACAACGGCTTTGTCTCATGATATAGGACGGGATAACACGAATGTATTCATTCAAAAATAATATCCTTGGCACATTGCTCCGCTACAATGCGGGATCCCTCCAGGACATCACCAAAATACCGCTTGGGCGTGCGGTGCTCCTTGCCAGCGGGCGGTCCCTCAGTCACGAGCTTGACGGCATCCATCTTCGCCCACTACACCTTGACACGGGCAAAGGCCATCCGCGCACCTTCGATGCTGACCGATCGCTTGACGGCATCCAGTCGGGGACAGCCATTGACCAGCCGCTTCACGAGCCCGGAGTAGCTGCTGGGTATGGCTTCGGTAGGCCACAGCCGGACTATCAAGTCCTTCATGGCCAGTTCGGCCACCCTATGCAGTTCGACCAGCTATTTTAGCTGATCGCTAAAAGGCACTGGATGATCTGGCACAAGGTATTGCGACCAGAACAGCTTCTCCGTTGAGCTCCCCTCTTCGGCTCGAAAGAATTCTGCAGCGTCAGAAATACTACGCGGCAGATCCGCAAATGCCACTGGAGAGCTCCAAATCCGGGTCAGTAATAAGTACCTTCTCTTCACATACTTGCTTTGCATAATAAAAGCCTTACCCGCCGCGATTTTCATGGCCTCCTGGATTTCCTGGAGGGCGCCTTGGGCTTCAACCCGGGCATCTTGCATGCTTTGGCGAGCCTTGGCTAGTTCGGTCTCTTGATCTGCAATGTCACGCTCCAAGGACTCGCATTTCTTCACAGTGTCCTGGAGCTCTTGTTGGACCTCATTAACCTCGGCCTCGTGTTTTTCATGGGCGGCTTGCTCCTTCGTCGCTTTCTTCTTGGCCTCGGCCAGTGCCTTTTTAATGACAATATAGTCATTACAAATCATTTCTCCTTTCTAATGTACAGAAGGTCTGGGCATACTTTTCTTATCTTCCAACTACTTTTTTACATGGCCGAGCTCTTCCTCTGTCCTCTCCAGACTCCGCTTCAGTCCGGAGACTTCAGCAGCATGGGAGGTCGCAGCTAGCAATGACGCCTGCTTTTTCACATAGACACATATGGTTAGTCTCCTGCGAAAATTATTTGATCCTCTGTCCAGTTTTCTTTTCGAACACCGGACAGTGTCTCAGGGGCTACTGTGTATACTGTGACTTTCTTTTTACATAATTGTGTTTGCTTACCTCAAAGCCTGTTAGAAGGCTTGTGCAGGCTTCGGTCAGTTTGCTCTTCGCGGACTGGATCTTGTCAATCACCGCACCCATAAGGGTACGGTGTTCCCCACAATGGAAGCACCTCGCAGCGCTTCCAGGAGGGCATCCGTGCCTCTGCTTGGACAGAGGTCACAGGAGGAATGGGCACACCTCCTTCTTCCAAAGGAAGTTGTCTACCGGATTCCGGAGCTGTACTGGTCTCCGGGATCGTATTCGGCTAGGGGACGAACTGAATGTGGTCCCCATCGCCAGTCTCCATGGGGATTTGCTCCCCCATATGTCTGGCGGCCGAGGTTTTTGTAGGGTTTCGTAGTAATTTCAAAATTTTCCTACGCACACGCAAGATCATGTGATGCATAGCAACGAGGGGGAGAGTGTTGTCTACGTACCCAACGCAGACCGACTGCGGAAGCGATGATACGACGTAGAGGAAGTAGTCGTACGTCTTCACGATCCAACCGATCAAGCACCGAAACTACGGCACCTCCGAGTTCGAGCACACGTTCAGCTCGATGACGATCCCCGGACTCCGATCCAGCAAAGTGTCGGGGAAGAGTTACGTCAGCACGACGGCGTGGTGACGATATTGATGTACTACAGCAGCAGGGATTCGCCTAAAATCCGCTACAGTATTATCGAGGAATATGGTGGCAGGGGGCACCGCACACGGCTAAGGAATAGATCACGTGGATCAACTTGTGTGTCTAGAGGTGCCCCCTGCCTCCGTATATAAAGGAGCCAAGGGGGAGAGGTGCGCCGGCCAGGAGGAGGGTGCAGGAGGAGTCCTACTCCTTCCGGGAGTAGGACTCCCCCCCAATCCTATTCCAACTAGGATTCTCAAGGGGGAAAGAGGGAGAGGGGTGGCCGGCCACCTCTCCTAGTCCTAATAGGACTAGGGGAGGGGGGAGGCGCGCAGCACTTATGGGCAGCCCTTTCACCTTTCCACTAAGGCCCACTAAGGCCCATATGATTCCCGGGGGGTTCCGGTAACCTCCCGGTAACCCGGTAAAATCCCGATTTCACCCGGAACACTTCCGATATCCAAACATAGGCTTCCAATATATCAATCTTTACGTCTCGACCATTTCGAGACTCCTCGTCATGTCCGTGATCACATCCAGGACTCCGAACAACCTTCGGTACATCGAAATGCATAAACTCATAATATAACTGTCATCGTAACCTTAAGCGTGCGGACCCTACGGGTTCGAGAACAATGTAGACATGATCGAGACACGTCTGCGGTCAATAACCAACAGCGGGACCTAGATGCCCATATTGGCTCCTACATATTCTACGAAGATCTTTATCGGTCAGACCGCATAACAACATACGTTGTTCCCTTTGTCATCGGTATGTTACTTGCCCGAGATTCGATCGTCGGTATCCAATACCTAGTTCAATCTTGTTACCGGCAAGTCTCTTTACTCGTTCCGTAATACATCATCTCACAACTAACATATTAGTTGTAATGCTTGCAAGGCTTATGTGATGTGTATTACCGAGAGGGCCCAGAGATACCTCTCCGACAATCGGAGTGACAAATCCTAATCTCGAAATATGTCAACCCAACATCTACCTTTGGAGACACCTGTAATGCTCCTTTATAATCACCCAGTTACGTTGTGACGTTTGGTAGCACCCAAAGTGTTCCTCCGGCAAACGGGAGTTGCATAATCTCATAGTCATAGGAACATGTATAAGTCATGAAGAAAGCAATAGCAACATACTAAACGATCGGGTGCTAAGCTAATGGAATGGGTCATGTCAATCAGATCATTCAACTAATGATGTGACCTCGTTAATCAAATAACAACTCATTGTTCATGGTAAGGAAACATAACCATCTTTGATTAACGAGCTAGTCAAGTAGAGGCATACTAGTGACACTTTGTTTGTCTATGTATTCACACATGTATTATGTTTCCGGTTAATACAATTCTAGCATGAATAATAAACATTTATCATGATTATAAGGAAATAAATAATAACTTTATTATTGCCTCTAGGGCATATTTCCTTCAGTTTTACCCTCTGGCGCCGCCCTGGCGCCCTCCTGAGTCTCCCCCTGGCCTGGAATCCTTCGGGACAAAACCTCGGTGTCGTCCATGGCCTTGGGAGAGGGGGCCTCCGGGTGGGACCCACTATCCGTCGCCTTCGAGTCTAGTGAATTCCCCGTAGATGAGGATCACTCGAGGATGGAGCGAGCCGGACTTCAAGCGCAAGATTCAACATGTTAAAACTATAAGGTAGATAGGCCGGATATATGAATGCGTCTGGGTCTTTGAGTACTCACGATTCGGCCAGGGTCTTATCTCGGGGGCGCCGCTCTGGGCTGCTGTCAACGTCCCACGCGGAGTTATCTGCGAGGGAGACCTTCCCCTTCTTGGACGCCTTCGCCACCAGATTCGGGGAGGCCGCCCTTTTCTTCCTTCTCCCCTCAGGGGGAGTTGCTTTCTTCCTCCTCCTCCTCATCATCCTCGGTGGTAGAGGAGTGAGTCTCAGTATCTTCGGACGTCATGTCCGAAGCGCCCTTGCGGTGGGGGCCACTCTTGACCCCCTTGGCCTTCTTCTTGGCATTCTTCTCCGGCGCCTGGTAGGGCGCCGGAACCAACATCTTCATCAGAAGCGGGATGGCTGGTTCCTCGGGCAGCGGAGCCGGACACCTAATCCGCTCCGCCCTCTTTGTCCAACCCTGAAAAATAAATAGGGAAGCTTAGGCATTTTCTTTGAATAAGCAAGTAAAGGTTACACCTTGAAATGCGAAAGACTTACCGAACTGGCGGGATGAGCCAGGTCGTGCCCACGGTCATCGGTCGTCTTCGGCCATATCTCCTTGGCCTTAAAGAGCACCTTCCAGATGTCTTCATGCGTAGTTTCGAAGAATCGTTGCAGGGTCTGGTGCTCGGCCGGATTGAACTCCCATAGATGGCAAGTCCGGTTCTGGCATGGAAGGATTCGGTGAACTAGCATCACCTGGATCACATCGATAAGCTTGATGTTCTTGTCGACCATGCTCTTGATGCGCGTCTGAAGCGCTGTAAGTCGTCTGACGAAGACCAGCCCAGGCCCTTCTCTAGCCAGGAGGTGAGCTGCATCGGGGCGCCAGACTGGAATTCGGGAGCCGCGGCCTAGTGGCATCGCGGGGCTCTGTGATATGGAACCACAGCTGCTGCCACCCTTTAACGGTCTCCACAAAGGTACCTTTGGGCCATGCGACGTTGGCATCTTGCTCACCATGGCGCCTCCGTACTCTGCGTGTTGGCCATCCACCACCTTCTACTTCACATTGAAGACCTTGATGTTGGAAATATGCCCTAGAGGCAATAATAAATTGGTTATTATTATATTTCCTTGTTCATGATAATCGTTTATTATCCATGCTAGAATTGTATTGATAGGAAACTCAGATACATGTGTAGATACATAGACAACACCATGTCCCTAGTAAGCCTCTAGTTGACTAGCTCGTTGATCAATAGGTGGTTACGGTTTCCTGACCATGGACATTGGATGTCGTTGATAACGGGATCACATCATTAGGAGAATGATGTGATGGACAAGACCCAATCCTAAGCCTAGCACACAGATCGTGTAGTTCGTATGCTAAAGCTTTTTTAATGTCAAGTATCATTTCCTTAGACCATGAGTTGTGCAACTCCCGGATACTGTAGGAGTGCTTTGGGTGTGCCAAACGTCACAACGTAACTGGGTGGCTATAAAGGTACACTACAGGTATCTCCGAAAGTGTCTGTTGGGTTGGCACGAATCGAGACTGGGATTTGTCACTCCGTGTAAACGGAGAGGTATCTCTGGGCCCACTCGGTAGGACATCATCATAATGTGCACAATGTGACCAAGGAGTTGATCACGGGATGATGTGTTACGGAACGAGTAAAGAGACTTGCCGGTAACGAGATAGAACAAGGTATCGGGATACCGACGATCGAATCTTGGGCAAGTATCGTACTGATGGACAAAGGGAATTGCATACGGGATTGATTGAATCCTTGACAACGTGGTTCATCTGATGAGATCATCGTGGAACATGTGGGAGCCAACATGGGTATCCAGATCCCGCTGTTGCTTATTGACCGGAGAGTTATCTCGGTCATGTCTGCATGGTTCCCGAACCCGTAGGGTCTACACACTTAAGGTTCGATGACGCTAGGGTTATAGGGAATAGATATTCGTGGTTACTGAATGTTGTTCGGAGTCCCGGATGAGATCCCGGACATCATGAGGAGTTCCGGAATGGTCCGGAGGTAAAGATTTATATATGGGAAGTCCTGTTTTGGTCGCCGGAAAAGTTTCGGGTTTTATCGGTAATGTACCAGGACCACCGGGAGGGTCCCGGTGGTCCACCAAGTGGGGCCACTAGACTCGGAGGGCTGCATGGGCCAAGTGTGGGAGGGGACCAGCCCTAGGTGGGCTGGTGCGCCCCCCCACCAAGGCCCAAGGCGCAAGGGAGAGTGGAAGGGGGCAAACCCTAGGCTCAGATGGGCCTAAGGCCCACCTACTGGTGCGCCCCCCTCTCTCCCCCTTGGCCGCCCCCTAGATGGGATCTAGGGCTGGCCGCCACCCCTAGGGGTGGAAACCTAGGTGGGGGCGCAGCCCCTCCCCTCCCCCTATATATACTTGAGGTTTTGGGCAGCCCAACACATGATTCAATCTCCCTGTTGGCGCAGCCCTACCCCTCTCCCTCCTCGTCTCTTGTAGTGCTTGGTGAAGCCCTGCTGGAGTCCCGCGCTCCTCCACCACCACCACACCGTCGTGCTGCTGCTGGATGGAGTCTTCCCCAACTTCTCCTTCCCCCCTTGCTGGATCAAGGCGTAGGAGACGGCACCGGGCTGTACGTGTGTTGAACACGGAGGTGCCGTCCGTTCGGCACTAGGATCATCGGTGATTGGATCACGACGAGTACCACTCCATCAACCCCGTTCACTTGAACGCTTCCGCTTAGCGATCTACAAGGGTATGTAGATGCACTCTCCTTCCCCTCATTGGTAGATTACTCCATAGATTGATCTTGGTGATGCGTAGAAAATTTTGAATTTCTGCTACGTTCCCCAACAGTGGCATCATGAGCTAGGTCTATGCGTAGTTTCTATGCACGAGTAGAACACAAGTTGTTGTGGGCGTCGATTTTGTCAATTTACTTGCCGTTACTAGTCTTATCTTGATTCGGCGGCATCGTGGGATGAAGCGGCCCGGACCGACCTTACACGTACTCTTACGTGAGACTGGTTCCACCGACTGACATGCACTAGTTGCATAAGGTGGCTAGTGGGTGTCTGTCTCTCCCACTTTAGTCGGATCGGATTCGATGAAAAGGGTCCTTATGAAGGGTAAATAGAAATTGGCATATCACGTTGTGGTTTTCGCGTAGGTAAGAAACGTTCTTGCTAGAAACCTATAGCAGCCACGTAAAAACTTGCAACAACAATTAGAGGACGTCTAACTTGTTTTTGCAGCAAGTGTTTTGTGATGTGATATGGCCAAAGGATGTGATGAATGATATATGTGATGTATGAGATGATCATGTTCTTGTAATAGGAATCACGACTTGCATGTCGATGAGTATGACAACCAGCAGGAGCCATAGGAGTTGTCTTTATTTATTTATGACCTGCGTGTCAACATAAACGTCATGTAATTACTTTACTTTATTGCTAAAGCGTTAGCCATAGTAGTAGAAGTAATAGATGACGTGACAACTTCAAGAAGACACGATGATGGAGATCATGGTGTCATGCCGGTGACAACGATGATCATGGAGCCCCGAAGATGGAGATCAAAAGGAGCAAAATGATATTGGCCAAATCATGTCACTATTTGATTGCATGTGATGTTTATCATGTTTTACATCTTATTTGCTTAGAACGACGGTAGCTTAATAAGATGATCCCTCACTAAAATTTCAAGAAAAGTGTTCCCCCTAACTGTGCACCGTTGCGAAGGTTCGTTGTTTCGAAGCACCATGTGATGATCGGGTGTGATAGATTCTAACATTCGAATACAACGGGTGTTGACGAGCCTAGCATGTACAGACATGGCCTCGAGACACATGCGAAACACTTAGGTTGACTTGACGAGCCTAGCATGTACAGACATGGCCTCGGAACACGGAAGACCGAAAGGTCGAGCATGAGTCATATAGAGGATACGATCAACATGAAGATGTTCACCGATGTTGACTAGTCCGTCTCACGTGACGATCGGACACGGCCTAGTTGACTCGGATCATGTTTCACTTAGATGACTAGAGGG
Organism: Triticum urartu; assembly: GCF_056163025.1. NCBI lineage: Eukaryota > Viridiplantae > Streptophyta > Magnoliopsida > Poales > Poaceae > Triticum > Triticum urartu. The sequence continues at coordinate 765,271,160 of NC_141874.1, forward strand.
ATGTCTATCTGAGTGGGAGTTCATTAAATGAACTCAATTATCATAAACATAGTCTAAATTGTCTTTGCAAATATGTTGTAGATAAATAGCTCACGTTGTAGCTCCCTGTTTCAAATACATTCCTAGAGAAAGATTAAGTTGAAAGATATTGTAAGCATTGATGCGGACTAGGTCCGTAGTCTGAGGAGTGTCCTCACTACTGCACAGAAGGCTTACGTCTTTGATGCACCGCTTGATGTGCAAACCCCTACAACGTCGTCTGTGGATGTTGTGAACACCTGACAAACACATCCTGATGACTACTTGATAGTTTAGTGCACCATACTTTACGGCTTAGAATCGGGATTCCAATGATGTTTTGAACGCCATAGAACATATGAGATGTTCCAGGAGCTGAAATTGGGATTTCAGGCTCATGCCCGTGTTGAGAGGTGTGAGACCTCTGACAAGTTCTTTTGCCAACAAGATGGAGGAGAATAACTCAGCTAGTGAGCATGTGCTCAGAATGTCTGGGTGCTACAATCACTTATATCAAGTGGGAGTTAAACTTCCAGATAAGATAGTGATTGATAGAGTTCTCTAGCCACTATCACTAAGCTACTAGATCTTTGTGATGAACTATGACATGCAAGGGATGGAGTTCATACCGGAGATGTTCGCGGTGCTTAAGACCGAAAAAGGTAGAAATCAAGAAGGAGCATCAAGTGTTGATGGTTTAATAAGACCACTGGTTTCAAGAAGGGCAAGGGCTAGAAGGGAAACTTCATGGATGGCAAACCAGTTGCCGCTCCAGTGAAGGAACCCAAGGTTGAACCCAAACCCGAGACTAAGTGCTTCTACTGTAAGGGGAACGGTCACTAGTAGCGGAATTACCCTAAATGCATGGTAGATAAGAAGGCTGGCAACTTCAACAAAGTATATACGTGTTATTAATGTGTACCTCACTAGTACTCCTGGTAGCACCTGGGTATTGGATACCGGTTCAGTTGCTATTATTGGTGACTTGAAGCTAAAGCTACGGACTAAACGGAGACTGGCTAAGGGCGAGGTGACGATGTGTGTTGGAAGTGTTTCCAAAATTGATGAGATCACCATCGCACACTCCATCTGCCTTCGGGATTAGTATTGAACCTAGATAAATGTTATCAGGTGTCTACGTTGAGCATGAATATGATTAGATCATGTTCATTGCAATATGGTCATTCATTTAAGAATAATGGTTATTCTGTTTACATGAATGATACCTTTCATGGTCATGCACCCTATGTGAATGGTTCATTGAATCTTGGTCGTGGTAATACACATGTTCACGCCAAAAGATGTAGAGTTAATAATGATAGTACCACTTTCTTGTGGCACTGCCGCTTAGGTCATATTGGCGTAAGATGCATGAAGAAACTCCATATCGATGGATGTTTGGAGTCACTTGATTTTGAATCACTTGACACATGCGAGCCATGCCTCATGGGCAGGATGACTAAGACCCCGTTTTCAGGTACAATGAAACGGGCAAGTGACTTGTTGGAAATCATGCATGCTGATGCATGTGATCCAATGAGAATTGAAGCGTGCGGTGGATATCGCTATTTTCTCATCTTCACTGACGATTTGAGTAGATATAGGTATATTTACTTAATGAAGCACAAGTCTGAAATGTTTGAAAAGTTCAAGCGATTTCAGAGTGAAGTTAAGAATCATCATAACAAGAAGATCAAATTCCTATGATCTGATCAATGAGAATATCTGAGTTATGAGTTTGGTAAACACTTACGACGTTGTGGAATTGTTTCACAGTTGAAGCCACCTGGAACACCACTAGGTTATGGTGTGTCCGGACGTCGTAATCAAACCCTATGGGATATGGTGCGATCTATGATGTCTCTTACCGATCTACCGTTTTCATTTTGAGGATATGCGTTAAAGACAGCTGCATTCACTTTAGATTGGACACCATCTAAGTCTGTTGAGACGATGTCGTATGAACATTGGTTTGGCAAGAAACCAAAGTTGTCGTTTCTTAATGTTTGGGGCTGCAATGCTTAAGGCTTCAGTCGGAGAAGCTTGAACCCAAAGCAGACAAACACATCTTCATAGAATACCCAAAGGTGACAGTTGGGTATACCTTCTATCTCAGATCCGAGGGCAAAAATTGTTTGTCGCTAAGAACGAGTCCTTTCTCGAGAAGGAGTTTCTCTCGAAAGAATTGAGTGGGAGGAAGATAGAACTTGATGAGGTTGTCGAACCTTTATTTCAACAGAAAGTGATGCAACACAGAAAGATGTTTTCTGTGGCGCCCACATCTGTTGAATAGGGAGTTAATGATAGTGATCATGAAGCTTCGGATCAAGTTGCTATCGAACCTTGTAGGTCGACTAGGATATGTACTACTCCTGAGTGGTACGGTAATCCTGTCTTAGATATCATGTTGTTAGACAACAATGAACCTGCGAACTATGGAGAAGCGATGGTGGGCCTGTATTCTGACAAATGGTTAGAAGCCATGAAATCCGAGATAGGATCCATGTATTATAACAAAGTATGGACTTTGGTGGACTTGCCCGATGATCGGCAAGCCATTGAGATAAATGGATCTTTAAGAAGAAGACGGACGTGGGCGGTAATGTTACCGTCTATGAAGCTCGACTTGTGGGAAAGAGTCTTTTCACAAGTTCAAGGAGTTGACTACGATGAGAATTTCTCACCTGTAGCGATGCTTAAGTCCGTCGGAATCATGTTAGCACTAGCTGTACTTTTCGATTATGAAATCTTACAGATGGATGTCAAAACAAGTTTTCTTACCAAGTTTTCGTAAGAAAAAGTTGTATGTGATACAATAAAAGGTTTTGTCGATCCTAAGGATGCTAAAAGGTATGCGGCTCCAGCAATCCTTCTATGGACTAGAGCAAGCATCTTGGAATCGGAATATATGTTTTGATGGAGTGATCAAAGCTTTTAGGTTTATACAATGTTTGCTAGAAACTTGTATTTACAAGAAAGTGAGTGGGAGCACTACAACATTTCTGATAAGTATATGTGGATGACATATTGTTGATCCGAAATGATGTAGAATTTCTGGAAAGCATAAACGCTTGTTTGAAGAGTGTTTTTTAAAGGAAGACCTGGATAAAGCTGCTTACATATTGGGCATCAATATCTATAGAGATAGATCAAGACGCCTGATGATACTTTCAAAGAACGCACACCTTGACATGTTTTTGAAGGAGTTCAAAATAGATCAGTCAAAGAAGGGGTTTTTACCTGAATTGTAAGGTGTGAAGTTGAGTAAGACTCGAAGATTGACCACGGCAGAAGAAAGAGGAAGGATGAAGGTCGTCCCCTATGCTTTTGTCATAGGCTCTATACGGTATGCCATGCTGAGTACCGCACCAGATGTGTGCCTTGCCACATGTCTGGCTAGAGGGTACAAAGGTGATCTAGGAGTAGATCACCAGATAGTGGTCAAAATTATCCTTAAGAGGAATAAGGAAATGTTTCTCGGTTATGGAGGTGATAAAGAATTTGACATAAAGAGTTACGTCGATGCAAGCTTAACACCTATCCGGATAGCTTTGAGTAGAGATACCGGATACGTATAATGGAGCAATAATTTGGAATAGCTCCAAGTGGAACGTGGTAGCAGCATCTACGATATAAAGTTTTGCGAAATACATAGGGATCTGAATATGGCAAGACCCGTTGACTACGACCTCTCTCACAAGCATAACATGATCAAACCTAGAACTCTTTGAGTGTTTATCACATAGTGATGTGAACTAGATCACTGAGTCTAGTAGACTCTTGGATGTTGGTCACATGGCGATGTGACCTGTGAGTGTTAATCACATGGCGATGTGAACTAGATTATTGACTCTAGTGCAAGTGGGAGACTGTTGGAAATATTCCCTAGAGGCAATAATAAATTGGTTATTATTATATTTCCTTGTTCATGATAATCGTTTATTATCCATGCTAGAATTGTATTGATAGGAAATTCAGATACATCTGTGGATACATAGACAACACCATGTCCCTAGTAAGCCTCTAGTTGACTAGCTCGTTGATCAATAGATGGTTACGGTTTCCTGACCATGGACATTGGATGTCGTTGATAACGGGATCACATCATTAGGAGAATGATGTGATGGACAAGACCCAATCCTAAGCCTAGCACAAAGATCGTGTAGTTCATATGCTAAAGCTTTTCTAATGTCAAGTATCATTTCCTTAGACCATGAGATTGTGCAACTCCCAGATATTGTAGGAGTGCTTTGGGTGTGCCAAACGTCACAACGTAACTGGGTGGCTATAAAGGTACACTACAGGTATCTCCGAAAGTGTCTGTTGGGTTGGCATGAATCGAGACTGGGATTTGTCACTCCGTGTAAACGGAGAGGTATCTCTGGGCCCACTCAGTAGGACATCATCATAATGTGCACAATGTGACCAAGGAGTTGATCACGGGATGATGTGTTACGGAACGAGTAAAGAGACTTGCGGTAACGAGATAGAACAAGGTATCGGGATACCGACGATCGAATCTCGGGCAAGTATCGTACCGATGGACAAAGGGAATTGCATACGGGATTGATTGAATCCTTGACATCGTGGTTCATCTGATGAGATCATCGTGGAACATGTGGGAGCCAACATGGGTATCCAGATCCCGCTGTTGGTTATTGACCGGAGAGTTATCTCGGTCATGTCTGCATGGTTCCCGAACCCGTAGGGTCTACACACTTAAGGTTCGATGACGCTAGGGTTATAGGGAATAGATATACGTGGTTACCGAATGTTTTTTGGAGTCCCGGATGAGATCCCGGACATCACGAGGAGTTCCGGAATGGTCCGAAGGTAAAGATTTATATATGGGAAGTCCTGTTTTGGTCGCCGAAAAAGTTTCGGGTTTTATCGGTAATGTACCGGGACCACCGGGAGAGTCCCGGTGGTCCACCAAGTGGGGCCACCAGCCCCGAAGGGCTGCATGGGCCAAGTGTGGGAGGGGACCAGCCCCAGGTGGGCTGGTGCGCCCCCCCACCAAGGCCCAAGGCGCAAGGGAGAGTGGAAGGGAGCAAACCCTAGGCTCAGATGGGCCTAAGGCCCACCTAGTGGTGCGCCCCCCTCTCTCCCCCCTTGGCCGCCCCCCCTAGATGGGATCTAGGGCTGGCCGCCACCCCTAGGGGTGGAAACCTAGGTGGGGGCGCAGCCCCTCCCCTCCCCCTATATGTACTTGAGGTTTTGGGCAGCCCAACACACGATTCAATCTCCCTGTTGGCGCAGCCCTACCCCTCTCCCTCCTCGTCTCTTGTAGTGCTTGGCGAAGCCCTGCTGGAGTCCTGCGCTCCTCCACCACCACCACGCCGTCATGCTGCTGCTGGATGGAGTCTTCCCCAACCTCTCCTTCTCCCCTTGCTGGATCAAGGCGTAGGAGACATCACCGGGCTGTACGTGTGTTGAACACGGAGGTGCCGTCCGTTCAGCACTAGGATCATCGGTTATTTGGATCACGACGAGTACGACTCCATCAACCCCGTTCACTTGAACGCTTCCGCTTAGCGATCTACAAGGGTATGTAGATGCACTCTCCTTCCCCTCGTTGCTAGATTACTCCATAGATTGATCTTGCTGATGCGTAGAAAATTTTGAATTTCTGCTACGTTCCCCAACACTTGAGCCATAGTCCAAAGTGAGGTGGGATGCGGAGGAAGGCCTCGCACACGACAATGAATGCCGAGATGTTGAGGAAGGAATTTGGGGCCATATCATGGAAATCTAGCCTGTAGTAGAATATGAGTCCGCGGACGAAAGGGTGGAGAGGAAACCCTTGAAGGAAATATGCCCTAGAGGCAATAATAAAGTTATTATTTATTTCCTTATATCATGATAAATGTTTATTATTCATGCTAGAATTGTATTAACCGAAAACATAATACATGTGTGAATACATAGATAAACAGAGTGTCACTAGTATGCCTCTACTTGACTAGCTCGTTAATCGAAGATGGTTATGTTTCCTAACCATAGACATGAGTTGTCATTTGATTAACGGGATCTCATCATTAGGAGAATGATGTGATTGACTTGACCCATTCCATTAGCTTAGCACTCGATCATTTAGTATGTTGCTATTGCTTTCTTCATGACTTATACATGTTCCCATGACTATGAGATTATGCAACTCGCGTTTACCGAAGGAACACTTTGTGTGCTACCAAACGTCACAACGTAACTGGGTGATTATAAAGGTGCTCTACAGGTGTCTCCAAAGGTATTTGTTGGGTTGGCGTATTTTGGGATTAGGATTTGTCACTCCGATTATCGGAGAGGTATCTCTGGGCCCTCTCGGTAATGCACATCACTTAAGCCTTGCAAACATTGCAACTAATGAGTTAGTTGTGGGATGATGTATTACGGAACAAGTAAAGAGACTTGTCGGTAATTAGATTGAACTAGGTATTGAGATACCGACGATCGAATCTCGGGCAAGTAACATACCGATGACAAAGGGAAGAACGTATGTTGTTATGCGGTTTGACCGATAAAGATCTTTGTAGAATATGTGGGAGCCAATATGAGCATCCAGGTTCCGCTATTGATTATTGACCGGAGACGTGTCTCGGTCATGTCTACAGAGTTCTCCTACACATAGGATCCGCACGCTTAAAGTTTCGATGACGGTAATATTATGAGTTTATGAGTTAGATGTACCGAAGGTAGTTCGGAGTCCCGGATGAGATCGGGGACATGACGAGGAGTCTCAAAATGGTCGAGCATAAAGATCGATATATTGGACGACTATATTCGGACATCGGAAAGGTTCCGAGTGATTCTGGTATTTATCGGAGTACCGGGGAGTTACGGGAATATGGGAAAGAAGTATTGGACCTTAATGGGCCTTAGTGGGAAGGAGAGGCAGCAGCCAGGAGGTGGCGCGTGCCCCTCCCAAGCCCAGTCCGAATTGGACAAAGGGTTTGGGGCGCGGCCCCCCTCTCCCTTCCTTCTCCTCTTCCCCCCTTTCCCCCCTTCTCCTAGTTGGACTAGAAAAGGAGGAAACCTACTCCAACTAGGAGTAGGAATCCTACTCCCTTGGCGCGCCCCTCCTAGGGCTGGCCTCCTCCTCCCTTCCTCCTTTATATACGGGGGCACCCCTTGCAGACACAACAATTGATCATTGATCTCTTAGCCGTGTGCGGTGCCCCCCTCCACCATAATCCACCTCGATAATATCATAGCGGTGCTTAGGCGAAGCCCTGCGTCGGTAGAACATCATCATCGTCACCACACCGTCGTGCTGACAAAACTCTCCCTCAACACTCGGCTGGATCAGAGTTCGAGGGACGTCATTGAGCTGAACGTGTGCTAAATTCGGAGGTGCCGTGCGTTCGGTACTTGATCGGTCGGATCGTGAAGACGTACGACTACATCAACCGCGTTGTGCTAACGCTTCCGCGTTCGGTCTACGAGGGTACGTGGACACACTCTCCCCTCTTGTTTCTATGCATCACCATGATCTTGCATGTGCATAGGAATTTTTTTTGAAATTACTTCGTTCCCCAACAGTGGCATCCGAGCCTGGTTTTATGTGTAGATGTTATATGCACGAGTAGAACACAAGTGAGTTGTGGGCGATACAAGTCATACTGCTTACCAGCATGTCATACTTTGGTTCAGCGGTATTTTTGGATGAAGCGGCCCGAATCGACATTACGCGTACGCTTACGCGAGACTGTTTTTACCGTCGTGCTTTGCACATAGGTGACTAGCGGGTGTCAGTTTCTCCAACTTTAGTTGAACCGAGTGTGGCTACGCCCGGTCCTTGCGAAGGTTAAAACAACACCAACTTGACAAACTATCGTTGTGGTTTTGATGCGTAGGTAAGAACGGTTCTTGCTCAGCCCGTAGCATCCACGTAAAACTTGCAACAACAAAGTAGAGGACGTCTAACTTGTTTTTGCAGGGCATGTTGTGATGTGATATGGTCAAGACGTGATGAGATATAAGTTGTTGTATAAGATGATCATGTTTTGTTGAACTTATCGGCAACCGACAGAAAGCCTTATGGTTATCTCTTTATTGCATAAGATGCAAGCGCCAAATAATTGCTTTACTTTATCGCTATGCGATAGCAATAGTTGCAAGAGCAATAGTTGGCGAGACGACCATGTGACGACACATTGATATAGATCAAGATGATGGAGATCATGGTGTCATGCCGGTGACGATGGAAATCATGACGATGCTTTGGGGATGGAGATCAAAGGCACAAGATGATGATGGCCATATCATGTCACATATTTTGATTGCATGTGATGTTTATCTTTTATGCATCTTATCTTGCTTTGATTGACAGTAGCATTATACGATGATCTCTCACTAAATTTCAAGATAAAAGTGTTCTTCCTGAGTAGGCACCGTTGCCAAAGTTTGTCGTGCCTAGACACCACGTGATGATCGGGTGTGATAAGCTCTACGTCCATCTACAACGGGTGCAAGCCAGTTTTGCACGCGCAGAATACTCAGGTTAAACTTGACGAGCCTAGCATATGCAGATATGGCCTCGGAACACTGAGACCGAAAGGTCGAGCATGAATCATATAGTAGATATGATCAACATAGTGATGTTCACCATTGAAAACTACTCCATTTCACGTGATGATCGGTTATGGTTTAGTTGATATGGATCACGTGATCACTTAGAAGATTAGAGAGATGTTTATCTAAGTGGGAGTTCTTAAGTATTATGATTAATTGAACTTAAATTTATCATTAACTTAGTCCTGGTAGTATTAGCATATCTATGTGGTAGATCAATAGCTCACGTTTAGCTCCGCTGTTTTATTTTTGATATGTTCCTAGAGAAAAACTTTATTGAAATATGTTAGTAGCAATGATACGGATTGGATCCGTGATCTGAGGATTATCCTCATTGTTGCACAAAAGAATTATGTCCTTGATGCATCGCTAGGTGACGGACCTATTGCAGGAGCATATGCAAACATTATGAACGTTTGACAAAAGCTCGGTATGATGACTACTTGATAGTTAAGTGCACCATGCTTTACAGCTTAAAATCGGGACTTCAAAAAGATTTTGAACGCCACGGAGCATATAAGATGTTCCAAGAGTTGAAATTGGTATTTCATACTCATGCCCGTGTCGAGAGGTATGAGACCTCTCACAGTACTTTGCCTACAAGATGGAGGAGAATAGCTCAACCAGTGAGCATGTGCTCAGATTGTCTGGGTACTACGATTGCTTGAATCAAGTGGGAGTTAATCTTCCAGATAAGATAGTAATTGACAGAATTCTCTAGTCACTATCACCAAGTTACTAGAACTTCGTCTTGAACTATAATATGCAAGGGATGACGAAAGTAATTCCCGAGCTCTTCGCGATGTTGAAATCGACGAAGGTAGAAATCAAGAAAGAACATCAAAGTGTTGATGATTAACAAGACCACTACTTTCAGGTAAAGGGACAAAGGGAAGAAAGGGGAACTTCAAAAAGAACGGCAAGCAAGTTGCTGCTCAAGTGAAGAAGCCCAAGTCTGGACCTAAGCCTGAGACTAAGTGCTTCTACTGCAAAGGGACTGGTCACTGGAAGTGGAACTGCCCCAAGTATTTGGCGGATAAGAAGGATGGCAACGTAAACAAAGGTATATTTGATATACAGATTATTGATGTGTATTTTACTAGTGTTCGTATAAACCCCTCGGTATTTGATGCTGGTTTAGTTGCTAAGAGTAGTAACTCGAAACGGGAGTTGCAGAATGAACAAGAACTAGTTAAGGGCGAGGTGACGATGTGTGTTCGAAGTAGTTCCAAGATTGATATGATCATCATCGCACACTCCCTATATTTTTGGGATTAGTGTTGAACCTAAATAAGTGTTATTTAGTGTTTGCATTGAGCATGAATATGATAGGATCATCTTTATTGCAATACGGTTATTCATGTAAGCTAGAGAATAATTGTTGTTCTATTTACATGAATAAAACCTTCTATGGTCATACACCCAATGAAAATGGTTTGTTGGATCTCGATCGTGGTGATACACATTTTCATAATATTGAAACCAAAAGATGCAAAGTTAATAATGACAGTGCAACTTATTTGTGGCACTGTCGTTCAGGTCATATTGGTGTAAAGCGCATGAAGAAACTCCATGCTGATGGGCTTTTGGAATCACTTGATTATGAATCACTTGATGCTTGCGAACCATGCCTCATGGGAAAGATGACTAAAACACCGTTCTCCGGAACAATGGAGTGAGCAACTGACTTATTGGAAATAATACATACTGATGTATACAGTCCGATGAGTATTAAGGCTCACGGCAAGTATCGTTATTTTCTGACCTTCACAGATGATTTGAGTAGATATGGATATATCTACTTGATAAAACATGAGTCTGAAACGTTTGAAAAGTTCAAAAGAATTTCAGAGTGAAGTAGAAAATCATCATAAGAAGAAAATAAAAGTTTCTACGATATGATCGCAGAGGTAAAATATTTGAGTTACGAGTTTGGTCTTCAGTTAAAACAACGTGAAATTGTTTCACCACTCACGCCACCTGGAACACCACAGTGTAATGGTGTGTCCGAACATCGTAACGTACTTTATTAGATATGGTGCGATCTATGATGTCTCTTGCCGATCTACCACCATCATTTTGGGGTTATGCATTAGAGACAGCTGCATTCACGTTAAATAGGGCACCATCAAAATCCGTTGAGACGACGCCTTATGAACTGTTGTTTGGCAAGAAACCAAAGTTGTCGTTTATTAAAGTTTGGGGCTACGATGCTTATGTGAAAAAGTTTCATCCTGATAAGCTCAAACCCAAATCGGAGAAATGTGTCTTCATAGGATACCCAAAGGAGACAGTTGGGTACACCTTCTATCACAGATCCGAAAGGCAAGACATTCGTTGCTAAGAATGGATCCTTTCTAGAGAAGGAGTTTCTCTCGAAAGATGTGAGTGAGAGGAAAGTAGAACTTGATGAGGTAACCGTACCTGCTCCCTTATTGGAAAGTAGTTCATCACAGAAACCGGTTCCTGTGACGTCTATACCAATTAGTGAGAAAGTTAATGATGATGATCATGAAACTTCAGATGAAGTTGTTACTGAACCTCGTAGGTCAACTAGAGTAAGATTCGCACCAGAGTGGTACGGTAGTCCTGTTCTGGTAGTCATGTTACTAGGCTATGACGAACCTGCGAACTATGAGGAAGCGATGATGAGCCCAGATTCCGCAAAATGGCTTGAGGCCATGAAATCTGAGATGGGATCCACATATGAGAACAAAGTGTGGACTTTGGTTGACTTGCCCGATGATCGGCCAGCCATAGAAAATAAATGGATTTTCAAGAGGAAGACGGACGCTGATAGTAGTGTTACTATCTACAAAGCTAGACTTGTCGAAAAAGGTTTTTGACAAAGTTCAAGGTGTTGACTGACGATGAGATTTTCTCACTCGTAGCGATGCTTAAAGTCTGTCCGAATCATGTTAGCAAATTGCCACATTTTATGAAAATTGGCAAATGGATGTAAAGACTGCATTCCTGAATGGATTTCTGGAAGAAGAGTTGTATATGATGCAACCTGAAGGTTTTATCGATCCAAAGGATGCTAACAAAGTGTGCAAGCTCCAGCGATCCATCTATGGACTGGTGCAAGCATCTCGGAGTTGGAATATACGCTTTGATGAGTTGATCAAAGCATATAGTTTTATACAGACTTGCGGTGAAGCCTGTATTTACAAGAAAGTGAGTGGGAGCACTACAGCCTTTCTGATAAGTATATGTGAGTGACATATTGTTGATCGGAAATAATGTAGAATTATTCTGCAAAGCATAAAGGAGTATTTGAAAGGAGTTTTTGTCGGTGTACAAAAAGAGGGGTACACGTTTTGTACCCCTATAACTGTGCAAGGGCAGTCTGAGCCACGGTCACCACCACACCAAGCACGGCAAGGGAGGTGAGCCAGGGTAAGACCAAAGCTCAAGAGAACTGGAACGACGCCAAGGCCAAGACCACGAAGAGCAAAGGGAACGAAGCGGACTCCCCCGGCAAGATCCTTGCCGGGAGACAGTTCTAGCAACCCCGGCAAGACCCTTGCCGCGACAACTCGCCCCACGCCTACGGAGGAAATCACCCTTGAGTCCACTGCCCCCATGGGGCAAGGATTCGGGAGACATCCCCGTGGTGGCATGCAGATCTTTGTGAAGACATTAGAGATCAGATACACACTATAGAAGATGACGACCCTTGGCGGGATCCCAGCCGAGGAAGACCACAAGGCCCCTGGCAAGCACCTTGCCAGGGATGACAGCAGGTGCCTCGGCAAGACCCTTGTTGGGGCCCCGGCAAGGCCCTTGCCGAGGACGCCCACAGGGCCACCAACAGGCCCATGCCGACTAAACCTCCACCGCCGTACGCATGCAGCTGCCGACCCAACCAGCTGGGTAGGCACCTGCATGGCGGAATGCAAATCTTCGTGAAAGACCCACTACTGCGCCACCTCAGCTGCCTGCCTACCTACATGGCATCTCAGGCATCGCTGGCCAAGGCGCGTGTCGATACAAGAAGGAGCGGCGACGGACAAGACAGATCTCTCCCCCGTCCCCGATAAAGCAAGGACACCTAAGAAAGGCGCATTAAATGCACCTTGTCATGTAATGCGAGGGATAACCTTGCATCACTGTACCCTTTCCACCTCTTCTGTGCCACTGTGGCAACCCCTTTTTCTATAAAAGGAGGCCTGAGGCGACCAGGAGGAGGATTCGGATTTTTGGAGCTCTTCACGCCCCATAGCTAGCTCAAGAACATAGATATACAATCCACCAAAGCAGGAGTCGGGTTTTATGCATCCTCGCGGCCTGAACTTGGATAAACGAACCGTGTGCTATCTGTTTGATCCGCTCTTCTCACGACCCCGCGCCCTGCAACTATAGTAGGGATTCTTGTGATCCCATAGGTGTCGGTCCCACCGACATCTTTGGCGCGCCAGGTAGGGGGCGCAGTTGTGAGAATCGGCTCTAGCAGTTAGTCCAGTGCTTCTTCATCATCATGGCGCCCTAGAAGAAGACGACGGTGGCGGTTGGCCAGTCGGAAGCTGGACAGCCCATCCCGGCGTGGGCAAACAGCGGACCGGTCGCAGAAAGGACCCGGGGCGCTGCTCGTGAACACCAACACCATCACAGCAGCCGGAGTTTGGGAGGCGGCGATGTTTGTGCGCCTGGTAACGGGCCACACGTCGCCAAATCCAAAGGCGGAGCCAGGTCCTCTGCGGATGGAGCGGGGCCATCCAAGGTCATCGCCGCCCCACCCGAAGGCGACGCAAGGGCCTCCAAGACTCCCACGCCGGCGCCAACAACGCGCTCCTCTCAGGCAGCGCGCGACGAAATCACACCAATGATCCCGGGCGTCGCCGTGGGAAGAGCCCCGAACGCCACTCCCGGGACGTGGAAGACCTGCCCGCTCGCCGAGGCGCTGGTGAAAACGGCATGCGACCGCGGGGTCATGATAGAGCTCCTTCTGACATGGTCAGAAGTCGAAGCGCGTCGTGATCCGTGCAGGTTTCACTGCCGCCGACGCCAGCAGAGGCCCTGGCATGCGCGCAGTTGCTCCTCGACTTTCCTCCCACTATGGGGAAACTCGACGAATGGAGAGCCACTATCCGAAGCCTTGTTGCGGTGGCCAACAAAGATGAACCGAGTCCGGTGGAGCCCCTGGGTCGACGCTCCGATGGAGTTCCACCCGCCAGTGGTGGAAAAGCCGGCGGCGCCGCGACCATGGTGCATTTCCCTCCTCCTCGCCTGGTACCGCGGATGCCAGCTCGTCGCGACGTTACGGGCGACGACATCTCCATAGCGTCGTCTGACCCGTGGACCCACTGTGACCAACGCCAAGTTCTCCGGGAACGAGCCCATGAAGACGCCCGAACCACTATCGAGCGCTGGCGCGGAGCGCGCCACCAGTCAGACAGGCGAGCAGGGCCTGCTGCGAACCACCAGGCCCCGAAGAACCCTGGAGGCCTACCTTATAAGGTAGTCTGTCCGGCTTTTACCCGTGAGCTGCGGCAGTTCCAGTGGCCCACTCACCGCACCTTCAAACCTGACGTTGGCGAAAAGTACAGCGGCAAGACCCACCCGTCTGAGTTCCTCAGCATCTACACCATCGTGATGCAAGCTGCCGGAGCCTGCGACGATAAGGTGCTTGCGAATTACTTTCCATTGGCTCTTAAACCCAACGCCATGTCATGGTTGATGCACTTGCTGGTAGACTCTATTTCCTACTGGTCGGATTTGTGCCATGAGTTTGTGGGCGCCTTTACTGGAGGTCACCAAGCCCATGGCCAAGCAAGCGACATACACGTCATTCCCCAGAAGGGAGGCGAGAGTCTGCGCAAGTATATACAGAGGTTCAGCCGGATACAGTACAATATCCCTGATGTTCACCCTGCCGCCATCATCAGCGCGTTCCATCAGAACGTGCGTAACTGCAAGATGCGTGAAGAGCTGGCAATGAACAAGGTGAAAGATGTGGCAGAACTCTATGTTCTTGCTGACAGATGTGCCCGAGCTAAAGAGGGAAGGAAGTACCCCAGCGAAGATGCCGCCGTGGAAACCGACTCCTCAGATGAGGATACTGCCGCCCCGGCGAAGAAAGGCCGGCGCCGCAACAGGAAGCGCAAAGGTAAAGCCGTGCTTGCCGTCGAGGGATCTGATGACACCGGCTCCGCCAAGAAAACCAAGGCAGATGACCCCGACAAGGAAATTGCCGGATGTGTCGCCTGCCGGGCCTTGGCAGCTGCCGAGAAGCCAGGAAACTCCGACAAGCAATACTGCAAGATCCATCGCACCAAAGGCCATGATCTCCAGAACTCCCGACAGGTTGAGCTCCTTGCTGAGAAGCAGAGGGCTGAATATGAGAGGCGAGACAAAGAGAAGGGCCAGGACGGTGCAGAGGGGTCCGGTAAGAAGCGTGACGGCCAGGCAGGCCATCGCGGCAAGGATAAATAGCAGGAGAGGCCCGCCCGGGGCCGTGACAGAAAGCCAGAAGACGACGATCACGAAGAGGATGACGAATCCGGCGACCAAGAGTTCCATAAAGCTACGGAGACCATGTGTGTCGATGGTGGCGCCTCGCTGCATACTTCTCACCGCCAGCTTAAACAGTGGGCGCGTGAGATTACAGTGGCAGAGCCGTCGTTTGGTGCCCAAAAGCCGCTAAAGTGGTCCAGCACGCCTATCATTTTTGACATTGAGGATCACCCCGATCGCACTACTGCGGTCGGGTGCTTGCCATTGTTGGTTTCACCAACAATATGCAACCTCAAGGTGACAAAGATGTTAGTCGACGGCGGGGCCGGTCTGAACTTAATCTCGCCTGCCGTGATCGAGAAACTGTAGATTCCTGATGAAGACCTCGAAGAGACGGGCACATTTCAGGGGGTCAAACCGGGAAGGAGTCAACCAAAGGGGAAGGTCACGCTGCCCGTGACTTTTGGAAGTGACCTGAACTACAGGACAGAAAGGATCGTGTTCGATGTTGCCAAGATCCCTTCCCTTTTTCAAGATTTTGAAAAAGGCGGGCCCGATGTAGTGGACGCCTGAAGCCGAAGCAGCATTGCAAGATTTGAAGAGGTACCTCTCCTCCGCGCCAATACTAGTTGCGCCTAGGCCACAGGAACCGTTGCTGCTATACCTGGCGGCAATGAACCAGGTGGTTAGCGCCGCACTAGTGGCGTAGAGAGAAATTGATGACGAGGTAATAGTAGCGACGGAGCCCGATGCCACCGATGCGGAGACGACACAGCCAGTTGGAGTGCCGCCGAAGAAGAAAATGATGCAGCACCCGGTCTACTTTGTTAGTTCCCTCCTGCAGGGGGCTAGATCAAGATACTCCGCTGTGCAGAAACTGCTCTTCGGCCTTCTTATGGCCTCGAGGAAGCTGCGTCACTACTTCCAGGTGCACGAAATCACTGTCGTCACTCGCCTCCCTCTGCAATGGATATTGCACAATCCAGACGCAACGGGAAGGATCGTAGAGTGGGCACTGGAACTGTCCAGCTTTGGCCTCAAGTTTGAGAGTACCTCGATGATTCACAGCCGAGTCCTGGCGGAGTTCATTGCAGAATGGACCGCGACGCCTGACGAAGAAGCCCAAGAGACTGCTCTCCCCGGCAAGGAGGCAAGTTGCGACTGGATCATGTACTTTGATGGAGCTTTCTCCTTACAAGGCGCCGGGGCTGGCGTACTGCTTGTCGCGCCCACCGGAGAGCACCTCAAGTACGTGATCCAGATGCACTTCCCCAGGGAGGTGTCAACAAACAATATGACTGAGTACGAAGGACTGCTTGCCGGTCTTAGGATCGCGGCAGACCTCGGAATCAAGAAACTCGTCGTCAGAGGCGACTCGCA
The DNA here is from genome assembly GCF_056163025.1 of Triticum urartu. Classification (NCBI taxonomy): domain Eukaryota; kingdom Viridiplantae; phylum Streptophyta; class Magnoliopsida; order Poales; family Poaceae; genus Triticum; species Triticum urartu. The sequence goes on from NC_141874.1 coordinate 765,287,585, forward strand.
ACTTGTCGTCAAGCAAGTCAACAAGGATTACCAGAGCTCGTTGGTGAAGGCCTACGTCGATGAAGTGAGAAAGCTAGAAGAGCGTTTTGATGGTATACAGGCGGAGCATGTTCCCCAAGCAGAGAACGACATCGCCGACTACCTGTCAAAGCGCGCTGCCCTCAAGCTACCTGTGGAACCAGGTACCTTTGTGCTTCAGCTAACTCAGCCATCCGTTGATCCCATCAATAGAGCAAAACAAGAGGAGGAAATCAGGGCCCGGCAAGTACTTTACCGCCGAGATCCCCGGAGCCGCCGGCAAGGATGTTGCCGGGAACACTGAGCCCGCAACGGAATGGCTAGCTCCGGCGGAGCTCAAGCTCTTGCCATCGAGACAGCCGCTCCTATAGCGGAGGAAATGCCTTTAGTCCTCGCCGTCGAGCCCCAGGCTCCAGCGTGGGCACAGCATACCGTCCGATTCCTTCAAACTGGGGAACTTCCTGAGGAGCAGGAAGAAGCGGAAAAAGTAGCCCGTCGCTCTACTATGTACCAGTTTGTCGATGACGTCCTGTACAGGAAGAGGCCGAACGGCGTCAAATTGAAGTGTATCCCTCGAGAGGAAGGACTGGGGCTGTTGGCGGAGATACATGGAGGCATATGTGGATCCCACATCGGGTCAAGGGCCCTTGCCGGCAAAGCGTTTCGGCAAGGCTTCTTCTGGCCCACCACCCTCCAGGATGCGACGACACTAATCACCAGGTGTGAAGCGTGTCAGTTCCATTCAAAGAAGCTTCATCAGCCAGCTCAAGCCCTTCAAACCATTCCTCTCTCCTGGCCTTTCTCGGTCTGGGGGCTCGACATACTCGGCCCTTTCCCCGGCGCTGTCGGGGGCTTTGAGTACTTGTATGTTGCAATCGACAAGTTCACAAAGTGGCCAGAAGTGGAAGAAGTGAGGAAGGTCACAACACAGTCATCTGTCAAGTTCTTCAAAGGACTGGTGTGCCGTTTCGGTGTACCCAACAGGGTCATCACCGACAATGGCACGCAGTTCACAAGCCGCACCTTCATGCAATATACCCAAGACCTCGGCAGCAAAGTCTGTTTCGCTTCCATTGCTCACCCACGAAGCAATGGTCAAGCTGAAAGAGCAAATGCCGAAGTACTACGAGGCTTAAGGACAAAGACCTTTGACAGGCTGCACAAGAGTGGAAGGCGCTGGATTGATGAGTTGCCGACAGTTCTTTGGTCGATCAGAACGACGCCAAATCGAGCCACCGGCCAGACACCCTTTGCCCTAGTATACGGGGCAGAAGCAGTTCTCCCCACTGAACTCATATACGGGTCATCTCGAGTGCTCGCTTATGATGAGCTTGAGAAAGAGCAACTGCGGCAAGATGACGCAACGCTCCTTGAGGAAGATCGTCTTCGGGCGGCTGTGAGAGCAGCGCGCTACCAGCAAGCCTTGTGCCGCTACCATAGCCGCAAGGTTCGTGCCCGAAGCTTTGAGGAGGGCGACCTTGTTCTTCAGCGCGTTCAATCGGCCAAGAATTCCAACAAGTTGACGCCAAAGTGGGAAGGCCCTTATCGGGTAACACGAGTCACCAGGCCCGGCGCAGTCCGCCTGGAGACCGAAGATGCCGTTCCAATGAGTAACTCCTGGAACATTGAGCATCTTCGCAAGTTTTACCCGTGAGGCGCGGCTTGCCGGGCCCCCCGGCAAGCCACCTTTTGTACGAGCCTTGCCGATGATGCATGTAACCCTCTGTACAAAGCCAGGCGCAGACCCTGAGCATAAATAAATGAAGTGCTGGCGCCCTAAGTTATAGCATGCATGCAAGCTCGAGTCTCGTCCTTGGTTAGGGTTGATAGTGCTTAGCGGCGACTAACCCCTAGCTTAGAGGTCGAGTGTGCGTCTCTTTGTCTTTCTTTTGTCTTCTTTGGTTCACAGGACACACAGATATCCGTGCCGAACCATTTGGGAAGAAAAAGAGAGGAAGAACAGACCAGCATCTAGGCCCCGGCAAGCCAGTATTGCCGTGGGCTGCAAGAGCAAAGATTCACCCACGGCAAACCAGGGTTGCCGGGGACTGCAGCTTCAGATAAGTTCTTCATCCCTTATCATGCATTCCATTATGGACTGAGGTATGTGAAACCTCGTTTTTCCCTAAGCTACCGTGCTCCCTAACTCTAGGCCCTAGGGCTCATTCCTGGGGCCAAGTTTGGTCGTAGTCGCGGCAGCGAAAGGATGAAACAAGGAGCCTGAACCCGCCTCATCCCTGCCTCCGCCAAAAGCGTGGGAAAGGTCGAGCGAAGTGGGGAGACGGCAAGGCCTGTTGCCGGGCGAGAGAATGTTTATCTTAGAGATATCAAGGATTTACTCCTTGTCGTGGGTTCCACCCGCAAACAAACAACCCGGCAAGCATCCCTTTTTCATTAAAAACATTCCACTTAGGTACAGTCCATAGGGAATGAAAAACATGAATGATGGGATTACAAGTTTTAAATTCAACAAAGGCCCGAAGGCTTACAAACTAAAAAGAGATAAGGTGCCCGTAATACCTTTCTTGTCCCTTTCCTCAGGAGTCAGGTCAAGGAGGCGAGAAAGGCAAAAGGAGCGCCTAGGCAAGCTACGGGTGGCAGAAGACACCAAGAGAACATCTCGGTGGTCGTCCGAAGGCTGGATGGTGATGGCGACGCCGCAAGCAGAGCTCGAAGACGAGGCGGCAGGACGTCAGCACGCGTCGAAGGCGTCGGTGCCCGTGTACTCCGACTTGACGGCCTTGCCGCCCGCCCTCTTCCTCTTCCGCAGCCTCCCAACGCCAGCCGCCCAAGGAGACGACCCTGAGAAGTTCAAGGAGCCGGCGACACGGATGATGGGGTCTCCGGTGCCGCACGGAGCGGCGCCCGACACCTAGTCGGACCCGTCATCCTGCCGCCTACCGCCCTCGTCGTCGTTGCCGCTGTCCTCCTCGTCACTCCCACCCGAGGAAGAGTCTTCACTATCAGAAGAGCTCTCCACGCAGCACCTTGCACGGGTCCCAAAGAGCCCAAAGACCTTGACGGAGAGAAGGCCACCCTCCATCATCTTAAAATGGAGAGTGAGCCCCTCCGTCAAGCGGTGGATGTGAGCAAACATCTTCCATCCCTGACGAAGATACATCACGTGAGGAGCGGGGAAGTCGATGCGGACCCGCGTGCCACTGATCCCACAGCCCCTCATGTGCAGCCGCAATGACTCCAGCGGATCCAGCTCCATCTCCCACGCAAATGTAGTCGGGAGACGAAGGTGACGGCGCGGCGGCCGGCGCAGCCTGACGAAGAACTCACAAGGGTCATCCCCAGCATGGCCCTCCATTGGAGGAGGAGCTGCTGGCGGAGGCGAGGCCGGCGCGCCACTCCGTCCTCCTCTTCCCCGAGCACCCGGCCTCGCCCACGGCCTCGCCCCCTCCCCCTTCCCCTCGTGGCTGGCTCTGCCACCGCAGGCGCAGGAGAAGGAGGGACGCGTTGTCGAGCGGCGACCCTCGCCACCACCGTTGAAGGAACAGGATTCCCTCTCTCCATGACGAATGGAACGGAGGAGCAGAAGCTGAAGGAAGAAGAAGATGAGAGAATGCGGGACGCCATCCCCCCTCCCGCTCTTTATAAAGGAACGGGGTTGGGGCTCGGCTGCCCCGCTCGACCAATCAAGATGCAGAAGGCGCAGGGAACCAGGACCGACCCGCTGCCCCAGCCCGCGGCGGCCCGGTTTCCCGCCTCCACCGTTCGCCACCCCAAGCGCATGGGAGACATGTGGCGGACGTGCAGAACCGAGGGGACAGGTGAAGCGACCTCTCCCCACCCCGTGATCGTGGGGAGTGGACGCCTTGAGGACCGCGCCTCGGCCCCATTCAGTAAATGGCCGCGCCTCCACGCCTCCCTCCGTTTATGGGGAAGGCGCGAACCGTCCCTTTACTACGACGTGACGCATGCGTGCACAGCTCAACCCCACGCATGCTGCCCACGTCACGCCCACCTCCCCATGCCGCGCCACGCGCGGGAGTCGTGGGGAGCACAGTGCGCGAAGAAAACTTACCACGGTAAAAACCGCCCCACCTGCCCGCGCACCATTTTTGGGCCTAGCCCAACAACGTGTTACACTTATGTGTGGCTCAGGCCCGGGGGCTCCTGTCAGTGTACAAAAAGAGGGGTACACTTTTTGTACCCCTATAACTGTGCACGGGCAGTCTGAGCCACGGGCACCACCACACCAAGCACGGCAAGGGAGGTGAGCCAGGGTAAGACCGAAGCTCAAGAGAACTGGAACGACGCGAAGGCCAAGACCACGAAGAGCAAAGGGAACGAAGCGGACTCCCCCGGCAAGATCCTTGCCGGGGGATAGTTCTAGCAACCCCGACAAGACCCTTGCCGCGGCAACTCGCCCCACGCCTACGGAGGAAATCACCCTTGAGTCCACTGCCCCCATGGGGCAAGGATTCGGGAGACATCCCCGTGGTGGCATGCAGATCTTTGTGAAGACATTCGAGATCAGATACGCACTATAGAAGATGACGACCCTTGGCGGGATCCCAGCCGAGGAAGACCACAAGGCCCCCGGCAAGCGCCTTGCCGGGGATGACAGCAGGCGCCTCGGCAAGACCCTTGCCGGGGCCCCGGCAAGGCCCTTGCCGAGGACGCCCACAGGGCCACCAACAGGCACACGCCGACTAAACCTCCATCGTCATACGCATGCAGCTGCCGACCCAACCAGCTGGGCAGGCACCTGCGTGGCGGCATGCAAATCTTCGTGAAAGACCCACTACTGCGCCACCTCAGCTGCCTGCCTACCTACATGGCATCTCAGGCATCGCTGGCCAGGGCGCGTGTCGACACAAAAAGGAGCGGCGACGGACAAGACAGATCTCTCCCCCGTCCCCGATAAAGCAAGGACACCTAAGCAAGGCGCATTAAATGCACCTTGTCATGTAATGCAAGGGATAGCCTCGCATCACTGTACCCTTTCCACCTCCTGTGTGCCACTGTGGCAACCCCTTTTTCTATAAAAGGAGGCCCAAGGCGACCAGGAGGAGGATTCAGCTTTTTGGAGCTCTTCACGCCCCATAGCTAGCTCAAGAACACAGATATACAATCCACCAAAGCAGGAGTAGGGTTTTACGCATCCTCGCGGCCCGAACCTGGATAAACGAACTGTGTGCTATCTGTTTGATCCGCTCTTCTCACGACCCCGTGCCCTGCAACCATAGTAGGGATTCTTGTGATCCCATAGGTGTCGTTCCCACCGATAGTTTTTCAAAGAAGGACCTCGGTGAAGCTGCTTACATATTGAGCATCAAGATCTATAGAGATAGATCAAGACGCTTGATAAGTTTTTTCAATAAGTACATACCTTGACAAGATTTTGAAGTAGTTCAAAATGGAATAGTCAAAGAAAGAGTTTCTTGCCTGTGTTACAAGGTGTGAAATTGAGTAAGACTCAAGGCCCGACCACGGCAAAAAATAGAAAGAGAATGAAAGTCATTCCCTATGCCTCAGCCATAGGTTCTATAAAGTATGCCATGCTGTGTACCAGATCTATTGCATACCCTACCATTGAGTTTGGCAAGGGAGTACAATAGTGATCTAGGAGTAGATCACTACACAGCGGTCAAAATTATCCTTAGTGGAATAAGGATATGTTTCTCGATTATGGAAGTGACAAAAGGTTCATCGTAAAGGGTTACGTCGATGCAAGTTTTGACACTAATCTGGATGACTCTAAGTCTCGGTGTAGATACATATTGAAAGTGGGAGCAATTAGCTAGAGTAGCTCCGTGTAGAGCATTGTAGACATAGAAATTTGCAAAATACTTACGGATCTGAATGTGACAGACCCGTTGACTAAAATTATCTCACAATCACATCTTAGTACTCTTTGGGTGTTAATCACATAGCTATGTGAACTAGATTACTGACTCTAGTAAACCCTTTGGGTGTTGGTCACATGTCGATGTGAACTATGGGTGGTAACCACATAAAGATGTGAACTATTGATGTTAAATCACATGGCGATGTGAACTAGATTATTGACTCTAGTGCAAGTGGGAGACCGAAGGAAATATGCCCTAGAGGCAATAATAAAGTTATTATTAATTTCCTTATATCATGATAAATGTTTATTATTCATGCTAGAATTGTATTAACCGAAAACATAATACATGTGTGAATAGATAGACAAACAGAGTGTCACTAGTATGCCTCTACTTGACTAGCTCGTTAATCGAAGATGGTTATGTTTCCTAGCCATAGACATGAGTTGTCATTTGATTAACGGGATCACATCATTAGGAGAATGATGTGATTGACTTGACCCATTCCGTTAGCTTAGCACTCGATCGTTTAATATGTTGCTATTGCTTTCTTCATGACTTATATATGTTCCCATGACTATGAGATTATGTAACTCCCGTTTACCGGAGGAACACTTTGTGTGCTACCAAACGTCGCAACGTAACTGGGTGATTATAAAGGTGCTCTACAGGTGTCTCCAAAGGTACTTGTTGGGTTGGCGTATTTCGAGATTATGGTTTGTCACTCCGATTGTCGGAGAGGTATCTCTAGGCCCTCTCGGTAATGCACATCGCTTAAGCCTTGCAAGAATTGCAACTAATGAGTTAGTTGTGGGATGATGTATTACGGAATGAGTAAAGAGACTTGCCGGTAACGAGATTGAACTAGGTATTGAGATACCGACGATCGAATCTCGGGCAAGTAACATACCGATGACAAAGGGAACAACGTATGTTGTTATGCGGTTTGACCGATAAAGATCTTCGTAGAATATGTGGGAGCCAATATGAGCATCCAGGTTCCGCTATTGTTTATTGACCGGAGACGTGTCTCGGTCATGTCTACATAGTTATCGGACCCGTAGGGTCCACACGCTTAAAGTTTCGATGACGGTTATATTATGAGTTTATGAGTTTTGATGTACTGAAGGTAGTTCGGAGTCCGGGATGAGAACGGGGACATGACGAGGAGTCTCGAAATGGTCGAGGCGTAAAGATCGATATATTGGACGACTATATTCGGACATCGGAAAGGTTCCGAGTGATTCGGGTATTTTTCGGAGTACCGGGGAGTTACGGGAATACGGGAAAGAAGTATTGGACCTTAATGGGCCTTAGTGGGAAGGAGAGGCAGCAGCCAGGAGGTGGCGTGCGCCCCTCCCAAGCACAGTCCGAATTGGACAAAGGGTTTGGGGCGCGGCCCCCCGCTCCCTTCCTTCTCCTCTTCCCCCCTTTCCCCCCTTCTCCTAGTTGGACTAGGAAAGGAGGAAACCTACTCCAACTAAGAGTAGGAATCCTACTCCCTTGGCGCGCCCGTCCTAGGGCCAGCCTCCTCCTCCCTTGCTCCTTTATATACGGGGGCAGGGGGCACCCTTGGAGACACAACAATTGATCATTGATCTCTTAGCTGTGTGCGGTGCCCCCCTCCACCACAATCCACCTTGATAATATCGTAGCGGTGCTTAGGCGAAGCCCTGCATCGGTAGAACATCATCATCGTCACCACGCCGTCGTGCTGACGAAACTCTCCCTCAACACTCGGTTGGATCGGAGTTCGAGGGACGTCATCAAGCTGAACGTGTGCTGAACTCGGAGGTGCCGTGCGTTCGGTACTTGATCGGTCGGATCGTCAAGACGTCCGACTACATCAACCGCGTTGTGCTAACGCTTCCGCTTTTGGTCTACGAGGGTACGTGGACACACTCTCCCCTCTCGTTGCTATGCATCACCATGATCTTGCATGTGCGTAGGAATTTTTTTTTGAAATTACTACGTTCCCCAACAACCCTAACCCACGGACGAAGTGGGGGATGAACACCACCCTCCCATTGGGCTCCGGGGTGGGGACGGTTTGCCCCTTGGCCGGAAGCCGGTGGGCGATTTCCTTGGCCAAGTACCCGGCCTCCCGGAGCTTCGTAATGTCCTTCTTCTTGACGGAGGAGACCATCCACTTGCCCTGTGCTCCCGATCCGGACATGGTGGGAGTGCTTTTCTTGGGGCGGAAAAGATGGGAACTTGGGCGCTGGAGCTCGAGAATGGAGGAGGCAGAGAGAAAGAAGGCGTGGGTGAAAGGGGTGAATCCTTATCTCTTTATAAAGACAGTGAATATCAAGCGCCTCCCCACTCGCCCTAAAAAACTCGCCTATTCCCAAGAGCCATGCAGACGGCACTGTTGGATTACCCACGCCTGTATTGATGATAATCCCGTAATAAGGGGACACGGTCTCTGCTTTGACAAGACGTGCCAATGAAGCCGCATCTCGAAATATGGAACGACAGGCTAAAAATGGTTCGAAATAATAGCCGGGCGGCAACGTGATGTCACGCTACAAAAAGTTGTCAGCAGATTGGACTCGTGGAATATTATACTCTCTGCGGTTGTGTGTGGAATTTGTTTTGCAGAGCCGGACACGATTCTTGTGTTCGAAGACTATTTTGGAGTATGCGGAGGAGGAACCCGCCTTGCAATGCTGAAGACTATCAGCGTGCCGGACACCTCATCATTGAAGCCTGGTTCAGGGGCTACTGAGGGAGTCCTGGATTAACGGGTCCTCGGACATCCGACCTGTTGATGTGGGCCAGACTGTTGGGCTGTGAAGATACAGACCGAAGACTCTCACCCGTGTACGGATGGGACTCTCCTTGGCATGGGAGGCAAGCTTGGCATCCGGATAGGAAGATTCCTTTCTCTGTAACCGACTTTGTATAACCCTAGTCCCCTTCGGTGTCTATATAAACCGGAGGGCTTAGTCTTTAGAGGCAACAGTCATAATCATACAGGCTAGACTTCTAGGGTTTAGCCATTACAATCTCGTGGTAGATCAACTCTTATAATACTCATATTCATCAAGATCAATCAAGCAGGAGTAGGGTATTACCTCCATAAAGAGAGCCCGAACCCGGGTAAACATCGTATCCCCCGTCTTCTGTTACCATCAACCTTAGACGCACAGTTCGGGACCCCCTACCTGAGATCCGGCGGTTTTGACACCGACAGGAGCCTTGGAGCCGCCAAGGTGAAGTGGAGCCCCCAAGGCTCGATGCCGCGAGGTGCCTGATGGGGAGAAGTGAAACCCCCGAGCCCGAAAGAGGTGAGGCTAGAGTCCGGGAGACATTGAGGCGAAGTGGAGCCCTCGAGCCTGAATGCAGCTAGGGGCTTGAAAGGGTAAAGTGAAGCCTCTATGCCTGAAAGAGGCAAGGCCAAAGACTTGGAGCCACCGAGACGAACTTGCAATTACATTTGGTCAAACACGGGACACCAAGGGACATTTACATGCATAGTTAATGCAAAATAATATGAATCTATTTCACCACGGTGCTAATAAGCAATAAAGGGAAACCATGAATGCCGGCTATATTTTTTATGTTGCGTCAGGTCAATGCGACAGGGTGGTCAGTTTTGATGCAGCCCCCAAACTTTCATAGCAATGGTAATAATTTTAGGTTTGTTTCCGTTATGTCTGCTGATTTTGCTACATCAATGCATGGCGCGACCAGAAATTACTCAGCGTCCGACTTCGTGTATGGCGAGGCACGACATGACGAGAAACTATTGTACGATAAAAGGTTCCCCCCGCTTTACTATATATATAAAGCAGACAACCGATGCATCTAGTTTACTGGCCCACAACACAGCAAAGCCCAAAAGGAAAAACATGACAAGAAACTATTCATCCTCTGGCTTCCCCTTTTTGTTCTTGCGTGGATGCAGCCCCAGGACAGCTTCGATGCCGGGACGGCTCAGGCAAACCCTGGCCGTTGCCGCCTCCTTTTCGTGCCCCCTCCCCCACTGCCACCAGAGAACGATGATGGCAGAGCTACCTTCTTGTGTGGTTGTCTCCTTGGTGCGGGAGCACTCCGTTCATGTGGCGTGGTGGCCCCGCTGAATGGTGTGGCGTACACAATGGAGTTTGCATGCTAGGGCGGTTCGAGCAAACCCTAGCAGCAGCCGCCTCCTCCCCCCCCCCCCTACGTTGCCGCGACTATCATCTCACATCATTGCATAGCGCCCCTATCATGCGGCGTGGTGACCCGAAATGGCGTAACGTACACAATGGGCTTGGATGTCGCGACGGCGGCGTGGATTGTCTAGGCGGTGGGAATGCTACATGGCAGCGGTAGGGTGGCCGTTTGAGGCCGAGTTACCTCTCCACTTCTCCAGCACCCGGATGTAGTCATCGCCTTTTAGCGGCGGCTTTGCCTGGTCGACGGACTAGTCTGTGCAATCGCGGCGATGCAAAGTGGTCCAGCGGTGGTGCGACAGCGGGGACACGAAGTAACTGATCGATGACTTTTTGTTGTTGTTTTTTTTTTGAAAAGGGGTTCACCCCGGCCTCTGCATCAGAACGATGCATACGGCCCTTTTATTAAAACAAATAAATAGGTTCCAACAAGGTCTTAAAAGTCTCGAACTGAAAAAAAGGCTCACACAGAACCAAAAAGGCTAGGACGATAAATTAGCCAGAAAAGGGACGCCACAACCGGCTGGCTAAAGACAGATAGGTAAACTAATTGACTATTCTAGTACATGACCGCCATCCAAACCGGTTGAAGATATCCCGAGCTACCATCTCCCAACGGATAGATCCGGTAACCAAATGCTCCCTGGCCTCCATTGAAGTGAGTAGCGACCACGAACGGATCAATGCCGTGGCCCGGAAGATAACCTGCAAAAAACGAATGCATGATGTTCTGTTAAAAACCAAATCATTTCTGCAATTTCAAATAGTCCACAGCAACGCGCATACTCCCACACGAATTTGTCTCGCTAAGTCGGGCTCAATCCCATTAAGCCACACCCCAAATAACGCGTTTACAGTATGCGGTGACGTAATATTGAATGCAATGTGGACTGTTTGCCAAAGAACTTTGGCCAGCGGGCAATCAAGAAAAAAAGTGCTTAATCGTCTCATCCCGATCACAGAAGCTACACCTAGTAGATCCTGTCCAATTACGCTTAGTCAGGTTGTCCTTGGTTAATATAACTTGTTTATGAACAAACCACATAAACACTTTTATTTTCAAAAGTACTTTGACAGCCCAAACATACTTAGAGGTAGGAATGAGGCTCGAGTTGATGACATCAATATACATTGATTTAACTGTGAATACTCCAGACCTAGTAAGCTTCCAGCGTAATTCATCGGGTTGTTGGAAAAGTTGAACCTCCATCAGTCTCCTAACTAGAAGGAGCCATTCTTCCCAACGGTTGCCTGCTAGCGACCGTCTAAATTGAATGTTAAGGGGGATAGATTGAAAGATCGTTGCAACGAACACCTCATGACGTTGCACAATCCGATATAACGACAGATATTGAATGGCCAAGGGTGTACTTTTTGTTGTTGTGATCGGAGGATTAAAAAAAAGGTTGCGCTTAATATATACTCTGAACATTCAGAAGGCTCCTCGTCAATAATTAAATATTCAGTTGGAAGGCAAGAGAACAAAGCAGCAGATACGACTTTTTTTCATCGCTCCACTACATACCATACACGGTGGTGCGGTGTGCATATTCCATTCTAACTAATGTGACCACATCTACTATGTGCCCGATGTCGTAAATGGACATTCGTCTTCTTCTTTTCTCTTTTCGATGCGTGCAGCGTGCAGAATAAAGTTGCTCGATCAAGCTAATTAACAAGAATAAATAAAGCCTTCTTGTACTAGTGTATTCCATCTCCAAACTTTGCTGCAGATTGACAGTACTCGATAGATATTCATTCATATTCCCTTGCCTTATTCATAGAGTACTATTATCGTCCTAAAAGTAGTTTTGTCCTAATCTTTGTGTGTGCAGTGCAGGTTGCATTCTATTGATGAGATTTATTAGTAGCATGTATCTGGAAGGATCCAAACTCCATAGAGGCAGCTATTTAGTTTAATTAGGCGAAAAAAGTTAGGTGTGTTGTTTCCTAGTGATAGCGCATTCCGCTGTCATCTCACAGCATCTACAGTTGAACTGAACAAATCCGGCCCTTTAAACATCCACAGATGTGGCCAGACAGCGTCGGACGGCCCTCAAATGTCCTGTTGTACAGTCACACTCCTTGCACGTCGATCACACACATCAATATCACACGTAAATAACAAATGTTTGTATCGAAAATACATAGTGCGAACAAAAAATTTATTCGAAGTGCACAATTCAAACATTAAACTCATTGGTTTTCATTGTGGATCCACATATGCTTCACAAGATAATTTAGTAGTTGCATGTGCACCTGTTGATCTTGAAGGTCTCGATGCACCTCTAGAAATTTCAGAATATGAATATGGATCTCCATGGATGTGAACTATATGAATCCTGAGGGGCATGCCACGAGAAGTTTCTCGCATGCTCGTTTCACATGAGGGGACCATCTCATGTGCTCATAGATAGTTGAAATGGATGAGGATTCACTAACTGATCCATCAACCATGTAGCGTCAAAATGTTGGTTAGAACTCAATGATGACTCTGATGGAAGATGGTTTGCCAATGAGGCTACCATGTTAGTAAATAATTTTGACAGTCCCCAAGCTAGCTAGTAGGACAAAATATTACTCCCTCTGTAAAAAAATATAAGAGCGTTTAGATCACTACTTAAGAGTGTTTAGATCACTAAAATAGTGATCTAAACGTTCTTATTTTTTTACGGAGGGAGTACTTCTTTGTGCAACGTAGTAGTACCTTGTGTTGAGCGTGTATCATTCGTTCAGGCGTTATTTTACAACCTATAACATAACTAACACTGGCCGACAGCTTTGCCGAAACTTGTGGGTTTTGTAATTTGGCTGAAAGTCGATGAGATAGGAACACATGCATTTGTTTTACAATGAAACGATCACGAGGTTGCTCTTGGTTTTGGCGATGCTCGATAATATCTTGATGTCATAACTGAATAGTACCATGGATCAATCTCACATCGTGCCAAGTCCCAAGTTATAGCATGATTGATAGTACTAGTAGTATTGACCTATAGTTATAGCATGATTGATAGTCCTTGTACGTGTATGTGGATATGGGACGGTTACTATCTAGTAAAACAAATTGCGATTGGGCTAGAGGGCAATGGCCCCCTCAGAGTTATACATAGCTTTTCCCTAATCTTTGTGTGTGCAATGCAGGTTGCATTCCATAGATGAGATTAATTAGTAGCATGCATCCGGAAGGATCCAAACTCCATAGACGCAGCTAGTTAGTTTAATTAGGCAAAAAAATTGGGTGTGTTGTTTCCTAGTGATAGAGCATTCCACTGTCCTCTCAGAGCATCTACAGTTGAACTTGACAAATCCGGTCATTTAAACATCCACGGATGTTCTGGACACGACCTTAGACAGCATCAGACGACCTCTGTCACATTCCATGCACGTCAATCATACACATGAATATCACACATAAATAACAAATGTTCGTATTGAAAATACATAGTGCGAACATAAAATTTATTCGAAGTGCACAATTCAAACATTAAACTCATTGGTTTTCACTGTGGATCCACATATGCTCCACAAGATAATTGAGTAGCTCATGTGCACCTGTTGATCTCGAAGGTTTCAATGCATCTCTAGAAAATTCAGAATATGTTCTGCATTTTGTTCCAAGATGTGGAATTGTATTCCGAAAATCGTGGGTTCGGGCTACACCTTCACCGCCGACCTCAACAATTATATTGTATAAAATGACACAACATGCCATCAGCTTTCACAAAGTCTTTGATTCTCACATCATTGTAGCTCCACCAACAATATCCCAACGTGCTTTGAGCACTCCAAATGCCCTCTCCTTATTCTTCCTAGCTTCTTCTTACATTGTTGCAAGGTGGCTTTGTTTGTTGCCATATGGAACAGATATGGTCTTCACAAATGCCGCCCACTAAGGATAATACCATCGGCAATGTAGTACCCCATGTTGTGGTTGTGCTCATTGTTGGTGTAGTTGCACGACGGCGCTTCCCCATCACAAAGTCTCTGGAAAACGGAGATCGTTGGAGCACACATTGATGTCGATGTGAAAACCAGACAAATCAAAGAAAGCATGACAAATCCAGAAGAACCTTAATATCACTTCTTCTAGTATCATTGTGCCCTATTTGTTTTGACCTTGGTACATCCCACGCAAACTTTGGGGTACTTATTCCATTACCAATGCATGCAATCAACTGAACCGTGCATACCTGGAAAACCTCTTGCCACTCCAATAGACATCAACCATTCTATATCTTGCACAGTTGGTTCTCTCAGATACTCCACTCCCAACATCTTCACCACGACACGGGGAAATCTCACAATGATGTCAAGGCATCTGCTCTTCCCCATCCGGACCATCTCACCAATGACATCGGCACCGGTACCGAATGCTAGCATCCTCAGTGCAACCGTACATTTATGCAAAGGAGAACATGAGACTTTTCCTCAACAATCCTCCTTCAGCCTGAAGTAGGGGTCATGTTCCTCCACTCCCTCAACCACGCGCTGGAACAAGGGTCTACGCATACTGAAGCATAAAAAAAAATTGTTCCAGGAAATGTTCGTATAGGGTGAAAGTAGTCCTAGTAGAGAAGCCATGCGCCAGTGATCCTATCCCGGTTGAAAACTCTCCGCCCTTTGATGAAATCGTTGAAGTTTAGAATGTGCCCCCACTTCGTCTCCATTTCCCCCTGGTTGCTCATCATCATCATGTCAACATCTTCATCGTCCGAATCCGATGAATCAAGGAATTCCTTTTGATCAATTCACCAAGCTCCTTGTATTGATACTCCTCATCCGATGAACCCTCTGAGTTCATCATTTTTCCTACAAAACAATAAAAAAACTGCTCGGACAAATTTTCGAACACATAAGGGCACGGTGTAGTATGAGAATACCCGGACATACCGCATCGTTGTCTGGACCGGCAATAGTGCTCAGGCCAGCGAGGCTGTCGGGGAGGAGTTTTTTGGCTGCGGTGGCGGCGCTGAGGGGTCGGAACGGCAGCGAAGCTAGGGTGGCAGCATAGCTAGGGGAGGGTTGGCGCAGACGAGAGAGAAGATAGGAGAGGAAAATGGTTGATCCGTCTTGGTCGGGGTGGATTTGATGAAATTTGTGGTGGGTCATGTCTGTTGGAGCCGACGTGGTGGGCGCGCTCGAGCGTGTCCGGGCCTCCCCTTATCCGCCCTAGATATAGGGTACCGGTCAGCCCGGATGTCCGGTTGGGTCAGTTTGAGAAGTCCGGTTGGGTCATGATTTTGTGACTGATCACCGGGTCGGCCGTCCGGACGTATAGGGGGCATATGAGGAGTGCTACTTCTTTATTATAAAGTAGAAGTAGACTATGCATATGAATCATCTATCAATTAGGTTATCCATTGAACTTTCTGAAGTTTTAGAATACTCAATAAAGCTAGCTTTGTATTCCCTCTTTCCCATAATATAAGAGCGTTTTTGACAATTCACTAGTATAAAAAACACTCTTATATTATGTGACGAAGAGAGTAGATGGCAATCATGGATGAATGGGTTGTCTTTACTAATCGCACGGTTTAGTCATGCCCGCAGCATTGCATTGACAACCTTTTTTTCTCCCTGCCGCATAGCGTAGCACTCTTTTTTTTTTTTTGAAAAATCCAGCATTTGCTGGCATTTCATTGATCATTAGCACAGAGCAGCGGCAACTTGTGACAAGATGGTGACCTCTGGATCAAGGAACAAATCAAAAAGAATTATGAAAAGTAGGGTAGCACTGATCAGTAGGTAGTTGCAGTACAAGGGATGATAGGAAATGTTGTCCGATTGGGCAATAAATCAGTCGATCGGAATACATACTCGATGTTGGAAAAGCAGTGCGTGGTACACCATGCATCGCGCTACTACGTTTCTCGCATGCTCGTTTCACATGAGAGGACCATCTGCTCTGCTCATAGATAATTGAAATGGACGACGATCCAGAAACTGATCCATCAACCACGTAGCGTTAAAATGTTGATTAGAACTCGATGACGACTCTGATGGAAGATGGTTTGACAATGAGGCTACCATGTTAGTAAATAAATTTGACAGTCCCCTAGCTAGCTAATTGAACCAAAGAAATACTCCCTGTGTAAAGAAATATAAGAGCATTTAGAGCACTGCTTAAGAGCTCTAAACCCTCTCATATTTCTTTATGGAGGGAGTACTTTTTTTGTGAAACGTAGTAGTACCTTGTGTTGAGCGTGTATCATTCGTTCAGGCGTCGTTTTACAACCTGTACCATAAGTAACACCGGCCGACAGCTTTGCCAAAACTTGTCGGTTTTGTAATTTGGCTGAAAGTCGATGAAATGATCGCGAGGTGGCCCTTGGTTTTGGCGATGCTCCATAATATCTTGATGTCATAATTGAATAGTACCATGATCAATCTCACATCATGCCAAGTCCCAAGTTATAGCAAGATCGATAGTACTAGTAGTATCGACCATTCATTCACATGACACGCAAGACCATTAGCTAGGGCTAGCCAATTCCATGGTGCCAGCCATGCCTTTTGCCGGTGGCTCGACTTGATGTCCGGGAGAAGGACAGAGTAACCAACACCAACACACACCCCAGTCCCAGTAGGGTGTGCCTCTGCATTTGTAGGCAATGACGATGCTAAGAAGAAGAGAAAGCATGGCCTGGTCAGCCGGTGCGGCGTACATATATATTAGAAGTGTTGGGCGTGCTTTGTTGTGTCATTGGTGTTGTTGGTTTTCTTTAAAAAAATACTCAACCTGTTTTAAAATATAAAGTGTATTAATTTTTTGAAAAGTCAAACATTTTAAGTTTGATCATGTTTGTAGAGAAATATATTAAAATCCATAATATCAAATTGGTATGATTAGATTCATCATGAATTGAATTTTCATACTTTTTAATTTAATATTGTGGATGTTAATATTTTTTGCTCTGAACTTGACCAAAGTAAAGAAATTCGATTTTCCTATAAATTAATACCCCTTATATTCTTTAACTGATGGGATATTTAGTATGGCGGGCCGGGGAGATGATGGGGTGTGTTTTATTTTTATTTATAATGCGGTGATTTGATGGACCTTTTGTATTGTGGTTTTGTGTTATCCGCTAACCAACGTATATTTATGTGGGGAAATTTCTATCTCGATCGCTGCATATATTATATTGATGCTACAATATCACATGCTGACGCTTTTTTTTAGGTGCTGGGGGGCACGCAGGATTGATATGTTTTTATAGGCTGGTTGCTGCTGATTGATTTGAAAAATAATCGTAAATCAAATCCAAAATTGTATACATGAACTGAATAAAAGAACTTCAAAATTAAGAAACATGGGGAATGAGAAGAATCGAATGGGAGAGCTCCTTGAGAAAGTCTTGACCTGGTCAGAATCGGGTGACCCAATTCAAAATCGAAGACCTCAATTAATTGTGAAGGCTTAAAAATTAGCAAACATAGTGTATAGTATAAAAGGATTGAATGAAAGAGCTTTAAGAAATTGTTGGCCCAGTCAAAATCGGGTGATCCAATTCTAATTGAAGACCTCAATTGAATATGGGCTCGTCAAAACTAGGGAGCATAGTGTTATGGAGGATACAGAAATCTAATTAGGTTGCTAGCCTCGTGCATGCAAATTAATTACTATAAATCCACACATGCATGCATACCATGCAAATTAACTGGTACATCATTGGCTACAGATTAGGAGCTCTCGGGTGCTTAATACTAGTAAATTAAAAAATACTAGAAACAATAAAAAAATATGAAAATTCGGGGCATCAAACCCCGTCGATCATTTTACTCCCGTGCGAAGTTTCGGGAAGAAATGACATTTGTGGTTTTCTCAACAAAAGAAAATAAAAATTTCAATTTTATAAAAAGAAGTGTTTGAATGAATCATAGGTCGGACTCTCTTCTTCACTAAGAATACACCTGAACTTTGTTATCCACAAACCAGTGCACACCCCAACTCCTGAAATCTAATTAGGTTGCTAGCCTCGTGCATGCAAATTAATTACTATAAATTCACACATGCATGCATACCATGCAAATTAACTGGTACATCTATGGCTACAGATTAGGAGCTCTCGGGTGCTTAATACTAGTAAATTAAAAAATACTAGAAACAATAAAAAAATATGAAAATTCGGGGCATCAAACCCCGTCGATCATTTTACTCCCGTGCGAAGTTTCGGGAAGAAATGACATTTGTGGTTTTCTCAACAAAAGAAAATAAAAATTTCAATTTTATAAAAAGAAGTGTTTGAATGAATCATAGGTCGGACTCTCTTCTTCACTAAGAATACACCTGAACTTTGTTATCCACAAACCAGTGCACACCCCAACTCCTGTGCTGGCCTGTTTACCTTTTTTCTTCCTCCTCCAAAAAAAACATGCGGGCAAGGTGATTCAAACCGGCGACCTCCTTGTTCACTATAACTTGCAGTAACCAACCTGGACAACACATCTATTGTGACTACTTACTCCTTTCTCTCCATTCTTCTTTTTCTTGTTAGCCAAATCCTAGTTTATATTAAATTTTGTTTCTTTCTTTTTCAAACACGTTAAATTTTTTCAATTCTTTTTTTGTCAAATGCGTGAACTTTATTCAAGCCCTTCAACTTTTCAAATCCATGAACTGTTTTTTCAATCCATGATTTTTTTAAATCCACGAACTCTCTTCAATTTTTTGGAACTTTTTTAAAAATCAGTGAACTTTATTAAAGTTGGTGAAGTTTTTTAAAAAATGATTTTTTTTCTAAAATTGATGAATGTTTTTTCAAGTTTTTGAACTTTTCTTTCAAAATCGATGAAATCTTTTTCAAATTTTTGACCTTTTTTGAAAATAGATTAAATTTTTTTCCAAAAATCTATGAATTTTTTATATCCATGAACTTTTCTCCAATTTCTTTTTTCTTTTTCCAAATCACTGTGAACGTTTCTGTTCCAAAGTTCGTGAAAAATTTCAATTTTTTTAAAATCTCGTGAACATTTTTAAAAAATTGAGGAAAAATTTCAAATCTGTGACATTTTGTCATAATGAATTAACTTTTTTCAACTTCGGGAACTTGTTTTCCAAATTTAATAAACTTTTTACAAATTTACGATTTTTTCAAAATATTTGATTTTTTTTATTAAAATGAACTTTTTATGAACCTTTTGGATACATGAACTTTTTTGATTTGGTGAACTTTTTTTGTATACGCGAACTTTTCTTGCATGCTCATGAAATTCTTTTGAAATCTGTGATGTTTCAAATTTGGTTCAAATTTATTTTTAAATCAAGTTTTCTAAAATGTTTTCAAACAATAATTAAAAAATCTTAGCAGTATAGTTTTTTTTTGAAAGATCCAGCTTTTCACTGGCATTTCATTAATAAGCAGGAAGCAGTGGGAAAAACAAAGATGGGAGGGGGATCCAGAGGATCAGAGGGCTTGCCACAGATCGGCAATCCTCGAACAATAGAAATCTAGGGTTTATATCTCATGGTGGTTCCCCAAAGGGGTTGTCGAGGCAGGATGCACCTGCGGCTCGCCATAGCTCGATGCAATCTGTCACCCTTGTGATTATGTTGGATGCCCTTGGGGTGGTTCTCTTGAAGGTGGCGTTGTTCCGTTCCTGCCATATCTCCCAGCAAACCAGCAGAAGCATAGTGTTGGTGCCTTTCCGCCATCGTGGTGCGGCCCCATCTAGGGCGGCGATCGCAATGGAGGTGTGTGGAGGTCACGCCAGCTCGCAGCCGGAGCTAACGAGGCGCAGCCCGTCCATGAGCTTATCGTTTCCCAGACGCCCTTGGCCATTGGGCACTCCCAGAACAGATGCTTCGAGGATTCAAGGTTGCGATTGCATAGCTGGCAGAAGTACTCGTTCTTCCAGCCACGGCGTTGGAGTCTGTCATTGCACCACAACCTGTTTTGCAGCATGAGCCAAGCAAACATCTTGATCTTCCCGGGGGCCCAAGCGTTCCATATGATCTTGCCGAAAACCGAGGATGTCATGCCCTGGAATTGCACCCGATAGGCTGATGCAGCCGAGTATTCGCCCGTCCGCTCGAGGATCCATCTAATGGAGTCAGGGGTGCCCGCATGGAGATCGTCAGCTATGCCATGGAGCCGCCTATGCAAGGCCAAGACGTCGTGTATCAGGTGTTCAGTACAGCCATGGGCTAGGTCCTTGATCCAGTTGTCGTCTGCCAGGGCCTCCTTCACCGTCCTGTTCTTTCTCCGGGCATGCCGAGCCAGTCGCGGGAATTGTTGGGCGAGCGTGCCCGGCCCCATCCAGTGAGAGTGCCAGAAGGACGCCGTCGCGCCATCACCGATGCTAACCGAGGTGCCCGTCGTGAAGAGGGAGAGGTCATCGTTGTTGCATGGAAGGGCCGAGCCCACCCATGGGCGCTCGGGGTGGCGCCATGCGAGCCAGGGCCAACGCAGACGGAGGGCGCGTCCAAATCGCGTGAGGTCAGGGACTCCCAGGCCTCCATTTTCCGTTGGAGTACAGACCGTTGCCCAGCTAACTTTGCAACTTGCGCCAGAGATTTCCTCGTCTTGCTTCCAAAGGAAACGGCGGCGACATTTATCTATTTCCTTTAGAATCTTTTTTGGCACCTTCAGGACTGTGAGCGCAAAGGTTGGCATGGCGCTAAGGACGCAGCGGACCAGCACGCGCCGCCCCGCGATGTGGATGAGGTTTTTCTTCCAGCCCGCGAGCCGGGCCTTGATCCTATCAATGATGAACTGCAAATGCACAAGGCGAAGCCGGCCGGTGACTAATGGCAGACCCAGGTACTTGATCGGAAAAGGGGCGATTGAGCCGCCAAAATTTTGCAGCACATGTGCAAGGTCTAGATCGTTGCAGCTAACCGGCGATGCCATGGATTTCCCTGTGTTGATGCTTAACCACGTGGCGCGCCCGAAAAGGCGTAGGATGCCCAGGAGGGCGTCGACCTCCTGGCGGATTGGGTTGATGAAGATAACCGTGTCATCGGCGTAGAGACTAACCCTGAGCTTCAACTCGCGGCCCGGAATCTGTTGTAGGAGTTGCAACTCTACCGCTTTTGCCAACAGGTGGTGCAAAAGGTCGATGGCAAGGATGAATAGAAACGGTGAGAGTGGGTCGCCTTGGTAGAGACCGCGACTGTGAGCGAAGTGGCGGCCCGGTACCCCATTCAACGATGACGCCGAGGCGAGGAGTAGGGCTACCCAGTCGCGCCAGCGTGCGCTAAACCCTAGCTGCTATAGTAACTCTAGCAAGTAGTCCCACGAGACCGTGTCGAACGCTTTCTCAATGTCGAGCTTCATGAGTAGTGCCGGCGTTTTGCGTCGGTGGAGGTGGCGAATGGTGTTTTGCACATAGAGATAACGGTCGTGGATGCACTTGGTTTTTAGGAATGCCGTTTGCGCCGGAGAAATGATAGTATGGATCACCTTTGCCAGCCTCATGGAGAGCACCTTGAAGATTAGCTTTGCTATTGAATGGATTAGACTAATCGGGCGGTAGTCTGTGATCGCGGCCGCTCCGTCCTTCTTGGGGAGGAGGACGATCATTGCTCGGTTGATGGCGGCCACGTCCCCTCCGGCAAGATGGTAGAACGGGTGGAAAACTGCCATGACGTCTAACTTAATGATCGACCAGCATGCTCGGAAGAATGTTCCGTTGTAGCCGTCGGGTCCAGGCGCTTTTTCCTGCGGAGAGGCGCAAATCGCCTGTCAGACCTCCTCCTCCGAGAATGGATTATCTAAATAGTGTAGCAATATAGTAAACAGTACATTTTATTGTGTAATAAATAGTACGACTATAGTTCTTCTTAAATGGTACATTATTATGCAGGACATCAACGTTTGCGACATATCACCTTGCCAATCATTTGACTTGCATGTGGCAACTCCGGCAATTAACCGAGACTGACACTGACCAGTACGTATGATCCCATCCACGCGTCCATGGACTAGGTATGAATGAGGGCCGACTCGCGTGGCGCTCTGGTGGGTCTCCTCTGGCCCATCCTCAGTCACCGATCTTCATATTTTCTAGAAATAATTCAGTGACATCCCCGGTGTTTATGGACCTCTAGAAAATTGCTTTTTTCTTTTGTTGTAATTTTGGTCCAGATTGCTAGATGTTCGCCAATTTCCCTTTGTGTGAAGTGAAGAACAAGGAGTAACACGGAAAAGCTTTCGTAGCGGGCGGCTGCCGGGTGCGCCACAACATTGTTTCCCGCCCATGGAGAACGACCAATGAGTTGCTGCCGAAGCTTATCAGTGCGGGGGTGCGACGGTGTGTGCGTGTGGGTGGGGGGGGGGGGGGGGGGCACGAGAGAGATCTTGGACCGCCATGTGGCAAGTCGAATTCAAAAACTGGTGACACATCAGCACGATACCGCTGTCAATTTGATTTTGGACGATTTGTGTCTGGGTTTTTTTTTTTGCGGGGGTTTGTGTCTGGTTTGAAGACATAAAGGACTAAATGTCGCCAGAAAAGTGACGAGGGGTTAACTCTGTTTGTGTGTGTATATAAGCTTGTAGATATTTGTACTCCCTCTGATCCATATTAATTTTCGCTGATTTAGTATTGTACTATATCAGCGACAATTTATATGGATCGGAGGTAGTATATTTTTTAATAGACAAAGTCAAAATTAGGAAAAACCTAGAAATTCCAGTATTTTGTCAGGGAGGGAGCATGACACATTTCTCCACGATAGAAAATAGTAAAGAGGTCATGCCAGCGTGAACGACAAACTTCTCTTAAGCACTTCATATACTCTGGGTTATTACATTTGTTGCACTTAATCATGCACTCGAAATTTCTATCAAGATATTTGTAAGACTTTATGGGTTCAAAATATCGAATAAGGCATGCATGCACATACAAATATGTACACTATAGTTTATTTAAGTCACAAATTAATCTGTATCTTGAGATACACAATTTTTTTCCTGCTATATTTCTCATACTTAAGGGAATTTAGTTTAAAAATAATTTAGGACCCATTACCATCTTACAAATATATTACACAATATTAACAACATATGATTGAGATTTTTGGAACGTATAACAAAGAGAATCATGAATTAATAACAAAAATTGATGCTAACTAAATTGAGACAGATGTACATTAGTTAAGATAATGGATTGGTGAAAATAAGTTATAAGCAAATACAAAATTTTGGTATAAATATTATAATATTTTAACTACGTATAGGTTGAAAAAAATGCACCAAGTAAACCTGGGAAGTATAAACTCTATTAGTAAAAACTGAACATAATCATAATCTCCAACACGGTATCAACATTCTTAAATGCACGAAGACATTTTTAACATAAATAAATAATTTTAAATATATATTTAAATAATTTTAAATAAAAAATCCATAAAAACAAGGACGAACTAAGAAATGAAGAAAAAATTAAACACGCTATTGGGGTTGCCCACTAAACATTATGCGTCGCTTGATGCATGGCTACACAAGCAAGATATAGACGCATTCTTTTTTTTTCTCTATTTCACTAAGATTTAGATCAGTCATAGTCAAAAAAAAAAAGAATTGAGTTTTATTTTGATGTGACAAAAAATATTTAGATCTTCCGATGATATATTTAGGCTGAGCGAAATGGATCCATTGAAGCAAACAATAAATGCGCAGATAACATGTTTGTTTGGTTAAAAAATAATTTAATCATCCAATTATCTACCAAGGCCGGGAGACAGGTTCCGTCCAAGCAAACAATAAATGTGCATATAACAAGTTTTTAGGAGGGAAAAAAGATTTAAATCATCTAATGATCCACTTAGGTCGGGAGACAAAGATCTGTCCAAGAAAACAATAGACGCATAGATAATAATTGTTTTGAGGTGAAAATAAAAGTTTTAGATCATTCAAT
The DNA here is from genome assembly GCF_056163025.1 of Triticum urartu. Lineage (NCBI taxonomy): Eukaryota > Viridiplantae > Streptophyta > Magnoliopsida > Poales > Poaceae > Triticum > Triticum urartu. The sequence continues at coordinate 765,311,433 of NC_141874.1, forward strand.
GATCCACGTAGGCCGAGACAGGGAACCATCCAAGCAAAAAATAACACGCAGATAATATGTTTTTGTAGGTGAAAATAAGATTTATATCGTCCGGTGATCAACCTAGGCTGGGAGACAGGATCTATCCAAGCAAATAATAAATGCGTAGATAATAGGATTATTTAGTTGGAAAAAAAGATTTAGGTAGTCCGACGATCCACCGAGGCCAGGAGACAGTGATCCGTCCGAGCAAACGATAAATGCATGGCTAACAACTTTATTTAAGTGAAAAGGAATATTTACATCATCCAACAATCCACATAGGCCAGAAGACAGAGATCTGTCAAACAATAAACGCGCAGATAATAAGTTTTTGAGGTGAAAAAACAGATTTAGATCGCTCGGTGATCTTTTTTCAGGGCAATCGTCCTATGATCTACCTAGGTTGAGAAGACAAGGATGTGTCCAAGCAAACAATAAACACACACATAACATGTTTTGGGCCACTCAACAAATCCCACAACTTGGGTTGCATTCTTTAATTTTGGACATCTCACCTCTTGGGCTGGTGTGTCCAAATCTATTCGTATTGAGCTGTGCATCTCATGGTGTTATGGGTGTGCACAGAGTCGAACTCTTTCCGATGTCGCTTGTGTAGTGATTTTGTGGGCATTATTTTTGTACTACACCATAGAAGCCCATTTTCAAAGACTACTTGCACAAAAAGATAAACAGACAAAAGTAAGTACATGACCGGCAACATCATCTCGAGATGGATGCCAAAATTTTCACGTGGTTTGCAAAAAAAATGATTTCCAAAATATTGTACACTTGACATTACTGGAAAAAAGGTCGTTGTTGAGTTCCATAACATGGGAACAGGGCAAATGGGATGTAAGCCGAGTAGGGGCCTCGGTAATCAATAGGAAACAACACAGATAAGGTGTTACTAAGGTCCTCACAAAGAGTAGTCAGCAAACAAAGAAAATGTTGATGATATCATAGTTGCAAGTTCTTCACAAAGTGCTACTAATGCTCTTCTGAATAATCTAATTTCAGAATTTACCTTGGAAGATCTTGGCGATCTACACTTCTTCCTAGGCATTAAGTTAAGAATATTCAAAATGGCATAGTACTGAATCAAGAAAAATATGCTAATAAACTTCTAACTCGCATGGGGATGAAGGATTGTAAGCCTTCACCCACACCATTGTCTTCTTCAGAAAAACTTTCATCATTTGAAGGGGATCCACTTAAGAAAGAAGAAAGCACAAAAATACAGGAGTATATTGTGGGAGCTCTACCATACTTGACACTGACACGGCCAAACATATCCTTTATTCTCAATAAGGTTTGTTGACCGTTTTGTCTTTTGGGCCGAAACTATTTATAAATCGCAGGTCAAAACCGGTAAAATTAAGGGGCATTACTTGAATGCAACTGCGCATACATGTGAACAAATGATTAAAAGAGCTGTATTTGCAAGAGAATTAGGGATTCCTATTATAATGCATGACTACTTACTATTCTTGCTTTAATCGAGAATGGATACAGGGTCGTCGAGCGAAGCCTTTATTACGGGGTAGACCTACCTTGTTTTGTTGACTTATTGCATTCCAGCAAAGCGTGCCGTCCCTGCCTCTAAAGCACCAAACTTCCATATTTTACTGCATGCACCTACCAGTACACATTGGATAGCTGTTAAAAGTATTATACAATATGTAAAACATACTATGAGTTTGAGTCTTCAGTTTAGAGGTTCTAACTCTACTCTTGTGATTGCCTTTTCTGATGCTGACTGGGCAGGATATAGTGACGACAGAAAGTCAACTGGAGGCTTTGCAGCGTTCTTTGATTCTAATCTCAATTCCTAGAGTGCCAGAAAGCATGCTGCAATATCAAGGTCGAGTATAAAAGCTGAGTCCAAGTCTTTAGCAAATGTCACCGGTAAAATCATTTGGTTGGAATCACTGCTTAATTAGTTAGGAATTAAGCAACAAAGTATCTCATGTCTTTGGTGTGATAATTTGGGAGCAACCTATTTTTCTACTAGCCCTGTCTTTCATGACAGAACCAAACACAATGAAACTGACTTTTATTTTGGACGAGAAAGGGTTGCAGAAAAATGTTGGACATACGGTTCATTTCTTCAAAACATCAAGTAGTTGATGGTTTCACTAAAGTTTTGCCAGTCAAGTCATTTGAAAAATTCAAGAGAACTCTTAATTTAGGCTAATTGATGAATGGTGGATATTCATGCTCCAAAGAGGACAGCCCCGCATGTGCATAATGAAGTTCATTGGAAACCACCGAATGAGCACTGGCTAAAAATTAATGTGGACGGATCTTTGAAGAAGAATTGTAATGGTGGGTGGCGGTGCAGTAATCCGAGATCATCGAGGCACTTTCCTGGCTGGCGCTTGTCATGCGTTCAGTAATATTTCAGTCCCGGAGCATGTGGAGCTGCTTGCCTGCCGTCGGGGATTGCAGTTAGCGCATGAAGTGGGCGCCACAAAGCTGATTTTAGAAACTGATAATTTATCTGTGGCGCAGGTCCTCAGTTCAGGTGATCTCGACCGATCAAGGTTTGGTCAACTCATTCAGGAGATTAAGGATTTGCTCGCAGGTGTCACTCTCACCGAGTCTCGTGTTGTTTGGGCCAGACGAGCGGCGAATAAAGTTGCTCACAATTTAGCTAGGGAAGGCTGTCTTTTTAGTCTATGTAAAACTTGGTTTTCTGTTTCCCGGCTTGTATTCATGATGCTATTGTGGCTCATGGTGCCGCAGACCAGCTATGTTTCCCCTCAAAAAAAGGAGGATGTTTTGCCTAAGATAAATATACACTACATGGTTTTCTATGAAGTAGAAACACTTCCATCTAACAACGTCCATAGAGACACAGCACAGCCTCGTGCAGACAGTTAACATGGACATGCATGCATCAGATGATCGAGAGTAAAGTCTATTTTAAACCTTGTATTTGTAGGCGTAGTCCGAATCAAACCCTGAACTCCAAATCTCTGAATTCGGCACCCTGAATTACCGAAGAAGGCTTTCGCCCCACTTTATATATAAAGCATCGACCAACAACAATCTGGTACAAACGCACGCCACCACAATACACGCACACACCCAAGACAAGATACATAAGCGTTGAGCGCAGCAACACCACCCCAAGCACCACAAGAGCAGCCGGGTCCTTGCCCGTGAACACGCCACCGTGAAGAGATGAAGCCGCATATGACGAACTGTGGGCTCCAAGGCGGTGCCTTCAGGAAGGAAACGACACCGGAGCGCCGCCACCGCCCGACCCAAGAGTCAGAGTTTCACCTAGAGCAACACGACGGGCAATGATGGCCGCGACGACTCCTTCAGGAAGGGAGCGAGCTTCGCCGCTGCCGGTCCGTCCGAAGATAGGACAGGTTTTCACCCCGGCCCATACTCACCGCCACCGAACGTCACACCCCGGCGACCATGCCGCCCACACGACCATGGTCACTGGGCAGCACCAAGGCACGGGCTTTGCCCATGAGCACCGCGACACCACCTCCAGGGCCGCCACCCCGGAATCCAAGACCTCGACGCCACCTCACCAGTTACCCACCGCCACGCCACCTATAGAGATGGGTGGAAAGGCCCCGCCTTTCACACCCCTGAGCTGCCCCCAACTGGCCGCCATCGGCCCGTCTTGCTGCCGGGCGCGAGAAGGGCGCGGTCCTGTCGCCGGGCGCGAGACGGGCGCGGTCCTGTCGCCGGGCGCGAGACGGGCGCGGTCCTGCCGCCGGGCGCGAGACGGACGCGGTCCTGCCGCCGGGCGCGAGACGGACGATGTACCACAGCTGAGAAAAGCCCAGTCCTTCGACGGAAGTCGTGAGTGGACGACCGGGAGAGGAATCGAAGGCCGCCGCACGCCGCCTATGGTCGAACCGACGCCGAAACATGTCAGCCGCCGCCGCAGCCGACGTGCCAAGCTACCGTGGATCCCTCCACGACTGGAGCAGCAGCCATCCCAGGCCACTGCCCATCCCGCGCCGCCTGCCGGACTCCAGCCGTTGAGTCCGTCGGCCACGCAGCCACCAGATCAGCCACCACACCTGCGCCGCCACCGCCACCACACACGCGCCGCCACGCCTTGGCCAGAGCCGGCCAGCATCCGCGACCAGGACGCGCTCCGGCCACCACCCCGCGCCACCAGCCGGGTCCCCGGCGACAAATCCAACCGGATCTGGCTCGCCCGCAACCACCAGCACCGCCGCCGCCGCGTCAGATCCGCCGTCCACCGCAGCCATGAAGGCCGCACCTTGAGCAGGATCCGCCGCCGCCTTCAGCCGCGGCTGCCACCAGCCAGCAGGACGACGGCCTCCAGCCCATGCTGCCACAGCCTGCGCCGCCCAGCGGCCAGATCTGGCCGTTGCAGCCCGGGCACGCCCCGCCGTCGCAGTGCTCGCCACGCAGGCTGCACCAGCGCGCCGCCGCCGCCAGAACGCGGAGCCGCCACACCCGCACAACGCCGCGCCGTCGCGCCCACCGCCGCGCGACGCACCGGCCCGAAGAAGCACGCCCGCGCAGCCCCCTCGAGCAGGAGGACGCCAGCGCCCCGCCGCCGCCGGCACCGGTCGGTCTTGGCCCGGCCATGCCCTCTGGCGGCGGCGGAGCAGGGGAAGAGGAGGAGGAGGGGGGCGCTCGACGGGATCTGGTCGCCCTCCTCGTCGCCTTGCGGGGGCGACGCGGGAGGGGTCGGGAAGCAGCGTACGTACCCTACCGTTTTCTTGCGCCTCGGCACCCTGTATTCAACGATCCCAGCCAATTTCGACCATAGGCCCTCCCGGGCAAGCGGGGCTTCGAGTCTACGAAAGCATCTGCCGGCTGTCCTGCGTGCGTATCGCGCTGTCGGTCGGATCTCCTTCGACGCGAGATGCGGTGCATCATCCTCGGCGTTGGAGATACACGGTGACGTGTTCGTGTGTCAACACCACCACCGCGGCAGCTTGACGTCGAGGTGTACATCTCGGCCTTCATGGTCAGCACGACGAGGGGGGGTAGCGACGGGTACGCGCGGGTGCTTGCGCTGGCTGCCGGCGCCGATGTTGGCGCAAGCCCGACCACGACGCTCGGACAAGACGCACGTACGAGTCCGCTACAGTCATTTGCTTTCCGGCTGGATACGCTAGCGTTGAAGTTCAGCCGAGAGACAAATAGACGATACGCACGTACTCTCGCCGCCGCCTTTGCACAGGCACACGCTAGTGCCTACGCAGCTGGATGGATTTCCTAGCTACGAAACACAGGCACACGTATGTAGCTAGCTTCGCTCTAGCCGACTGCACATATACGCCTGGTGCAGATCGATTGATCATGTCGGAAAACACGCGACACGGGCAACACTGCTGTTACTTATCTCTCCCCCGTCGTTGGTGAAGATTGGTGTGGTGCGGTGCAGGGTCCTGTCTCCTGTCTCGCCGCCGAGGCTTTAGCATGGCTGATGCAAGCGGACGGGCATGGAGACCGGCTACAGCCGCATCCTCTGAGCCGCTGACGGAAGAAGTATGACATGTGGGCCAACATAGTCAGTGAGCATAGCGTGGGATCCCGACCAGGACCGCCTTTTCCTGGTGCGACAAACAACATCAAACAGATTTTGGGTTGAGATTGACCGGGATCACTTAATACAGGGTACCGATTTCAGGGATTCGGAGTTCAGGGTTTAATTATGGCCACCTCTACAAACTCAAGGTTTAAAACAGACTTTACTCGATGATGGCTCGCTCGAGTAGACAGTTAACTTGGGCATGCATGTGTGCGTGCCATGCACTGTTTGGACAGTCACTGTTTTGCATGTAGCAGCTCCAGCAATTAACAGAGGCGGACACTTCATATATATGATCCGACCCACGCACGTCGTCCATGCACTACTGTACTTGTTGAGAAACGAATGACAGGCTGCCTGGTGCTTTTTTTTTCTTGGGAAACCACATATTCATTTTTTAAAGTTTTAAAATATAACATATGGAGACCTCACTGAACAACACAAGTGAGGACAGCCATCTTGGCAAAATAGCAAAAAAAAAAACACCCCACATATTTTTTTTTATAAATAGGACTTTAAGGGAGTCGATTGCTGAACCAAATTATCGCCGCCCACCATCCACCAGCCACATCATTGACATTGCCATTGAAGAAAGAAGCAGGCAACACAAACCGAAAAACCGTCGAAACACCATCACATCAATGCTTTGTGAACTGAAGAAAACACTGCCGTATACGACATAGGGTGCGTCGGCCGGGGTTCAACCGCATGCTACTTGGGCCTTAGATCCGCCGTCTCCGGTCGTTGTAGTCCACGAAGACCATTAGATCCGCCTGCCTACAGTCTGCAACCCAGTGCCAAAACAACAACCACACTGAAGAAACCATCGTCGCCATATGAAGCAACATCTGATGGCAAACTCCTGCACAAGATGCTTTCCACACACTTCTCAGAGCCTCCCGGAGAAGAAGCCCTACAATGGGACCCAAGTGAGGAGCACATTATTCTCCACGGCGACAGTGCCGCCATCAAGACGCCACCGTCTAGAAAAACTAGACCTAGACTATTAACCAGCTAGACACAGAGCACCGGGATCCCAACCGCCGCTACCAAAGCAGCGGGTAGATGGAGAAGGAATCTACAGATCCGGTCGGCTGAAGACGACGGGACTTGGTCGCCTCCTCTTCGCCTTGAAAAGGAACAAACACTGGAAGCTGCCTAGTGCTCTGTTGTATAAGTGTTTTTTAGTGTAATAGGATTCTTTATACAGTCAAAATGTTCAGCGGAATACAACAAATATCCGGGAGCGAACCCAACCATACATAACGGCCTACGTCAAAACTGTTGGAAATATGTCCTAGAGGCAATAATAAATTAGTTATTATCATATTTCCTTGTTCATGATAATCGTTTATTATCCATGCTAGAATTGTATTGATAGGAAACTCAGATGCATGTGTGGATACATAGACAACACCATGTCCCTAGTAAGCCTCTAGTTGACTAGCTCGTTGATCAATAGATGGTTACGGTTTCCTGACCATGGACATTGGATGTCGTTGATAACGGGATCACATCATTAGGAGAATGATGTGATGGACAAGACCCAATCCTAAGCCTAGCACAAGATCGTGTAGTTCGTATGCTAAAGCTTTTCTAATGTCAAGTATCATTTCCTTAGACCATGAGATTGTGCAACTGCCGGATACCGTACGAATGCTTTGGGTGTGCCAAACGTCACAACGTAACTGGGTGGCTATAAATGTGCACTACGGGTATCTCCAAAAGTGTCTGTTGGGTTGGCACGAATCGAGACTGGGATTTGTCACTCTGTGTGACGGAGAGGTATCTCTGGGCCCACTCGGTAGGACATCATCATAATGTGCACAATGTGACCAAGGAGTTGATCACGGGATGATGTGTTACGGAACGAGTAAAGAGACTTGCCGGTAACGAGATTGAACAAGGTATCGGGATACCGACGATCGAATCTCGGGCAAGTATCATACCAATAGACAAAGGGAATTGAATACGGGATTGTTTGAATCCTCGACATCGTGGTTCATCCGATGAGATCATCGTGGAACATGTGGGAGCCAACATGGGTATCCAGATCCCGTTGTTGGTTATTGACCGGAGAGTCGTCTTGGTCATGTCTGCGTGTCTCCCGAACCCGTAGGGTCTACACACTTAAGGTTCGGTGACGCTAGGGTTGTAGAGATATTAGTATGCGGTAACCGAAAAGTTGTTCGGAGTCCCGGATGAGATCCCGGATGTCACGAGGAGTTTCGGAATGGTCCGGAGGTAAAGATTTATATATAGGAAGTCCAGTTTCGGCCACCGGGAAGGTTTCGGGGGTAATCGGTATTGTACCGGGACCACCGGAAGGGTCCCGGGGGTCCACCGGGTGGGGCCACCTATCCCGGAGGGCCCCATGGGCTGAAGTGACGTGGGAACCAGCCCCTGGTGGGCTGGTGCACCCCCCTTGGGCCTCCCCCGGCGCCCCCCCTTAGGGGGCCCTATATATAGTGGGGGGAGGGAGGGCAGCCGCAGCCCTAGCCCCTAGCGCCTCCCTCTCCCTCCCGTGACACCTCTCCCTCTCGCTGAACTTGGCGAAGCCCTGTCGAGATCCCGCTACTTCCATCATCACGGCGTCGTGCTGCTGGATCTCCATCAACTTCTCCTCCCCCCTTGTTGGATCAAGAAGGAGGAGACGTCTCTCCCAACCGTACGTGTGTCGAACGCGGAGGTGTCGTCCGTTCGGCGCTAGGATCATCGGTGATTTGGATCACGACGAGTATGACTCCATCAACCTCGTTCACTTGAACGCTTCCGCTTAGCGATCTACAAGGGTATGTAGATGCACTCTCCTTCCCTCGTTGCTAGATTACTCCATAGATTGATCTTGGTGATGCGTAGGAAATTTTAAATTTCTGCTACGATCCCCAACAGTGGCATCATGAGCTAGGTCTATGCGTAGTTTCTATGCACGAGTAGAACACAAAGCGGTTGTGGTCGTCGATATTGTCAATTTATTTGCCGTTACTAGTCTTATCTTGATTTGGCGGCATCGTGGGATGAAGCGGCCCGGACCGAGCTTACACGTACTCTTACGTGAGATAGGTTCCACTGACTGACATGCACTAGTTGCATAAGGTGGCTAGCGGGTGTCTGTCTCTCCCACTTTAGTCGGATCGGATTCGATGAAAAGGGTCCTTATGAAGGGTAAATAGAAATTGGCATATCACGTTGTAGTTTTGGCGTAGGTAAGAAACGTTCTTGCTAAGAAACCTATAGCAGCCACGTAAAAATTTGCAACAACAATTAGAGGACGTCTAACTTGTTTTTGCAGCATATGTCGTGTGATGTGATATGGCCAAAAGGATGTGATGAATGATATATGTGATGTATGAGATTGATCATGTTCTTGTAATAGGAATCACGACTTGCATGTCGATGAGTATGACAACCAGCAGGAGCCATAGGAGTTGTCTTAATTTATTTATGACCTGCGTGTCAACATAAACGTCATATAATTACTTTACTTTATTGCTAAACCGTTAACCATAGTAGTAGAAGTAATAGATGACGAGACAATTTCATGAAGACACGATGATGGAGATCATGGTGTCATGCCGGTGACGATGATGATCATGGCGCCCCGAAGATGGAGATCAAAAGGAGCAAAATGATATTGGCCATATCATGTCACTATTTGATTGCATGTGACGTTTATCATGTTTTACATCTTATTTGCTTAGAACGACGGTAGCTTAAATAAGATGATCCCTCTCAACGATTTCAAGAAAAGTGTTCCCCCTAACTGTGCACCGTTGCGAAGGTTCGTTGTTTCGAAACACCACGTGATGATCGGGTGTGATAGATTCTAACGTTCGAATACAACGGGTGTAAGCCAGATTTACACACACAATACACTTAGGTTCACTTGACGAGCCTAGCATGTACAGACATGGCCTCGGAACACGGAAGACCGAAAGGTCGAACATGAGTCGTATAGAAGATACGATCAATATGAATATGTTCACCGATGATGACTAGTCCTTGTCACGTGATGATCGGACACGGCCTAGTTGATTCGGATCATGTATCACTTAGATGACTAGAGGGATGTCTATCTGAGTGGGAGTTCATTAAATAATCAGATGAACTCAATTGTCATGAACATAGTCAAAAGGACTTTGCAAATTATGTCGTAGCTTACGCTTTAGTTCTACTGGTTTAGATATGTTCCTAGAGAAAATTTAGTTGAAAGTTGATAGTAGCAATTATGCGGACTGGGTCCATAAACTGAGGATTGTCCTCATTGCCGCACAGAAGGCTTATGTCCTTAATACACCGCTCAGTGAGCTGAACCTCAAGCGTCAGTTATGGATGTTGCGAACATCTGACATACGCGTTTTAATGACTACATGATAGTTCAGTGCGTAATGCTAAATGGTTTAGAGTGGAGGCACCAAAGACGTTTTTTGAAACATCGCAGAACATATGAGATGTTCCAAGGACTGAAATTGGGATTTCAGGCTAGTGCCCACGTCAAGAGGTATGAGACCTCTGAGAAGTTTCCTAAGCCTGCAAACTAAGGAGAAAAGCTCAAACGTTGAGCATGTGCTCAAATTGTATGAGTACTACAATCGCTTGAATCGAGTGGGAGTTAATCTTCCAGATGAGATAGTGATGGTTCTCCAAAGTCACTATCACCAAGCTACTAGAGTTTTGTGATGAACTATAACATATCAGGGATAGATATGATCCTTGAGCTATTCGCGTCACCGCGAAAGTAGAAATCAAATAGGAGCATCAACTGTTGATGGTTAGTAAAACCACTAGTTTCAAGAAGGGCAAGGGCAAGAAAGGGATACTTCATGAAACGACAAATCAGTTGCTGCTCTAGTGAAGAAACCCAAAGTTGAACCCAAGCCCGAGACTAAGTGCTTCTGTAATAAGGGGAACGGTCACTCAAGCAGAACCACCCTAGATACTTGGTAGATGAGAAGGCTGGCAAGGTTGACAGAAGTATGCATTGGACATACATTATATTAAATGTGTACTTTACTAGTACTCCTAGTAGCAGCAGGGTATTAGATACCGGTTCGATTGCTAAGTGTTAGTAACTCAAAATAAAAGGCTACAGAATAAACGGAGACTAGCCAAAGGTGAGACGACGATATGTGTTGGACGAGTTTCCAAGGTTGATGTGATCAAACATCGCACGCTCCGTCTACCATCGGGATTGGTGTTAAACCTAAATAATTTTTATTTGGTATTTGCGTTGAGCGTAGACACGATTGGATTATGTTTATCGCAATACAGTTATTCATTTAAGGAGAATAATGGTTACTCTGTTTATTTGAATAATACCTTCAATGGTCTTGCACCTAAAATGAATGGTTTATTGAATCCCGATCGTAGTGATACACATGTTCATGCCAAAAGATATAAGATAGTAATGATAGTACCACATAATTGTGGCACTGCAATTTGAGTCATAATGGTATAAAACGCATGAAGACGCTCCATGTTGATGGATCTTTGGACTCACTTGATTTTGAGTCACTTGAGACGTGCAAACCATGCCTATTGGTATATATGCATGAAGAAACTCCATACAGATGGATAGTTTGGGCTCACTTGATTTTGAATCACTTGAGACATGCAAATCATACCGCATGGGCAAGATGACTGAATGGCCTCGTTTTTCAGTAAGATGGAACAAGAAAGCAACTTGTTGGAAGTAATACATCTTGATGTGTGCAGTCCAATGAGTGTTGTGGCATGTAGTGGATATCGTTGTGTTCTTACTTCACAGATGATTTGAGTAGATTAGTATATTTACTTGATGAATCACAAGTCTGAATTATTGAAAGGTTCAAGTAATTTCAGGGTGAAGTTGAAAGATCGTCGTGACAAGAGGATAAAATATCTATGATATGATCATAGAGATGAATATCTGAATTACGAGTTTGGCACACAGTTAAGACATTGTGGAAATTGTTTCACAACTAATACCGCGTGGAACACCATAGTGTGATGGTGTGTCCTAACATCATAACTGCACCCTATTGGATATGGTGCATACCATGATGTCTCTTATCGAATTACCACTATAGTTTATGGGTTAGGCATTAGAGACAACCACATTCACTTTAAATAGGGCCCCACGCAATTCCGTTTGAGTCGACACCGTATGAACTATGGTTCAGAGAAACCTAAGCTATCATTTCTTAAAAGGTTTGGGGCTGCGACGCTTATGTGAAAAAGTTTCAGGCTGATAAGCTCGAACCCAAAGCGGATAAATGCATCTTCATAGGACACCCAAAACAGTTGGGTGTACCTCCTGTCTCAGATCCGAAAGCAATAGGGATTGTTTCTAGAATCGGGTCCTTTCTCGAGGAAAAGTTTCTCTCGAAAGAATTGAGTGGGAGGATGTTGGAGACTTGATGAGGTTATTGAACCGTCACTTCAACTAGTGTATAGCAGGGTACAGGGAGTTGTTCCTGTGGCACCTACACCAATTGAAGTGGAAGCTTATGATAGTGATCATGAAACTTTGGATCAAGTCACTACCAAACCTCGTAGGACGACAAGGATGCGTACTACTTCAGAGTGGTATGTAATCCTATCTTGGAAGTCATGTTGCTAGACAACAATGAACCTACGAGCTATGGAGAAGCGATGGTGGGCCCGGATTCCGAAAATTGGCTCGAGGCCATAAAATCCGAGAGAGGATCCATGCATGAAAACAAAGTGTAGAAGTTGGAAGAACTACTTGATGGTCGTAAGGCTGTTGGGTACATATGGATTTTAAAAGGAAGACGGACAATGATGGTAAGTATCACCATTAAGAAAGTTCGACTTGTCGTTAAGATGTTTTCCGACAAGTTCAAGGAGTTGACTGCGATGAGACTTTCTCACTCGTAGCAATGCTAAGAGTCTGTTGGAATTATATTAGCAATTACTGCATTATTTATGAAATCTTGTAGATAGGATGTCAAAACATCGTTTCCTCGACGATTTTCTTGAGGAAAGGTTGTATGTGATAAAACCAGAAGTTTTTTGACAATCCTAAAACATGCTAACAAGTATGCAAAGCTCCAGCAATCCTTCTAAGGACTGGAGTAAGCATCTCGGAGTTGGAATGTACGCTTTGATGAGATGATCAAAAATTTTGGGTTTATACAAAGTTTATGAGAAACTTGTATTTCGAGTTTTAGAACAGAAAAAAAAAACTAAAAAGCGGCACGTTTGGTACGCCGACATGTTAGACAGTAAAAAATATGTTTTTTTTCTGCCGAACTTTGACAAATGTTTTGTATGCTTGACAATTTTCGTTATGAAATGACATTCATGGAAGTCATGGCAAAAAACATTTCGAGTTTTAGAACAGAAAAAAAAAACTAAAAAGCGGCCCGTTTGGTACGCCGACATGTTAGACAGTAAAAAATATGTTTTTTTGTGCCGAACTTTGACAAATGTTTTGTATGCTTGACAATTTTCGTTATGAAATGACATTCATGGAAGTCATGGCAAAAAACATTTCGAGTTTTAGAACAGAAAAAAAAAAACTAAAAAGCGGCCCGTTTGGTACGCCGACATGTTAGACAGTAAAAATATGTTTTTTTTGTGCCGAACTTTGACAAATGTTTTGTATGCTTGACAATTTTCGTTATGAAATGACATTCATGGAAGTCATGGCAAAAAACATTTCGAGTTTTAGAACAGAAAAAAAAAACTAAAAAGCGGCCCGTTTGGTACGCCGACATGTTAGACAGTAAAAAATATGTTTTTTTTCTGCCGAACTTTGACAAATGTTTTGTATGCTTGACAATTTTCGTTATGAAATGACATTCATGAAAGTCATGGCAAAAAACATTTCGAGTTTTAGAACAGAAAAAAAAACTAAAAAGCGGCCCGTTTGGTACGCCGACATGTTAGACAGTAAAAAATATGTTTTTTTGTGCCGAACTTTGACAAATGTTTTGTATGCTTGACAATTTTCGTTATGAAATGACATTCATGGAAGTCATGGCAAAAAACATTTCGAGTTTTAGAACAGAAAAAAAAACTAAAAAGCGGCCCGTTTGGTACGCCGACATGTTAGACAGTAAAAAATATGTTTTTTTTGTGCCGAACTTTGACAAATGTTTTGTATGCTTGACAATTTTCGTTATGAAATGACATTCATGGAAGTCATGGCAAAAAACATTTCGAGTTTTAGAACAGAAAAAAAAAACTAAAAAGCGGCCCGTTTGGTACGCCGACATGTTAGACAGTAAAAAATATGTTTTTTTTGTGCCGAACTTTGACAAATGTTTTGTATGCTTGACAATTTTCGTTATGAAATGACATTCATGGAAGTCATGGCAAAAAACATTTCGAGTTTTAGAACAGAAAAAAAAAACTAAAAAGCGGCCCGTTTGGTACGCCGACATGTTAGACAGTAAAAAATATGTTTTTTTTGTGCCGAACTTTGACAAATGTTTTGTATGCTTGACAATTTTCGTTATGAAATGACATTCATGGAAGTCATGGCAAAAAACATTTCGAGTTTTAGAACAGAAAAAAAAAACTAAAAAGCGGCCCGTTTGGTACGCCGACATGTTAGACAGTAAAAAATATGTTTTTTTTGTGCCGAACTTTGACAAATGTTTTGTATGCTTGACAATTTTCGTTATGAAATGACATTCATGGAAGTCATGGCAAAAAACATTTCGAGTTTTAGAACAGAAAAAAAAAACTAAAAAGCGGCCCGTTTGGTACGCCGACATGTTAGACAGTAAAAAATATGTTTTTTTTGTGCCGAACTTTGACAAATGTTTTGTATGCTTGACAATTTTCGTTATGAAATGACATTCATGGAAGTCATGGCAAAAAACATTTCGAGTTTTAGAACAGAAAAAAAAAACTAAAAAGCGGCCCGTTTGGTACGCCGACATGTTAGACAGTAAAAAATATGTTTTTTTTGTGCCGAACTTTGACAAATGTTTTGTATGCTTGACAATTTTCGTTATGAAATGACATTCATGGAAGTCATGGCAAAAAACATTTCGAGTTTTAGAACAGAAAAAAAAAACTAAAAAGCGGCCCGTTTGGTACGCCGACATGTTAGACAGTAAAAAATATGTTTTTTTTGTGCCGAACTTTGACAAATGTTTTGTATGCTTGACAATTTTCGTTATGAAATGACATTCATGGAAGTCATGGCAAAAAACATTTCGAGTTTTAGAACAGAAAAAAAAAACTAAAAAGCGGCCCGTTTGGTACGCCGACATGTTAGACAGTAAAAAATATGTTTTTTTTGTGCCGAACTTTGACAAATGTTTTGTATGCTTGACAATTTTCGTTATGAAATGACATTCATGGAAGTCATGGCAAAAAACATTTCGAGTTTTAGAACAGAAAAAAAAAACTAAAAAGCGGCCCGTTTGGTACGCCGACATGTTAGACAGTAAAAAATATGTTTTTTTGTGCCGAACTTTGACAAATGTTTTGTATGCTTGACAATTTTCGTTATGAAATGACATTCATGGAAGTCATGGCAAAAAACATTTCGAGTTTTAGAACAGAAAAAAAAAACTAAAAAGCGGCCCGTTTGGTACGCCGACATGTTAGACAGTAAAAAATATGTTTTTTTTGTGCCGAACTTTGACAAATGTTTTGTATGCTTGACAATTTTCGTTATGAAATGACATTCATGGAAGTCATGGCAAAAAACATTTCGAGTTTTAGAACAGAAAAAAAAAACTAAAAAGCGGCCCGTTTGGTACGCCGACATGTTAGACAGTAAAAAATATGTTTTTTTTGTGCCGAACTTTGACAAATGTTTTGTATGCTTGACAATTTTCGTTATGAAATGACATTCATGGAAGTCATGGCAAAAAACATTTCGAGTTTTAGAACAGAAAAAAAAAACTAAAAAGCGGCCCGTTTGGTACGCCGACATGTTAGACAGTAAAAAATATGTTTTTTTTGTGCCGAACTTTGACAAATGTTTTGTATGCTTGACAATTTTCGTTATGAAATGACATTCATGGAAGTCATGGCAAAAAACATTTCGAGTTTTAGAACAGAAAAAAAAAACTAAAAAGCGGCCCGTTTGGTACGCCGACATGTTAGACAGTAAAAAATATGTTTTTTTTGTGCCGAACTTTGACAAATGTTTTGTATGCTTGACAATTTTCGTTATGAAATGACATTCATGGAAGTCATGGCAAAAAACATTTCGAGTTTTAGAACAGAAAAAAAAAACTAAAAAGCGGCCCGTTTGGTACGCCGACATGTTAGACAGTAAAAAATATGTTTTTTTTGTGCCGAACTTTGACAAATGTTTTGTATGCTTGACAATTTTCGTTATGAAATGACATTCATGGAAGTCATGGCAAAAAACATTTCGAGTTTTAGAACAGAAAAAAAAAACTAAAAAGCGGCCCGTTTGGTACGCCGACATGTTAGACAGTAAAAAATATGTTTTTTTTGTGCCGAACTTTGACAAATGTTTTGTATGCTTGACAATTTTCGTTATGAAATGACATTCATGGAAGTCATGGCAAAAAACATTTCGAGTTTTAGAACAGAAAAAAAAAACTAAAAAGCGGCCCGTTTGGTACGCCGACATGTTAGACAGTAAAAAATATGTTTTTTTTGTGCCGAACTTTGACAAATGTTTTGTATGCTTGACAATTTTCGTTATGAAATGACATTCATGGAAGTCATGGCAAAAAACATTTCGAGTTTTAGAACAGAAAAAAAAAACTAAAAAGCGGCCCGTTTGGTACGCCGACATGTTAGACAGTAAAAAATATGTTTTTTTTGTGCCGAACTTTGACAAATGTTTTGTATGCTTGACAATTTTTGTTATGAAATGACATTCATGGAAGTCATGGCAAAAAAAAACCAAAAACAACACTCCAAAATGCTTTAAAAAATAGCTTTTTGCAGCATGGATTGTTTTTGCCAAAACTTCCATGAATGTCCTTTCGTGATAAATTTTTACAAGCACACAGAACATTTGCCAAAGTTTACAACAACAAAAAATCAGATTATTTTTATTTATTTTTACTATTTTCTAATTTTACTTATTATTAGCTAGGGACGGACAGCCCACGGGTTTGTGCGCACGGACAGCCCAGCCCACCAAAGAAGCTTAGGTTAGCAGCAAAGACGTGGGAGTTTGTTACTACTAATAGCCTGTTAGTGGTTGGGCGTTTCTCCACTGTATCCATCCCTTCACTTGACTCAAGAGTGAGCGTTGACCTGAGAGGAGACTCATCCCCTCTTCCATCCGAATCTCCATCGCCTTCACTCGATCGGCAGCAAGCAGCGAGGTCTGCGGAGACTCGTCCGTCCAGGTAAACTAGTAGTAAGTAGATCTTGTCTCGTCTGCTAATATGCAGGCTGATTTGTTATTTTCAAATGGGGATCCGACGTCTGCGGATTCAGAATTGGTCCCAGATCTATTTGCACTTATTTACCACCGATTTGCAGCTAGAGACTGTCAAGCCGCGGTCAACTAGGGCCTGCTCCTTGCTATTGCTAAAAACTACTGCCTTTATTTTGGGTCACCGTTCTGGTTGTGGAGTTGGTCAACGCTGTGGCTCCCTGACTGTGGCTCTGATGTTGCTGTGGCTCCCGTTTTGATGTGTTTTGTCTGTACCGTATTGTAACGCTGGTCTTCCAAGTGAAACTAAATCTTAAAAAAAAAAGAGGCTGTTGAACGCATATATCTTGTGGGTGCTCAAATCTTGGGGCAACACAACAAGTTCGTGCTGCTAGTTTTGCTTGGTATGGTGGTTAGTTTGCTGCTGATGCTTGTGGGTGTCTATATTGGTTGTAAAGGATAATCTTGTTGTTTGTTAAGTTACTTACTCCATCCCTCAGAAAATAAGTGTTGTTGATTTAGTACAAATTTGTACTAAGTCTACGACACTTGTTTTGGGACGGAGGGAGTACCTTCTAGTCGATCTGCCGGCAAAGCTTAGTGTGACCTGAACTTCTTGCCCAGCTGCGACTTCTATTTTTGTTGCATCGGGATGCTTCAACCGTGTTTCGATTCGTTATTGTCATCATTGTCGAATCCGACCATGGGGTCGTTCTAAACATAGTGTTTTTCCACAAAAAAAATTAATGAAATAATATCATGTAAACCGGAGAAACAAAATATTTCCTAGCAGCTTCGTATATACTACTTACCTAATTAAGGTCACTGTGCCAATACATTGATATACTACATTAATTACCTACATTTTTTTCGCTGTCAATATTAATTGGCTACCTGAGTTGGCGATTTGGGTCTAGCTAGTAGCTAAGTGCCTATGCTCATTCATTCATAATGAATTTTCTCTCGTTTTTAGGTTAATTACACAGTGACAATAAATGGAATGCAAAGCTTGTACTACACAAAGTGGCCTAAAGCAGATGTTAGCTGTTGAAACAGCGGAGCCCAAGGCCCTACCATTATCACTCTTGGAGGACATCACAGATAATTTCTCTGGTGATCGAGAGATTGGAAGAGGTGGGTTTGCAGTGGTTTATAAGGTATACATTCATTCCAATCTTAATCAATCCTGATTTAAAACCTCAAGCCGGCGACGTTATGCTAACGCTCGTTCCGGAAGCAGGGAGTCATTGGTGGAAGGGCGGTCGCCGTGAAGAGGTTGTCCAACGCTCTTATGGATGATAAGGAATTTCACCGAGAGGTTGAATGCCTGTTGCGAGTAAAACACAAAAATGTAGTTAGATTTCTGGGATATTGTGCGAACCGACAAGGAAATATGGCAACATACAATGGTAAACTTGTCATGGCAGATATCCACCAGAGATTGCTTTGCTTCGAGTATATACCAAAAGGGAGTCTTGATAAGTATATCATTGGTACGATTATGCATCCTCTAACTTTACGGTCTATTTTCTGCATATACTAGAAATTGTCTAGTGTGTCATATAACATCGGGACATCAAGCATGTCAATAACCTGTTTTCTCCTATCCCCTTAATAGATGCATACCGTGAGTGGAGAACGTGCTATAAAATAATTAAAGGGATTTGTGAGGGCTTGCAGTTCCTTCATGACAATCATATCGTTCACTTGGATTTGAAACCTGCCAATATACTGCTCGACGATAGCATGGTACCGAAAATTACTGATTTTGGCCTTTCCAGATGCTTTGATGAAAATCAAAGTCGGGATATTACCAAAACTATATTAGGAACAATGTAAGCTAGCAAACTCTTCTTGTAAGTTGCTCTGTGCTTTGAATCCCATTCAACTTAACCACAAATTAGTTACATCTTTTCTATGTTTGTACAGGGGATATTTGGCGCCCGAATTTCGTGAAGGGGGTGTAATTGCACCGAGTGCTGACTTGTATAGTCTTGGTGTTATTATCATAGAAATACTGACCGGGCAGAAGGGGTATCAAGCGACTGGGAATGTAAGAACATATATGCCACTTTAGCTCAACTTACTTTTTGCCTAAGAAGGACCGACTTTAAAATAATGGCCACCATTTTACTTCACATATTGTCACAATATTTTAGTTTGGGATGTATAATCATATTATTTCTGGAAGCACAGCAAGTAGTGGGAAGCATAGTTTGGCTGCAAAATAATTAATACAATAAATTTTTTGCTAAAGAAGTTTTCTTCTCAATTAGATGCATCATTTCTGAAAGTGCAATTTATGTTGTGATAGACATGACTTGAATCTATTGGGACATGGTACTTTTTAGAGATTTTTTGTTCTTAGTTTGATGCTTGAATGTATGTGGTTGGTATGTACTATACTAATATGACTTTCCTACAGAAAAATTGGTTGTCGGTCCATTTCATAGACCATAACCCACCATTGAAATTTTTTAGGTGCTTGAAAGTTGGAGTGATAGATTGGAGAGATCACAACGAGACACACTATCTGACCAAATACGAGTATGCTACGAGATAGCTTTAGAGTGCAGAGACTTCAATCCAAAGAAGAGACCAGCTAGCGCAAAAGATATAATTGACAGGTTAAACGGGAAGGAAAGTATCCAGGTATATTAAAAAATTTGAGAGTTTGTAAATTTCATCCTTTAATTCTGAGTTGCTACAGATACCACTCGGATCTTTGCAATAGAACCATTTTAGCTGATAGAGTTTGAACTTTGGTGCTCGAAGAACAAGGCTAGGAATCCCATGACGCTGGTTGCTTTAGTTGCACATCCTTGCTTGGAAACTACTCCCTCCGTCCCAAAATATAAGAACGTTTTTAACACTAGCATAGTGTCAAAAACGTTCTTATATTCTGGGACAGAGGGAGTAGAACCTTACTAACCTCTGGTTCATAGTACTAGTAGTTTTGCACTGTTGTCAATCAAACAACTTTAAAGTTTTACCATCAATACATAAGTAATTAGCAACAAAAACACCAAACTAAATTACTAGATCTGTTATGAGATATATTTTCATAATATTGAATTAATTTGGCATGAACCAATATGCCCTCTTCATTCAGGAAAAAAAACTATCTGGGCATCTTCAACCCAACAATCAACAAAAAAATTACAAAAATTTTACATGTAAGAATTATATACTGAGCATGTATGTATTATACCACCTATTAAAATTTTAAGGTTTTTTCTTTCTTTCTTGTCGTCCTCTCCACTATTCATTTATTCTATATTTATTACTCTCTCTGTCCCAGAATATAAGAACGTTTTTGACACTATGCTAGTGTTAAAAACGTTCTTATATTTTGAGACAGAGAGAGTATATTATATAATAAGAAGACTAATGCATGCATGCGGCCAGACAGCGGAGCCAAAGGAATCCAAGGGGAAGAACAAAGGCGTGCCGCCGGGGCAGACGGTGGTCATGCCGCGGCCCGTTGTCCGGGGACCAGCGTACGGTCTCGGCGAGACGAAGCATCCCCTGCCGGCGAGGCTCGGCCCGAGTGGTGCGGCAAGGGCGACTAGGGTGTCGTCGATGTACGACATGGTGGAGCTGATGCACTACCTGTACGTGAGCGTCGTTAAGGCGCGCGACCTCCCAACCATGGACATCACCGGCCCGTACGTGGAGGTGATAGTGGGAGACTTGAGGGGCGTCACGTGCCACCTGGAGAAGACCCACAACCCTTTGTGGCGGCAGACGTTCGCCTTCTCCCGCGCTCACGTGCAGGCCAGCGTGCTCGAGGTCAACGTCATGGACAAGAGCACGCTCCAGGACAAATTCGTCGGTCGCGTCCTCTTCGACTTGTCCGCCATCCCCATCTGCCTCCCGCCCGACAGCCCGCTGGCACCGCAGTTGTACGGCCTCTCAGACGCCCATGGCAAGAGTGTCGGCGAGATCATGCTCGCCGTCTGGGTCGGCAGCCAGGCTGACGAGGCCTTCCCGGACGCGTGGCACTCGGAAGCGCACATGCTGTCGCTTGAGATGCTCGCCAACAGGCGCTCCCAGGTGTACTACTCCCCGAAGCTCATCTGTCTCAAGGTCACCGTCATCGCAGCGCAGGACCTGATCGGTACCGAGATAGCCCGGCCGCTCGCGCCTACCATCGTCAAGATCCAGATGGGCAGCCAAATCCGCCGCACGCGGCCGGGGCAGCCGCAGGGGTCGGCGAACCAGGCGTGGAACGAGGACCTATTGTTCGTGGCCAGCGAGTCGTCCAAGGACCCGCTGGTGGTGACAGTGGAGGAGAAGGTCGCCGCCGGCAGGGACGAGCCCATCGGCCGCATCATCTGCCCCGTGGCGTCGCCGTACGTGACCCGCAGCAAAGGGGCCAAGTTGGTGCCGTCCAAATGGTTCAGACTGTCCCGCAGCCGCAGGACGATGTCCATGCCGTTCGCCAGCAAGATCCATCTGAGGATGAGCCTGGAGACGGCGTACCACGTGCCGGAGGAATCGAAGCACTACAGCAGCGACCTGCAGCCAGCGGCGGAGAAGCTCCGAAGGAGCGCCATAGGCGTGCTGGAGGTGGGCATCCTCGGCGCACATGCCCTGGGCGACAACAAGCACCCGTACTGTGTGGCCAAGTACGGAGACAAGTGGATGCGCACGCGCACGTTGCTCGGCACGGTGGCGCAGCAGTGGAACGAGCCGTACACCTGGGATGTGTTCGACCCCAACACTGTCGTCACCATCGCGGTCTTGAACAACAACCACCTGTTCGGCCATGGCGACGGATCAGCCATGGACCAGCGGATCGGCAAGGTGCGCATCTGGCTCGCGACCTTACAGAGCGACCGCGTGTACACGCACTACTACCCGCTCATGGCGCTGAGCCCGAGGGGACTAAAGAAGACGGGGGAGCTCCACCTCGCCACCCGGTTCACGTGCACGGCATGGGCCAACATGCTGGCGCAGTACTGGGGGCCGCCGCTGCCCACGATGCACTACACGAACCCCATCTCCGAGTTGCAGCTGGACTACCTCCGGGTCCAGGCGATGGTGATCGTGGCGACGCGGCTGGGCAGGGCGGATCCGCCGCTGCCTAGGGAGGCGGTGGAGTACGTGCTCGACGTAGACTCCAACACGTTCAGCCTGCGGCGGAGCAAGGCCAACATCTGCCGGATCACCACGCTCTTGTCTGGAATTGTTGCCGTCGGCGAGTGGTTCGACGGCAACTCCAAGTGGAAGAATCCGTTGACGGCTATTTTGGTGCACGTGGGCTTCGTGAAGCTGGTGTGCTGCCCGGAGCTGATCCTGCCCACCATCTTCGTGTGCTTGATCGTGATCATGGCGTGGAACTACTGCTGGCGGCCACGGGGGCCTCCACACATAGACACGATGCATGCTGTCACGCGCGGACCCGGCCGAGATGGACGACAAGTTGGAACCACCGCACGTAGATGCGATGCTGTGGTGGTACAGTGATGTGGCGTACCCCGAGGAGCTGGACGAGGAATTCGACATCCAAGCCGGATGACATCGTGAGCCTGAGATACGATCGGCTGCGGAGCCTGGCTACGATGGTGCAGACGGTGGCCGGCGACCTGGCTACTCAGGGGGAGCGCGCACAGTCGCTGCTCCGCTGGGGCGACCACAGGGTGACTCCCGTCTTCATTGCCCTCTCGCTGGCGATGGCCGTCGTACTTTACCTGACGCCGTTCCGGGTGTTGACCATGGCGATGGGGCTCTACTTCCTCCGGCCCCCGTGGTTGAGGGGCAGGACCAACCTGCTCGTCAACTTGTATAGTCGTCTGCCCTCCGATGAAGACGTGATGCTATAAACGTTTTTTTTCCTGCGATGAATGACGCTAGGGGGGCCGACTTAAGCCAGTACATGTTTCAGCCATTTTTTGTGCGTGGACGTTGCCACCGGCAAACATGGCTCAAGACCATGACACGATGCGCACATGCGTCTGCACCAGTAATTCTTACATCTACAAAAAGTTGCGTAAAGTTTTTACAAGCAAGTTAAGGCGAGGAACTATGATTGGTAATAAAGGGATGTCCCTGTTTTTTCTTTTTTAGATGGAACACCCGATTCCATTGACCCACTGCACTGGCACAACTGAAACGCTTGCCCTCCTGACGTTTACATATCATCCAGCAACTCCTCAGACCAAAGCTGTTTTGGAGATTGCCTCCGAGAACGGCAAATTTTATAATTTTAACCTATGGAATAAAACATTTCACAAAATGAACTCATTTGAAGAAAAAAATCACTCAGTTGACCGTTTTGAGTGACGCCCGACATGAAGGCGCCACACCCTACTGTGCAGTGCCTAGCACGCAGGCGTTGCATGTCCCACAGTGCAGCGTCTGAGAGCTAGGCGCCACACATGTAAGGTGTAGTGCCTAGCCCGTAGGCGCTGCACTGTGACTTATATGCAGCCGCCGCGCACTAGCCCTCCCCCACCCACACCATTCTTCCAGCAGTTGCAGAAGCATCCCGGCGACGGCTGGCTCCTCTCCCCCTCTCCATCCCATCTCCCAAAATCTTCGGATCTGACAATTTGGTCCGTGGAATTCTTCACCATTCCATCCTACAAGGTACTCTCCTCCGATCTCCTTCTTTCTGTCCATATAATCTATCTTATTCTGAAGATTTGTGGAACCCTTGTTTGATTAGATTAGAATGTTGCATATATGTATATAGATTTGTGGGACTTTAAGATTTGTAGATGATATGTAATTATTTTGTAACCCTAGTTTTGTTTATTTGTATTGAGAAGACATGCTTTGGATACATATGTTGAGATGTTATTTGTATTGAAAAGATATTCGTATTGAATCTTTCATGAAGTAGGCCTAGTTTAGTTTATTTCTATTGAAAGATATTCGTATTGACAAGAATGCTTTGTATACATATGTTGAGATGTTATTTACATGATGCCATTATAGAACATTATATTGTTTTGGATACATATAGCCACAGGTTCACGGTCACATGGGCTCCCGTCGTTATGCAGCGAGTACGAATGCATATGCAATGTATTTTTAGATGAGAAAAAAACCCAACTCATGATAGCCCACCGGCACAGGATACGTCTACAACAATAGCCCGCCCCCCACCCTCTTCCTCAGACGCACCCATTCCCAGGTAGATCCCTTTCGTTGACATGACAGGACATGGATCAAGATCGATTTGGGCGTCGCCTCCGCCGATGTGAGGGTGCGATGGATGCGCGGTTCCCGCACTCTTGGGCTAAGGTGACCAAGGTGCAGCTCATGTAGTTCGGCATCGCCAGCCCCGATGAGATCGTAATCCCCTACACCCCACACCCACCCACAACCGCTACCGATTCACAGAAAATTAGGAAAACGGAGAAACCCAAAAAATGAATAAAAATGAAAACTGAAAAAATTGGCAATAAAAAAAGGACGAAATAAACAAAGTCTGTGATTCTTATGGAAGCATTTTTTTCAAGAAGCACGGTTGTGCTTATGTGGAAGAACATGTTTTTTTCCTGTTCAAAAAGCACAGTTGTGCTTCTTGCGGAAGCAAATATGTGCTTCCATAAGCAACTAATATGTGCTTGTCGTACAAGCACAAATTTTCTTTTCTCAAGAAGCACATTTTGCAGAAGCAAATCTGTGCTTCCGTTGAAAAAAAATGAAAAAAGTCCATTTTACTCCCCTCAACAAAGTGGCCGGTTCATATAACACCTTGAGCATTTTTTCTGTTCCCTTAACCCCTCATCTATCCTATACCGTTCACAAAACATCTTTGCTGGGTTTGCTCATTTTGTTTTGCTGACGTGGAGGTAGTCAAAGCGGTAGTTGACCACTGGGGCGCCCTTGTCAGGTTGGGGCTCCTTGACCCCGCCGTTAGCCGACGACTCCTCGGTGCTCCGCCACCTGACCGCATCTCCTTCCCCACGCGCAGCGTGCCGGTCTCTTTCTTCCCTCTCGCCTAGCCGCCCATCCAATCTCCACAAGGCCACGCTATGGCGCGCGTCTCGTCGTCTAGCTCGGGATGGAGGACAACATCATCGGACGAAATCACTATTCTGACCTTTTCAACAATCTTTGCCACAAAATGAACTCGACATGAAAGCATTTCACAATCTGACCCTTTTAGCAACACCACATCCCGTGGCGTTTCTTCTCCATATAAAAACGCCGGAGTAGCTCACGTTTCAGATCCACATTCAAACGCCGAGCTAGCTAGCGTTTTTGACCCACATGGAAACGCCAAGCACGTTGGGGTTGCCGCCCAGGCCGAAACGCCATGATCATTGGCGTTTGTAGCATAAACTCCCGCTGGCTCAAGGTGAAGTACTCTTACTGCTCACTCTGTAGCACCTGATAGGCTGGCCTGGCTCTACTCATTGATTCACCCTTCAGCACTGCCCTCCTTTCAATTCCCTCGTAGGCACTGCTTCCGCATTTCAGTACCTAGCTTCAGCCAGCAGCCATCCTTTAATTCAACCTGTGTTGTGTACGTTGGCTCTACAGCATGCATGCAAACTATCGGCTACAAACGCCAAGAATCATGGCGTTTCGGTCTGGGCGGCAACGCCAACATGCTTGGCGTTTCCATGTGGGTCGGAAGCACTAGCTAGCTTGGCGTTCGAATGTGGATCTGAAACGCGAGCTACTTCGGTGTTTTTATATGGAGAAGAAACGGCACAGGCTTTGGCGTTGCTAAAAGGGTCAGATCGTGAAATACTTCCACGTCAAGTTCATTTTATGGCAAAGATTGCTGAAAAGGTCAGAATAGTGATTTCGGCCAACATCATCTCCTCTGCCATGCAAAAAATGGGCATCGCCCTGGGTCAGAAGACCATGCGCCGGCCATAGGACAAGCAGTGGGCGAGGAGCTGACCAACGACACCAACCTGACGCGACCGAGCACACGGTCCATCTCCTGCCGCCGCACCAAGCGCTCGCACTAACGCCATGCCTCGGAGGAGCACCCCCGCGGCGTACGGAGAATCCACTGCCTCGATCTCTTCCTCTGGCGACCCCTGCTTCTTCTCCTCTGTTTCCCGAGCAACGTGGTGCTCCCCTGAAGCTGAAGAACCCTTCCATTTTGAGCTGCGCATCTCCGAGGACCTCTACCATCTTGGCCAAGCTCTGCTGCCCGCTGCAGTTCATTTTACTGCTCTGTAGAAGATGTAGGGGAGGTCGGTGAGCGCAGCGCGGACGACCGATGCGATGGCCGGAGTGTCTTCACTGCTCCCTAGAAGAGGCATGGGAGGTAGGTGAGCGCGGCCGTGGTCGACCAAGGCGCTGGCCGGAGCACGACGACGTGTAGCAGGCACAGGAAGTAGGGGCGCTCGCCGTGGTGATGTCTAGGATCCTGGCTAGTGTGCCGCCGACTGGAAGCGTTGAGCAGAGAATCCTCGGGCGTCTCGCTGACGCCCAATTTAGTGCAGAAAACAGTGGTCGGGTGCGAGGGAGGGCGCTCTAGGGGGCGACGCTCGCGGGACTTAGGGACAAGCTAGATGGACGGGGCTTGCCTGCTCCGCAGCGGTGCTCCCATCCGTACTCTGCACTGATCCTACGGCCCTCAGCGCTACCCACGTCTTGCTAATTAGGAGAGAAAAAACCAACAAATAAACCAGCCGCTCCATCTTATCCCCTTTCCCTTAAGCAAGCTCTTGGCCCTTGCATGCAGAAGAAAGGAGACGACGGAGCCGGCCGGCCGTTGTCCAATCGATACGGTGCCGTACAGGAAGGGGACTGCATGCTCGCCGTTGCCATGCTGCAGCTCTCGGTGTCTGCGGCTGTCATGGCCTCGTTCGCCCTTAATCCCATCCTAGCACATGACGCTTTTTCTCGTCCGGCGCGAGCTGCCCGACCAGCATAGAGATACAGCAGCGCTAGTGGTAGGAACGCACGCACGCTAACCTTCATGTGCTTCAGCTGATACCTTCGAAACTGATGTCATCGTTCTCAGAGATTTGTCGTTCTGATCCAACACCCAGCCGATTGTTATTGCAGCTCGCACAACCAAGAACCAAATCACCAGCAGCTACCATGCTTACTTGGGCAGTGCTTGATTTATTAGTACAACGTCAGTGCTCAGTCAGTTAGTCAATATCATGACGAACAACTCATGGCAACGACATGCTAATTGTGTTTTTATGCCACATATCTCATAGGCATCTCATCCCATCTCATCAGTCAATGTTGTACAATTTATAAATATATGTGTTTGAATCTGAATCGCTCGTTCCTCTGCCTCCTATGTATGCAGGAATGCAGTCATGTCTAATGGCATTCATGTCGTATAACCAGAATGTCCACCGATTCATGACGCATGCCTACGCGGAGCACTAGTCTCACTAGTGCTCGAGCCGGCAACGAGGACGTCGCGCCGCCACCGGACAAGCTGCAGTGCGCAAGGCAGCAGGCCGGCTGGGGAAGATGGCGGCCTCGGCTGGTGGCCGAAGGCCGTTTCTTTTCTCCATGGAAGAGCAGGCTTGCGGAAAGGGGATAAGACGGTTCGGCTGGTTTATTTGCTGCGTATTTATTACTGATTTGGGGGAGACGTGGGTAGCGCTGAGGGCCATAGGATTATCGTGGAGCACGGATGGGAGCACAGCCGCGGAGCAGGCAAGCCCCGCCTTGGCGTATTTTCCAGCCACGAGGAGACAAGCGGTGGCCGTGGAAGAAAAACAAGGCTCAAAATTGTGACGTGGTTTTCAGGGACCCACTAGCTGGTCAAATACCGCTTTGACCACGTCCATGTCAGCAAACAATCTGAGCAAAACCATCAGAGAAGAATTTTGAACGGTACTGAATAGATTAAGGGGTTAAGGGAACCGAAAAAATAATCAAGGGTTATGTGAACCAGCCATTTTCTTCAGGGTAGTAAAATGGATTTTTTTCAAAAAAAAAGTATGATGCATTTAGAAAAATGTTCACACATTTCTAAAATAATTTGAGGCATTTTTGAAAATTCTTTATACAATGTACAAAAAATTCCGTGCAGTTTCGAAAATGTTTATATCATTCAAAAAGATGTTTGCATGTGTATTTGAAAAATATCTAACATGTATTCGAAAATGTTATATAATATGTAGTCTCTTTGTTAATCATGATACTTATCTTGGAATGGAGGGAGTATTTGAAGAATGTTAATCATGTGTTTGAAAAATGTTAAACATTTACAAAAAGAATGTTTCATATGTATACAAAATGTATAATGTTTATAATTTATGTTACATCAAGACACACATATAAAAATATAATATTTTTATTTGAAAAATGTTAAACATTTATTACAAAAATTGTATACGGAACATGTAAATTGTGTAGAAAAAGTAGACAACAAAATATATAGAAAAATGTTAATAATATATTTGGCATATCTTAAATGTATACAATTTTTTTATGTATACAAAAAATGTACCTTATATATATATATAATGAATACATGTTGGGGAAAAGTTCTAAGAAAAAATGAAGAAAGAAACAAAGAAAACAAAATAAAAAATGAAAAAGGAAAAAAGAAAAAAAAACTAGTAAAAAAACAAAGAGTACTGATGCAAACGGTCAAGAAAGATTATTTCTTTGAAGGAAGCAAAATTACACATGTGTCTCGGATGAAGTCTACCGTGCAATTAGGAAAAAAATAACAATAACTAAATGATAGTGCGCAATATCAAAAAAAACACAGAGAAAACATAATCGCGCACCGACAACTTCAGTACTAGGCCAGCCCACTAGCCTCGTGCCTGAGGCGAGCTGGAGCTACGCGTCTTGTAGTACACAAGACATAACTCCCACGTAGAACGGAATTCTTTTCGATATCGGTTGTGCTTGTGGTGGTGATGGTGTAATGATTATGTGGGATTCTATGATAGAAGCCCATTTTCAAATACTATGGATGCTTTGTAGTTTGTCCTAAAATAATATTTGCTTTATTTAAAAAAACGACTACCTGCACAAGAAGCAACATGTTTTCAAATATAAATAAACCAGCTCAAAAAATATAAATAAAGAAAAATAAATACTCGTTCATCAATACCATATGGACAAACATGCTGAAATTTTGAAGTGGTTTGTGGAAAGTTAGTTTCAAAGATATTGTAAACGTTTTTTGGATCAAAATATTGTACACTTGGCATGAAGAACCGTTCACGAGAGTCAAAAAGATGCTCCTTTGTTGGTCAAAGCATGCACACATATATTTTATTTTCTCACTAAAGGTATAGCTTATTTTCTTAAAAAAATGCATATCAAACTATTTGTCTACTCACATGAATTGTGTGCAAATGAACTTTTTATAGTGATGGTGGACTATATGATTCAACCAACCTATCATAGCACTAGTTGCTTAAATAAATTTTATGCATATGAACAATATCCATTTTGAGTCGGACCTATGGCAGTGTCAATGGAAGAATTTCTTGCGAGGGTGGCACCGGAGTTTTTGCCACCAACTGACAAACGATAACCGAGTGTTGAAATTAATTGCGGAGGAACAGACTTATTCAGCACCCCATAATGAAGGGATGCTCCTGATGCGATCTGAAATAGCAAACCACAAGTTCACGACAACACGGGCACTCCATCATTATGAGATGAGTACGTACGCACATCGGTGTTTGATTGCATTCCACTCGGATAATAACTTGTTTCTTTTTCAATAAATAGGGGCTCATCCCTGGTTTCATTTCATTCAAAATGAAACTGCGAACATCATCCGGTATCCCAAACTCAACATCTCTAGGTTCGCCAAAAAGAAAAAATATCCCATCGGAGAAAAAATATTCCCACAAAAAAACTCATTTCCTCCGGCCCACCGTATCCCCCCCTGCCGCATGATACATCTATAAATAAAGCCCATCCCCCACCCTCTTCCTCAGACGCACCGTGTCCCGGGCCGATCCCCTTTTGCCGACTCGAGCATAGGCGGTGGCACCGCCACCAACGTGGGGGCGTGATAGACACATGGCTCCATGAATTGTGTCTTTTTGTGTGTAAATGGATATTTTTACAGTGATGGTGGACTATGTTATTCAACCAGCCTATCTATACTAAACCTTTTTTTCGTTACCTATCATAGCGCTAGTTGCTTAAATGATCTTTTACGCAGATGAACATTACCCATATTTCGCCAGACCTATGGCGGCGACCTGTGATATAGTATTCAATCATTTTTTTGATATGCCACCAAAAAGTTACGGAGAAACAACAACGCTGAGGAGGCAGGGGGTGTAAGCTGGAGTCGATGCCACATGAGCAGGGTAAAAGGAGAAGAATGCAGGCTAGGGGCTAGGTTAATGCAAGAATTTACTGCAAAGGGGACACCAACCGAGGCGGTGTGAGATCGATCTTGGCGGCGGCGATACCGCCGACGTGGGGGTGCGGTGGACGCGGTTCCATGAATTGTGTTTTTGTGTGTGTACATGATCATTCTTACAGTGATGGTGGACTGTACTATTAAACCAATCTATCGATATGAAACCTTTTTTCTTCTTACCTATCATAACACTTGTTGCTTAAATGTATTTTTATCCAGATGAACATTATCCATTTTGCCGGACCTATGGCGGCAACCTGTGATGTGATATAGTATTTGATCATTTTTTTGATATGCCACCCAAAACTTGTGTAGAAATGACAACATTGAGGAGGCAGGGGGTCATAAGCTGGAGCCGACGCCACATGGCAGGGTAAAAGGAGATGAACGGCGAGGGTGGTGTGACGCCCGGTTAATCAAGCTACAGTAACCCTCTGATAATGATGCCATGTCACCACGATTACTGTTGCTAATCCCGCGTTAGTTCGAAACCGATTCAAATTCAAAGTCAAAATCAAGCAAACAATAAAAGTTTTTAAATATCAAAACTAAAATGTTCATCATGTGGCAAATAATCCCTAACTAGTTTTGATGGTGGAACCAACCTTTTACAAAGTGTTTAAATGCCCTAAACTATTTAAAAACAGTGGCTAAAATAATAATTTAATTGCTTTTGAAAAATAAAAAAATATATTAAACTAATTTATTTTGGGTCCAACTAGGTTTGGCAGTGGCCTATTTTGATGACACTAATTTAGGTGCTAACTTGGTATTTTAAAAAAACTAAAATAGTTAGGAGCTAAAAGAAAACAGAAAAGAAAAATAAGAAACAGAAAAAGAAAACAAAACAAAAAAACAAAAAAAGGGCCTCGTGGCCAACTGGACCTCGGCCCAGCCGGTGACCCAGCTGGTCCCAGCCGCCCGAATGGGCCGGCCCACCCCGCGCCCTAGCCTACTAATCCCCCCCACGATCGAAACCCTAACCTACCCCCACCCCCGCTCTCCCCACGACGCCCCCCTCCTCTCTCCCGATCTGGATCGGGATCCAGAGGAGGCCGACGCCGCTCGGCGCAGCCCCGCGCCCGGAGCTCGCCGCCCCCCACGCCAGGACGCCGCCACCTCGCCGTCCTCCTCCTCACCGTCGCCTCCCCGTCTCCTCCCCACGCCGAGCCTCCTCGTCCTCCTCCCCGCGTCGCTCCCCGCGCCCCATTGCCCGGTCCCTACTCCCCCGCTGTGAGCGCACGCCCTTCCTCCTCCTCCTCTCTCTCGCGACCTCACTCGCTCACCGTGTCGCTCCGGCGTCGCCGCGCGCGCACGTGCTCGCCACGCGCCTCGGCCCTGCTGCTCGCCTCTGCCCGCCGCTGCACTGCTGCCTGCCGCCGTCCGCAAGCACGCCGCACCCGCCGGCGGTAGCTCATCCCCGCACGCCTCCTTCCCCCCCCCCGTCCTCCGCGCGCGCCCGCCCTTGCCGTTTTCGCCATCGCCGCATCGGCCAAGGCCTCGGCCGCAGGCCCCGCGCGCGCTCGTCGCCGTGCGCAGCCACCGCGCCCGCCCGTGCCTACTCCCGCCGCTACTCCCGCTGCTGCATGGCTCCGCTGCCCTACGCCACTCCGGCCGGCCGTGCCTCGCCGGCGCCAAACGCCGAGCCCCACCCCGCGGCTGGCCTTGCCCAGTGCCCAGTTGGGCTCACGCTCGCACAGGCGCCCGCTAACCCGCAACGGCCCCCTGGCCCTATGACGGACGGGGCCCCCGCCCAGAAAAAAAGAGGATTTAAAAATAATAATTAAAAATAAATAAACTTAATTAATTAATTAATTAATTAAGTTAATTAATCCTAGTTAATTAATCTAATTAATCTGTTAGTTTAATTAAACAGTAGTTTGATTAGCCTAATCCCTAATTAACTAAAACAGTCAATGACACGGGGGTCCCACCCCTGTTGACCAGTCAAACGTTGACTGGTCAACTGGGTCCCTCTGGCCCACCTGTCAGTCACTGGGTACACTTTTGTGTACACTGTGCTGGGTGCGCCTAACAATTTAGCAATTATTTCCGAATTAAAAATAATTTCAGAAATTAGTAAAATCCATAGAAAATCATATCTTTTAATCCGTAACTCGGATGAAAATACTTTGTACATGAAAGTTGCTCAGAACGATGAAACGAATTCGAATACGCAGCCCGTTCATCCGCCACGCATCCCTAGCATAGCAAACACGCAACTTTCCCCCTCCGGTTCGTCTGTCCGAAAACGCGAAACACCGGGGATAATTTCCCGGATGTTTCCCCCCCTTCACCGGTACCACCTTGTACCGCGTTAGGGCACACCTAGCATCATGCTTTGTCATGTCATGCATCGTCATGCATTTGTTTGCATTATATTTATTGTTTCTTCCCCCTCTTCTCTTGCTAGACACCGAGACCGACGCCGTTGCTACCCAGTACGACTACGGTGTTGACGACCACTCTCTCTTGCCAGAGCAACCAGGCAAGCCCCCCCTTTGATCACCAGATATCGCCTACTCTTCTCTATACTGCTTGCATTAGAGTAGTGTAGCATGTTACTGCTTTCCGTTATTCCTATCCTAATGCATAGCCTGTCCTTGCTACTACTGTTGTTACCATTACCTGCTATCCTACTGCTTAGTATAGGATGCTAGTGTTCCATCAGTGGCCCTACACTCTTGTCCGTCTGCCATGCTATTCTACTGGGCCGTGATCACTTCGGGAGGTGATCACGGGCATATACGATATACTTTACACAGTTACATTACCTGTGATACTGTTCGGAGATGGGGGCTGAAGGGGCAGGTGGCTCCATCCCGGTAGAGGTGGGCCTGGGTTCCCGACGGCCCCCGACTGTTACTTGAGGCGGAGCGACAGGGCAGGTTGAGACCACCTAGGAGAGAGGTGGGCCTGGCCCTAGTCGGCGTTCGCGGATACTTAACACGTTTAACGAGATCTTGGTATTTGATCTGAGTCTGGCCACTGGCTTATACGCACTAACCATCTACACGGGGACAGTTATGGGCACTCGACGTCGTGGTATCAGCCGAAGCACTTCGTGACGCCAGCGACTAAGCGGCGCGCGCCGGGTTGGACCGCGTAACGTGACTTCCTTTATAATGGAGGTTGCTAGGTCTGCTCTCCGGCCGCGTACGCAACGTGCAGGTGTGCTATGGGCGATGGGCCCAGACCCCTGTGAGCTTAGGTTTAGACCGGCGTGCTGGCCTCTCTGTTGTGTCTAGGTGGGGCTGCGACGTGTTGATCTACCGAGGCCGGGCATGACCCAGGAAAGTGTGTCCGGCCAAATGGGATCGAGCGTGTTGGGTTATGTGGTGCACCCCTGCAGGGAAGTTAATCTATTCGAATAGCCGTGATCTTCGGTAACAGGACGACTTGGAGTTGTACCTTGACCTTATGACAACTAGAACCGGATACTAAATAAAACACACCCTTCCAAGTGCCAGATACAACCGGTGATCGCTCTCTCACAGGGCGACGAGGGGAGGATCATCGGTTAGGGTTATGCTATGCGATGCTACTTGGAGGACTTCAGTCTGCTCTCTTCTACATGTTGCAAGACGGAGGCTGCCAGAAGCGTAGTCTTCGAAAGGATTAGTTATCCCCCTCTTATTCTGGCATTCTGCAGTTCAGTCCACATATGGTACCCTTATTCCATTTGATACCCATGCATATGTAGTGTAGCTCCTTGCTTGCGAGTACTTTGGATGAGTACTCACAGTTGCTTTCTCCCTCTTTTTCCCCTATCCCTTCTACCTGGTTGTCGCAACCAGATGCTGGAGCCCAGGAGCCAGACGCCACCTTCGACGACGACTCCTACTACACCGGAGGTGCCTACTACTACGTGATGCCCGTTGACGACGACCTGGAGTAGTTAGGAGGATCCCAGGCAGGAGGCCTGCGTCTCTTTCGATCTGTATCCCAGTTTGTGCTAGCCTTTTTAAGGAAGACTTGTTTAACTTATGTCTGTACTCAGATATTGTTGCTTCCGCTGACTCGTCTATGGTCGAGCTCTTGTATTCGAGCCTTCGAGGCCCCTGGCTTGTAATATGATGCTTGTATGACTTATTTTTATTTGTAGAGTTGTGTTGTGATATCTTCCCGTGAGTCCCTGATCTTGATCGTACACGTTTGCGTGTATGATTAGTGTACGATTAAATCGGGGGCGTCACAAGTTGGTATCAGAGCCGACTGCCTGTAGGAATTCCCCTTCCACACTCCTTGGCCGAAGTTGAGTCTAGTCATTACAAAACTTTTACTAACATGGCTGTGTGCCTTACGGGCCCACGTCGCCATAGGGTGGTATTAGGATCTTTTATTCCTCGTCTATACTCTGGGATTCTGACTCTCTCCTACTCGGGTTAAATGATTTTGCTAAAATATAACTCTAGGTTCTCGTTACCACTTCCTGCCGAAGAGCCCCTTCATTATAGATGATCGACTGCTTCAACAGAAGGTTCTGACAATACTCTCCGATGTTCTCCCAAAACCTTATGCCATTGCTTTTGCAATTCCCTACCACCGAAATATCCCTATGGGTAAGTATTTAGACCTGTCGTGCTTACTTTTATTCCCAGTCGATCTTGTTATTATAAGATACCCCGAGAATACTTTGTGCCTACTGCCTTGCAGTTCTTTGCCACATGCATACCACTACGGATAATTACTCGCATTTATCGAGTATCCGCTCATCCCTAGATATTCATGCAGTTCACAAAATTCTTCGAAATACCATTCGGTCTTCCGAAAATCCTGAGCAACCTATTGCTCCTGAAATTCTTGCTTGCTTGCATTATGGTTAATCCCATAAGTATAGTAATCTTATTGGCAACCTTTGTCAATATCATTTTGAGTCCATTGACTCAATATGTTGCGAATGCTCGCAATCCTCACTCAGATCATAGAATTCATCCTTCTAGCTCAGATGTCATTTAAAACATGAGCTGGTCCTCGGCCAATCAGATTGCCATCGATTGTACCCCTAAGTCTATTCAACTTGTCCGTCCTTGATCAGAGCGTTTGCTCCTGATCCCTTGATTTGAAAATCATAATTCCTTTGTTATTTAAACGTTAAATTATTCAGATGTTCTGTAAAACGATGCATTTGCATTCCTTCTTCCTCTGATTGGGTATCAATACTCACATCAGCTCCATTGTGGATCACCATATCCACTGTTGGATTATTATCCGACAATGTCCTTCATAATTAATCACCTTGTGAGTTCTTTCTCCGATACATAATGCCTTTGGTAATTTGTATCCTCTCCTTTTGCCAACCATGCTCTGCTTTCGAGCTGGTAATATTTACTCTCAAAGCTTGTGGTATATGTTTCCACGATACCCTGACGGGTTGAACCTATGCCTTCCTTAATTTGTGTGACCTCGAAAGTTATGCGGGTTATACCTTGCTGACGCTTCGTCAGATAACTTTTCAACACTACAACTTCGAAAAGGGGAGGTAAATGTAAGGTTATGCATTGAAGAAGTGGGAGTCGACCTTGAACTTTGTGATCATGCCCATGGACACGATGTAGATCCTATTATTAAAGCTTCTCTTAAATTAATTACTCCCTTGGTATAAGTTCATATTATATCTGGGATCTGGCCTCTTGCAATCGTGGTTTCGACCATGTTCTCTTTTAGGTACCGTTTCTCGTGCAAGTTTAAGCACTTGTCTTCTGCAGAGCAATACCCCTGTCCAACCTCTACTTTGATCTATCGTCGAGTATTACCCCCTGGTATCTCGAGGATACCACGGGATACATAACTTCTTATGAGTTCTTCATCAACTAATATTCTTGCCGATTCCATTTTTCCAACGGGTTCTCAGTTGTTAGAACCCCTCAAGGACACCGACAACTGAATTGAGTCCGCACTACGATTCAACAACTCTCGGTAACCTTCATTACTTACGAGTCTGAACTCGATCACGTCATTCCGAGCCTACTCGGCTATATCATTATCGTGCCAAATTTTAACTGTGCTACCTGGTCCTTCTTTCCGGAGCACAATTTCGACGATGGGCTAAGCTTACGCCGATCTTCCTTGTCTTATCATTTCACCTCAAACAACAAACTTGATTTCAAGTTTGTGTCATACCCATGGTTCCAATAACCTTTCGCTTCATCATTCGTTTGACTTGATGTCATCGCCGACCGATTACATCTCCATGAAACCTCTCGACAGAAATTGTCATGATCATCATCAACATTTCGAGCTCCTCAAGGATATCAATTGAATTCCTGATGAGAAATACCATCCTTGCCCTCGATGATTTGTGTTATCATCGACCACTCGATTGCCTTCCGTTCAACACAAACTTGTTCGTGTTTTGTGTTATACCTTGAGATCCTTGCTATCCAGCATTTGTTCTCCTTTACCTTGGAGTATTGCCATCTTTTATGTCAAGAATGTTGTGAGAATTTCACCACCTCTTAAGATTTCTTGGTATCGTGATACTTCTCACCATCACCATTCTTTCTTGGTCCTCGTGTTGATTCCAACCGGGGTACCAACAAGTGAACGGTGTTGTTTGGATTCTGCACTTCTAGCAACCCTATTGCTTTGAAGTTAATGGTCGGTCGTTCGTTCTTAGACTATTGCTTATTGAATCACCATTCTGACATTGGTCGTGCAACCCAACCCATATTTTGGGCGCACCTTTCAACCAATGTTTAATTGTGTATGTTTTCCGTGAGCATACTTCCTTATATCATTTGATCTGACAAATGTTATCTCCTTGTTCACTTAATTGTGGAAATCCATCTTTTGGAAATCTCGATGAATTGCCATTGAGTTCACCAGACACCTCCTTGTCCTCTCCTTGGATTAATGATGAACTCTTGTTAACGGAAATCACTTCATAGTTCATTTCTCGAGAATCTTACATTGTCATCTCGTCAATTGTGTTGCACCTTTTCTTCTCAGGCTTACTAAGTCGGAGGTATCCTGGCACTAATCAGATCTGAATCTAGGTCAGATATGATGGTTGGAACATATTTCCAAGAGTTACAACAATGGTCCTTATGTGACCCGGTAAGGTGATGTCATGCCTAGCACACCTAGCCGGAGGCCCAATTGTTATAGTTTCCCTTTTCAGCCAGGCTATCCTTTCTTCCATGAGGAAATTGTAAGACTTATTCTATAAGTTCTTCCTGATGGACCCTTTTTGTTTCCAAAGTCTGAACTTGCTTGAAGACCATGTAATGCTATCTCGAAGCATGTTTGTGGTACTCCGATTGTCAACAAGGACATTTGAAGCCAATGCTAAATGTTTCCTGCTAAATTATCCAAACACCGCTGTATGGGTAATGTCATGAAATTTCTCTCCCTTACCTAAAGAGCTTTTCTACGTTATATCCTATCATGGATATCATGCTCTGCTTGTCCTTGGGAAGGATATACCCCTGAAAGATGTGTTTAAACACATTTTTCCTTTCCATTGTTCTGTTTAACCTGAGGATCACATTTTCCTTTCCATTGGTTTGTTTAACCTTTCTTGTGATCTATATGATCTAAACAGTAAGGTTCTTCTACTCATGTAAACACATCGGTGTACGATTCTGTCAGCAAGACCCTGTTACTATTGTTTATGGCATTCCGGTAGCCACCGATGGATGAGAACTTTGCCTATTGGCCCGTCTCGTTCAACGAGCAGGAAAATGGTTCTCTTTGTCCCTCGCCCTTGGTACGGATGTTGTTGCTGACATAAATGATAGGCTATCCTCTGACATACCTTGCTTACATGATCGTGCAAGACGTCACCGCCCTTCCTACTTTTAACCCAAATGGTGGGCCCATAAACCACAGTTCCACATGATCGAAACCTGACTCTCCTGTACATCCCTGCTTCAAAGTTATCCCTTATGCTTGGCTTCGTAGGTAATTCGCGAGCCACCTTCCTACTGCTCTATTCTGGTATCAGACGCAATGCTTACTCTCGCCGCTCTGAACCCTTTTCTCACTCTGGTTCAGACTTTGAGCAGCTATCTATCTGCTTGGACCCTCACATTGTACCTTCGTATTGTACTCTCGATGTATTTTATATGTTTAACTCGAGAGATAATCTTATGCTCAATCATGGTTAACCCCAGATTGTTTCCCTCGTAAGCATGCTCTCGTAGCCGAGCTGCCGCTTACCTATTTGTAAGTATGTTGGGATTCCCGAAGAAAAGAATGATGACTTCCTGATGATGACCTGAAGCATGAGGATTGAAGGCGTCGATGTAAAGGATCGACCTCTCCGAGAAGAGCAACCAAGACCGAGAAGACTCGATAGAATTCCGTAGCCACATCTTTCCCGTACTCCTCTCTTAAATCTCGGGACGAGATTTCTTGTAGTGGAGGAGAATTGTGACGCCCGGTTAATCAAGCTACAGTAACCCTCTGGTAATGATGCCATGTCACCACGATTACTGTTGCTAATCCCGCGTTAGTTCGAAACCGATTCAAATTCAAAGTCAAAATCAAGCAAACAATAAAAGTTTTCAAATATCAAAACTAAAATGTTCATCATGTGGCAAATAATCCCTAACTAGTTTTGGTGGTGGAACCAACCTTTTACAAAGTGTTTAAATGCCCTAAACTATTTAAAAACAGTGGCTAAAATAACAATTTAATTGCTTTTGAAAAATAAAAAAATATATTAAACTAATTTATTTTGGGTCCAACTAGGTTTGGCAGTGGCCTATTTTGATGACACTAATTTAGGTGCTAACTTGGTATTTTAAAGAAACTAAAATAATTAGGAGCTAAAAGAAAACAGAAAAGAAAAATAAGAAAAAGAAAAAGAAAACAAAACAAACAAACAAAAAAAAGGGCCTCGTGGCCAACTGGACCTCGACCCAGCCGGTGACCCAGCTGGTCCCAGCCGCCCGAATGGGCCGGCCCACCCCGCGCCCTAGCCTACTAATCCCCCCCACGACCGAAACCCTAACCTACCCCCACCCCCGCTCTCCCCACGACGCCCCCCTCCTCTCTCCCGATCTGGATCGGGATTCAGAGGAGGCCGACGCCGCTCGGCGCCACCCCGCGCCCGGAGCTCGCCGCCCCCCACGCCAGGACGCCGCCACCTCGTCGTCCTCCTCCTCACCGTCGCCTCCCCGTCTCCTTCCCACGCCGAGCCTCCTCGTCCTCCTCCCCGCGTCGCTCCCCGCGCCCCATTGCCCGGTCCGTACTTTCCCGCTGTGAGCGCGCGCCCTTCCTCCTCCTCCTCTCTCTCGCGACCTCACTCGCTCACCGTGTCGCTCCGGCGTCGCCGCGCGCGCACGTGCTCGCCGCGCGTCTCGGCCCTGCTGCTCGCCTCTGCCCGCCGCTGCACTGCTGCCTGCCGCCGTCCGCAAGCACGCCGCACCCGCCGGCGGCAGCTCGTCCCCGCACGCCTCCTTCCCCCCCGTCCTCCGCGCGCGCCCGCCCTTGCCGTTTTCGCCATCGCCGCATCGACCAAGGTCTCGGCCGCAGGCCCCGCGCGCGCTCGTCGCCGTGCGCAGCCACCGCGCCCGCCCGTGCCTACTCCCGCCGCTACTCCCGCTGCTGCATGGCTCCGTCGCCCTACGCCACTCCGGCCGGCCGTGCCTCGCCGGCGCCAAACGCCGAGCCCCACCCCGCGGCTGGCCTTGCCCAGTGCCCAGTCGGGCTCACGCTTGCACAGGCGCCTGCTAACCCGCAACGGCCCCCTGGCCCTATGACGAACGGGGCCCCCGCCCAGGAAAAAAAGAGGATTTAAAAATAATAATAATAATAATTAAAAATAAATAAACTTAATTAATTAATTAAGTTAATTAATCCTAGTTAATTGATCTAATTAATCTGTTAGTTTAATTAAATATTAGTTTGATTAGCCTAATCCCTAATTAACTAAAAGAGTCAATGACACGGGGTCCCAGCCCTGTTGACCAGTCAAACGTTGACTGGTCAACTGGGTCCCTCTGGCCCACCTGTCAGTCACTGGGTACACTTTTGTGTACACTGTGCTGGGTGCGCCTAGCAATTTAGCAATTATTTTCGAATTAAAAATAATTTCAGAAATTAGTAAAATCCATAGAAAATCATACCTTTTAATCCGTTACTCGGATGAACATACTTTGTACATGAAAGTTGCTCAGAACGACGAGACGAATTCGATTACGCAGCCCGTTCATCCACCACGCATCCCTAGCATAGCAAACACGCAACTTTCCCCCTCCGGTTCGTCTGTCCAAAACGCGAAACACCGGGGATAATTTCCCGGATGTTTCCCCCCCTTCACCGGTACCACCTTGTACTGCGTTAGGGCACACCTAGCATCATGCTTTGTCATGTCATGCATCGTCATGCATTTGTTTGCATTATATTTATTGTTTCTTCCCCCTCTTCTCTCGCTAGACACCGAGACCGACGTCGTTGCTACCCAGTACGACTACGGTGTTGACGACCACTCTCTCTTGCCAGAGCAACCAGGCAAGCCCCCCCTTTGATCACCAGATATCGCCTACTCTTCTCTATACTGCTTGCATTAGAGTAGTGTAGCATGTTACTGCTTTCTGTTATTCCTATCCTGATGCATAGCCTGTCCTTGCTACTACTGTTGTTACCATTACCTGCTATCCTATTGCTTAGTATAGGATGCTAGTGTTCCATCAGTGGCCCTACACTCTTGTCCTTCTGCCATGCTATTCTACTGCGCTGTGATCACTTCGGGAGGTGATCACGGGCATATACGATATACTTTACACAGTTACATTACCTGTGATACTGTTCGGAGATGGGGGCTGAAGGGGCAGGTGGCTCCATCCCGGTAGAGGTGGGCCTGGGTTCCCGACGGCCCCCGACTGTTACTTGAGGCGGAGCGACAGGGCAGGTTGAGACCACCTAGGAGAGAGGTGGGCCTGGCCCTAGTCGGCGTTCGCGGATACTTAACACGTTTAACGAGATCTTGGTATTTGATCTGAGTCTGGCCACTGGCTTATACGCACTAACCATCTACGC
The DNA here is from genome assembly GCF_056163025.1 of Triticum urartu. NCBI lineage: Eukaryota > Viridiplantae > Streptophyta > Magnoliopsida > Poales > Poaceae > Triticum > Triticum urartu. The sequence continues at coordinate 765,352,626 of NC_141874.1, forward strand.
GGGGACAGTTATGGGCACTCGACGTCGTGGTATCAGCCGAAGCACTTCGTGACGCCAGCGACTAAGCGGCGCGCGCCGGGTTGGACCGCGTAACGTGACTTCCTTTGTAATGGAGGTTGCTAGGTCTGCTCTCCGGCTGCGTACGCAACGTGCAGGTGTGCTATGGGCGATGGGCCCAGACCCCTGTGAGCTTAGGTTTAGACCGGCGTGCTGGCCTCTCTGTTGTGTCTAGGTGGGGCTGCGACGTGTTGATCTTCCGAGGCCGGGCATGACCCAGGAAAGTGTGTCCGACCAAATGGGATCGAGCGTGTTGGGTTATGTGGTGCACCCCTGCAGGGAAGTTAATCTATTCGAATAGCCGTGATCTTCGGTAACAGGACGACTTGGAGTTGTACCTTGACCTTATGACAACTAGAACCGGATACTAAATAAAACACACCCTTCCAAGTGCCAGATACAACCGGTGATCGCTCTCTCACAGGGCGACGAGGGGAGGATCATCGGTTAGGGTTATGCTATGCGATGCTACTTGGAGGACTTTAGTTTACTCTCTTCTACATGTTGCAAGACGGAGGCTGCCAGAAGCGTAGTCTTCGAAAGGATTAGTTATCCCCCTCTTATTCTGGCATTCTGCAGTTCAGTCCACATACGGTACCATTATTCCATTTGATACCCATGCATATGTAGTGTAGCTCCTTGCTTGCGAGTACTTTGGATGAGTACTCACGGTTGCTTTCTCCCTCCTTTTCCCCTATCCCTTCTACCTGGTTGTCGCAACCAGATGCTGGAGCCCAGGAGCCAGACGCCACCTTCGACGACGACTCCTACTACACCGGAGGTGCCTACTACTACGTGATGCCCGCCGATGACGACCTGGAGTAGTTAGGAGGATCCCAGGCAGGAGGCCTACGTCTCTTTCGATCTGTATCCCAATTTGTGCTAGCCTTCTTAAGGCAGACTTGTTTAACTTATGTCTGTACTCAGATATTGTTGCTTCAGCTGACTCGTCTATGATCGAGCTCTTGTATTCGAGCCTTCGAGGCCCCTGGCTTGTTATATGATGCTTGTATGACTTATTTTTATTTGTAGAGTTGTGTTGTGATATCTTCCCGTGAGTCCCTGATCTTGATCGTACACGTTTGCGTGTATGATTAGTGTACGATTAAATCGGGGGCGTCACAGGTGGCTAGGTCAATGGAATAATTTATCGCATGGATGGTACCAGGTTTTTTGCCACCAAACGACAAACTCACATTGATTGATCCGACAACCAAGCGTTGAAATTAATTACCAAGCAACAACCTTATTCAACACCCACCATGTAGAGATGCTCTCGACGCAGTCTGAAATAGCAAACCACAAGTTCCCGACCATACGAGCAGCTATACGGGAACTCCATCGTTATGCAATGAGTACATATGCACATGTGAGCATCTGCGTTTGCGTGGTATTCCCACAGAAAAGGAACCTCATTATTTTTTTTATAAACAGGGACCCTCCCTCGGTTCTATCTCATTAAAAATGAAACCACGAGAACTAAAAAAAAACATCAAACCATAAGTAAAGTCAACAATAAAAAAAGCCCATCAAGAAAAAAGATATTCCCATTGAAGAAAACCTCACTTCCCCCGGCTCGCGGTAGCCCGCCCAACGACGCAGGTTAGGTCTATAAATAAAGCCCGACACCCACCCTCTTCCCTAGACGCACCTGTCCCATGCCGATACCCTTTCGCGGACTAGAGCAGAGGCGGTTCAAGATCGATCTTGTCGGTGTAGGTGGCGACACTGACGACGTAGGAGCGCGATGGACGCGCGGTTCCCGCATTCGCCGGCCGAGGTGGCCAAGGTGCAGCTCGTCCAGTTCGGCGTCCTCAACTCCGACGAGATCGTAATCCCCAACACCCCTACACACCGCGTTTGTTCATCTCAGATTCGTCCTTCATCTCCTCTAATTTGCTCTCCCTGCATGGAGTCAGAGTTGGATCTCGTGCAGTTCCCAGTCCCAAAAGTTACGACCAAGTTTTTGATCATTTATTTGATATGCCACCCAAAAGTTGTGTAGAAACGACAATGCCGAGGAGACAGGGGCGTAATCTGGAGTGGACACCATGTGAGCATGGTAAAAGGAGATGACTGGCGAAGATGGCTAGGTCAAGGGTTTTCTGCCACCGACCGACAAACTCAGATGGATTGATCCGACAAGCAAGCGATGAAATTAATTATCACGCAATGACCTTATTCAACGCCCACCATGTAGAGGTGCTCTCCATGCGGTCTAAAATAGTAGACCACAAGTTCACGACCAAACGAGTAGCTATACGGGCACCCCATTATTATGCGATGAATACGCACGCATATCAAAATGGAACCATGACAACTATTTTTTTTTGAAAAAAAGATATTCAAAAATGAAAAAGACTCGATAAACTGCATCACAGGTTCGTCAAGAAGAAAAAAAGCCCACCAGGGAAAAAGATATCCCCACTGAAGAAGCCTCATTTCTGTCCTAGAAAAAAACCCTCATTTGCTCCGGCTCACGGTAGCCGGCCCGGCGCAGGATACGTCTATAAATAGACCCCGACCCCCCACCCTCTTCCCCAGACGCACATTGCCCCAGGCCGATCCCCTTTCGCCGACTCGAGCGGAGCGTCGGTGGTCCGAGATCGATCTTGTCGGCGCCGGCGCCGCCGACGACGTGGGGCCGCGATGGACGCGCGGTTCCCGCACTCGCCGGCCGAGGTGGCCAAGGTCAAGCTCGTCCAGTTCGGCGTGCTCAGCCCCGACGAGATCGTAATCCCCCACACCCCACCCCCACCCACCGCGTTCCTTCATCTTGATCTTGGATCCGTCCTTCATCTCCTCTGATCTGCACTCCCTGCGTGGAGTCGGAGTCGGATCTCGTGCAGTTCCCACTCCCGGATGGTTGTAGATTCGGCTTTTTTTGGTGCTTGGGTAGCGAGTTTGGTCGATCTGACGGATACCTAGGGTTTTGGGTTTGGCACGGTGAACATATCTGTGGTTGTTGTTTGGTTTTTGCTAACACGGGGAATTAGTCGAGAGAGAATTTCGGGCGGAGCAGAATACATGGCCGTGTAACTTGTAAGTCTATGGTTCGTTCTGAGTAAGTTGTGGTAGGATTGATATTAGGTCGAGTTGAAATTCTCTTATACATCAAAAGTCTTGACTGCCCGATCCAACAAAGTGCTAATCGATGTTCTTATTGGCCTATGACGTGTTTGCTTGAACTCTCTGAGGCACAGTTTGCATAGATTTGTGTATTATCTTCACACTTGATTTTACAGTTTGCTTTTGATTAGGTTGTTGTTCAGTGTATAAGTTCTCTTGAATAAAAGTCGCACACAGATGTTGCTTTTCTCTTACTTAGATCTAGTAATTAATAAGATGGATTTGACAGTATGACGATTTATTCGGTTCAAATGTCCGACGACCGTTATTTTGTAACGGTTTAACGGTACCGGTGACCGTTTTTGTAATTATGGCGGGTCGATATGGAAATGTGCACCATTTTAGGAATGGATCTGACTGAGAATTCTTTTTTTGCTTTCCTTATTTGCAGAGACAAATGTCAGTGGTCATGATAGAGCACGCGGAGACTACGGAGAGGGGCAAGGTGAAGTCCGGGGGTCTGAGCGACCCCCGTTTGGGCACCATTGACCGGAAACTCAAGTGCGACACATGTATGGCTGGGATGGCCGAGTGCCCGGGCCACTTTGGCCACCTCGAGCTTGCGAAGCCCATGTTCCATATCGGCTTCATCAAGACCGTGCTCTCCGTAATGCGCTGCGTGTGCTTCAATTGCTCCAAGATCCTCGCGGACGAGGTACTGCCAACATCTTCTTGACCCTTCTGCCGGTCTGGTTTCGTTTTTAAGAGCTGTGCATCTTACTGGTTGCTGGTTGATGCATATATCTATCCAAACCGAATGACCCTTCTGTAGGTTAGGTTTCCTTTTTAAGACCTGTGCATTTTACTGGTTATTGGTTGGTGCATATCTAGCCTAACTGAAAGGAAGGGTCTCTGATGTGCCAGACAAGCTACACCCAAATCATAGCAATCTTAGTTCTCACCATATCTATGTTTGTCCAATTTTGCACCTCTTCTCAACCAACATGGTAATTTTGAGATATAGCTAGAATCATTTGTGTTGGGTATGATGAGCTGTAGATGCGACTGCTTTAGACTTCTTGCATCTTTTTTATGGACCTGGAGACCAACATTCTAATCAGCACCACGGAGCTGAATAAGAAACAAATTTATGGTTTAACTCAATAATGGACCATTTATTGTTGTGCGCACTGATTTGGCATGTTACTTATCAGTGATATATATCTTGCAGGAAGATACCAAGTTCCAGCAGGCTCTGAAAATCAAGAACCCCAAAAATAGGTTAAGAAGAATTTATGATGCTTGCAAGAGCAAAAAGGTTTGCTCTGGGGGTGAAGACCTTGAGGGTCAGGATCAGCAGGACACTGAAGAGCCAGTGAAGAAAAAAGGTGGTTGTGGGGCTCAGCAGCCAAATATCACAGTTGATGGTATGAAGATGGTTGCAGAGTTTAAAACAACAAAGAAGAAAAATGATGAGCAAGATCAACTCCCGGAACCAGTGGAGCGAAAGCAAATTCTCTCCGCCGAGAGGGTATTTACATTATCTTTGCTCAATTCAGTAGGTTCTAATTAAGAATTTTCATTTAACCATATGGATCACATCATGGTTTGTTGGGACAGGTCCTTAATGTTCTCAAGCGTATAAGTGACGAGGACTGTCTTTTATTGGGCCTGAACCCTGAATTTGCTCGTCCTGATTGGATGATACTGCAAGTCCTCCCAATTCCTCCGCCCCCTGTGAGACCATCTGTCATGATGGATACTTCCTCCAGAAGCGAGGTTAGCCCAGTACTACTAAAATTATTACGAATCCAATGGTTGGTTCACAGGGTGCCCTTTTACTAACTGTTTATCTTGTTGTTGCTTCTGTTTTGACAGGATGATTTGACTCATCAATTAGCGATGATAATTCGACATAATGAGAATTTGAGGAGGCAAGAGAGAAATGGAGCCCCAGCTCACATTATAACAGAGTTTGCTCAGCTGTTGCAGTTTCACATTGCAACATACTTCGATAATGATCTTCCTGGACAACCAAGGGTGAGTAGTCTATAAGTCCACTTCCTGTATTAAGCATTAACGAATATTTTTCCCCCACTTGTTTCACCTAAAAATGCAGTAATGGATAAATTGTTCTGAATATTTTTTGTTGAAAATATTCAGGCCACTCAGCGTTCTGGAAGGCCTATTAAGTCGATTTGCAGCAGGCTGAAAGCAAAAGAAGGCCGGATTAGAGGAAATTTAATGGGGAAGCGTGTTGATTTCTCAGCTCGTACCGTCATCACACCAGATCCGAATATCAACATTGATCAATTGGGGGTGCCATGGAGTATTGCTTTGAATCTGACATACCCAGAAACTGTCACTCCATACAACATTGAGAGGTAAACTAATTTGCTGCTATTAAGGCATCTTGTGTAATTGCTCTTCTGCATTGATATTTGATAAGTAATGTCCAAATCTGAGTATACCAGGTTGAAAGAACTAGTTGAATATGGACCTCACCCTCCCCCAGGCAAGACAGGAGCGAAGTACATTATTAGGGAAGATGGCCAGAGGCTGGATCTTCGCTATGTGAAGAAAAGTAGCGACCAGCATTTGGAGCTTGGTTACAAGGTTAGTACCGACATCGTTGCATCATCTATTGTTTTACTGTGGCATCACAAAATTTCGCTTTTTTGTTCTAGCTCACCCAATTTGCGCTTGACTTCTCAGGTGGAAAGGCACCTTAATGATGGAGATTTTGTTCTTTTCAACCGGCAACCCAGTCTCCACAAAATGTCTATCATGGGCCATCGCATTAAAATTATGCCCTACTCGACTTTTCGCCTGAACTTGTCTGTCACTTCACCGTACAATGCTGATTTTGATGGGGATGAAATGAATATGCATGTTCCTCAGTCATTTGAGACCAGAGCTGAAGTTTTAGAGTTGATGATGGTGCCGAAATGTATTGTGTCACCTCAAGCAAATAGACCTGTCATGGGTATTGTCCAGGACACACTTCTTGGGTGTCGAAAAATGACCAAAAGGGATACTCTCATTGAAAAGGTTAACAATAATACTTTCCTTAAACACCTTAAATAGTACTGTGTGTGTGGTTTTGTAGCTTACTGTGCTGAAAATTTCTCCCAGGATGTATTTATGAACATCTTAATGTGGTGGGAAGATTTTGATGGGAAGATCTCAGCCCCTACCATTTTGAAACCAAGGCCGATTTGGACTGGCAAACAAGTTTTCAACTTGATCATTCCCAAGTTAATTAATTTAATTAGATTTTCAGCCTGGCACGCTGAAACAGAAAATGGATTTACAACTCCTGGTGATACTGTGGTCCGGATAGAGAAGGGAGAGCTTCTATCTGGTACACTTTGCAAAAAAACACTTGGGGCATCAAGTGGAAGTCTTATTCATGTTATTTGGTAAGTAATAAAAGGTACATTGCAGATTTTAGCAAACATGTTCTCCTCTGCTAAATAATTTTGGTTTAACTGTTTGCAGGGAAGAGGTAGGTCCAGATGCGGCACGGAAGTTCTTGGGTCATACACAGTGGCTGGTCAACTACTGGCTTCTGCAAAATGGTTTCAGTATTGGGATCGGGGATACAATTGCAGACGCAGATACTATGGAAAAAATTAATGAGACAATCGCAAACGCCAAGATTGAAGTGAATGGGCTTATTAAGCAAGCACAAGAGAAGGAGCTGGAACCTGAGCCAGGACGCACGATGATGGAATCATTTGAAAATAGAGTAAATCAGGTACAATAGCTGAATATCCTTGTTTGGTTCTTTCATCTGGGAAAATAGGAGTTTGCGATAAATAACTTTCTTGACATACTTGTTTTGACATATCTGTTTCTCATGCTAGGTTCTTAACAAGGCTCGTGATGAATCTGGCAGTAGTGCCCAGAAGAGTTTGTCCGAGAGCAACAATTTGAAAGCTATGGTTACTGCAGGCTCAAAAGGCAGTTTCATTAATATTTCACAAATGACTGCTTGTGTCGGACAGCAGAATGTTGAGGGCAAACGGATTCCATTTGGTTTTGTTGATCGTACATTGCCCCACTTCACAAAAGATGACTACGGCCCTGAAAGCCGTGGATTTGTGGAGAACTCTTATCTTCGAGGCTTGACACCACAGGAATTTTTCTTCCATGCTATGGGTGGTAGAGAAGGTTTGATTGATACTGCTGTGAAAACTTCCGAGACTGGGTATATTCAGCGCAGGCTCGTGAAGGCTATGGAAGACATCATGGTTAAATATGACGGTACCGTTAGAAACTCTTTGGGTGATGTCATTCAATTCTTGTATGGAGAAGACGGCATGGATGCTGTTTGGATTGAATCCCAGAAACTGGACTCCCTGAAGATGAAAAAGGATGAGTTTGATAATGTGTTCCGTTATGAACTGAATGATATGAACTGGAAGCCTAATTACATGCTGCCTGACCATGTTGAGGATTTGAAGACCATTCGTGAATTCAGAAATGTGTTTGAGGCAGAGCTTCAGAAATTGGAAGTTGACAGATTACAACTTGGGCAAGAAATTACCACAACTGGCGAGGGTACATGGCCTATGCCTGTCAACCTCAAGCGGCTTATCTGGAATGCTCAGAAGACTTTCAAGATTGATCTAAGAAAACCTTCTGACATGCACCCAATGGAAATCGTGGAAGCGATTGATAAGCTGCAAGAAAGACTCAAGGTTGTCCCCGGCGACGACGCCATGAGCATTGAGGCTCAGAAAAATGCTACTCTGCTATTCAATATCCTGCTTCGCAGCACATTTGCTAGCAAGAGGGTCTTGAAAGAATACAGGCTTACGAAGGAATCATTCGAATGGGTCATTGGTGAGATTGAATCGAGATTCCTCCAGTCTTTGGTGGCTCCTGGTGAAATGATTGGATGTGTGGCTGCACAGTCCATTGGAGAACCGGCAACTCAGATGACGCTGAATACTTTCCATTATGCTGGTGTTAGTGCTAAGAATGTTACCCTTGGTGTTCCCAGATTAAGAGAGATCATCAACGTCGCCAAGAAGATAAAGACTCCATCTCTGTCTGTCTTCCTAAAGCCTGGGGTGAACAGCAGGAAAGAATCGGCCAAGAATGTCCAGTGTGCCTTGGAGTACACCACGCTACGTAGTGTGACCCATGCCACTGAGATATGGTATGATCCTGATCCTCTAGGAACCCTCATTCCTGAGGATGTGGACTTTGTCAGGTCATACTATGAGATGCCCGATGAGGATGTTGACCCGGATAAGATGTCTCCTTGGCTGCTGCGTATTGAACTGAACCGCGAGATGATGGTTGATAAGAAGTTGAGCATGGCTGATATTGCAGAGAAGATCAATCATGAGTTTGATGATGACTTGTCATGCATATTCAACGACGACAACGCAGATAAGCTCATCCTTCGTGTCCGCATCGCAAATGATGAAGCTCCTCCAAAAGGAGGAGAGGCACAGGGTGAATCTGCCGAGGACGATGTCTTCCTCAAGAAGATTGAGGGGAACATGTTGACTGAGATGGCCCTTCGAGGCATTCCAGATATTAACAAGGTCTTCATCAAAAAGGGGAAGGTTAATAAATTTGATGAGAAGGAAGGTTTCAAAGGAGAAGAGGAGTGGATGCTTGATACAGAAGGTGTAAACCTCTTGGCCGTCATGTGTCATGAGGACGTTGATCCTTCTAGGACAACAAGTAATCATTTGATTGAAGTGATTGAGGTTCTTGGCATCGAGGCTGTCCGCAGGTCTCTCTTGGATGAGTTGAGGGTGGTGATATCTTTTGATGGGTCTTATGTGAACTACCGTCATCTGGCCATTCTCTGCGATACGATGACATACAGAGGTCACCTGATGGCGATTACCAGGCACGGCATAAATCGTAACGACACAGGGCCTCTCATGAGATGTTCTTTTGAAGAGACGGTGGATATCCTGCTTGATGCTGCTGTATATGCTGAATCTGATTACCTGAGAGGTGTCACAGAGAACATTATGCTTGGCCAGCTTGCTCCTATTGGTACAGGAGGGTGTGGATTGTATCTGAATGACCAGATGCTGAAGCAGGCCATTGAGCTCCAACTCCCGAGCTATATTGACACTCTGGACTATGGTGTCACACCGGCGCGTTCACCCTCCGGGACACCGTACCATGATGGAATGATGTCTCCATTGCTGAGCCCGAATTTCCGGGCTTCCCCCCTCACAGATGCTCAGTTCTCGCCGTATGTTGGCGGCATGGCGTTCTCGCCCATGCCGTCGAACTACAGCCCGTCCTCTGGGGGTTACAGTCCATCTTCTCCGGTGTTCAGCCCAGGGCCAGGACACAGCTACAGCCCCACTTCTCCGTCATACAGCCCCGCATCACCCAGCTACAGCCCTGCATCGCCATCATATACTCCTGGCTCTCCTTCCTACAGCCCGAGCAGTCCATCATACTCTCCAACCAGTCCATCATACTCTCCCACATCTCCGAGCTACAGCCCCACATCTCCTAGCTACAGTCCAACCTCTCCGGCATACTGTCCCACTTCGCCAAGCTACAGTCCAACATCTCCGGCATACTGCCCGACATCTCCTGCATACAGCCCGACCTCTCCAGCATACTGCCCGACGTCTCCGGCATACAGCCCGTCATCGCCATCTTATAACCCAACGTCGCCATCTTATAGTCCGACATCTCCTTCATACAGCCCGACTTCACCATCTTATAGCCCAACATCGCCATCATACAGCCCCACATCTCCTTCATACAGCCCTTCATCACCAACTTATAGCCCGACGTCGCCCTCATACAGACCGACATCGCCCTCGTACAGCCCGACATCACCTGCATACAGTCCGTCATCGCCTGGTTACTGCCCGACGTCACCGAGCTACAGCCCTACTTCACCGAGCTACAGCCCTTCTTCGGCCAAGTACAGTCCTTCAAATATCTATTCTCCAAGCAGCCCAAGGATGATGAGCCCGTACAGTCAGACTTCTCCAAACTACAGGTAATTCTGTAACTTCTGTTCATATACTTTCTGGTGGTATTCTATTCATACATTTTTAGTTTTTCTTTTCCGTAATGTGGATAGCCCTGGCCCTATCATCGGTTGATGCTCGAAGCAAAATATTTATGCTTATTTGTGCGCGCATATCTGTTTCTGCAGCCCGACCTCACCGTCCTACTCGCCCACCTCACCGTCGTATGCGCAACCAAGCCCGTCGTACAGCCCGGCAAGGTGAGCCGAATTTCAGTTGATCATCCTCCTTGTTTCAACTTAAAGAACACCTAATGCTGTGACAAATACAATGGGTTGCCTAACTCACTGCCTGCATGCTGCAGCCCGATCACTACCTCTGGAGGACCTAGCCCAGATTACACCCCAACTTCTCCAAACTACAGGTAATTAAATTAAATGCGTAATCAGGCTTATCTATCTCGTCGATCTGCCCTTGATGGAAGCACAACCATTGGTCGTTAGCTCTTCTGACGATATCACTTTTGAGCGTGCAGCCCCACTGCAAGCTACTCCCCCACCGCACCGGGCTACTCGCCGATATCCACCGAGCCGCAAACTAGTGACAAGGACAAGGAGACTGCTCCCTGAAGCCAAAACTCGCTGCTGGCCGAGGCAGAAGCACATCACCCTAGCTGCTGTTCTTGTTTCCTTCCGCGTCGCCAGAACAGGCATTGGATTTGCTGCGCTTGCCGATGAATTGCTGCTGAACTTGAGTTGTTATGTATGATAGATGTTGTGAGTGACTCCCCAGTAACTGTGTTGTTGAGAATTTGCAATTGTACCTAATAATGTGTTGTTGATCGGATTGTTATGTTGATGATGTTGTTGACCGGATTGTTATGTTAATGTTTCCATTGGAACTTCTTATTATTTGCACTCAGCTGTGGAGCGCTTTTGTAAGTCCTGCAGATTTCCTATTGCTGCTTTGGCGTTTGGTAGGCCTTTGCTGTGCTTAATTGTTTTTGAGCTGCACCATGTCCTCGATTTCCTGTGAAGGCTGCCTCAAACTTCACAACTTGTACTGTTACTGCTGTCAGGTAATTTTCATATTATTGTGCTGTTTCCCAGTCCTTTGTTGTAATGTTTAATTCTCTGTTGATAGAACTGTTATCCACGTGAATTTCTCGCTGTTTGCTTGAGACCAGATAACCTTCTTGTTTGAGTTATGCAAATGAAATACAGTACACGGGAAGACATGTAGTAAGGACCTGTGATCGTGTGGAGCGATGCTCACACACAACAACGGCAAGTTTATTCATCCATTTATTTACTCATAGACTAGTACTCCTCGAGATTATTTATCAGTAATCACATGCACACAGGCATGCATCGAGGACTGACGCTAGATTTAGATCGTAGTATGTTGTTACTGCGTTACTTGCTGGATCAAAAGCCCCTCGGCGAAGGGCCTCTGGTTGTAGCAGTCGAGGTTGCTCCCGTAGCCGACGCCAAGGATGTTGCAGTAGCGCTGGTAGAACCCGATCCGGTCGGCAACACGGCTGTCCTGCCCCCTGCCGCACTCGAGCCCCCCGTTGATGATGTTGGTGATGACGCCGTAGCCGGGCACTCTTCCCGCCGCGTTGTCAGCGGCCGTTGGCGTCCACTGGCCCGTGATCACGGCGTGGGAGGACGGCTTGTTTGCCTGCGGCGTCATCCAGAACCATAGCGCCGTCTCGAACGACACCGTGGCATCCGTGGCCACCAGGTCCGGGTTGTTGAGCAGGTCCACGCCGATGGCGCGCCCCGCGGGGCCGTAGTTGTAGTTCCAGGACAGCATGATGGGGCCGCGGCCGTAGTACTGCCTGCCTTGCGCGCACGGCCACTCCGACGACGGCTGGCAGTAGTCGGGCGGCGAGCCCAGCTCCCGCTTGTAGCAGTAGCCCCAGGAGTAGGGGCCATCGGGGGCGGTGGCCCACCCGCCGGTGGTCTCGTGGGAGGTCTGCCCGAAGAAGGCCGCCACCTCCTGCTTCCGCGTCTCGGTGCTCCCCGTGGTGCCGAAGGCCGGGAACGCGGCGGCGGCGGCCAGGAATGCGTCGTACGTGTAGAACCCGCCGGCATCTGTGCACTGGTTGCTGTGGAGCAGGAACTGCTGGAAGATGTCCCTGGAGATGATGGACGACACGCCCCCGCCGGGGCTGGGTCCGGGAGGAGTGGGGCCGCAGCCGCTGCACTGGCTCTGGCAGCCAGCGCCGCAGTAGTCGGAGGTGCTGCCACAGTAGCCGAAGCGGCTGCAGCAGAGGCAGTTCGGGCACGTCGCGCCGCCGGCCTGCGAGCCGCACTGCTGGGCGCGGGCCGCCGTAGCGAGCGCCACCGCCAGGACGTACGATGGCCAGGATGGCCGCCACCCTCGGGCCTCTCATTCTCAGTGTAGGCACGGGTTCATCTTGATGCTTGATAGATTATGGCGCCAACCAAGTGCCGCTATTTATAGATCTTTGGTCGAGAGAAGCCGTGCTGTGGTTGTATACATGATCAATTCTCACTCGCGGCTCGTTGGTTGAAGTCCGGACATGACATGTCACGAGTTCCCCTTATCATCTTCATCACTACAGGACCATGTGACATGTCTTGTCTCATAAATTGTTGAAATGTACCCAACATCACCGATCAACCACGTCTGATTGATAAATTAGTTCATACTGATGAACCATGTGGCATATCTTCATTGAACCATGTGACGAAGACGTGCACTGTTGGGATTGGATCACAACCAAAAAGACAACAAGATTAGCCTGCATCTTGGCCTGTTCCTAAAAGTTATACTGACCTGCTCAAATTTGGTGTCGTGTACTCCTACTAGTGTATACACATGGGATTAGCTTAAAAAATGATGATAAAATTAGCTTGTACTAAAAAAAACATGTTCTGCAACTTTGTGTATACACATGGGCTTGTTCTGCAACCAGGGTCATATATAGCCTGGTGCATAGTGCATATTACACTGGACTTGTTTTCTTGCGGGCCCTCCCAATTTTGTGTCGGATAACTCATTTTCTCTCCATGTTTTTACATTCTAATAACACAAACCATCTATAAAATGGATATTTGATGGGAGACTAGAGCGTTTCAGAATCAACAGAGTCGTATTATCATTTTCCTCCACTAATGTGAGTGGCGCCGTAGAAAAGACACATCAGTGGCAGTGTTTGTTCGTTTCATAAGACATTTAGGTCACCTCCAATGGTTATATGATGGTTGTTGGGAACATTTATCACAAGAAACATGTAGTGATGTGATGTGGTGTGGAAATAAACGAAGAAAGAAACCCTGGTTGTATATATATATATGTACATGAACCAATAAATTTTGCACAAGATCTGAGGTATATATAGAGACCATACTATATTTTTATTGGTTGATCTCATAGACACTCTCTGTCCTACCTTCTATTGGATAACTTAGACACACACTGTTTGAGTATATAATGGGTTATTGGTTGATGTCATAGACAATTTACAAACAAAGTAAAACATGAACTATTGATATGCTCTTATAAATACTCAACTAACGAGTGATGCAATAACAAAATGACCGTTCAGTTGGAGGATCTCTAGAATTTGGAAAAAGATAACACAAAAACACAAAAATTTTATTTCTACCGACCAATCACACTTAAAATATGTTCCTAACGATCAAACGAACATCCTTCCAGGAGTGAACTACTTCAAGGAAAGAATTTTTTTATTTCTTTCAAAGATGAATTATCAAATCTAGTAGTGTCTCTGACCATTTGGTATTCTTAATATAAAAGATACACAGTTAGGTGCGGCAGGGAAGAAAAACATTTGGTGATGCCTAGAAGTTTTCATGAAGTATGGAAGGAAGTATTGTAATGGACTCAGTTCTCTTTCGGGCCCTATCAATTTTGTGCCGAATAACCCAGTGTGTCCACACATATATTTATTCCAATAAAACTGACCATCTATAAAATGGCTATTTTTTTGCGGGTGTATAAAATGGCTATTTGATGGGATACTAGACCCTTCCAGAATCAACAGAGTTGTCTTAGCATTTTCCTCCACTAATGTGAGTAGTGATGTCTAAAAGACACGACAGTTACATTGCTGTTCTTCTGATGAGACCTTTGGGTCATCTCCAATGGTTATACGCTGGTTGCTGGTAACATTTATGACAAGGCACATATAATGATGTGGCGCAGAAATAAACAATTTATAAAAGAAATCAAGGTAGAAATAAACAATTGAAAAGAAATCAAGGTTCCATATGTATACATGAACCATTATTTTTTGCACAAGCTCTGAGGTATAAATAGAGAGCAAATTTACTTTTTTTTTTCTCCTACCTTCTACTGGGCAACTTAGAGATAGTCTGTTCGAGTAGCTGTATCTTGGGTTATTGGTTGATATCATAGACAATTTTACCAACAAAGCAACACATGAACTCTTGAAGTGCTTCTAGAAATACTCAAACTAATAAATGATGCAATAAAAAATTGACCGTTCAGTGGGGGGATCTCTAAAATGTGAGAAAGGATATCCCATACACAGACTATTTATTTCTAGCGACCAATTACGTTAAAAAAGTGTTCTAACGATCAAGCGAATATCCTTCCAGGACTGAACTACTTCAAGAGAACATCTTTTTTTCTTGCGAAGACAAATTACCAAAACTACTAGTCTCTCTGGCCATTTCATTTTTGTAGTACTAAAGATACATGGCTATGTGTGGCAGTGAAGAAAAATAGTTGATGATATCTAGAAGTTTTTGTCAGTATGGTAGAGAGTATTGCACTGGAATCATTTTTTTCGGAGACTCCTAGTCTTTTTTGCTCAATAATCTTTTGTCAATCCATATTGTTATTCTAACTCCACGTACCATCTAAGAAAATGGCCATTTGATGGGAGATTAGAACCGTCCTGAATCAACAGTCTAACTACTAGTTACCTCCACTAATGTGAGCGGAGAATTCGAAGACAAAACAGTGGCAATGTTGTACTTTTGATGGGATATTTAGGTCATTTCTAATGGTTATATGATGGTTGCTGGTAACATTTATCACAAGGAACATGTAATGATGTGGCGCATAAATAAACAAAGAAAGAAATCAAGGTTTTATATATGCACCTGAACCAATAGATCTTTGTACAAGTTCTAAGGTATAAATTAATAGAGAGTAAATTTATACTTTTCTCCCACCTTCTATTGGGCAACTTAGATACTGTATTCGAACTATTGTATGATGGGTTATTGGTCGATGTCATAGACAATTTTACCAACAAAGTAACACATGAACTATTGAAGATGCTCTTAGACAGGACGGAGAAAAGGAATAATGAAAGTGTTGGAAGGGTGTCGTAGTGAGATGGTGTTGAAGTGTTGGAATAAACTAAAAGATTGCTAGTCCCTATAAGCATTTCTGCCACCGTGCTAGCAAGACATTAACACCAATTTTGCCATGTCTGCCAAAGTATCAAATAAAATGGGAGTGGCTTGGCACATGTGTGTACCGTGAAGATGATCATTTAAGGTAGAGTGCCGAGGAAGAACCCCTAGGTGATATCCAATCGTGTCTCTGTGCAGGGATCTCGGGATAGGCAACTGCTAGACATAGTCCAAGTGTGTATAATCTAACTGTAAACTACAACCTAACTTTTTTGTGTATGATAAGTTTTAGTTAACCTAGTTGTGACGAGTCTTAGACTTCTCCCCTAGAGGGTCCTAGATGTACTTAAGTTCGAGCTATGTTTTGAATTCAGTTTAGGATAGAGTTGCATATGGTATATAAGCCGAATGGAGTCGCATGTATCGATTCCAGCTAGTGTGGTGTGGGGCATGTTGAGTGATGTGAATACTAATACCACCGTTTGATGCAATTAATCTTTGATGTGTCGAGAGATGATTTATCTCCACCCATTATTTTAAAATTGAGTATAACATGGACGTCTACATGCAATTTCTGCACAATATTGGTGCAAATAATAGTATTGTCGTAAAGCTGCACTACCATGCTTGTTCTTGCATATTTTAAGTTTTATGCAAGTTTTTATCATCATTTTCTATAAGTTCCCCTATTCATTTTGTTCCTTCTTTTAGGGGAAATACCAAAGATCTTGATACACCCTGCCTTAGTATAAGATATGTTTTTCTTTAATAATAAGAAAAAAAAAGTGAGTGATATGAGAAGAAGAGGCAACCTACCAATAGAGATCATATAAATGCTTGGGACTTGGCTTGCTAAGTATGAATATGTAGGTCGACAGAGACATGACAGTGCCGTATTGTCATCTTGCAAGATATATTAAATACTTCCTCTGTCCCAGAATATAAGAACGTTTTTGATACTATGCTAATGTTACAAATGTTCTTATATTTTGGGACGGAGGGAGTACAAAATTTCTTCGGATGGGACTTAGCTAGCTAGCTAGATATATAGGAATACGAGGGCACATAGAGATGAGACGCCGCATCTCTTGCTCGCTTTAGTTATATGTTGTTATCTTGTTATCTCATCCCATCAGTATTAATGTTGGGTAAGCAAGCTGTATAGATTGCAACCATGGGTTCTGATTACCGGCCCTACACGGAATATGATTCCACTTGATGTAAACATGATTCAGCGATCCAAATCGAACTAAGAGCCACATACTAGGTGTACGCCATACCAGAAACTAGTTCATATTTCTGTACATAGCATTAAATGAAACAAGGATATGTTGGTCCTACGATCTGATCTACAAGGCATGGCAGAATGTTCGAGACATACTGATACCAAAACAACCGCATATTTGAGCGATTAGATTCCATATTTGTGTGTATTCTCTTGCAATGGCTTGGAGGTACTCATAGTTTATTGGGCAAACATTTAAAACCGTTAAAAACTTGTAGGCAAGACACACCATTCAAACATTAGTTTGTGTATTTCCTCAGATAACAAAAGAGTAACTATTTGAGTTAACGTACCGTTTCAGTAGCCAAAATCCAACATCATGATTTTTCTCCACAAGCTCAAGCGGGAGGGTACCCTCGACCGCTTAGATCCATTTACAACAAAGGCTGGATTTTATTAGCTCAAATTCAAGCATCAAGATAATACAAACCCAAAGAGTACAAACCCAATCTCTAGAGTGTTTGACAAAAAACTACCACTTTAAGGGTTTTTGTCCCACAGAACTACCACTTTTTAAAAAGTGGCTGAAAACTACCAAAAATTCTTAATTCTGTGACTAAAAACTACCACTTTCAGATAATAGCTAGTTTAAACGATTTAAACATGTTGACCATTCAGTTGACCATTATTACAGGTGGGACCCACACGCCATTCTTCTTTCTCCTCTCTCTATCTTTCTTTGGCATTTTCACAAACAACTTCTGTGCATTGGAGGGAAGGAGGTCAAACTCCGGTGACGCGTCCGCGCGTGCTGCGTCCTCTTCCTTGCGCGCCCGCGTGTGCTGCGTCGCGGACCCTGCGGTCAACCGTCGCCGGCTACATCGCTCCGCCGCCGCCATATGCTGCCTCCAGCCGGAGCCCAGCCGCCTCCTCATGCTGCTGTGGCGTTTGCCGCCCTGCGCCCGGTGGCCTCGGAGGAGAAGCCCGCGCAGCCGCACGCGAAGCCGAGGTACTGCAAGCTCTAGGCCCTGCTGTCGTCGCCCTCGTCGGCCTCCCTTCGAGCTGGAGCTCGTGGTTAGCGGCAAGGAGCAGCAGCACCACGGCTCCGGCCTTCCTCTCGCCTCCGGCGACGACTGCCGGGGAGTCGGAGCTCCGCAACACCCTCCTCCCATCCGCTGGATGGGACGTCCAGGCTCACGCCCGTCACGAGGCTCGGCCGCAGTGTGCGAGCACCACGGCGAGCAGCTCCTGAAGCGCGAGCACCTTGGCGAAGCACCTCGGGCAGGGGAGGCGCGCACCTCGCTGGCGTCCTTGGTGGTGGTCTGGGCGCGCGAGGAAGGGGCGTCCCCTGGGCCATCTTCCTTGGTCAGGAGCAGCAGGGGCGTCTCCCCGGCGGGCGCGTCACCAGAGTTTGACCTCCTTCCCTCCCATGCATAGAAGCTGTTTGTGAAAATGCCAAAAAAAGATAGACAGAGGAGGAAGAAGAATGACATGTGGGCCCACCTGTAATAACGGTCAACTGAACGGTAAACATGTTTGAATCGTTTAAACTGGCTATTATCTGAAAGTGGTAGTTTTTAGTCACAAAATTAAGAATTTTTGATAGTTTTCGACCACTTTTTAAAAAGTGGTAGTTTTGTGGGACAAAAACCCTTAAAGTGGTAGTTTTTTGTCAAACACTCCAATCTCTACATAGGTAAGATGCACACAACCAATATCAACACACATACAGAAAAACATGCCGGTAACAAAGTCATGTAAGACCAAATCTATGTGTAGGCGAGAAAAGAAAATGAAAAACCCCCAAGGGACCAGATTCGCAATCGACAAACTATAACAATGATCATACCTGCGCCAACAATCTCATGACACCACGCGGATGACGAGGTACTTTAACAACAATGCCTTAAGAAAGGGATCGAAGCTCAGGTGTCGACGTCACCGGTTCCAAACACCCAGGCCAGACTCTGGATTTTCACCTTGAAGAACCAGTCTGAGTATATCCAAGCAATGTCTTCAACAAGATAACGATATAAAAGTATCGCTATTGTCAGATATAACCAACCGAGGTAAGACCTAGGCTTTCACCCTGAAACTCGAGACGACGCCACTTATGTGTTGTTATCACCCTTTTTCCACAACCCGGCAGTTGTATGTGATGTGGACCATCGCCGTTGCACAACCATGCATCTGCATGGCTGGGATCCTTGATTTTGACTGTACATATGGTGCACGCACGCCCACGGAACCACTGAAAGTTTGCCGTAGCAATGTCCTCGTGCTGCGTGGCCACTGAAAATGGACATGCAACTGTAGCAATGTCCCCTGGCCGTGGTCGTGATAGATCCATTTTTCTCTCCGCGAGCTATGCTGCCATGTATCAACCCAGACCGTACCGCAGACACCAGTGTGGTGCCAGCGTCATTGAAGGACAAGGACCTGCTCAGTCGAAGCCATGTTACAAAAACTGATATTTTTGCCAGCACTGTCGAAGGACCTGCTCATCCGAGACCACGCGGCAGTCACGGGTGTGCTCAATCACATCATGAAACCTAGCACCCATCACAACTCACCAAGCAAACCAACAAAAGCACCGCCTCCGCAAGAACTAACCGCGGTATTTTGAACTACTTTATGTTACACTAAAGCAACTTAATCTTTCTAGTGACCACTCGAGTGAAATAAAACTCCATGGGACCAACTATGCCTCGCGCAAAAGGGATACATGGCTCTCAACTTTGTTAGATGGACCGGCCAAGCGAGCCAGCATGCCACACGCACTACAACATGGTAGGGATTAGGAGGCATCAATAAATACCTCTGAAGGCTCAAAAAATGCCTTCATCAAAAGTCTAACATGGCATTTCTAAAAAATGCTAGCTATAGTCACGAAGGGAAAGGCATATCTTAGCGTTTTTTCAGGACGCCTCCGATGGTCAGAGCTTTTGCGGCGATTTCCAAAACGCCTCGGATGCTCAGGACCTTTTGAGGCATTTCTGAAAAATGCTTCCAAATGTGCACACACGCGGTAGCAAATTGTAAAAAAGGAGGGCCGGCCCGCACCAGTAGTGACGTCTCCCAGGTATTGCACTTTCGTGAATGGCGCACACCCCTTCCTAAAGAAAGAAAACTAGGTAGAAAAAGGGCAGGCCCATGTAATGTATTTTTGCCTAAAAATGGTGTTTTGTCTGGGCGGTTTCTCTTTCGGGTTTTTCGACACGAGGTTAGCTCTTTTTTAATTTTTGCTATTTCTTTATTTATTTTTCCAAATGGTAAACCTTTTTATAATTCGAATATTTTTATCAAATTCATGAAATTTATTTTATTTTAGCAAATTCAAATCTGCAAACTATTTCAAATTTGGGAACTTTTTTGGCGGAAATAAAATTCATGAATTTTGATCTGAATTTGTTAACTTTTTGAAATTCATGGTTGTTTTCGTTTTCATGAGCTATTTCAAATTTGTGAACTTTGTTTTCAATTTTTTGTTATTTTTTAAAAGTTACTAAACTTTTTGAAATTTATGAAGGTTTCCAAATTTTGTGAATTTCTTTAGGATTTTTTGAAATATTTGAGTTGATGGTCACCGATCAACTGGGTTTTGGTCACTGCCCACCTGTGAGTTGGTCAAAGAGTGAGCAATCAATATGGAACAGTCTCTTTTTCGAACATTTGGTGCTCTTTGACGGGCCGGTCCATGCTGCTGCTGGGGTGAGCGCCAGTTTGCTTCGTGGCGCAGACTAGGAGGTCTCGTCATTTGTGTGCACCTTTGAGTAGTGATTTTGTTTTTTCTGGTGAGGGCTCTAGGAATGTTATTTGTGGCTAAAATGGGTAGAGGCAAAAACACTCATGATGTACCTAGTACTTCCTCCGTTCCATAATGTAGTACCTATAGATTTTTATAGAAGTCAAACATTACAAACTTTGACCATGTTTATAGAGAAAAGTAGGTACATCTAGAATACCAAATGCACATCACTGGATACATCATGAGTTATATTTTCAGAATGTACATGTTTGGTATTGTAGATGTAGACAGTTTTCTCTATATACTTGGTCAAAATTGGCAAAGTTTGACTTTCGCAAAAATCTATAGACATTACATTGTGGAATGGAGGGAGTATACCTTTTTCATGGTTTTTGTTTCCATTTGTTTTTGTTCCCATGCATGTGCTATTTTGATAATATATGTTGTATCTTTTGCATTTTCTAGGGTTTTCACGGTGAAAAAAAACCTAAAACGCTCGCCGAACGTGACACAACGTGCGTTCGGTGTCCGAATTCCTTCAAATTTTGCATGGAGGCTTCCCATGAGCATGCCCACATACTAGAAAAGTGCGGTATCATTTCATGCATCGCAAGAAACACAACATGTTCAAAGGTAGTGGTTGGGGTACGCCGGTAGGGCAAGGCTTTTGTGCTATTTGCAATTTCCGTCATTACCAATCAACATGAACATTTTCCTATACCTGAATTATTTCTTGAAATTTTTCAACAATTTTGGAATTTCTAATCATGTATGAAAATTTTATAAACAAACACTTTTTTCAAAATTGTTAATAAATTTCCAAGTATAGATGCAGTACAAAAATTGCAAACCACGTACTTTTTCAAATTTTATCTACATTTTTTAAACAAAAAATTTTATTCAATTTCTGAACAAAAGATTCAAAAGTGGGATCATTTTTTAAAATTCCAGAACATTATTATAATTTTGAAAACAATAAAAAAAATTGGTTTTCCTGAAATATTTCAAATTCTAAAACAGGTTTTAAACTGAATAATAAAGTTGAAAAAGGAAAAGAAATTAACGAAAAAGAAAAACTGAAAAATATAATAGAAAAAGCCTACGCATCACTTCCAGCGGGGGCCTCTTGAGACGGCCCAACGATTCGCCGTTTCGAAAATCATCAATTTTGAGAAACAATATTTATGAATTTAAAACAAAAACGAGATTTTATAAAATGTTTGTAAAAGTTGAAAAGAGTTATTGGATATGGAAAAAAGTTCATGAAATAGATAACAAAGTTAACGAATTAAAGAAAATGTTCACAAATTTTAATGGAAAAAAGTTCGGCTTGGGCGGAAGGTCCCGTCTCAGAGTACCTTTTTTTGACATTGTTCAAATGACCAATTTTTTTCTAGGACCTTGTATCACCATTCCAAGGCACCATGCCAATTTTTTGTGATTTCGACCATTCTGCATTTTCAAATAATGTTCGTGATTTTTGCTTCAAATTTCAAATTTTGCAGTGTTTATTTTAAATGTCTGTGTTCAAAATTATGTTCGCTCTTTTTAAAATACATTCATGTTATGACATTCTGAGCAATTTTTAAAGACAAGAACAATTTTTTGGCATATCTTTACATTTTTTTAATGCGAATATTTGTACTTTATGAATAAAATTAAGAAACGCAAAGTTTTTCAAAAATTTGGAACAATATTTTATATGTGAGAATTTTTTGAAAAATAAAAAAAGATAAAAGAAAAAAATTGAAAAATAAATGGTGATGAAATGATCGGTTCAACAATGGGCCGACCCAGCCGTGAACTCAAGTAGAATAAAACCAAAAAAAGAATTAAATAGGCACAATCATTAGGATGTCTTATTTGGTTAGTGTGGTCCTCCTTAGATCAAGATGTCTTGAGTTTAATTCACGTCGGTTGCACTCTCAAAAAGAAAGTAAAAAAAGCTAAGGGCGCCGTGAGAAAAAAAGGGCGCCACGTATATGTACGCAGGCCGCATATCGCCACGGTGAAAAGATCATCCTACCCTTTATTATGAAGGGGTATGAGAGATCTCAGATATCAATGTGTTTAGCGCGGAGTGGGGGGGGGGGGGATGTACCTAAGCAAAAGTGTAGTAATAATCAGTACATAAGGATTAATTATAATGGGATTTTATGAAGTTTGTGGGGTACATCTGAACCCAACCTCTATATGATGGCTTTGCCCCTGAATTCTAGAGAACACCCCCTTAGATATTAATCGTAGCCACCACAAGATCAATATCATCTTCCCTTTGGTTCTGACTATTGCCCTGGTGTTGTGAGGTGGAGGGCAGGGACTCTCGTCTCTCACCTTTTGTGTAGTAGGTTGTAGAATCGCGGTGACATCGCAATGCTGGTGTCATGTCAAAATAAAACAATCCGGCTCAAATCCCTTCTCGGTGACGCTTGGTGTCTCCAAATAGGCAAAACCCTGCTAATTCATTAGAAGACGAGGAACTTGTGTTGACCTCATATTTATCATAGAATTCAACTTTCTACCTCTCAATTCCGTTTGGCAAAAGTTACTTCCAAGGTCAAAAAGAAATTGAAACCATGGTTGCATAGATCTATATATCTTTATATCCAACACACAACATGCTCAAGATCCAAGTATTATGCCGGCAATCAATGTCGGGTCAAGTGTGTCCCTTATCAACAACAACAACAAACATCAAAGGACATGTTTTTAATAAAGATGACAACATTTTTAACCTCTACATCAAGTCAAGAGATACTCACACAACAATGTGGAATTTATTCATCCATTTATACTCACACAACAATGGGAAATTTATTCATCCATTTATTTACTCATATAATACTTCTCAAGCTTATTGATCGGTGATCACATTCACACATCCATGCATGGAGGACTCACTCATCGTTTTGATATGTTGTTACTCTGACGCAAGCCCCACCGAGAGCCCACTGTTGAAGGGCCTCTGGTTGTAGCAGTCGAGGTTGTTACCATAGCCAACGCCGAGGACATCGCAGTAGCGCTTGTAGAACCCGATCCGGTTAGCAACACGGTCATCCTGCCCCCTACCGCACTCGAGCCCGCCGTTGATGATGTTGGTGATGACGCCATACCCAGGCACCCGGCCAGCAGCGTTGTCCGTACCCGATGGGGTCCATTGGCCTGTGATCACGGCATGGGACGACGGCTTGTTCGCCTGAGCCGTCATCCAAAACCATAACGCCGTCTTAAACGACACCGTCGCGTCCGTGGCGACCAGGTCCGGGTTGTTGAGCAGGTCCACCCCGATGGCACGCCCCGCGGGGCCATAGTTGTAGTTCCATGAGAGCTGGATGGGGCCGCGACCGTAGTATTTCTTGCCCGACACGCACGGCCACTCCGGCTTTGGCTCGCAGTAGCTTCCCGGCGAGCCCTGCTCCTGCTTGAAGCAGTAGCCCCAGGCGTACGGTCCATCGGGCGCCGCGGGCCACCCGCCAGTGGTCTCGTGGGAGGTCTGCCCGAGGAAGGCCGCCACCTCCCGCTTCCGCGTCTCCGTGCTCCCCGTGGTGCCGAATGACGGGAACGCGGCGGCGGCGGCGAGGAAGGCGTCGTACGTGTAGAACCCGCGGGCCTCTTGGCAGTCGTTGCGGTGGAGGAGGAGCCGCTCGAAGAGGTCCCTGGAGATGATGGACGACACGCCCCCGCCGGGGCTGGGGCCGGGAGGGGTGGGGCCGCAGCCGCTGCACTGGCTCTGACAGCCGGCTCCGCAGTAGGCGTCGCCGCTGCCGCAGTACCCGAATTTGCTGCAGCAGAGACAGTTTGCGCACGTCGCGCCGCCAGCCTGCGAGCCGCACTGCTGGGCGTCCACGGCTGTGGCGAGTGCCGCCGCCACAACCATGGCCAGGATGGCCACCACCCTCGGGGCTCTCAGTACCGTGGGCATGTATGGCTTCATGATCGATCTTGGTGGTGCCTGATACATTATGGCGCCAAGTGCCGCCATTTATAGGCCTTCTGTGGAGAAAAGTCGTGGTGTGCCTTAAAACTAGATCAATCGTGTGTGTGGAAAATCGGTGCAGAATGGGCCTGGAGAAAGGTGCGTGCAACGCCATTGTACTCACTCATTGATCATCGTTTGAATTATCTCTTGAATTATGCTGCATGGCACGCCACAAATTTCCTTTATCTTCTTCATTACTACGCAGGACCATGTGACCAGGTCTGCTCTCATAAATAGGCGAAATGGGCCGTCAACCACGTTCCACTGATAAATTAGTGAATACGCGACGAGGACGTAGTGGGATATGCTTGCAAAGAAACGTAAACTATGAGACTAACTTGTTGCTACAGAAATATATAATACTCTGCAACTTTGCGTTGTGTAGAAGAACTATTCGTGCATGAGGTAAACACTTGTAACTCTGACAAACAAAAAAGCATTGCAAAATCTTGTAGTTTTAGCCTAAAAAAACTGAAATATGTCTTGCTAGATAAGATCGATCAATGATTCTCACGGTAGGCAAGGCAGCGGGGTAGGGTATGGTAGGAGGATCAGTCCTGTTGGTGGGCCACTAATAATCAACCACTAACGTCAATGCCGGCCACAGAGCTGAGCCTGTATGTGGTTGTATGTTGTTGGGCTACTCTACATTGCCACCTATGTGGACACGATACGTTATTTGTTTTTTATCTATGATGAAAAATATTCGATCTTCAATCATGGCAGTACAGAGAACATCGGAAATAATATAATTACATCCAAATTCATAGACCACCTAGCGATGACTACAAGCACTTAAGCGAGCTGAAGAGGCGCCACCGTCATCACCCTCCCCTCACCGAAGCCGGGAAACACTTGTAGTAGTAGACAGTCGAGAAGTCATTGTGCTAAGGCCTCATAGGACCAGCGCACCAGAACAGCTACCGTCACAGATGAAGAATAATGTAGGTCGGAAGAATCCAACCTGAAGACACACGAGCGTAGACGAACGACAAACAGATCCAAACGAATCCACCAAAGGCATACCCGCCGGAGACACACCTCCACACGCCCACCGAAAATGCTAGATGCACCACTAGAACGGGGGCTAGGCGGGGAGAACCTTATTCAATCTTCAAGGAGCTGTGGCCGTTTCGCCTTCCTGAGCAGGACACAGACCCTGACAAAACTCAAAAACACATCTATAAACGAAGCCCTCCTGCCGGCAAGTGCATGCCGGGATCCACCGCGCCCGCATGGCCCTAGGGCCACCGGAGATGATGCGGACCGCCGGCAGCGCCAGCGGGAGGCGGCTGAACCCTACTTTTTTAGAGGAGGAGGCGGCTACTTGAACCCCGTTGTTCTTCCGTTGTTTCACGATACCTTATTTGTTCATCGAGTCTCTTACAGTTGCCTAGTCGCATTTTGTTAGTTTGATAATAAATACCAAGAAACTGTAGGGTGACACGGCGCGTCGACTTGTTAGGTGGAGTTTAAGCGCAGGCATGGCTGGCGCATGTTGGGCTGCGTGGAGGGTGGAGCGCACCTGGCTGCCGGGGTCGGATCTGGATAGCAACCGGCACGGGCCAGAAGCTGTTGTTCCGCGTCCCTGCAATGGTGGTGCCTTATTGCTCGCTCAGTCTACTGGTCAGGGCCTCAGCGGCGAGGGGTGGTGGATGAGCTTGTGGCAGCTATGGTAGCACGACGGCTGGGGTCTAGCAGGCGGTGCGGGGTGGCGATGATGACCTCCTTTCTCCTAGTTCCAAACCGACAGTATGTGGGGCTGGGCAGGTGCTGGTGGTGCCGGTCGCATCTACGATGGTGGAGGCTCAGATCTAGGGTCTATGCTTGGGCGGCCCAAATCTAGGCCCAAGGCAGATCAGGGCTGGTGCTTCGGGTAGGTGAGGTTGGGTCTGGTCCGGTGGTGGCGGTCCTCACATTGCTTCGATGTCCTAAGGGTTGGTGCAATGGCCTCAGAATTGGTGTCGCTCGAACTCGCCTTGTCTAGGCCAGAGGGCTTTAAGCGGCGGCCGGCGGTGGTCTTGATGGCACGTCCCCTATGATCCATTAGAACTAGATGGGGACATAGGCGTCCGCGCCTCCTACCATTGAGGTACAGACGCAGACCCGCAGACTGATATTGGGTTAGAAGTGGAAGGATTGCCGTCTACTCTTCCAGCCGGGGTTGGTGTGATGTAACGTGGATGGTACGCGGTGTCGCAGGGCATGGATGTCGGGGCAGCGGCCCTGTGGCCTGCATGGTTCGCTCTACGGCAGACATCATGGTGCCAGTGCCGGCTTGGCCTCTCATCCGTGTGGGTGGTGAGGGATGCAGTGGCGGGTGGCTCGGGTTAGCACTTTGTTGTGGACAATAGGGAGGCCCAAATTCAAAGCTGAAGGGTGATGCACATCATGGCTATCCTGGGTGCCTTGTGGTGACATGGGCGAGCTACTGAGCGAAAGCTCTGCGCCTTGGTGCCAACAGCTGCGGTGCCTGTGAACATCTTCTCCTCTTGAGGACGTTGTTATGGTTCCGTGTCAGGGTTCTGAGTAAAGACCCTCATCCATCTCGGACTTGGCAGTGGTGTCCTAGGACGCGTGGCGTTGTATTCATGCCTTTTTGTACTATCAAGATACTATACAAGACTGTTTTTGAAAGAGCATGTTTGACTATTATTTCTGAGAACAAAACGCACGTTTGATTTGGTCCCTGCATCTGCATGGGAACCATTCTCTAGGCCCAACAAATTCCATTAGGGCCAAAAACAAAGGTGTGAGCGAGATTTTTCTTTACGATGAAAGATGTCAGCGAGTTGATGACACGGTTGCCGGTCGCCGGTCGTCGGTCGATGTACCTGCTAAAAGATCAACGCAGACCGTACCGCTGACACCAGTGTGGTGCCAACATCGTTGAAGGACCTGCTGGGTCGAAACCATGTTACAAAAACTGATATTTTGCCAGCACTGTCAAAGGACCCGCCCATCCGAGACCACGCGGCCGTCACGGATGTGCTCAATCACATCATGAACCTGAGATCTAGCACCCATCACAACTCACCAAGCAAACGAACAAAAATACTGCCTCCACAAGAACTAACTGCGGCATTTTAAACTAATTTATGTTACACTAAAGCAATTTTATCTTTCTAGTGACCACACGATCGAGTGAAATAATATTCCATGGGACCAACTATACCTGAACGTTGCTAGATGGACCGGCCAAGCAAGCCGAATTTTTTATTATTGATAATTAATATTCCAGAATTCGAAAACTAATAAAACATTAATGAGAAATTTGAAAAGTAGGAAAGACGCTAGAAATAACAACATCCAGGGCTGGACGCCAATACCGACAACGTCCAAAGTTGGACGCTCTTATAAACAATGTTCATTGGTTGATTCGACCAGACCCCAACTGGCTACCTTTGGCCTTTGACTTGTACCCTCGGCCACCTCCGCACTGCCAAAGCTAGACTCCGCCACCTTCTAGCCCATCAAAAATGGCGCTCCGGCAACACCCTCCTTTCGCTAGCCGTTATCTCACTTTTGCCAATTCCCATCATCGTGCCTTGCTCGCGCCAGGGCCATAGCTGTCCAACTCCGGTTGTCATATCCTCCTCAGCAAGGACCGCGCTGACCTCTTCCCTGTTACGTTCAAGCAATCTCTAGGCACACTGACTACTACCACAATCATCGTGAGCCCTCTCTCCACCCTTCTTGCTCTCCTACACTAGGCATCCGCAACCATTTGAGTGGTTGTGTTGCGAATTTGCATGTGAATATTTGTACATGTTGCCGTGAACTCGAGTTGTTTTTTACCTAAAAAAGGCACATCCCTACTTTACAAATAAAGCAACGATCATACAACTCAATGCATACAACTTGACACCATACCACACACACTCGAGGAAGGATACAACAATGCAAAAGAACAACGACACCACCACAACCCACTCCAAGCTCGCAACAAGACAAAGACGTCACGAAGAGATGATGTTGCGCCCGACGAACCGTGGACTCCTAGAAAATGCCTTCGGGAAGGGTATGACACCGGAGCGCCGCAACTGACGGTCCAAAAAGATAATGGCACACCCGGATAAAACCGAAGAAGGAGAGTAGCCGTGATGCTGCCTAAAGGAAGCATGTAACGAGGTCCATGGCTGCCGCTGCCATCGGCCTGGTGCAAGCTAGACAAGGATTACCCTTTGGCACATAGTCTTCTCCTCCCTCCTCGAATTACCGCTGCTGCCAGCAGCCGACCAACAACGCTACATGCATTGAGCCGCCAACACTTCACCACAGGCCGCCACCAGCCAACGCTCCTAGCCGTCGAGCAAAAGAGGACGAAGTCGACCACCATTGTTGCACCCCCACGCCCACCAGCCAACGGCCATGGCAACCAGCGGCGCCCGCAACCCGCGCCACCACAACCAGCAGCCGCCACCGTCCCACCCCGACACGAGCACTGCTTCCAAAGCCATCTAGGATAGCCTATCATCTGAGTAGAAACTGGAGATTGCTGCCATTGTTGTCGGCTGGCAGACAGAGGCCAGTGCTATGGACGTCCCAATCGAGGACGCGACCGACGATGAAAGGCATTCGGTTTTATGTAAAAATCATCCAAGCATAAATGAATATCATCCAGTGCATTTAAATATGCATCAAATTTGTTCAATTTCGTTAGAATTCTTCCAACATGTAACCAGACATATGCGGAGATTTTTGGATGGCCGCCTCCGTGTCCACGGACTGGTCTCCCCTGTACACGGACAAATGCATTGTCGTGCTTGGAGGTTGGCATTGAAGACGCCCTTAGTAGCATGGTTGAACCGTTGGAGGCTTTCATCCTCTATGCAGCCCTGAAAGCAATTAAGTCTCCGTTGTAGAATGAACAATTAGACTTGCTTGAGACATTTTTGGTAGCTGATGAGTTACTGTTTTTTCCTCATTATATTTTGGCAATCATTGAGTTGTGGTTGTGTGTTAGAAATTCATACATTCATGTGTATTAAGATGATTTCTCATCTAATTGGCAAAAGCAAACTGTGCTAGAAACAATTCATGAATACAAAGTGTTCTTAATTTTTGAAAAATGTTCTTGCTCTTAAAAAATGTTCGGAACTTTAAAAAATGGTCGTGCATCGAAAATAGAACATGTCAAAAACACAACAGTCTGTAATGATCTGGATAACTACCATACTTATGCTACTCCAAAAATTCTGCAAAAATAGGAAAACCTGGGTAATTTGCATATCTATCACATGTAAAAAACTTCAGGTCAAAAGCATGTTCCAGTGAATTTTCAAAATTCCTGGACTTAGCGCAAAAGTTTCTGTTTTTGGACAGAATCAAGTCAACTATGATCCACACTATCCCAAAGGCTTTACCTAGTAGTTTATTGAAACAAAAGCTATAAAACATGATTACTACAGTAGCATAATCATGTGAACACACAAAAACAGTAGGTAAAAATGTTGGGTTGTCTCCCAACATGCGCTTTTCTTTAATGCCTTTTTAGCTAGACATGATGAGTTCAATGATGCTCGCATAAAAGATACGGATTGAAACACAAATAGAGCATCATGGAGTATATGACTAGCAAATTTAAGTCTAACGCACTTCCTATGCATAGGGATTTTGTAAGCAAACAACTTATAGAAACAAGAATCAACTAGCATAGGAAGGCAAAACAAGCATACGTTCAAAACTTTCAACACATAGAGAGGAAACTTGATATTATTGCAATTCCTACAAGCATAAGTTCCTCCCTCATAATAATATTTAGTAGCATCATGAATAAATTCAACAATATAACCATCACATAAAGCATTCTTTTCATGACACAAAAGCATAGAAAACTTATTACTCTCCACATAAGCAAATTTCTTCTCATCAATAGTAGTGGGAACAAACTTAACAAAATAACTATCATGGGATTGAAAATTAAGATCATGATGACAAGTTTCATGGTTATCATTATTCAAAATAGCATACATGTCATCACCATAATCATCATAGATAGCAACTTTGTTATCATAGTCAATTGAAGCATCATCCAAAATGGTGGATTCATCACTAAATAAAGTCATGACCTCTCCAAATCCACTTTCATCATTATAATCATCATAAATAGGAGGAATGCAATCATTATAACAAATTTGCGCATCAAATCATGGGGGACTAAAAATATCATCTTCATCAAACATAGCATCCCCAAGCTTATGGCTTTGCATATCGTTAGCATCATGGATATTCAAAGAATTCATACCAACAACATTGAAATCATGCTCATCATTCAAAGATTTTTTGTCAAACATTTTATAGAATTCTTCTTCTATCAATTGAGCACAATTTTCCTTTCCATCATTTTCACGAAAGACATTATAAAGATGAATAACATCATGCAACCTCAATTCCATTTTTTTGTAGTTTCTTTTTATAAACCAAACTAGTGATAAAACAAGAAACTAAAAGATTCAATTGCAAGTCTAAAGATATACCTTCATGCACTCACCTCCCCGGCAACGGCCCCAGAAAAGAGCTTCGTTGACGGGATGTGAGTGCCGCTTATCTAGCCTCCCCGGCAATGGCGCCAGAAAAGAGCTTGATGTCTACTACGCAACTTTATTCTTGTAGATACGTGTTGGGCCTCCAAGCGCAGAGTTTTGTAGGACAGTAGCAATTTTCCCTCAAGTGGATGACCTAAGGTTTATCAATCCGTGGGAGGCGTAGGATGAAGATGGTCTCTCTCAAACATCCCTGAAATCAAATACAAGAAATCTCTTGTGCCCCCAACACACCCAATACAATGGCAATTTGGAAGATTATCCATGGTTACGGCGCAATAAGCAAATGACACAAGCAAAGAAAAAGTGAAGACTTTCTCCCGCAACTACTATGATGATACCATGCCAACTTTGTAACAGACGAGTATGATACCATTGCCCGTTTTGTACATGCACATGTGCTATGTGGGTGAAATTATGATACCATGCCAACTTTCAACCTTTTCAGAGTTCATTTGAAATGCTTTAATGTCTTATGGTTCGGCCCTCGTAATACCATTAATCCTGGTTCGCTCCTTGTCAACTATGTTCTCACCAAGAACACTCAAGAGGGCAGCCACGTGGGCCATTGGTCCCGGATCGTCTGGACCTTTTGGTCCCGGTTCCACGCACGTACCGGGACCAATGCGCCTCGCCCCTGGCCCATGACCATTAGTCCCGGTTTGTGCCACAAACCGGGACTAAAGGGTTGGTCCTCGTTGCGGTCAGAGTTTAGTCCCACCTCGCCAACCGAAGGGCGCTCACACCGGTTTATAAGCCCGTCTCTCTCTGCCTTGTTGAGCTCCTCTCAAAGTGAAAATAGATGCCCTTATACAGGGAATTTGACCTAAATTCATAGTGAATTTCTCTGAAATTCATTGAAATTTATTATGAATTTAGGTTGAATTCTCTCTATAGGCGCATCTATGCTCATTTTTTAGTAAAGTTAATCACAAACTTATGATTCACACAAATTTCAAAGAATTCAAATTTTAACTATTCAAATTTGAAAACTAATGGCACTAACAGAAAGTTTATAATTTTTCTAAAAGTAATGACACTAACAGAAAGTTTATAATTTTGCTGACCTAAAAGCAAAAAGAATTAAAAATTAAAGCAAAAAAGAAAAGAAAATAAATAATGCAAAAAACAAAACAAAAGAACTAGAAAAAAACTATTTTTCTAGTAAAGTTAATCACAAACTTGTGATTCACATAAATTTCAAGGAATTCAAATTTTAACTATTCAAATTTGAAAACTAATGGCACTAACAGAAAGTTTATAATTTTTCTAAAACTAAAAGCAGAAAGAATAAAAAAATAAAGCAAGAATCAAAAGAAAATAAATAATTCAAAAAACAAAACAAATACTGGAAAAAATAAAAAAAGCCACCTATTGGGCCACACGGCCTGCATACGACTAGAAACCCATCTGTACATGGGCCAGGATGCAGGCCCGCAGGCCCAATAGGCCCAACAAGGCAGTGACAAGGGTAGGCAAGTACTGCCTGCACATTAGACAGGAGCTCAGCACCTGAGCCGTAACGCAGCTTATAAACAGGTGCTGAGCTCTCTCAGCTAGCGAGGTGGGACTAAAGTTCCCACCGCACCGCGCGAGCGCAACTTCTTTGGTCCCGGTTGGTTGCACCAACCGGGACTAATGGTGTGCATTGGTCCCGGTTCGTGGCACCAACCGGGACCAATGCCCCCCCTTTAGTCCCGGTTGGTGCCACCAACCGGGACCAAAGGTCTCTTTTCAGCAGCCCAAAGGGCGGGAAGCGGTGGCCTTTGGTCCCGGTTGGTGGCACCAATCGGGACTAAAGGGGGGTCATTGGTCCCGGTCGGTGCCACGAACCAGGACCAAAGCCTTTGCTATGTAAGAAACACTTGGGAAATTTTCAGATTTCCCTCGCCAGTTGCCCCCGACGACGCCGACCTCCTCGACACCGCCAGGCTGCCCGTGCTCGCCGTCGCCGCCCGCTCCTCGTCGCCGTCGCCCCGCGCCCCTGCCCCGTGCTCGCCGTCTCCGCCCGCTCCTCGTCGCCGTCGCCCTGCCCCTGAGCGTCCCGCCCCCGCGCGCCGGTGCCCTCGCCGCCCCCGCTGTCGTCTCGAGCTCCCCTGCTCGCGCGCGCCGCCCCGAGCCCCTGCCACGTGCTCGCCGTCGCCGCCCGCTCCTCGTCGCTGTCGCCTTGCCCCTGGCCCGTCCCGCCCCCGCGCGTCGGCGCCCTCGCCTGCCCCCGCTGTGAGTCGCCACCCCGGCTCTGTTTTTTATTTTTATTAGTTTAATTTTTTTGTTCATATATATATAATGTATATGTGTATGTATGTGGCTATATGTTTTTGTTCATATGTGGCTATATGTTTTTTCATTTTTATTAGTTTAATTTTTTTGTTCATATGTGATGTGTATGTGTATGTGGCTATAATGTATATGTGTATGTGATGTATATGTGTATGTGGCTAGAATATGCTAAATATATATGTCAAAAATGTTTTTTTGTTCATAGAAAGTTTTTTGTTCATATATAGAAAGTTTTTATATATGACAATGGATATATATTCGATATATATGATAAATGATGATCCATGGAAAAGTTTTATATATGCAAAAGTTACAATTTTAGAAAAGTTTTATATATCTAGCTAGGAAGGGAAGAAGAAGAAAAAGAAGGATAGGAAAGAAGAAAATAAGAAGAGGAAAGAAAGAAGAAGAGGAGAGGAAGAAGAGGAGAAATAAATAAGAAGAGGAAAAAAGAAGAAAAGGAAGAGGAGAAGAAGAAAGGAATAGAGGAGAAGAAGGGAAAATAGAAATTTTTTCTATTTTCCCTTCTTCTCCTCTGTTCCTTTCTTCTTCTCCTCTTTTCTTTCTTCTTTTTTTTTCTTCAATCTTCTCCTCTATTCCTTTCTTCTTCTCCTCTTTTTATTTCTTCTTCGTTTTCTTACGTTTTATCGGGTCTGCCGTCGTCGATATACCCCTCCTGATAACTTCAACACGAGGGGGGGGGGGTCGATATACCCCCTCCCCGATAATATTATTTTCCCATGTATGTATGCCGTGTCGATATAAACTCCCGATAACTTCAACATGTGGGGGCAGGGTCGATATACCCCCTCCCGATAACTTCAACACGTGGGGGGGGGGTCGATATAGCCCCTCCCCAATAATATTATTTTCCCATGTACGTATGTCGTTGTTGTCGATATAAACCCCTCCCGATAACTTCAACACGTGGGGGGGGGATCGATATACCCCCTCCCGATAACATTATTTTCCCATGTATGTATGTCGTCTTGTCGATATTACCCCCTCCCGGCTGTGATAACTTATACCGCGGGAGCACCCTCCCGACCCTCTTGCTCGACCAAAACTCTCGAGGACACCCAAATCCTAGAAAAAAATGATGTCGGTCTCCTACCCCCTCCCACCGCGCCCCTACACGACAAACTCTCTCGAGGCCACCCCAAACCCTAGAAGCATTGTCGAGGCCACCCCAAACCCTAGAGAAGCAGTGTCGAGGCCACTAATATGATTCCTTATTGTGATTAGCTAGCTAGTTCTACGTTTTCCACTAATATATCCATCTGTCATGTTTGAATAATAATTGCCATGTTGTAAATATTTGTAGAAACTATGGACCCCCGAGACGAAGCAACAGAAGCGGTGTTGGGGGACATAATCGCACAAGGAAGTGATGTCGTCTTCTCGTTTCTCAACGACACCGATGGTCTGGAAGGACAGGGTGAAGAAGCAGGCTATGATTATGATGGCTCCGGTGACCCAATGCCGGTGCAAGAAGGAGACCGTGATGACGGCTCCGGTGACCCAATGACGGTGCAAGAAGGAGATCGTGATGACGGCTCCGGTGACCGAACCGAGTCCGGCCAGGTATATATATTAGTTAAGCCTGTGCTGACTAGCTAATTGATGCATTCATTGTTTTGGTATGTACACATATTAATTAACTCTCGTGTTTCTTCTTTTTTCTAGCCCTCCGGATCGAGCACAACTTCGGTAAAGAGACGAGGCCCGAAGAAAAAGTTGGGTTGGGATGAAAGGTTTGAGATCACAGCAATCACGCGCGACGGCCAACCGATTGAACCCATCTGGACAAAGGAAGCATTTGCTGCTCAGTGCGGGGTTATGGTTAGGGACAAGATCCCGATCAGCATCCACCAATGGTTAAAGCCTAAAAACAAAGACCCTGAGGTGTCTTATGTCAATGATATGCAGAAAGATGATCTTTGGACTGAGCTGAAGTCAAATTTCACCCTACCGCCAGAGGAGGATCCGGAGAAGCCAGTTAAAGAGCAATTAATCAAGTCTTTTGCTCTTAAGAAGATGGCAGACCTATTCAGGAGGTGGAAGAATGAGCTGAAAAGGTTTGTCGACAAAGAAGAGACACCAGAATTCATCGGCAAATATGAGAAGATCAGAGATCACTGGCCCGCATTTGTGGCCCACAAGACATCGGAAAAGAGTAAGAAGATGTCGGCGACAAACAAGAAGAATGTTGCGAAGAAGAAGCATCAGCATCGCACGGGGTCAGCTGGCTACCTCAAAGCCCGACCTAAGTGGGCCAAGGCTGAGAATGATCTGCTAGATAAAAGGATCGAACCAGAGACAATGAACTAGCCAGACCGTTGCCGGACTTGGTTCTTCGGGTCTGGCGGAACCTTGGACCCTGTATCAGGGAAGTGCCTTTGGACGGACGAGCAAATGAAAATACCAGTCAAGAGGCTTCAAGACTATATCGATGCAGCGCAGCAAGGGACATTCGTTCCAGACAGAGGGAACGACGAGCTCACAATGGCCCTCGGGAATCCTGAGCACCCTGGACGGACACGAGGCACGCCAGGCTCCGTTTCATGGAGGGCTGGTTTTCCGGACGCAGGCGGTTACAAATGCCAGGAGAGGAGGAAAAAAGTGCAGCAGACCCAACTATAGGCGCTGCATGCAAGGGTACAAGTGATAGAGGAACGAGAAGCAAATCGCAGCAAACGACTTGCCGAAACTTCTCCCGAAGCTACCCCGCCATCTCAGCGGAGAAGCAGTGTGGCTTCCACCGAGCTGCTTCAGCCGGAGCATGTCTTGATGGCTCCTGCCAGCTACCCCGTGGATGCTATCACGGAGTCTCAACATTGCCACCTTATGACGCAATGGCTGAACTTCAAAGTCAAGGCGGTTGTCGGCTCTATTCGACCTCCTGAACCCGGCGCAACTTTTCACTGTCGTCAGATTCCAAAAGGATATGCTAGGGTGATGGTGGACGAAATAACGGAGGGATTTGAGGACCTCCAGCTTGACCACCCTACCGGTGAAGGGGAGACTCGGCTGGGTTCTGCTCTGAAGACTCCATGCCTATGGCGGAAGGAGCTCATCAACCTTCCGAACTGGACGCCTCCGCCTCCTCCTCCTCCTCCGGCGAGTCAGGGCACTCCGCCTCCTCCACCGCCTCCTCCGGCGAGTGATCAGGGCACTCAGCCTCCTTCTCCGGCGCGTGGCGGCACTCCGCCTCCTTCTCCGCCTGCGCCAGCGCACCCGAGCAGCCAGCCTCCTCTTTCTCCGCCTCGTCAGCAAGGGCGGAAGAGACCCGCCGCCTCTCCGGCTGCTCCGGCGCGTCGTAGTCCTTCTCCTCCGCCGCGTAAGCAAGGAAAGAAGACATCCGCTCCGTCTGCTCTGCTGGCGTCTAGCAGTACAGCCAGAGGCGGGAGGCAATACAGATTCGGTCCTTCTCTCAAGCCTCTAGAGAAGTTATCATACGAGAGGTCCGACGAGGAAAACGCGAAGATCGCTAAAGCCGCAGTGAAGGACTTCTTTGAAGGGGTGAAAGCAAAGAAACATCCACCTCCTGAGGAGAAGGTAGATCCGGTGAAAGCGAAGCGCACTCTGGCTGCCCTGAAGAAACCAGCAAAGTCTCCACCGAAAGACAACTATGACCGCATTATTGAAAAGTCATTTCACGAAGCGAAGCGGTCGGGAAGTACTAGAAGTGATCAAAGGTTAGCAGAACGATGAGCTGGGAAACAAATTACCCAGCTCGGCGAACAAGCGGACCAATCGTGCCCCCTCTCAAGGTGTTTAGCGACATCGTTGCTAATGATCCGATGATGGTGCCCAGTTATAGCAATTTTGGAGATTACCTGCCCGACGATGTACATTATGATTTCTTGGAGGTGGATGAACACAGATACGAGTACGGTAAGCCTCTCGTCAAAGATGAAAGATCTCTTCCAACGATGATGAGAAGATTCCATGATTGGTACATGAAAACCTGCAGAGAGTCTGGGGGGAGGAATATTCTGACGCTGAAAGTTAAAGAGGAGCATGACCTCGTTGGAATTGAACTGTTGAATGTTCCATTTGAGGAGTTCTTCCAATTTTTCAATCAAAAGGCCCTCAATAAATCAACGGTCACTTGCTACTGTCTGTAAGTAGTACTACTTCTGTCATGCATTAAGTCTCTCTATATAGGTCAGCTCTTTCATTGCATGTATTTATAATTATCCTCACTATACACTAGTAGAAAAAGGGTCAAACGTGAAGCACATTAGTGCCGGTTTGTATTTGAGCCGGTACTAATGGTACCATTAGTGCTGGTTCGAACGGATTTGCATTAATGCCGGTTCGTGTTGAACCTTTAGTACCGGTTCGTGGCACGAACCGGTACTAAAGGGGTGGTGGCAGGCTGGCGTCAGGCCGGGGCCCCACGATTACCTTTAGTACCGGTTTGTGGCACGAACCGGTACTAAAGGGGTCTGACCTATAGTACCGGTTGGAGACACAAACCGGCACTATAGGGCAATTTTCAAACTTGAAAAAATCATAACTAAATCATCCTAATTCAGAAAAATACATATAATATATCAAAATTTGCAGAACAAATGGATTGATCCGCTGAAACAACAGTTTTCCGTTTCGACAATTTTTTAAAATCACAAAATTCCAAAGGGAAAATAGAGTTTTTGGGCGTTTTAGACGTTTTTTGGACGTTTTTAGCGTTTAGTGCTAGGGTTTAGATTTCAGCGTTTAGGGTTAGGTTTTATGGTCTAAACCCTTAGTTTTTACTGTTTAGCATAGAGTTTCCGACGTTTTAAGTCTCGGGTTTAGGACAATTTTTGAAATGACAAATTGTAAAAGGAAAAAAAGATATGCTCTAATTTATGTTTTTTTGAATTTTGGTTAAATCTTGTCAAACCGGTCAAACAACTGATTCAAGAAATATAGAGTGTTACTAAATAATTACGCAATAATATTAGTGTTACTAAATAAGTATCTCAGTTTTTTTGAATTTTGTTCAAATCTGGTCAAACTGTGGTCAAACTATGGTCAAACTACTTATTCAAGAAATATTAGTGTTACTACATAATTATTCAAGAATATTAGTGTTACTAAATAATTATTTCAATTTTTTGAATTTTGGTCAAATCTGGTCAAACTATGGTCAAACTGTGGTCAAACTATGGTCAAACTTATTCAAGAAATATTAGCGTTACTAAATAATTAATGTTTTTTTAGAATAATAGTTTCAAACTCAAACGGTGAAATGTGTGACTTCATGCTCAAGCTAAACTCCTGAGGGTTAATAGGATTGACATCTTACTATTGTCAGGAAAACAACAAGTGCAGACTCGGAAACGAAGGAGAATAGAACCTGAAAGTTAAGCGTGCTCGGGCTGGAGTAGTGAGAGGGATGGGTGACCGGTCGGGAAGTTAGATGATTTGGAATGAGTGATCCACACTTGAGCGCAGTTAAGAGAGGTGATTAGAGACTAAATCATCAAATAATTCAGAAAAATTAAAAATAAAAAAATCAAATTTTTTTCCAAAATTTTCAAAAAAAAATTCAAAAAAAAAACCTTTAGTACCGGTTGGTAACACCAACCGGTACTAAAGGTCCCC
Source organism: Triticum urartu (assembly GCF_056163025.1). Taxonomy (NCBI): domain Eukaryota; kingdom Viridiplantae; phylum Streptophyta; class Magnoliopsida; order Poales; family Poaceae; genus Triticum; species Triticum urartu. Next base: position 765,391,488 of record NC_141874.1, read on the forward strand.
CGTACCAGGGCGCGAGCTCACGCCACGTGGTGGCACTTTAGCGCCGGTTCATGCCGAACCGGTACTAAAGGGGGGGGCCTTTAGTGCCGAAACGTTAGTGCCGGTTCCATAACCGGCACTAAAGGCCCTTACAAAGCGGTACTAATGGTCCGTTTTCTACTAGTGATATTATGCAGATTGAAGATCGCCGAATTGAAGAAAAGACAAATCGGTGATATTGGGTTCATTAACACAAATCTCATAGATACAACTGAGGTTAAATATCATGCCAAAGATATCGAGGCCAACTTGCTACGATCGTTGGTAATAAATGAAAACAAAGATATAATACTTTTTCCTTACAACTTCAAGTGAGTGTTACTGTCTTGTGCATATATATTCGGTTTCCCTTATTAGTCCAGGTTATAGTAATGTAATTGATGAGTTATGCATGCGTGCGCAGGTTTCACTATATTCTCTTAGAGATTAAGCTTGAACAAGGACTAGTAACCGTCTTAGACTCGAGACGAAAAGATCCCCATGAGTATGCGGACATGACTGAAATTCTCCAGAAGTAACTTAAATCGATCATTATCGATCCACCATATCAGCAACTTTGTTCATTTCCTGATATTAAGTAATTGTTTTCTTTGTCTGGCAGGATTTGAAGAAAATTCACCAAAAAAGCTTCAGGACTGCCGAAGAAGCTGCAATTTAGACACCCGAAAGTAAGTACTATAGTAGCATGTTCCGCGCATCTCCTAGTGATTCAAGTGCTAGTTTCATCAACACCATTTAGCATGCTTGCTTATCAGTTTGATTGACCTCTATTTCTTGTAAAGTGGTTGTGGCAGAAACAAGGGAATTATTTCTGTGGATACTACGTTTGCGAGTCTATCCGCCACACGACCTGTGAGCGGGGCTACTCTGACGAACAATTTGAAGTGCGTAAGCAATAATATTCACAATTTTATTTCGTTACCATCATTTGTGTTGAGTTTCATTTATTCATATATATATATGTATTGACCCCCTTCTTCAAATTAGATCTTTCAGATGCGGGATGAACTCCTACCACCAGATCGTATGCGAGCAATTCAAGAGGAATTGGTGGCATTCTTCCTTGACCACGTGATCGCTGAAGACGGAGAATACTATGTGGACCCTATGTTCATATATAATTAGGAGATTATATTGTAAGAGATAATTATTGTATATATGTAGCCGGTTGTGTCGGATAGATATACGAGAACTTGTTGTTCGACCAATCTCTCGGAGAAGGAGAGGTGGTCGATATCACTTCTCTCTGTATGTGCATATGTTCATGACGATCTTCTGTTTCCTTCATTTGCTTACTAGCTAGCGTGTCTAGTCCTCTCTATATATACGTATATAGTACGTAGCGTCGACCAAGCACGGAGATAAGAAAGGACACTTCTCTCTATTAATTAGCTAGCTAACACAATATATGAAACACCTAAATTAACCCCCCAGAACCCCCAAACCCCCCCCCCCTTTAAAAAAACAAAAACCCCAACCCCTGAAATGCTGACGCGTGGATGCCTTTTGGTCCTGATTGGTGCCACCAACCGGGACCAAAGGCCCTCCTGCCTGGGCTCGGCGCACCGGCCACGTGAAGGCCCATCTGTCCCGGTTCTTGTTTGAACCGGGACTAAAGGGCTAGGGCATTAGTAACGACCCTTTAGTCCTGGTTCAAAAACCGGTACAAAAGGCCCTCACTAACCGGGACAGATGACCCTTTTTCTACTAGTGGCCCCAACCAAAGCCCTGTTTTCTACTAGTGCTTTGTCCTAATCTAATATCCAAAAGTAATTATTTTGTCCGGAGACACGACATAGATTATATAGATTATACAGAATAAACAGTGCTACACATACTAAATACGTACAGTTAGTCATATATAATAATGGAACTCTTTTTGGTATCTTCAAATTACTAACTTGATATTAGTGGCTTGCAGTATAAATTGAAATTTCAAAAATAAATAAATACAAACACGGATTACGACATAGTGTGCACATGAACACACTTCATCACTTGTATCGCCTCGAAAATTTAGATTTCTACTCATGATCATCTCTGACAACAATAATTCAATGGCTTTGTACAAAGGATAAAATGGCTAGGTCACATTCGGAGCTTTACCTCTACGTATGAATATCATGTAGACAACTAAATGTCCTTTTTTGCGGGGAAGACAACTAAATGTCACATGAACCAATAACCTGTTGTCGCAGCCTCTACTTGACTTCATTGTTATCATCTAATATCCAACAAGAATTGACTGAATGTCACATGAACAAACCAGCTGTTAGCTCAGCATCCAAATTTGACTTCTTTCTCCTAATCTAATATCCAGAAAACTAATTTGTCCGGGACACCACATATACTAGCCTAAACACGTACAGGCAGTTGGGCATACAATAATGGAAATTTTTCAGGTATCTTCAAATGACTAACTTGATATTAGTGGCGTAATATTAGTGGCTTGCAGTATAAATTAAATATTTTATTTTATTTAGGAAGACTGATGACAATATAGTGCGTGCATGCACAGACTTCGTCACTTTTAGCGCCACACAAATTTAAATTTCTATTCATGATTATATCTGACGATAATAAGTCAATAACTTTGTACAGTGGGTAAAATGTCTAGGACATGTTCTGAGCTTTGCTTTTACGTATTGATAAATATCACTTGAACCAATCTACTGTTACCTCAGTATCCAAACTTCACTTCTTGCTACCAATCTAATATCCAAATATAATTGTTTTCTCTAGAGACATAGCATATACTATATAGGTTATACTGTATAAATTGTGTGACAAATATATGTAAATGTCTATACAAAACTAATTGGAGGACAAAAATACCATCAATTATAGTACAATGAAATCTACAGTATAAATGTTTTGAAAAAGAATAGTTTATGAAAATTTCCACCCAAGACTACAAATATTATATTCTTACGGGAGAAAAAGCTTGAAAAATAAAATCTTTTTACAAATGCCATCTATTATATAGTAAAAGTACTTAACGGGATAACTAGAAAAAAGATAATTCTTCAAGAAAATTTCACGATAATTAGAAACACCTGGCGATTATTTTAAAGCTCTCTAAGATAACAACAATTAAATTTCTATAATATCTCTTTCTCATCGAAGTTGGACAAAACCCACGTACGCCATTATAAAAAAAAACGTTTCATCCCTTTTAGTTTTCCCCTAAATTTGTACACATAGATGGGCCACCAGCTATAGGTTCGATCTTTCCCTCAAGAAAAACAAAGCTATAGGATCGATCACATCTGGAAAAACATAAAGAAACGTGAGAACAAACCATTCTCAAAACCCTCTCACATCTTTCGTCCTAAAAAAGTCTCACGTCAACTGCTGCTCTCTGCTCCCGTCCATCGGATGCATCACATCATGGTTTTCGCCCATGATTCCACACCCCTTGCAGTTCCGCCTTTCCTCCTCACCATTGTCACGACATCCTGATGGCGGAGTAACAAGTATCTTCCTCAATGCCTCCTTCATTAGTACAGATCCCATGTTGGACATCCTCTTCAACAACGCAGTCCCTGGCTTGTGGTGATTTACCTCTTCATCCGGTTCTTCTCTGCCCCAGCATATGGAGATTATAGGTCTGCTACCAAGCCTACGATGCTTTCATGTTTATATGGAAATATTATGTTCTTCGTCGGTCCATGCGGTGTTATTTCGGGTGTTCTCCATTAGTGCAATAAAACAATATGCAATAGGCTAAACAACATACAAATTAATTAGACCACTTTTTGTTAAAATTCTTGCGGTTGTAGTAAAAAATGTGATGTTAATAAATAGCTTCATTTACCATAACTTTGTTTACAAAAAAACTGAAGTATTGAAACAATATGTTATCATTACTGAACCTTATAAAATCCTAGCCCGCGCATCGAGCGGGCCACTTTTCTAGTTCGTCTAATAAGCACAGTGATCTCAATGTCGCATTCCTGAGCCTTGTTCCAACTTGATGTAAATAAATCATAATCGCTGACTTCTCAGTTGTCATTGATTTGTTTCCCATTGCACAAAATATCCTACGAGTGGTAATGATTGGATAAAGAGGCTGCCACACAGTTTCCAAGTGGAGTTGTTTGGAATGGTATAAAAGAGCAGCAGGTAATTTCTCATAGCTGTACTGAATGTCATCCATGAAGTAAATCAAACTGGTGTCCACATGTGTTGCATCAAGCACCTTTAATGACAAGTAAGGTCCAGGTAGTCCTTGCAGGCACCTTATACTAGCATCAGACTCGCGAATCAACAATGGTTGTCTTACCAATATCACAGCTCGTTTCTTCCTTGAGATAAACACCTGATCACTGCACTCCAAGGATGGCAATGGTAGTGGTCGCCGACAATCACCTTGCAAAATAAAAATTCCATCTCCAATTACCCTCTGAAGCTTCACTATCTTTTGCCAATAATTAGATACACTTCTCACGACAATATTTTAGAATTCTGATTCATTATAGGCGTCTCACTGATGCAGAGTGGAAACATGTTGAGGAGCGATTGGAGATACGGTTGAGCAGTTGGAAAGGCAGGTTGCTCTCCATTGGAGGACGACTAGTTTTGATCAATTCTATCCTCACAAACATGGTTCTCTACATGCTCTCATTTTTCCAACTTCCCAAAGGGGTTCTGCAAAGACTGGATTACTTCAGGTCCAGATTCTTTGGCAAGGAAACAATGAAAATAAAAAAATATATGCTAACCAAATGGAGCATTTTTTGTCGACGGAAAGACCAGGAAGGATTAGGTGTTCAAGACCTCCAGATTAAGAATGATGCCTTACTTAGTAAATGGCTGTTCAAGCTACTTTTTTTTGACTATTTACTGTAGAGCAACAGCCCCACAGCCCTTTTTATTCCAGAAATTTTTGCCCAGGCCTATTTAAATCCGCTCCCACCGGGAGTCGAACCCAGGACCTGGGGTGCTACTAAGGTCGCTGCAACCATTAGGCTATAGGCCCGTTCGCCTGTTCAAGCTACTTGCCGAGGATGTTGTTTGGCAAACTCTGTTGCGCAACAAGTATTTAGGCCAAAAGGCGTTAACCCAGGCATATTGAAGCCCTATGACTCGCATTTTTGGGCTGGACTGATTGTGGTCAAGAAACATCTTTTCCGCTTCAGATCTTTCACGATAAAGGACGGCTCAGAGATACGTTTCTATGAGGACAAGTGGCTAGGAACTGCCTGCATTGTACGCGATAAGAATGGTACTCTTGCGCATGTGATGTGCTCTTCCCCATCAGATATATCATTTAGGATGGATTTGATTGGCCCCCGTCTTGTGTCATGACAACATCTGCTGTCTCGTTTGGATTCAATTAACTTGACACAAGGACGGGATGTGTTCTGCTGGAATCTTACTACATCTGGGTCCTTCACAGTTGACTCTATGTACCGTGTAGTCTCGCACACAGAGAATTCAATGGACAATTATAAACAAATATGAAAATCGAAGGTGCCACTAAAAGTTGAGATTTTCATGTGGTATCTTCGAAGAGGAGTTGTGCCAACTAAAGACAATCTCGCTCGACACAACTGGAATGGAAGCAAGAAGTGTAATTTTTTTACTCATGATGAGACAATTAAACACCTCTTCTTTCAATGCAAGTTTGCGCGTTCTACATGGTTAGTCATCCAAACAGCGTCAAATTTATATCCACCAACATGTGTTGCCAATATATATGCCACTGGCTTGATGGAATACCAAATACGTTTAGCATGCTAATACGTCCCATGCTGCACTCTACCTTGTCGGCGGCCGGACCAACACTGAGGAGCGCGGTCGGCCACCGGACATGGCCACGACAGAATCGGGCGAGCTCCTGTTAGATTAGATTTCACGTTGCATGTAATAATATGAATTTGAGGTTTCTAATTTGAGGTGCTCGGTTAAACAATCAAACATTTGAGGGGTGACCGGGCAGTGTCCGCGAGCGCTTGAGGGGTCAGATTTGCGCATCGCAGCTGTAGATGCTCTTAGCATTGCTGATTATTTCTGACCCACCACGGACTTGGCTAATCTTCCTACGCCACCCTACCCTCCGGCCATGAGAATTATTGCTGATTATTTATATATACACGACCGTACTGCTTCTGCACAACACAAAGTTGCCGAATATTATATTTTTAAGTAAAAAGTTAATCTCATACTGCATCCATTCCATAATGTAGTGCGCTCGTGTTTCAGTGGTATAATTTCAGCTGCCGCCGTAGTCTATCTCGTTAGTTAAATTTATGGTTAAATTTAGATCTTGGAAAGTCGGGACGCACTACATTATAGAATGGAGAAAGTACTATACGTTTCTTTGCAAGCATAACCCACTAGGTCTTCATCGCGTGTTAACTAATTTATCAATCGAACGTGGTTTATCGGTCCATTTCTCCTATTTATAAGAGAAGACGTGGTCACATGGTCCTGTGAAGTAGGAGTAATATGAAGAAGATAATGGAAATTTTTGGCGTGCCACACAGTAGAATTCAAACAAGTGAGCACATTGGCGTTGCACGCGCCTTTTCGATCGGCCAGGGTGTGTCATCCATTGTGTCTAGGGACCTCTTCGAGTGGCTCTTGCTCAACCGCAACATTGCCAAGAGGCCTGCGGGTACACATATGACTCCTTCCGAATCACTGGGAGCACGGTGGTGGGAGGTAGCAGGATTCCTTGGGATGACCTCCAACGAGACCACCGGAGGGTGGCTCACGTTCCCTGATGGCCCGTACTCCTGGGGCTACTGCTTCAAGCAGGAGCAGCGCTCGCCGGGAAGCTACTACGAGTCATCGTCAGAGTGACCATGTGCGTCAGGCGAAAAATACTACGGTCACGGCCCCATCCAGCTCTCATGGAACTACAACTATGACCCCGCGGAGCGTGCCATTAGGGTGGACCTGCTCAACAACAAGCAAAGTCATAAAACCCAAAGTCATATAAAAGCAATGCTATGTGTAGGCGAGTAAAAAAAAAACCCAAAGTGATTAGATCCACGATCGGCAAACTACAAAAGAGACCATATCCGCACCAACCATCTCATGACACCAGACAGACCACAAGGTTCTTCAATAGCAATGCTTCCAAGAAGGGAGCGACACTCAAGTGTTGCCGTCACCAGATCCAACCACCAAGACCCAAATCTAGGTTTTCACCCAGAAAAAATAATCGAAGCATATCCGAGCAATGCCTTCAACAAGGTAATGAGTGGGCCGAGCCTGTTAACTGCTCATTTTTATTGCTTGGATGCATCACCAGAGCTAAATCTTGCTTATTGCCAAACCAATGGTAGGGTCACCTACAGAGCTGGAAGTTGTGGGACAACCCATTTAGCTCATTTGTGTGAACCTTCTATGCCACTTTGCATGGTTTGAGCAAGGTTTTGTGTCGGGCTTTTTTCTGTGCAGTATCTTAGCCGGTTTTCTGTTTTTTCTTTTTTCTTTTATTTTCTTTGTTCTTCTTTTGGTTTTATTTTCTGGGTTTCTTTCCTTTTCCTTCTCTTGTTTTCTTGTCGTATATCATAGCTAACATTTGTGTTGCTTGATGGGTAACTCTAGGCTAAGTGGGTATACACTTTGCTAAAGTGGATTGGCATTTACTACAACACAGGTTATTCCTAGCACTTACAAGCGAGTTGTGTTGCTTGACCACTGTGGTAAAGGAATGCGTAGAGGATCAAATAACTACGTTTATCTATCAAGGAAAGTGGTTTCAGTGGAACCACAAGGGACACTGAGAGTGGCCATAGAATCCTATGGCAAGTCTGGTCGCTGTATTGCTCAAAAAGGTCACATCAGCTTTCCTGTTGAACACCGCCAAACAAGAACGCGTTTTTGTTCAGCTGGGGACGCCACAGTGGAGGTTGTCATAGCTTTGTCCTTTCTTGTTAGTGAAAAGGTGTACGCTTCGCTCTGTTGATTACCCAGCCATATATAGTAAGAAGGATATATATGTAAGATGTGAAACTAACTTTTGTGTAACATCATCAGGTCTAGTCTAGCTTATCTTAGTCATATAACTAGCTATCGTACTAACAAGAACTTGTATGTTGTGACTCGTTGTGGTTTGTTAAATTCTGAGTTGGATTGTAACTCCATCTTTTGATCTGATTGTTTTACTTCCTTTTGACTATTATTTAAGTTGTTATATATGTCGTGTCTTTTGCCGAGGGTGTGCAAGTCTCTTTTGTATTCCTATGGCCTTCGAAGATCTAAGCTGATATTGAAGGAAACAAAAAAAGTAACCCAATGGGACAACCATGCCCTCTAGAAACCTCTATCGCCTTCAGAGAACTAAGCCATGATATTTAAGAAAACTAAAGTAGATACAAAATTCATACATATAATTGTAATTCATCTAAATGGAATAAACTTATCTACAAAGACATCCAACTTTCTCCCTTTTCCGATATATAAAAACACTAAAGGCTTAGGCAATGATTTTGAAGTGACATTATCTGAAAAATAAATAATAATAATACTATGTGTTTGGGTTTATAATCCCTCAAAAAATAGTTTTTGCTGAATGTAATAGAAATTTAAACCAGTAAGACTATTCATGGAAAAGGAGTTTTAACAATAAAAGGTAAAAATGTTTAGTATAAAATGGCCCAACATTATTTTAATTAGTAAACAAAGCCCATAAACATAATTTTAATTCATGTAAGTGGAATAAATTAATCTACAAGGATAATGACGGCGCCGAGCTTTTTATATGGACCGGCTAGGGTTAGTGGCCAGGCCTGCCTACTGTGTCGTGTCACATTCTTGGTTAGATCCGATCCACTCACGCGACAAAAGCATGAATGCGCCATCCAAGCGGCAACAATAATTGAGGAGCCTCGCTCGCTCGCTCGCATGGAAAGCGATGCATCAATTACCGAGGAATTGAATTAAATTGAATTGGTGCGGTGCACGCGTGCGGCGTCAATCGATTATTTTACCGAGACGAGCAAGAGGGAAGTAGTCCCCTTGTACTAAAGCAGGTGGAGTTTAGGAGGGGCTGCAGAAGAAAAATCTCGTCAGAAAACAAGATCCCTATCATGAAGATCAAGAGGAAGGGGGGCAGCTCACCTACCTGCTGCTTGGCTTGGCCAGGAGGGGGCTCCGCTCGAACTGTCGGCCCCTACTCCTGCATCAAAACCAAACAGAGATGAAAGCCAATGAGATGCTGGAAGGAATAATGTTTAAGGGAACATGTTGTAACATAGAATCATCTCAAACTCAAAGGAGGGAGGGGGCAGCGATGCACGACCAGCAACCAATCTAGGGTTCAATAGAAGCAAGCAGCCAAGCATAAGGAAATGGCAAGGAAACCAGATCCCCAATGTATATGATGAGGAAGGTGAGGAGGGAAGGGGCAGCTCACCTGACTAACTGCTGGTTGGCGTTGGCGTTGGCTTGGCGTCGAGGGGGAGGAGGAGCCGCTCTGCTCCTCTCCGTCGAGGGGGACACTAGCTAGCACACAGCTCGAGCGGAAATGACGGCGGGTGCTGTGGAGGGACAGCGGCTAGGTTAAGCTTGGGGTGGTGAATAGGAACTGGACGGGCCCAAATGGGTAATACGTACCTGGGCTGCGTTTCGGTGGCGGGCCGGAGCCGGAGCCACCAGGATATGATGGGCCATTCGCAGGCCTTAGCATTTCCTTCCTCAACCCAATGTATATGATGAGGAAGGTGAGGGGGGACATCCACTCGAGCAACAGGAGCGTCGTGCCTCCGTGAAGAATCTGTAGCTTGGGTTGCACGACGAGACGACGTGACCGCCGGCTGAATCTCATGCTTGCTGATGCGGAAGGAGACCACTCGTAGGATCGGCCGGCGAACGAAGGGCCGTCAGACCACCACCGGTGATGGACGTGGCGAATGGCTGATACGAGTGAGAGAGATTAGATTTCTGGAGGAGGGAGGGAGGAAGGTTGGATGCGCAGCAGAGAAGAGGAGGAGATGGAGATTAGGTTACGGGTGGGTGTTTATATAGTACCGTGGAGGTGGAGGTGGAGGTGGGGCATTAATCACCGTGGGGCCCCGCGGGTTAGCGTGTCACAATCTTAGATCCGATCCACCTTCCCTCTCGCACGTGAAAAAAGCATGAATGCGTGTAATTATCGACGACGAAAGTGACGCGCCATGCATGCATTCAAGTAATCAATTACCGAGGAGACGCACCAAATAGTACTACTTCTGTGCCAGCCTCCCCGTGATGCAACCTCCCCCAGCAGCGCAGCGCAGCGTGATGGATGGATGGATTGATTGAGAAACAATAATTACTACTACTCCATAAATACTACTCCTCTCCCCAAACTTGTAGCAGCGGCAGCAAGTTTGGTCGTTTCTCCTTCCTTTTTCATTTTCATTCATTTCATGCAAAGAAAAGGAAAGAAAATAATAAAAATAAAAAGCCTGCCTAAACACAGTTTGTTTACTGCTAAACTTGTACTACTATGTAATATATGTGCAAAGGAACGTCCATTGACACATACATCGCCTCCTTGTCATAGTTTTCGCCACTCAACCAATTTTGCACAATTTCTATGTGTGGGCACACAGAAAAATAGTGGACATATAAAGTTACTACTCCCTCAAGTAATGGATGTATTTAGATGTATTTTAGTTCTAGATACGTCCATTTGTATCCATTTCTACGATAAGTATTTCCGGACGAAGGGAATAAATTGGTACAATTCTGCTCCGAGCTAGCTAAATTGAATCAAAATACATGGTCAAAACAACAAGCAGAGAGGAGGCAACGGAGATCAATAGACTCTTCATCACCAACAAAGCCTCCAATTCAGATCAACAACAACAACATAAGTCTTCTTCTTCTTCTTCTTCTTCTTCTTCTCTACCTTGAACCTTCAACTCAGACTCTCTTTCCCTGTTGCCCCTGCCTGATACACACACAGCAGCAACAAACCACTCATCAGGCTCACTTCAGTTTCATCAATTACTAGTGTTTGGGATGCAATGCACAGATATAAATCAATGTTGCAAGCCAATGTGCGCCATCGTCCATGTATGCATAAAAAAATTACGCTTGTTTTAGGGAACTACAGACCTACTACATCTCACACTAAAACGACTCCATTGCAGCAGGCAAAATGAATGCAAATATAGCAGGGGCAATGTGCAGCAGCCAAACAACAGGTAGCATAATCACGTGTTAAAAAAAAACTCCATCCCATCCCAACATGGAAAATACATTGGCCTATGGGGAGGTGAAAGTACTGGGTATATATACGTGTCATGTCCGCTGAATTCGTTAAGTTGACAAGTTCTCCTTCATGGTCACATACCTTCCTACTTGGGTGCCAACCAAAAAAGAACAGGATTCACATTCTAACCTATACTTGGGTCACCATCAACTACTGACAGTTGTTACTGTGCTCCTTGAGCTCAAACCCTTTCCAATCAAAAAACCATATACAGCTCTGTCTACCTGGGTTGGGCTGGGCAGTACATGCAAGCTTTTAACCAAACAAGACCAGAGGAAAACAATCAAACATCATCATCAGCCAATGCCCTTGCATCATGTTGCCTGGTATCAAGTCAAAGCAATTCACTTGTCCTCAGTAACTGGCTGACGGCAACGTTTCATTGAGTTACTTACTACAATCTGGTCAGAGTTTGTCATAAATCAAAACATTATTCATGTTGTAATTTTCAGAAAGCCAAAGGAGACCATGGGAATCTGACCAGTACAGTGTCTTGGTCTGATGTATTCCAGTGAACATACCTTACCCATGATGATGGGCTGTCGGCTCAGTCCAACTCATTCAAAGTATCGGATCATGTGTACCTGAACCAGAATACCAACATTTCAGTTAAGAGATGCACCTGTGACAAACTAGCATTTGATGCTCACACAACATGATGAGGTGTTGCAGCAACAGATAGAAATGGTTTACTGAAGTTCAAAAGACGACCAGGTCAAATATCATGAATTTTCAACGAGTTGAACACTGTTAGCACCATACACATAGTACTTGGCAAGTAAACTAGCCATTCCGTCAACATAAAGGCAGTAAATATTCAAAATAGTGATTTGTGTATTAATCAAAGACTTGTTCCGCTAGTGGTACTTGCAACAGAAAGTCCAGTTTCTACCAATGAAGCAAAAGAACAAGAGAAACTAAATTTTATTGTCAAGTAAGAATTATCCCATGTAGCAATTAGTAGTATGTTGATCAGGCACTACTGGTTATCCCTTCAAGATTTTGGATGCATCACATCAATATTTTTAATGTTATCATGTTACAGTTGATAAGGTCAGATTCAAAGAAACTGTATCAAACCAAGCAAACCCAGAAACACTCAGCTATTTTAATATGCACAAATCTATTAGTACAGAAATTTCTTTCCCGACAAATACATATCAGAAAGGTATAAGCTATGAAAAAGGAATATGAAGTCATGAAGTGTGTTTAAATGTCTCACCAAACCAATTGCAGATCAAGATGTCCAAGATAATACTATCCCACCAGCACTCATTAAAGTTTGGCAACATATGTCACATGGTAAGCTGCAAAAAAAGATAAGAAGCACACTTCATTGTCAAAGATGGCAATAAGGAGACAAAAAACATAACTTCTTCCAAACAAGATGACCAGATCTAACCTCCATTAGCTCGAAGCCAATCGACAAGACCCAAAGGAGAGGTTGATTCCTTATCATTACATCCTTGCCCCACCAAGACATGGGCGACCACAAATTCTTCAAACAATGTCTCCTATATTGATCACGGAAGCCGTCAAATTTGCTGGAATAAATGACAGCAATAATACAAACTAGGCCATCTTCATGAAATGGGAAGGTTCACATGGAAATCATACATAAATATTTATGAGCTTGTTTTTAGGGTTTTCTGGAACATACAGACGGCAATCCATAGGATCTCCCCAATCTTTTCTGCCAAAAAGGCGACGGCTGAAAGCATTTTTCCCCCAGCCGTGATGAACATGACAGCGAAAAGGAAAATTCAGGTTGCCTCAGCCATACTACTAGTACATAATACCTCTTGATAGATGTCTCGCTGCTGTAAGAGGCAGCGCCCTTTGGATCTAGAGCCCAGCTGAAACGGGAAAATAGATTGAATCTCAGGTCAGAAGGTGAGCTGGAAAGAAGAAAATAAACACATTCCCGCAAAATCTGGGGCCACCTGCTCTGGTCCTCATGCATTGGTACTGATTTATCCATGCTATTCAACTTTTGCTCTTACCGGCTCCTATAACATTGTAGTCTATACAAGGATGGCGTAATAACCATACTACTAGCCATTTTACTCTTACACGAGGCATTGGCAAAACCCAGAGAAGTAAATGAAAGCCAGAACAATTTTCCTAGAGTGCAACTAGCATGGCTCATAGGAAAAACATTAATCGTCAGCCCCTGTTGACAATCACCACTGTCCAACTCATCGCGGTAAAATAAGGTAAATTCTAAATCTAAATTTAGATATTGACCATTTGAACTATTGGGTAACAATGGAAAGCCATACAGGGGTGGACTAAAACCGCCACTCTCTAGTCGTTTTCTACACGTGGCATCAGGCAACCCAGACACATAAATGAAAACCTGATCTGGAGGCTGAACACTTAATTAATAGAACATTTTCCTACAGTCCAACTAGCATGGCTCATAGAAAAAATTAAGCATAAAATTAGCTGTGTTGCGCGTGACATGGCCAACCCATACAAATAAATGAAAACCTCAACAACAGGCTTAACACAGTGCAAGTAGCATGGCTCATAAACATTAATCGTCAGCACTATGTTGACAATGAACTATTTAGGAAACAATGGAAAGCCATACAGGGGTGAACTAAAACCGCCACTCACACGTGGCATCGGCCAGCCCAGACAAATAAGTGAAAACCTGAACAGGAGGCTGAATGCTTAATTAATAGAACATTTTCCTACAATCCAACTAGCCGTGTTCCAAGTGGCATCAACCAACCAAGACAAAAAAATGAAAACCTCAACTGCAGGCTGAGCACCTAATTAATAGAACATTTTCTTATGGTGCAAGTATGGCCCATAGAAAAAACGAATTGACAGCACCCAACAACAATCACCACTCTTTAGCACATCAGTCATTGTTGCATTGCAAGATAGATAAAGTAAATACTAAACCCTAAATCAAGATATTGGAGTACTTGGTAATAATGAAAAGCCATACAATGTAGGTTCTATGTCAACCCGGTGGCACGTGCGGTGGCAATCGACTCACGCAAGCAACCCTTATAATGAAATAATAAATATGTAAAGGCGGTAACAAGTGCGAGGCGAAAGGTTATACATCCTTATCCCCCTATTTCCCTCATCCTTGCAAGCGCCTCAATCGAGATCATCATACGAGCGACTGCTCGCATTCCCATCGTTTTTGTAGTCGCCATAGCCAGCAGTGTCCTGGTCGCTGCTCTCCGCCTGCTGAGCTCCAAAAGCGGCCCTGAGAAGCCACGGCAACGAGATCCTGAACCTCCTCAACATGACCCTAGGCAAAGGGCCGCCATCCGGGGACGCAGGTGCCGCTACCGCAGCGGCAGCTGCCTGGCGTTGGTGGTCATAGATGGCGGCAGATAGGGCAGGAGCTGTGGAGGTCAAGCCATGGCAGGATGCAGTCCTTGTGGAAGACGTGCTGGGCGCCCCCATCGACGGCGACATTAGGGAGTGCAGCAACCGCAGCCTTAGCGGTGGGCAGGGTGCCATAGCGGCTAGGGTCGTTCTCAGCGAGCTGCTGGATGAGCTGCTTGAGGCCGGATCCCATGAAGTAGTCGACGAGGCTGACCCCGCCGGTGCCGGGGGCGGGCGAGGAGACGAATCCACCGGGGAAGGAGGAGCCCTCGAGGACAATCTGGATGGTGGCGCCGCCGGAGAGGAGGCCGCCAAGGTGGACGTCGAACTGGTTGCTGGGGTTGGAGGAGGCGGTGGCGGCGGGGGTCGCGGAGGGGGAGGGCGGGCCGAGGAACCACCGCGAGGTCACTGGGGTTGTGGAGGTCGAGGAGGCTGGAGAAGGGGAACAAGGGAGACGGGTGGGGCTGGTGGTGGGGGATAGGGTTTGGGGGCTCCTCCTCGTCGAAGAGCTCCTCGACGAAGCCCCCGACGCAGACAGGGCAGAAGACTTCGTCGTCGCGGGAGGCGGGGGCGGCGATGGTGATGGCATGGTGGCACTGGTGGCAGTAGTAGCCCTGCTGCGGGAGAGCGGCCGACGACGACATGGCGGCGGCGGTGCAGACGGAGGAAGGGGCTCCGTCGCGAGAGCGGGGGGTGGGGGGCGCCGGCAGCTGAGAAGCAAGAAGAAGGGGATTAGGGTTAGCTGGAGGGTAGACAGATGGGCTTTGCTGCTGTTTGTTTTGGTTAGTTGGGCCCGAAATTTTTGAACACGAGCGTGCCATTGAACTGGAAATTTTCAGGGATCCCAAATAGAAAAACACAATGGCGTTCCGATGCTTCCACAACATCCACCTGCCGAGAAGGCATTTAGCGCGCAAAGACTTGCGGTAGTGGCTCGCGTTGTCGTCCTGCCTGCCGCACCACTGACCCAAGGTTTCATTTTGCCGTGGTTCCAACTCCATCCTCCCAGTTATTGATCCTAGCCAATGTCAAACTTGTTTGACGAACACACAGTCAATTAGCGAGTGTTGCATAGTCTCTTCCTGTTGGTTGCACAATGGGCATGCATCCTGGTGGGGTAATCCACGTCGAGCAAGCCTGTCAGATGTTCAGTATCAATTTCTGAGTGCTAGCCAGGCAAAAAAAGGGCATTGAAGGGTTGCCTTAGACTGCCAAGTGAATGAGGTCGTCGAGGATAACTCGAGTCCCATGTACCTAACCGCATATGCTGAGCAAGCCGAGAAGTTACCATTCGCTTCCCAAGCCCACGTGGCTGAATCTTCCACTCCATTTGTTAGTTGCCAGGAAGAGATTCGTGGCCACAAAAGTATGAACTGGCCCAAAAAATGTTGGGTAAGGTCAGGGCCAATGTCCCCTGCCCAATTGTCCTCCGTGAGCGCGTCTGCGACAAGTCTGCTTTTCTTGACTCTCCTCATGATCCTTTCATAAATATCTGGCGCAATCTCGCAAATCCGTAGACCGTTGATCCACCGATCCTCCCGAAACAGCGTTGCTCTCCCATCATCGATCGTCGTACATGCAGCCGCTTCACTAGGGCGCAAGATTCTGGCGGGGACATTGATCTGAAATTTCTTCAACGGTCTGTCTTTAACAACCTTTTGCAGCCATGGCCAACGCACTTGTAGCGCCTTGTTCAGCCAGTGAAGATTGGGGATTCCTAAGCCACCATCCCACTTCATCGTGCAGACCACCTCCCAAGCTACCGCCCCATTTTCCACCTCGTGCTTCTTTTTTGCTACACCACAAAAAGCCTCTGCAAATCTTTACTAGGGCCGACAGGGTTTTGAAGGCAGTTCCAACGCTATCATAGAGTGGACAGGAATAGCGCATAGCACAGATTGGATAAGTAGAAGTCGGCCGTATTTTGGTAGCATGGCTGCCTTCCAAAGCGGGAGACAATCGACAACTCGATCCACCAGACCTTGCAATTGCGTCGGTGTTTGTTTTCTGATCGTCAACAACATACCCAGGTATTTGCACGGAAACGGCGAAGTGGTGCAGCCCAAGGATGCCGAGACAACCTCCATCTCATCATGTGAGCATCTAACGGACATGGCCACGCACTTACTCATGTTCACCACCAGGCCCGAAGCCTGCCCAAACAGCCTCAAGATCGCTCCACACATGCTCGTCTCAGTCTCATTTGTTTTGAAGAACACCACTACATCATCCGCAAACAAGGACAGCCTTTGTTTCAAGCCAGACCTCGCCAAAGGTGCCAACAGCCCTCTTTTCGTAGCATATTCGAGAAGTGCCTGAAGGGGTTCTATACATAGGATGAAGATCATGAGTGAGAGGGGGGCTCCTTGCCTTAGACCTTGACATGCTAGGTTTGGTTTTCTGGGAGCACCATTGACCATGACTCTCGTGGATGAGGTAGGCAGCAGCCCAGAAATCCAAGAGATCCATCTTTCGCAAAAACCAAGCCTCCTCAGAACCTCCAAGACAAATGGCCATTGTAGTGAATCAAAAGCTTTGGTGATGTCCAGCTTAAACATGACTGTGGGTACTTTTAAGGCGTGCACCCGTCTCGCCGTACATTGCACTAGCATGAAGTTGTCGTGTAGTGATCTACCTCTGACAAATGCGCTCTGATGATGCCCCACGAGTTTTGGTAAATCATCCGCAAGCCTCGACGCAGGGGTCTTGTTGAAAATTTTGATCGGTCCACTAACAAGACTAATTGGCCGATAGTCCTTAATATCCACAGCTCCGGATTTCTTAGGCAGTAGCGAGACGATCGCTTTATTGATTGTTGCCATACCTTGGACATCTCGTCGGCGAAAATGCTCCAGTGCATTCATAAGGTCACCTTTGATGATAGGCCAACAAGTCACCTAGAATATGTCCGTGAAGCCGTCAGCCCCTGGCGCCTTATCGAAGGGCATAGCTTTGATGGTCTTGAGCACCTCCTCTTCCGTGAACAATTCTTCCAAATGCGTGAGGTCAAGGGTGGTAGGTCAAGCACGTCCCGATTAATCGAAGCTTGCCGGGCGGGGGCTGACCCAATTGATCTACATAGTATCCGTCCACCACTTCGGATATGTTATCCTGTCCCGTGTGTATCCCACCATTGTGATGTAAAGTGATAATGTTTTTTCTTTGTCTATGGCGTGCTTGCTTTTGGAAGTATGCAGTGTTCGCATCCCCTTCCTTCAGATGAAACAAACGGGATCGCTGTCTCGCTAGCATCCTCTCCAGCGAACAGAGGCCCAACATTTTTTCTTGAGTAGCTTGCGTAGCCCATGCTCTTGGTCCGAGAGAGTCCTACTCTCTGCCGCCACGTCCAGCCTACCAATAACTTCCATTGCGATGGAGAGTTGAAGGCGAATGTTGCCGATCCAACGATCACTCCAGCTTTGCAGGGCCTTGGCAGTGGCGTGTAACTTACTATCCAGGACTATAAAAGGGTTTCCTTGGGAAGATACGGTGTGCCATGCATGCTGGACCGTGCCCACGAATTCCTCAACCTGGGGCCAAAAGCTTTCAAACTTGAAACGCCAGCCCATCTCTAGTTCTGCGTCAAGATCCATAAGAAGAGGACAATGATCCCATACCGCCGAGCCCAGAACCGTCAATAGGTTTTTGGGGGTGTATATCTTCCCAAGAGTTGGAAACAAAGAAATGGTGGATCTTCTCCATTGTGGGATTGCACCTTTCGTTACTCCACTTGTACCACCTCCCATTTATGTATAGCTCCTTGAGCTCAAGCCTATTGAGAAGGGCTCTGAATCTGGCCATCATCCGCGTGTTGAGCGTGGCCTTGTTCTTATCTTCCGAGTTGACAAGCAAGTTGTAGTCTCCCACCAAGGCCCACAACCCAACATGCAAATCTTGGACGTCACGAATCTCTTGCATGAAGTCAATTTTCTCCGCATCACCTTGTGGCCCATAGACCCCTGTGAGCCACCACAATGGAGCCCCTTCATGCTTTGACTAGGGCAGTGAGCGTGTTCGCCGTACGGTGTAGGCTCGTGACAGAAACTACCAAGCTATCCCATGCCAATAAGATCCCGCCACGGGTACCCATCGCCTGGACGTAGTAAAAATTCTCAAATTTATTGCCGAGGCATTGGCTTACAACATCGCTCGAGATCACTTCTAGTTTTGTCTCATGAAGACACATAATGCTCACACTGGACGCCGCCACTACTTGAAAGACGGTACTCCGACGTGCTGGTGAGTTCAAACAAGTGCCGCCATGAGCTGCCCAAAGGTCCGGCCGTACACACTGACCTGTAGGTTGTCGAGCGCGTCGTGGAGAAGGTCGGCGGCGCTGCCGTAATGCCTAGGCATTGGTCGAACCTCACGCTGCGCGACCAGTCGGTGTCGGCGGCGTCATCAGTCTCGAGCTCCACCAGGCACCATATCGCCGATCTTGGACTCCATGCAGGCGGCATGATCTTTTTTTTTGGGTAAAAAAACAGATCCTTGTGGCGAGCGACGCATGCCTTGGATCACCTGGCCGAGGCGACGGAGGCCTCAGCGTTGCGCTGATCCACATCGAGGGAGGGAGCGCACCCAGTGGTCGTCGGCTTTGCTACACACACGGCAGGGCTAGTACGGGATCAACGGAGAGGCCTAGCAAATAAAGTGGAGGGCCCCACCCCCGCCTGAAAATCAGGGGGAGCAGTGATTAGTTTTGAAGGAAACTCTGTGAAACCCCCGTAAATGTTCGTCCGCAGAACAAGCTAGGCAACCATGGGACCCACATGCAGGTAGTTAAGTCACCCCAATCCCGTCATTTTCCAAGCCACGTAGGAATCCCATGTTTGGATACGATCTAAAGGTCAAAGGCAACCGGGATGAAGAAAAGCTGCGCGCATGTCAGGTCGTGGCGCTGCAGCTGCCCATCTCATCTGGTGCGCCGTGCAGCACAGGCTCCAGTTCGCCCTCTTGGACTGCGGCCCGATCACGCCGTTCGTGGCGGGTTCCCTTGCACATCAGCCTCTACCCGTCGCTCCGGCCACGACTAGGATGCGCTTCGCCGTACCCTGTCCACCGGATCCAGGTGGCACGCGATCCGCCGCTTGCCACTGACCAGGGAGAAGATATGCACCGTCCGACCGTAGTTGTCCTTGATGCCGCGCCCGGACACCCAGGGGAACTGCAATGCGTCCCCGCGGCGGCCACGTCCATCAGCGGCGTCTCCACCTTGTGCAGGGTTCTTGAGCACGCTGCTCTGCTGCGACGGTCACCGTGGCGCAAACCTCCAGCTTCCTCTTGCACCGGCCGCGGCGGTGTACTCTGACTTGTCCAACTGCGACAGGCCGTGCGTGGGCGTGGCCGCCCACTCATTGCGCATGCTGTGGGGTGTCTTGATGCAAGCCGGCCAGGAGGAGCCCGCTGCCGCTGCCACTGAGCCTGAGCGTGAGCACAAACACGAAGCCGCCATACTCGTAGAGTTGGTTCATCGACGGGCCCTCCCGTCGCCCGTCGATGGACATGTAGTCCCTGACCGTGAAGTAGTTCCCCTTCTGGACGACCACCACCGCGGCGGCCGGAGCCGACGATGACGGCATTGCACACGTTCCGCGCCGTGTCCTCGACCACCGCGATAAAGGTCCTTCTCGGCGAGGCTAGTCGGGAGGGACGCGAGCGTCGGTGTGATGGACTGGCCGCTTGGCGCTTGCCTGCTCTGCTTCTACTCATCTACTCAAGTCTGAAGGACACACACCATGGACGCAACCACCAAAGAAACCGGGAGGGCTCCAATCGCGAGCCAACAGCTGTCGTGGTGGACCCCGCAACTAACTTTTCTTTCTATATAATTTTATTTAGGAAAACGATCAAAAACAGTCGGATGATTTAATCGCAGCTTAAGCCGCCTCCAATGCTTGACACGCGTCCCTGTGAGGGGACCACCACCGAGCGTTCCCTTCACTGGTCATCTATTCACGCGAGAGAAAGCTTGTCCAGTAGTTTTCTCTCTTCTTCCCCGAGCGTTCCTTTATCCTTATCTCCAACGAGAACTCCAGCGACCTTCTCCTCCCCTACCTTTCGATTCGCTTTTCTCCAGCAACCAGCCGCAAGGCCGCGAAGGACGGCGTCCCCTCCGACCACCGCGTGCATCGGTGCGGCTGCTGCTGCAAGATCCGCCGTCACCACCCGCCTACTGCGTCGCAGCATCTCCGTCGCCGCCGCGCTGCGTCGTAGCCTCCGCGGTCTCCGTCGTGCTTCATCGCAGTACCTCGTCGCCGTCGCGTCGAGTCGGGTAGCCGCGCGCGTGTCAGGTCATGGCGCTGCAGCTGGCCATCTCATCTGGTGCGCCGTGCAGCACAAGCTCCAGTTCGGCGCTCTTGGACTGCGGCCCGGTCACGCCGTCCGTGGTGAGCTCCCTTGCACCTCAGCCTCTGCCCGTCGCTCCGGCCGCGACCAGGATGTGCCTCGCCGCACCCTGTCCACCGGGTCTAGGTGGCACATGATCTGCCGCTCGCCGCTGACCAGGGAGAAGATATGCACCGTCCGGCCGTAGTTGTCCTTGATGCCGCGCCCGGACACCCAGGGGAACTGCAATGCGTCCCCGCGGCGGCCACGTCCATCAGCGGCGTCTCCACCTTGTGCAGGGTTCTTGAGCACGCTGCTCTGCTGCGACGATCACCATGGCGCAAACCTCCAGCTTCCTCTTGCACCGGCCGCGGCGCTGTACTCTGACTTGTCCAACTGCGGCTAGCCGTGCGTGGGCGTGGCCGCCCACTCATTGCGCACGCTGTGGGGTGTCTTGATGCAAGCCGGCCAGGAGGAGCCCGCTGCCGCTGCCACTGAGCCTGAGCGTGAGCACGAACACGAAGCCGCCATACTCGTAGAGCTGGTTCATCGACGGGCCCTCCCGTCGCCCGTCGATGGACATGTAGTCCTTGACCGTGAAGTAGTTCCCCTTCTAGACGACCACCACCGCGGCGGCCGGAGCCGACGATGGCGGCATTGCACACATTCCGCGCCGTGTCCTCGATCACCGCGATAAAGGGCCTTCTCGGCGAGGCTAGTCGGGAGGGACACACGTGTCGGTGTGATGGACTGGTCGCTTGGCGCTTGCCTGCTCTGCTTCTACTCATCTACTCAAGTCTCAAGGACACACACCATGGACGCAACCACCGAAGAAACCGGACGGGCTCCAATCACGAGCCAACAGCTGTCCTGGTGGACCCCGCAACTAACTTTTCTTTCTATATAATTTTATTTAGGAAAACGATCAAAAATAGTTGGATGATTTAATGGCAGCTTAAGCCCCCTCCAATGCTTGACACGCGTCCCTGTGAGGTGACCACCACCGAGCGTTCCCTTAACTGGTCATCTATTCACGCGAGAGAAAGCTCGTCCAGTAGTTTTCTCTCTTCTTCCCCGAGCGTTCCCTTATCCTTATCTCCAACGAGAACTCCAGCGACCTTCTCTTCCCCTTCCTTTCGATTCGCTTTTCTCCAGCAACCAGCCGCGAAGGATGGCGTCCCCTCCGACCACCGCGTGCATCGATGCGGCTGCTGCTGCAAGATCCGCCGTCACCACCCGCCTGCTGCGTCGCAGCATCTCCGTCGCCGCCGCGCTGCCTCGTAGCCTCTGTGGTCGCCGTCGTGCTTCATCGCAGTACCTCGTCACCGTCGCGTCAAGTCGGGTAGCCGCGCGCGTGTCAGGTCGTGGCGCTGCAGCTGCCCATCTCATCTGGTGCGCCGTGCAGCACAAGCTCCAGTTCGCGCTCTTGGACTGCGGCCCGGTCACGCTGTCCGTGGCGAGCTCCCTTGCACCTCAGCCTCTGCCCGTTGCTCCGGCCGCGACCAGGATGCGCCTCGCCGCACCCTGTCCAGGTGGCACGCGATCCGCCGCTCGCAGCTGACCAGGGAGAAGATATGCACCGTCCGGCCGTAGTTGTCCTTGATGTCGCGCCCGGACACCCAGGGGAACTGCAATGCATCCCTGCGGCGGCCGTGTCCTCGGTCCTTGTCGGCGAGGCTAGTGGGAGGGACGCGCGCGTCGGTGTGATGGATGGATGGTCGCTTGGCCGCTTGGCGCTTGCCTGCTCTGCTTCTTCTACTCATCTACTCAAGTCTCAAGGACACACACCATGGACGCAACCACCGAAAAAACCGGGCGGGCTCCAATCACGAGCGAACAGCTGTCCTGGTGGACCCCGCAACTAACTTTTCTTTCTATATAATTTTATTATTTACTCCTGAATACAAACTAGTAGTACATTTTGCCTTGCCTTATCCCCATGCCTACGTGCGACGCCGCGTCGGCAGCGATAGGATTCCTTCCGACGCGGTGAGGTTCGTCGCCTCGGACCGTACGTGACCAGCGGCAAGATGGAAGCAGTCGTTGATAAGATTGATTGAAAAATAGGGAAGAATGGATAGCTCGTGTACTTCAAACTGCACTATGGAATTTGCCTCGACCGCACCGCACCGCACGCACGACCTCCAGTCCCGTGGCATCTTGACCGACCACCAGCCACAGCCGACTGATTGCACCGCCGCGTCGTCATTTTCTTTGTTTGTGGGCAGTGGGCTCAACGCAAGATGTCCATCTGATTTCTCTGCGCCGACGCGCCATTATTCGCATCCAGGTGGCCGTGCTTAGTATGGAAATTTTTAACAAGCAAGATGAGGCTGGTGTTCCCACGGTCTCGTCTCTGCAGGGGCTTACTTCAAGTCTGTGCTCGAGGATGACGATTTCGTTCCTGATGATGCTTAATTCATTATACACCTATATATATAACTCCTATCTCGGAGCAACATAATCATGGTCTTGACAAGGGAGCTAAGGGCATCTCCAACTTCAACTCTCAAATTTCCTCTCGCATCGCGTGGACACGGATACGCCATCCAACCATAGCCGCATACCTTTCAAACTATTTTTCAACAAACCGGAAGTAATTCATGCAAACAAGGCCGTATTTCATACAAAACGAGACAAAAATGATTATATTTTGGACATTTTTTCAACTAAGAAACTAACCGGCGGAGCTATATGTTACAAAAAGGGCTGCGGCCCAGCCAATCCATGGCAATACAGTAAGGGGTCGACGCTATACTGGGCCGTGAGTGCAAATATAGTGGGCTTTCTTCCTAGTGGTCCGCCCAGATTTATTGATGTAGCTCTGCCACTGACCACACTGATTTACTACACTATCTACGGCCGGTTGCGGCGGATCCCTTTGTCTTCCCCATGTCCGGCAGCCCGCTAATCGGACTACCGGGAGTCCCGCAGGCATATTCTTCCCCATATATTCCCTATGTCCAGCTGTGCCGCTCATCGGAGAGGCAAAAAGGGTGCATCAGTCGGAGGAGAAGGGTGCTTTTTTGGAGCTCAGGGGTGCCCAGGATGGTCCGAGATAAAGGAGAACCGACCGGATAATCGACAGTGACCTTCCTGGGACCCAAGCAGCGGCGGCCTCTATTATTCTACTTCTCCTCGATGATGGCGGCGGGCACGGACATGTTCGCCGCCACCTTGTCGACGTCCACGCAGCCGGCTTCTTTCTCTGCCTGCATGGCGTAGCTACGCGTGCGGCGGTGGCCTCTATTATTCTACTTCTCCTCGATGATGGCGGCAGGCACAGACATGTTCGCCACCACCTCGTCAACATCCACACAGCCGGCTTCTTTCTCTGCCTGCATGGCGCAGCTAAGCGCGCGTCGACGACGGTTGGCACGGTCGCATGCGGTGGAGGCACGACACAACATGACTTCCTCGACGGCAGCAACGATGCTCGTGCCACCGTGCTCCCCGCGCGTGCCGGGATGGAGCAACTCGCCACTCCTGCACGACCTGGCGTGGAGCGCGAGTTGCTGAACCAAGCGCCGGCTTGGGGCGGCAACTTGCTCCATCAGGCTAGGTGAGGGACGTGGAGCAACGAGGTGCCTCGCTCGTAACCGCCGAGCTCGGTGGGCCACGTAGCTGGCTTTTATGCCGAAGACTGCTCTTCTGGCTCGTCGAATGTCATTGAAAGATTGGAGAAAATAGTGAAAGGGGGAGATGGGGAGCGGCGGAGCGGTAAGATTCTTGCCCGTCGTCTGGCCTGGTTTATATAGAGGGCGGATGAGAGGAGCCTGGCCCGCTCGTGGTCGGAGTAGGTTCATCTGCTTCCACGCAGGTTTAATGAAGGCGTTTGAATGTGCCGAGGAGGCTATTCAGCCGGGCATGCAGCGGGTGGCGCCCTCGGCCTGCGCGCTGCTTCAATGGCGGAGACAGTGGGAGGTCGCATCCGCCCTGAGCCGCCTTCAATGTGGAGCTGCGTGTTGTACAGTAGTATGAATGCAGACAACTGGCGTGCAAGAAGCGTGCGGGAGGGTGGAGGGTTTTTTGGCGGACCAGGACGGTAAGTGGGCGTGACAACGGTCAGACTCATGCATTTGTCTTCGGTTTGCGGGAGAAAACACGTCTAGACCGCGCCGCGGCCTGATACAGGTCCACGTTGGATGATTTTCACGGTTCAGACAGCGCGGTCCAAACGATTGTGAGGATCATTGTTGCAGATGCGCTAAACCATAGGAGGATTTGCTGGACCGTGATGCACAAAATTGAGCTCAAAACTCTGTCCATGAGAACAACTCTTTAAAGACCAACGATGGTACATCTGTGCGTGCAGGGAACCTATGCGATAGTGTTTTTTTTTTAGCGAAACCTATGCGATAGCTGGGTCAGAGGTGAACCTGGCTGCAGTTGACCACTAGACCGGACGGGGCCGAAGGCAATGCTCGCCTGCGTCCATTCTCCATCCAACGATCAGATTAAATATTCTCCCCCACGTCATTTTTTCCAGCAAAAACAAAAACTACCAAGTGCCCCGTACATTTTTCAGTCTTTGGATGGGTTTATACGTATTTTCTTCTTTCCACTTGAGTCGGCCGCTCGAGGCAAACTAGTTTTTTTTTTAGTCATGCACCGTCGGCTCTCAGCTCCGGGCATCACCTTTCGCCGGCGAACCCTGCCACCGCCGAACACATCCTCGCGCTACCGACTACGTAGATTCCTATCGCTGGTGCCACTGTGGGACGCCGCCATGAGCAGGTGCCACCACGTGACGCATATGTTTTAAGATGAGCAGAATAGATGCAGGTATATTACACTGATAGTAGTTATTACTCTCTCTGTTTTAAGATAATTATAGCTCTATGTTTGTGCTAAGTAAAACTAATTTAAGTTTAATCATGTTTATAGAAAAATATGGTAAGATGTACAAAATTAAATATACATAGTATGCATATTTTTTTAAAGATTCTAATAAAAATACTGTGTTTCAAATATTGATATATTTTTCTACAAACTTGATAAAACTTGGAGAAGTTTAACTTGGAATAAATTTAGAGCTTCAATTATTTTAAAACAGAGGGAGTGGGATTTTTTTTGATAAATTACGACCTGAATCTGCTTAATTAATGTTTCTTATAAAAAGTAAATTAGTCTAGTAATTATGTACCTATTTGTACTAGTCAAAGATGAAGCGGAAGACATCAACAACAAATGGTGTAAATCCTTTTTCAAACCAATTGGTTCAACTTCAAGGTCCAACATTATTACTACTACTAATATATTTTTATAGTTTCAAGCAATAATTTGATGTATTATCTGGATGCTATCGTGAGACTTAATATACCCCCCCCCCCCCCCCCCCCCTCATGTTAAAATCCTGGCTCCGCCCCTGGGTCCAGCAGTGAAAAGATCCACGCTGAGCCAGTGTTGACGATGGCCTCCACCTTGAGGATGTTCCAGTCCAAGGCCATAACTCACCATAGCTCTCTTTCCAGGGGACACCTATTTATAGTGTATAGAGGGATGGAGAGTTGGAAACAAAACCAAACACAGAGTGTAGAACAGCGGCAGGTGTAGAATGACCCATATAAGCGGCGCCGCTTACAAAAAGCAAAACACAGACGCGTCCAGAGTAGACCATGCAAGCGGTGCCAATCTCTGGAACATCTTTAAGAACTGAGTAAGCGGCAAGCTGGACTGGCGTGGGTGTCCCGGTCAATTTTAAATTACCCAAACAATTCGTTGTCGCTGAACCAACTGCCGGACCGCCCATACCTCCTTGTCGTGTTGCCATTGGCCCCAACCACGCATCCCCAGAGCACCGCTTCGGCGAGTGATTATTGGCCAGTCACGTACGCAGACGTCATGTTCCATCTCGACTGCATGCACTTTGTCGTCTTGTTGTTGGATCCAAATGCAAATCCCCTGATCACCGCTTCGGGCAGTTGCAATTGGTCGCTCGTCCACCCAAGCGGCGTGTTCCCATTCGTCTGCATGCATGCAGTAGCTGATTTGAACGTACCTTTGTTGCCTTGCATCTGAACGTACGTACGCGGTGCTGACCACCGGTTTGCTCTCATTTCTTAACCATTATACGTGGTTCCTCTTGCATGCGAACACATACATATATTTTCTGTGACACAACCTGGCCTACTTCATGCTAGAACGGCGTAAAAAGGAAAAGCATAATTGAAAACCAACACAACAGGTGAAGCACATACATCTTGAACGGCTAAAGCCACACGGTGAAGGAGCAAGCAAGTTCAAAAAATTTACAAAACAAATGTACGGCCACACATGAGTTTCTACCCCGCCATATCCCAAAGAAATGTGCGCGTCAAAAAATCAAACACCCATGAGTTGCTTTCATCCAAGTGGCTAACCGTGAGGAAGTAGACATCCCCGAAAATACGGGGAGAGAGAAGACCCTATGTCCTCTGCATCAGGATTCAGGCGACCACGTGCAGGAGGGAACCACGTGGATGAGGTCGTAGGTCGCCATCTTCCTCGAATCCGGGGCTCGCCGTTGGATCAGATGAGGCGACGAGCAGTGGACGGCATGGCATGGTGGAGCTCTTCAGAGGAGGGGACGACAGTGGCTGGAGAGATATGGTGGTAGGAAACGGTGAGGTCCAGGTCGGAAGCAGGAGTCTTGTCCGAGGGGCAGGGGAAAGAGGAGCACTAAGGTCGGGGAGGAGATCGCCTCCGTTGCAGGCTGTGGCGTTGCCCATGGCGCGTGGGGGAGAGAGGAGCTTTGCTCCGATCCAAAAATTGTGGGGGACGGGGAGAGATAGTTGGTGGCCTAGTGGGGACGTGGGTTGAGGAGAGAGAGGTGGTGGGGACCAGGGGCGTCATGTGGGGTGAGGAGAGAGAGCGACAGGTTCGTGGGTGAGTGGTTTTATCGGTTTGTTTTGTTTATTCTGGTTTGAAGTCTAAAAACCCGAACCCTAACCCGAAGACCAAATTAACAGAAAATAAAACCCGTACCGAAGACCAAAAACGGAAATAACCAAAAATTTGGTTATATCTGTTTGATTCGGGTTCGGTTACCCAAATGCCCACTGCTAGGTATGACGCTCGCCACAGGCAATACGTGAGCTCCTCTTCCTTGTGTGCAGTCGCCAGAAACGAAAGTTGATGCTCGTGCTCTTACTAGCTCGGTCGTAGCCCCGTAAGGCTTCCCACAATCGCTCGGAAGGTCTAGTACTTCTATTGCTCACCTGGCTCAGTAGCCAGTAAAAAGCCAACAACTACTAGTTAAATAAAAAGTGAAATTTATTTTTCATTAGATTTAGAAAATTCTTATATTGAGCAAAACACAAAATAAAAACATTTATGAAATTTTAAGATGTTCCTGAACTATAATATTGTTGGCAAGTTTGAAATCTATTCACAAATTTAAAAATTCATCCATGTGAAAGAAGTGTTCATGGATTCGAAAATATATTCATAGGTTTGAAAATATTCTTAAGTTTGAAAAAGTTTTCATGAATTTGGAAAAATGTACATGGATTTTGAAAAGGTACCGAACTCGAAAAAATTCTAAAAATGAAAAGGAAAAAAATAAAGGAAAACCGAAAAAATCTGAATAGATATTTTTGAACGTTTTTTATACATTAAGAAATGTTTTCATAGTAAGTAAAATAACAATATTTGCCAAAACATATATTTTAGAAAACAATTGAAAAAAAATAAAAGGAAGCCTACCTACCACGTATCCTATAGGCGATATAAAAGAAAGTGTAGCCCAGCTAGGCGTGCTTTGTGGGCTTGGCACAAAATCTGTCCCTGTAGCGAGGTGGGCGTGTCGCTCACGATAGGCGGCATATGAGAGCTCCTATTCAACGTGTCCAGGCACAAGAAATCAGAGATGGCGCGTGCAGCTTCCTATCGCTGCCGTAGCACGTGACGCGCAGCATTCGAAGTTACGTCCTTGTGCCGTCGTCCGGGCCAGCTCACCGCAGCATCGAAGCGAGGGCCGAGCAACACTGTTGTGCCCCCCAGACCCCACGGGCCACGGCCATGAACAACTGCGTCGTCCTCGCGTGGGTCAAGTCACCTCCGGCATTCACTGCCGCCAGAGACGCCCCATGCCGCCCATGTCGTTGTTCATGTCGCAGTCGTAAATACGCGGACCGTGTAGACGAAAATACGATGGCCATGGGGAGAATACATGGGAATGTATGTTTTCCTTTAGCTGAAAAGAAAAAAAAACTGACGTGGGAAGGAGATCTGGTCTGGCCGTTGGATGAAGAATAAACGGAGGGCAAAAATCACAAATCTGACATGTGGACGAAAGTATTTCACAAAGTGAACCGTGTTTGAAAAAATTTCACACCACTCATCATTTTATGTAGCGTCCTATAGTGAGGCGCTGCACCCAAATGTGCAGCGTCTTAATGACAAGCGTTGCACGCCTGGCCTGCTTGGCACCCTTGGTCTAGGCCCGCCCCCACACCTGGCCATGCAATGCCTTACTGACAGGTGTTGCACGCCTGTCCAGCGTGGCACCCATGGTCCCAGCCCGGCCACACACCTGGCCTTGCAGCGCCTTACATCTAGGCGTCGCACGTGTAATGTGCAGCACCTACCTGTTAGGAGGGGAGGAAGAGAAGCGTTGGATATGCGGGCGATGCGAATGCGAGAGCAACCACCTTCCCCGCCTCGCCCCCCCCCCCCTCCGCCTGGTTAAAATATGAGAGTGTGGTATTGCCTTTTCACACCTCGTGGAGCTATCTGCTAGGCGCTGCACTATCAGGTGTGGGGCGGGCCTATACCAGGGTTGCCACGCTGGCCAGATGTGCAGCGCCTGGTAGTGAGGCGCTACTCAGTAGGATGCAACGCTTGGCTGTCGGGCGCTGTACGAAAGGTCACCTGAGTGATTTTTTTCATACACGATTCAATTTGTGAAATACTTTCCTCCACATGTCAATTTTGTGAGTTTTGCCTAAATGGAGGGGAGCACGGATGGGAGCACAATGACGGAGCAAAAAAGTCTTGTCCAGACTGGACCAGCCTGACATGAGAGCGATGGCGTTGGCAAGGTCAGCCAACACGTTGTTGGCCCAGCTATAGTCAGACCGGCCGAAGGCACACAATCTCCATTGATGGCTCTTCTCCGACTGTCAAGGACTCTCTGGGCAAGGCCATGAAACGTCAAGCCGCGCGCAATTTGGACTCTGCACCACGTATATCTTCCGCAAAATCTTTTCATTCCTTCTCGGATTCTCACATTCCTTTTACTTCAAAGAATGTTGGAGTATCTATTGGAAAGAGTGATCATGAAATAAAGTTGTTAGTTGGGGTGCTCAAACGTATGGAGATAGACCATTTAAAGGTTTCTTCAAAATGTCTGAATACCCTTCCTAACCCCGAGACGGGGGAGGAGGAGGAGGTGGTTGCCACATATGATGGTCCACTTCTTTCGCACTTGGTTGGTGAGGTTACCGAGGTTAGAATGGATGAAGTGTTTTATGTCTACACTGTGTCTTCACGTAAATCAAAGTCACATTCCTCTAAATAGAAACAAAAACCGCCCAAGAACGCCAAGTCATCCACATCAACACGAGTTTCCACATGAGAGACATGTTTTGGAATAGAAGAGGTCTAACAGAATTGGCTAAACATAAACACGTAACAGAATTGGCTAAACATAAACACGTCGGTGATTGTGTACATGAACTTGGGCTAGATTTTGTGGCTATTTCCAAGGCTGGTAAACGAGACTTCCTTGTGACCGTCTTGGATCGCCTTGCGGGTGGTCACTTTTTCATATGGTTGATGACCATGTGATTCGACCATCACAAACAACCTTAATGCAAGGAAGGAACATACTCAATGGATTAGTCATTTTTCATGAGACCGTTCATGAGATGCATCGAAATAACATGAGTGGGGTTGTCTACAAAATTGTCTTCGAAAAGGCCTATGATAAAGTAAAGTGGTCATTCCTTCAAGAAACCCTTTGAATGAAAGGTTTCTCTGAGAAATGGCATGAATGGGTCCAAACTTTTATTTTGGGAGGTAGTGTGGCGATTAAAGTCAATGATGACCTAGGAATACGTCAGGGTGACCCACTTTCTCCAATGTTGTTTAACATTGTTGCTGACATGCTAGCAATATTGATTGAACATGCTAAGCAGGACAGATAAATTGCAGGAGTTGTGCCTCACCTTGTCAATGGGGGCTCTCCATTTTGCAATATGCCGATGATAAGATTCTCTCTATGGAACATGACCTAGATAAAGCTAGGAATATGAAACTTATGCTTTCAGCCTTCGAGCAAATGTCTGTTCTTAAAATAAACTTTCATAAATGTGAATTATTCTGCTTCGGAAAAGCCAAAGAGGCGGCTGCATAGTATGCATATTTGTTTGGTTGTGAAGAAGGCCAATTCCCGATTAATTATCTGGGAATTCTGATTCACTATCGGAGTCTCACTATTGCAGACTAGAAACATGTTGAAGAACGCTTAGAGAAACGACTGAGTAGTTGGAAAGGTAAGTTTCTCTCTGTTGGGGGATGATTTGTTTTGGTAAACTCAGTTCTCACAAACATGGCTCTCTATATGCTATCGTTTTTCCTAATCCCTAAAGGGGTCTTGTAGAGGATGGATTATTTCAGATCCAGAATCTTCTAGCAAGGAGATACCGAAAAACATATCGGCTCACCGAATGGTGCGTGGTTTGTCGACCGAAGGACCAGGGAGTTCTAGGCATTCATGACCTTAAGGTCAATAATGATGACTTACTAAATAAATGGCTTTTCAAGCTTCTTACTGAGGAGGGCGTCTGGAAAACTCTGCTACGCAATAAGTATCTAGGTCAAATAGCGGTGTCCCAGGCATATTTAGAAGCCAGGGGACTCAATTTTTTGGGCAGGCATGATGTCAGCAAAGAAGAACCTTTTCCGTTTTGGGTCTTCCGCGATAAAGGACGGCTCAGAGGTTTTTTTTTGGGAGGATAAGTGGTTAGAAAACACCACTCTCTGAAAACAATATCTGGCCTTGTACCGTATTGTCCCTGATAAGAATGATAAACTCGCGCAAGTGCTCGGCTCCAACCCCCCAAATGTATCTTTTCGTGGGACTTGGTTGCCCCCCACCTCATGTCATGGCAACAACTATTATCTAGACTGGAAATGGTCAACCTGACAGAAGGACGAAATGTGTTTCGCTGGAATATCACCACACCAGAATCTTTCACAGTTAACACTATGCACCGTGCTCTCATGTATTATGAGATTCTAGTCGATAATAATAACCAAATATGGAAATCCAAGATACCACTAAAAATAAAGATTGCCATGTGGTATCTTCGGAGAGGTGTCGTGCTAACTAAAGACAACCTCGCTCGGCGCAACTGGCAAGGTAGGAAGTAGTGTAGTTTTTGTGCCCACGATGGTGCAATCAAACACCTCTTCTTCCAATGCAACTTTGCGCGTTCTACTTGGCCAGTCATTCAAATTGCATCAAATTTGTACCCGCTCACAAGTGTTTGCCAATATATATGGTCACTGTCTGGACGGAATACCAAATAGCACGCTGGTAAAGGTGGGAGCGTTTGCCTTATTATGGTCGCTTTGGCTAAGTAGAAATGATTTTTGTTTTTTCAATGGCACACTCTCTTCTCCATTGCAGGTTATTTTTCACGCACTGGCTTTGTATGTGGTCGATGTTCAACCGTATGGATTTCCAGCCATTGTTCAAGATAGTGTGTATGCAGTTGGAGTAGGTGGTCACAGAGCTTTTCACTCAACATGGCCCATGGGTGGTCGACTGCTCCTTTGACATAGGCATAGTGTCGGTCTTATAGGGCTTTACTAATGTCTATATGTCGTTATGTTATATTTTTAGTCGGACTCGTTACTCTTGGCTGTGTGCATCCCGAATATGCAGAGGTCGGGTGTCGCTCATGATGTGTTGTATCCGCTTGATGCTACATACTGAGTTAATAAAACTCCCTTTATTAGAAAAATGCTTAATAATTAAGTAAAGGCTCGATAAACATTTTTTTTTATACCCTTGAGTCCATCATTTTTGTCATACACTTGTTCCGCGACACAATTTCTCGATCCAACCGACCCTCGTTCATGTCAACTAGAAATTTCGTTTTAGGGAAGCTTGAACATTGTGGTTGTTTATTTTTGAGTGAATTCCACATTTTATCCCCTAGATATGCATTTGTGATACTAATTACCCCGAGTGAAAAATCGTCTAGAATATCCTTTTTAGAAGCTTTGGGCCCTCGTTTTCTGATGCGTGTCAATTAGGCAATATGTGAGGTGAGGTGACGCCGGGGGTCCACAGATATCTGTACGAGGAAAACGAATGGAGTAGATGAGCAAGAGAAGTCTGGACATGATGGTTAATGATGCCCTCCGATCTTTACATATTTTTTTACGAACCATTGACGCAACATGCCGACCATATCTAACATAAATAAGCAAAATGCAAAATTGGGGTAAAATCGTGTTAACAGTCTTGAAAATCTGATATCTTGATGGAAGTTCCACTAAATGGGGTAAATCTTTTGGGTGTAAATCGTACAACGACTTAACCCGTTATAATCCCCTGAACTCACCATAAGGATAATGTTAGAACTTGGCTCTTTTACCATTTGATAATCAACTTAGGGTATGAAGGCCAGTCAACATTTGGACCGTTGATGTCCAATCCGACGACGCATGCAGACCTGATCATCCCATCTCCAATCCCCAATCCTATGCTTCCAATGCCGCTAGCCCACATCCAATCCCGCCTGTGCCTTCGCCACCGCCTCGTCCTGCCCGGCGACACCCCGAAAAAAGCCGTAAAGGTGCTGACGGGTGGTGTACAACTCGCGGCGAAGAGCTTGGTTAGCTCGATCCAGCCCATCAGCATGTAGAACCAAGTTCTGATGGTAGAAGGGCTCTCGGGTGACAGTGGAGTAGGCAGCAGTGTAGTAACCCTCCGCACCAACATCGGATGCGATAGCAATGTGCCTGAAAGGGGATGTGTCCAACTCCCGATACTCTCCACGAAGACGTGTCAGAGAAGCATAAGCAGCATCGTGAACTGCCATATCGATGGTCACTCCAACACCATGAGCGGTGTGCAACACAGTAGTGGAGTCATACTCCCGAGAGTAGAGGTGGACGATGGCACGGTACTGCTCCTGGTTAAAGTCCTGGTACTCCTCGTAGACGGTGTACTCAGGGTGCCAGCGATAACCCAGATAGGTCATCATCTCAGCTAGCACAGCAGGTGATCCCGAGGCACCAATGGCCGTCGTGTGGCGCACGACCTACCTCGTGGGTTCCATCTGAAAGCAAAGATGTTTCAAAGGAGTCAAATGACAGTGTGGGAATTGTTCAAAATACTATTCTAACAAATAACTATGGCTTATCCAACTTTGGGGTGAATGTGGTCACGGGAACCTAGTGTTAGAGTTAGTAAATTCGTTTAACCCGAGTAGAAGAGAGTTCAGAGTCCCAGAGTAAAGGTCGAGGAGTAAAAGATCCTAGTACTACCCAATGGCGACGTGGGCCCGTAAGACACACAGCCATGTTACTAAAAAGTTTTTGCAATGCCTAGACTCGACTTCGGCCAAGGAGTGTGGAAGGGGGATTCCTACAGGCAGTCGGCTCTGATACCAACTTGTGATGCCCCCGATTCAATCATACACTAATCATGCATGCAAATGTGTACGATCAAGATCATGGACTCACGGAAGATATCACAACACAACTCTAAAACATAAATAAGTCATACAAGTATCATAATACAAGCCAGGGGCCTCGAGGGCTCGAGTACAAGTGCTCGATCATAGACGAGTCAGAGGAAGCAACAACATCTGAGTACAGACATAAGTTAAACAAGTTTGCCATAAGATGGCTAGCACAAACTGGGATACAATCGAAAGAGGCGCAGGACTCCTGCCTGGGATCCTCCTAAACTACTCCTGGTCGTCGTCAGCGGGCTGCACGTAGTAGTAGGCACCTCCAGTGTAGTAGGAGTCGTCATAGACGGTGGCGTCTGGCTCTTGGACTCCGGCATCTGGTTGCGACAACCAGATAGAAAGGAAAGGGGGAAAAAGGGGAGAAAGCAACCGTGAGTACTCATCCAAAGTACTCGCAAACAAGGAGCTACACTACATATGCATGGGTATATGTGTAAAGGGGCATATCGGTGGACTGAACTGCAGAATGCCAGAATAAGAGGGGGGTAGCTAATCCTGTCGAAGACTACGCTTCAGGCCACCTCCATCTTGCAGCATGTAGAAGAGAGTAGATTGAAGTTCTCCAAGTAGCATCGCATAGCATAATCCTACCCGGCGATCCCCTCCTCGTTGCCCTGTTAGAGAGCGATCACCGGGTTGTATCTCGCACTTGGAAGGGTGTGTTTTATTAAGTATCCGGTTCTAGTTGTCATAAGGTCAAGGTACAACTCCAAGTCGTCCTGTTACCAAAGATCACGTCTATTCGAATAGATAAACTTCCCTGCAGGGGTGCACCACATAACCCAACATGCTCGATCCCATTTGGCCGGACACACTTTCCTGGGTCATGCCCGGCCTCGGAAGATCAACACGTCGCAGCCCCACCTAGGCCAACAGAGAGGTCAGCACGCCGGTCTAAACCTAAGCGCACAGGGGTCTAGGCCCATCGCCCTTAGCACACCTGCATGTTGCGAACGCGGCCGGAAGCAGACCTAGCGTAGCAGGCATTCCAGTCCAATCCGGCGCGCGCCGCTCAGTCGCTGACGTCACGAAGGCTTCAGCTGATACCACGACGCCGAGTGCCCATAACTGTTGCCGCGTAGCTGGTTAGTGCGTATAGGCCAAATGGCCAGACTCAGATCAAATACCAAGATCTCATTAAGCGTGTTAATGGTGTAACCGCGGATACCGACCAGGGCCAGGCCCACCTCTCACCTAAGTGGTCTCAACCCGCCAGGTCGCTCCGCCGCAAAGATCCACTCGCGGGTACTCCTACGAGCCGACCCGACTTTAGTCACCACATGTATCATGTATATACTCATGATCACCTCCCGAGTGATCATGGCCCGATAGTATAGCAAGGCAGACGGACAAGAATGTAGGGCCACAGATGGAATACTAGCATCCTATACTAAGCATGTAGGAATGCAGGTAAAGGTAACAAAAGTAGTAGCAAGGACAGGCTATGCATCAGGATAGGATTAAGAAAAGCAGTAACATGCTACACTACTCTAATGCAAGCAATATAGAGAGTAGAATAGGCGATATCTGATGATCAAGGGGGGGGGCTTGCCTGGAAGCTCAGCCGAGAAGGAGGGGTCGTCAACACCGTAGTCGTACTGGGTAGCAGCGGCGTCGGTCTCGGAGTCTAGCGAGAGAAGAGGGGGAAGAAACAATAAATATAATGCAAACAAATGCATGACGATGCATGAAAAGACAAAGCGTGATGCTAGAGGGAGCCCAATCGCGGTAATAGGTGATACCGGCGAAGGGGGAAAACATCCGAGAAAGTATTCCCGGTGTTTCGCATTTTCGAGCAGAGATACCGGAGGGGGAAAGTTGTGAGTTCGATAGGTTAGGGATGTGTGGCGGACGAACGGGTTGCGTATCCGGATTTGTCTCGTCGTTCTGAGCAACTTTCATGTAGAAAGTATTTTCATCTAAGCTACGATTTATTTTATATGATTTTCTAAAGTTTTAAATCATTTTTAGAATTTAATTAATTAATTTGATTCAACGTTATCCAGAATAGTGCATGCTAACGTTAGCATGATGTCAGTAGTCAACAGGGCTGTTGACTGGTCAAACTCACGTGTGGGTCCAGTGGGACCCACCTGTCATACTTTGTTTAGTTTTATTAGGATTTAACAGGATTAATTAACTTAATTAATGTACTAATTAATTAATTAATTATTTTTTATTAATTCATTTTTATTTTCCCTTTTCTTTTTCTTTTACGATCTGTGGTGGAGCCCCCTTGTCATAGGGCCAGGGGCCTTAGCGGGTGAGCGGGCTGGCGGGTGACAAGCGCCTGGACGTGGGCGAACCCGCCTGGCGTCGGGGAAGCCCGCCCAGGAGGGCGCAGCCGCGCTGGCGAGCGCCGGCGGCTGCGGCGCAAGGGGAGGTGGCGAACGGGCGGCCGCGGCAGCGGGCAGAGCGCGACGCACACATGGCAGCAGCAGCAGGGCTGCACGGCGGAGTGAGAGCATCGGCAGGGGAAGGCCAAGGCGCGGCCACGGCGGGGCTCGCCGGCCGGCCGTTTCTGGCGTAGGGATCCGACGCGGTTGCGGGCGAGCAGGTGGCGGAAGAAGGAGAAAGGGGAGCGAGGCGCGCGGTCTCGGACGGGGTCGGTGCGGTCCGACGCGCGGACACGGCCGTGGGCGTCGCGGAGGAGCGCGACCAGTAGGGGACCTGAAACAGGCACGGGTGCGGCCGGAGCGCAGAGAGGAGGAGGTCGGGTCAGGCGCCGTGGCCGCGGCTAACGACGCGCGAGGGTGTAGCGGGGGAAAGGGAGGGAGCGAGGAGGGGCGCGCAGAGACGAGCGCGGCGGCGGGGCTCACATTGCCGGTAGGGATTCGGGCAGCGGGGGTCGAAGAGGTCGTCGGGGACGACGTGCGTAGGGGGAAGCAGGCCCGCGGGGTAGACGACGAGGCGGAGGGCGGCGACGCAGCTCCGGGTGGCGGGGATCGGCGGCGGCGGCGGCGTCGGCGCGGTTTGTTTCCCCTCCCGATCCAATCGGGAAAGAGGGGGGAGGGAGATATTTTGGGGGAGGAGTGGGTGTCAGTGGGGGTTTGGGTTCTCACCGGGTGGGGGGATAAGGGAAATGGGGGGGTGGCCGGTTGGGCCAGTTGGCCCGGCCTGGCTAACAGCTAGGCCAGCTGGCCCAGTGGGGGGGGGGGAGTTCTCTCTTTTATTTTATTTTGTTTTCTGTTTTGCATTTTCTTTTATTTATTTCTCTTTTCTGTTTTATTTCATTTTAATGTATTTAGGCATTTTTTAAAAAGGTGTTTGCTGCACTATAATTACCTATGCCAGTTTTGGCACTGCCCGAACATTTTTGTTTCAATGTTTGAAGACATTTATTTGTTTGCCATATTTTTAATTGATTTTTGAATCGGTTTGATCTAATGAAAGACTAGCAACAGTAATGGAGGTGACGTGGCATCATTAGTAGAGTTTTACTATAGCCAAATTATCCTGGCGTTATAAAGGGAGTATGGTGGAGGAGAGGAGGGGAGATGGAGTGGAGGAGAGGAGGAGATGGAGTGGAGGAGAGGAGGAGTGGAGGAGAATAATAAAGAGGTAAGGAGGAGAGGACCCCGCCTAGTCATATATACAGCATAGTAATGGCGCACCGTGGGCAGGTGCGCCATTACTAACTTGTTTTTTATTTTTTTGATTTAATTTGAATTTTGAAGGCGGGAAGGCGCACCGTGGCCAGGTGCGCCATTACTAACTTTTTTTATTTTCTTGATATAATTTGAATTTTGAAGGCGGGAAGACAGTAATGGCGTACCATGGGCAGGTGCGCCATTACTGAGTTTGATTTTTTTGAATTTTTTTGCCTCTCCAGATTTTGAAAGCCCCGTAACTTTTTTTCTGTTAGGTTTTTGGGGATTTTGAAAATGTTCAACGGGGTTCCCGTCGGAAAGCTATTGGGCTTCATAGTTTCCAATAACGGAAATGAAGCAAATCCAGCCAAAATCTGAGCACTGTCACCGTTGGTTACCCCAACAGACCTCAAGCAAATCCAGAAATTAACTGGATGTGTGGCTGCCTTAAGCCGCTCTCCCGATTGAGAGAAAAGGTAATACCTCTTTATCGCCTTCTTCGGCGCACCGAACACTTCAAGTGGACGGATGCGGCCACGGCCGGATTGGAAGAAATAAAAGCCCTTTTGGCCAGCAACCCAATCTTGGCCGCGCCAAACATCAGCGAACCAATACTGTTATATATAGCGGCAACACACCAGGTTGTAAGCACAATGCTCGTCGTCGAACGAGAGACGGACGGACATAAGTTCCCACTTCAAAAGCAGGTATACTACGTATCCACTGTCCTCACTCCATGCAAATCACGGTACCCACATTATCAAAAGATAGCATACGCGGTATTCATAGCATCCCGGAAGCTACGACACTACTTCCAAGAGTGTTCAATCACGGTGGCCTCTGAAGTACCACTCAACGACAGAATAAATAACCGCGATGCCACGGTCCGGATTGCTAAATGGGCTATTGAGCTCCTCCCGTTCGACATAACATACAAACCACGGCGAGCCATTAAGTCGCAAGTACTGGCTGACTTCGTCGCCGAGTGGACAGAAGCCGAACTCCCTAAAAAATACGGCGCATACTCCAATTGGATCATGCACTTCGACAGCTCTAAAATGTTGGCTGGTCTAGGGGCAGGCGTCGTCCTCACATCCCCCACCGGAGATACAGTCCAATACGTACTCCAAATATTATACACAGACTCCAACAATGCAGCCGAATACGAGGCCCTGTTGCATGGTCTTCGGATGGCAGTCTTCATGGGCATTCAATGCTTAGAGGTGCGTGGGGATTCGAACCTTGCAATATCCCAAATAAATGGAGACTTTGACGCTAAGGACCCAAAAATGGCGGCTTACCACAATGCCATCCTCAAAATGTCAGCTCGGTTCGAGGGGCTCGAATTCCACCATGCGATCCGAGAAAACAATCAAGCGGCAGATGTCCTTGCTCGCATCGGCGCTAAGCGCGACCCTGTCCCATCTAATATCTTCTTGGAAAGGCTGTTCAAGCCATCCGTGGTATGGGAAGGGAAGACCGGCAATAATAGTCCGGATCCGACCACAACACCAGATCCCAAACACTCTGACGTAATCGGAGGCTCCACCACCGAAATAACACCTTCGGCCCACGTGATTATGGTTGTCATCGCCCCGTGGACAGAACCCTTCTTGGCCTACCTAAATAGGCAAGAACTCCCTATGAGGCACGTTGCATTTGTTGGGTTTCGTAGTAATTTCAAAAAATTTCCTACGCACACGCAAGATCATGTGATGCATAGCAACGAGAGGGGAGAGTGTTGTCTACGTACCCAACACAGACCGACTGCGGAAGCGCTGACACAACGTAGAGGAAGTAGTCGTATGTCTTCACGATCCAACCGATCAAGCACCGAAACTACGACACCTCCGAGTTCGAGCACACGTTCAGCTCGATGACGATCCCCGGACTCCGATCCAGCAAAGTGTCGGGGAAGAGTTCCGTCAGCACGACGGTGTGGTGACGATCTTGATGCACTACAGTAGCAGGGCTTCGCCTAAACTCTGCTACAGTATTATCGAGGGCTATGGTGGCAAGGGGCACCGCACACGGCTAAGGAATAGATCACGTGGATCAACTTGTGTCTTTCTGGGGTGCCTCTGCCTCAGTATATAAAGGACTAGAGGGGGGAGGCTGGTCGGCCATAGGAGGCGCGCCAGGAGAGTCCTACTCCCTCTGGGAGTAGGATCCCCCCCCCCCAATCCTAGTTGGAATAGGACTCCTTGAGGGGGGAAAGAGAGAGAGGGGGCCGGCCACCTCTCCTGGTCCTAATAGGACTAGGGGAAGGGGGGAGGCGCGCGGCCACCTTGGGCTGCCCCTTTCTCCTTTCCACTAAGGCCCATCAAGGCCCATATGGTTCCCGGGGGGTTCCGGTAACCTCCCGGTACTCCGGTAAAATCCCGATTTCACCCGGAACACTTCCGATATCCAAACATAGGGTTCCAATATATCAATCTTTATGTCTCGACCATTTTGAGACTCCTCGTCATGTCCGTGATCACATCCGGGACTCCGAACAACCTTCGGTACATCAAAATGCATAAACTCATAATATAACTTTCATCGTAACCTTAAGCGTGCGGACCCTACGGGTTCGAGAACAATGTAGACATGACCGAGACACGTCTCCGGTCAATAACCAATAGCGGGACTTGGATGCCCATATTGGCTCCTACATATTCTACGAAGATCTTTATCGGTCAGACCGCATAACAACATACGTTGTTCCCTTTGTCATCGGTATGTTACTTGCCCGAGATTCGATCGTCGGTATTCCAATACCTAGTTCAATCTCGTTACCGGCAAGTCTCCTTACTCGTTCTGTAATACATCATCCCGCAACTAACTCATTTAGTTGCAATGCTTGCAAGGCTTTAAGTGATGTGCATTACCGAGAGGGCCCAGAGATACCTCTCCGACAATCGGAGTGAAAAATCCTAATCTCGAAATACGCCAACCCAACATCTACCTTTGGAGACACCTGTAATGCTCCTTTATAATCACCCAGTTACGTTGTGATGTTTGGTAGCACCCAAAGTGTTCCTCCGGCAAACGGGAGTTGCATAATCTCATAGTCATAGGAACATGTATAAGTCATGAAGAAAGCAATAGCAACATACTAAACGATCGGGTGCTAAGCTAATGGAATGGGTCATGTCAATCAGATCATTCTCTTAATGATGTGATCCCGTTAAGCAAATAACAACTCATTGTTCATGGTTAGGAAACATAACCATCTTTGATTAACGAGCTAGTCAAGTAGAGGCATACTAGTGACACCTTGTTTGTCTATGTATTCACACATGTATTATGTTTCCGGTTAATACAATTCTAGCATGAATAATAAACATTTATCATGATATAAGGAAATAAATAATAACTTTATTATTGCCTCTAGGGCATATTTCCTTCAGTCTCCCACTTGCACTAGAGTCAATAATCTAGATCACATCACCATGTGATTAACATCGATAGTTCACATCATCATGTGATTAACACCCATAGTTCACATCGTCATGTGACCAACACCCAAAGGGTTTACTAGATTCGGTAATCTAGTTCACATCGCTATGTGATTGACACCCAAAGAGTACTAAGGTGTGATCATGTTTTGCTTGTGAGATAATTTTAGTCAACGGGTCTGCCACATTCAGATCCGTAAGTATTTTGCGATTTTCTATGTCAACAATGCTCTGCACGGAGCTACTCTAGCTTATTGCTCCCACTTTCCATATGTATCTAGATCAAGACTTAGAGTCATCCAGATCTGTGTCAAAACTTGCATCGACGTAACTTTTTACGACGAACCTTTTTGTCACCTCCATAATTGAGAAATATTTCCTTTTTCCACTAAGGATAATTTTGACCGCTGTCCAGTGATCTACTCCTAGATCACTATTGTACTCCCTTGCCAAATCAGTGCAGGGTATACAATAGATCTGGTATACAGCATGTCATACTTTATAGAACCTTTGGCCAAGGCATAGGGAATGATTTTCATTCTCTTTCTATCTTCTGCCGTGGTCGGGCTTTGAGTCTTACTCAACTTCACACCTTGTAACACAGGCAAGAAACTTTTTCTTTGACTGTTCCATTTTGAACTACTTCAAAATCTTGTCAAGGTATGTACTCATTGAAAAAACTTATCAAGCGTCTTGACCTATCTCTATAGATCTTGAAGCTCAATATGTAAGCAGCTTCACCGAAGTCTTTCTTTGAAAAACTCCTTTCAAACACTCCTTTTATGCTTTACAGAATAATTCTACATTATTTCTGATCAACAATATGTCAAACACATATACTTATCAGAAATGATGTAGTGCTCCCACTCACTTTCTTGTAAATACAGGCTTCACCGCAAGTCTGTATAAAACTATATGCTTTGATCAACTTATCAAAGCGTATATTCCAACTCCGAGATTCTTGCACCAGTCCATAGATGGATCGCTGGAGCTTGCATATTTAGTTAACACCTTTAGGATCGACAAAACCTTCTAGTTGCATCGTATACAACTCTTCTTTAGTAAATCCATTAAGGAATGCAGTTTTGTTTATCCATTTGCCAGATTTCATAAAATGCGGCAATTGCTAACATGATTCGGACAGACTTAAGCATAGATACGAGTGAGAAAATCTCATCGTAGTCAACACCTTGAACTTGTCGAAAACCTTTTGTGACAATTCTAGCTTTGTAGATAGTAACACTACTATCAGCGTCTGTCTTCCTCTTGAAGATCCATTTATTTTCTATGGCTTGCCGATCACCGAGCAAGTCAACCAAAGTCCATACTTTGTTCTCATACATGGATTATATCTCAGATTTCATGGCTTCAAGCCACTTTGCGGAATCTAGGCTCACCATCGCTTCTTCATAGTTCGTAGGTTCATCATGATCTAGTGGCATGACTTCCAGAATAGGATTACCGTACCACACTGGTGCGGATCTCACTCTGGTTTACCTACGAGATTTGGTAGTAACTTGATCTGAAGTTACATGATCATCATCATTAGCTTCCTCACTAATTGGTGTAGTAGTCACAAGAACAGATTTCTGTGATGCACTACTTTCCAATAAGGGAGCAGGTACAGTTACCTCATCAAGTTCTACTTTCCTCCCACTCACTTCTTTCAAGAGAAACTCCTTCTCTAGAAAAACTCTGAATTTAGCAACAAAAGTCTTGCTTTCGGATCTGTGATAGAAGGTGTATCCAATAGTTTCCTTTGGATATCCTATGAAGATTTACTTCTCCGATTTGGGTTCGAGCTTATCATGTTGAAACTTTTTTCACATAAGCATCGCAGTCCCAAACTTTAAGAAACGACAGCTTAGGTTTCTTGCCAAACCATAGTTCACATGGTGTCGTCTCAACGGATTTAGATAGTTCCCTATTTAACGTGAATGCAACTGTCTCTAATGCATAACCCCAAAACGATAGTGGTAGATCGATAAGAGACATCATAGATTGCACTATATCCAATAAAGTACGGTTATGACGTTTGGACACACCATTACGCTGAGGTGTTCCGGGTGGCGTGAGTTGCGAAACTATTCCACAATTTTTCAAATGTACACCAAACTCGTAACTCAAATATTCTCCTCCACGATCAGGTCGTAGAAACTTTATTTTCTTGTTACGATGATTTTCAACTTCACTCTGAAATTCTTTGAACTTTTCAAATGTTTCAGACTTATGTTTCATTAAGTAGATATACCCATATCTGCTTAAATCATCTGTGAAGGTGAGAAAATAACGATATCCGCCACGAGCCTCAATATTCATCGGACCACATACATCTGTATGTATGATTTCCAACAAATCTGTTGCTCTCTCCATAGTACCGGAGAACGGTGTTTTGGTC
Source organism: Triticum urartu (assembly GCF_056163025.1). NCBI lineage: Eukaryota > Viridiplantae > Streptophyta > Magnoliopsida > Poales > Poaceae > Triticum > Triticum urartu. Next base: position 765,435,557 of record NC_141874.1, read on the forward strand.
ATCTTGCCCATGAGGCACGGTTCGCAAGTACCAAGTGATTCATAATCATGTGGTTCCAAAAGTCCATCAGAATGGAGTTTCTTCATGCGCTTTACACCAATATGACTTAAACAGCAGTGCTACAAAAAGTTGCACTATCATTATTAACTTTGCATCTTTTGGTTTCAATATTATGGTTATGTGTATCACTACGATCGAGATCCAACGAACTATTTTCATTGGGTGTGTAACCATATAAGGTTTTATTCATGTAAACAGAACAACAATTTATTCTCTTACTTAAATGAACAACCATATCACAATAAACATGATCAAATCATATTCATGCTTAATGCAAACACCAAATAACACTTATTCAGATTCAACACTAATCCCGAAAGTATAGGGAGTGTGCGAGGATGATCATATCAATCTTGGAACCACTTCCAACACACATCGTCACTTTACCCTTAACTAGTCTCTGTTTATTCTGCAACTCCCGTTTCGAGTTACTAATCTTAGCAACTGAACTAGTATCAAATACTGAGGGGTCGCTACAAACACTAGTAAAGTACACATCAATGACATGTATATCAAATATACTTATGTTCACTTTGCCATCCTTCTTATCTGCCAATCACTTGGGGTAGTTCCATTTTCAGTGACCAGTCCCTTTGCAGTAAAAACACTTAGTCTCAGGCTTAGGACCAGACTTGGGCTTCTTCACTTGAGCAGCAACTTGCTTGCCTTTCTTCTTGAAGTTCGCCTTCTTCCCTTTGCCCTTTTATTGAAACTAGTGGTCTTGTGTACCATCAACACTTGATGCTCTTTCTTGATTTCTACCTTCGTCGATTTCAACATCACGAAGAGCTTGGGAATCACTTTAGTCATCCCTTGCATATTATAGTTCATCACGAAGTTCTACTAACTTGGTGATGGTGACTAGAGAATTCTGTCAATCACTATTTTATCTGGAAGATTAACTCCCACTTGATTCAAGCGATTGTAGTACCCAGACAATCTGAGCACATGCTCACTAGTTGAGCGATTCTCCTCCATCTTTTAGCTATAGAACTTGTTGGAGACTTCATATCTCTCAATTCGGGTATTTGCTTGAAATATTAACTTCAATTCCTGGAACATCTCATATGGTCCATGACGTTCAAAACGTCTTTGAAGTCCCGATTCGAAGCCATTAAGCATGGTGCACTAAACTATCAAGTAGTCATCATATTGAGCTAGCCAACGTTCATAACGTCTGCATCTGCTCCTGCAATAGGTCTGTCACCTAGCGGTGCATCAAGGACATAATTCTTCTGTGAAGCAATGAGGATAAACCTCAGATCACGGATCCAATCCGCATCATTGCTACTAACATCTTTCAACACAATTTTTCTCTAGGAACATATCAAAATAAACATATGAAAGCAACAACGCAAGCTATTGATCTACAACATAATTTGCAAAATACTACCAGGACTAAGTTCATGATAAATTTAAGTTCAATTAATCATATTACTTAAAGAACTCCCACTTAGATAGACATCCCTCTAATCCTCTAAGTGATTACGTGATCCAAATCAACTAAACCATAACCGATCATCACGTGAGATGGAGTAGTTTTCAATGGTGAACATCGTTATGTTGATCATATCTACTATATGATTCACGCTCGACCTTTCGGTCTCCGTGTTCCGAGGCCATATCTGTATATGCTTGGCTCGTCAAGTATAACCTGAGTATTCCGCGTGTGCAACTGTTTTGCACCCGTTGTATTTGAACGTAGAACCTATCACACCCGCTCATCACGTGGTGTCTCAGCACGAAGAACTTTTGCAACGGTGCATACTCAGGGAGAACACTTCTTGATAATTTAGTGAGAGATCATCTTATAATGCTACCGTCAACCAAAGCAAGATAAGATGCATAAAAGGATAAATATCACATGCAATCAATATAAGTGATATGATATGGCCATCATCATCTTGTGCTTGTGATATCCATCTTCGAAGCACCGTCGTGACCACCATCGTCACCGGCGTGACACCTTGATCTCCATCGTAGCATCGTTGTCGTCTCACCAAGCTTATGCTTCCACGACTATCACTACCGCTTAGTAATAAAGTAAAGCATTACATCGCGATTTCATTGCATACAATAAAGCGACAACCATAAGGCTCCTGCCAGTTGCCGATAACTCGGTTACAAAACATGATCATCTCATACAATAAAATTCAGCATCATGTCTTGACCATATCACATCACAACATGCCCTGCAAAAACAAGTTAGACGTCCTCTACTTTGTTGTTGCAAGTTTTACGTGGCTGCTACGGGCTTAAGAAAGAACCAATCTCACCTACGCATCAAAACCACAACGATAGTTTGTCAAATAGACTCCGTTTCAACCTTCGCAAGGACCGGGCGTAGCCATACTTGGTACAACTAAAGTTGGAGAGATAGTCTCCCGCAAGCCACCTATGTGCAAAGCACGTCGGGGCAACCGGTCTCGCGTAAGCGTACGCGTAAGGTTGGTCTGGGTCGTCTCGTCCAACAATGCCGCCGAACCAAAGTATGACATGCTGGTAGGCAGTATGACTTATATCGCCCACAACTCACTTGTGTTCTACTCGTGCAAATAACATCAACATAAATAACCTAGGCTCTGATACCACTGTTGGGTTTCGTAGTAATTTCAAAAAATTTCCTACGCACACGCAAGATCATGTGATGCATAGCAACGAGAGGGGAGAGTGTTGTCTACGTACCCAACGCAGACCGACTGCGGAAGCGCTGACACAACGTAGAGGAAGTAGTCGTATGTCTTCACGATCCAACCGATCAAGCACCGAAACTACGGCACCTCCGAGTTCGAGCACACGTTCAGCTCGATGACGATCCCCGGACTCCGATCCAGCAAAGTGTCGGGGAAGAGTTCCGTCAGCACAACGGTGTGGTGACGATCTTGATGCACTACAGTAGCAGGGCTTCGCCTAAACTCCGCTACAGTATTATCGAGGGCTATGGTGGCAGGGGGCACCGCACACGGCTAAGGAATAGATCACGTGGATCAACTTGTGTCTTTCTGGGGTGCCTCTGCCTCAGTATATAAAGGACTAGAGGGGGGAGGCTGGTCGGCCATAGGAGGCGCGCCAGGAGAGTCCTACTCCCTCTGGGAGTAGGATCCCCCCCCCAATCCTAGTTGGAATAGGACTCCTTGAGGGGGGAAAGAGAGAGAGGGGGCCGGCCACCTCTCCTGGTCCTAATAGGACTAGGGGAAGGGGGGAGGCGCGCGGCCACCTTGGGCTGCCCCTTTCTCCTTTCCACTAAGGCCCATCAAGGCCCATATGGTTCCCGGGGGGTTCCGGTAACCTCCCGGTACTCCGGTAAAATCCCGATTTCACCCGGAACACTTCCGATATCCAAACATAGGGTTCCAATATATCAATCTTTATGTCTCGACCATTTCGAGACTCCTCGTCATGTCCGTGATCACATCCGGGACTCCGAACAACCTTCGGTACATCAAAATGCATAAACTCATAATATAACTGTCATCGTAACCTTAAGCGTGCGGACCCTACGGGTTCGAGAACAATGTAGACATGACCGAGACACGTCTCCGGTCAATAACCAATAGCGGGACCTGGATGCCCATATTGGCTCCTACATATTCTACGAAGGTCTTTATCGGTCAGACCGCACAACAACATATGTTGTTCCCTTTGTCATCGGTATGTTACTTGCCCGAGATTCGATCGTCGGTATCCAATACCTAGTTCAATCTCGTTACCGGCAAGTCTCTTTACTCGTTCCGTAATACATCATCTCACAACTAACATATTAGTTGTAATGCTTGCAAGGCTTATGTGATGTGCATTACCGAGAGGGCCCAGAGATACCTCTCCGACAATCGGAGTGACAAATCCTAATCTCGAAATACGCCAACCCAACATCTACCTTTGGAGACACCTGTAATGCTCCTTTATAATCACCCAGTTACGTTGTGACGTTTGGTAGCACCCAAAGTGTTCCTCCGGCAAACAGGAGTTGCATAATCTCATAGTCATAGGAACATGTATAAGTCATGAAGAAAGCAATAGCAACATACTAAACGATCGGGTGCTAAGCTAATGGAATGGGTCATGTCAATCAGATCATTCTCTTAATGATGTGATCCCGTTAATCAAATAACAACTCATTGTTCATGGTTAGGAAACATAACCATCTTTGATTAACGAGCTAGTCAAGTAGAGGCATACTAGTGACACCTTGTTTGTCTATGTATTCACACATGTATTATGTTTCCGGTTAATACAATTCTAGCATGAATAATAAACATTTATCATGATATAAGGAAATAAATAATAACTTTATTATTGCCTCTAGGGCATATTTCCTTCACTTAAAAGCTTAAAGTGTGTCTTGACTACACAATCTTGACGCGCCGTCCGCGCTCATTATACCTGGGGGCTTCTTATACAGAAGCTTAATATAATTATATTCCGGGCTTTATGCCCACTACATATGGGTCGCTTCTCCATATGTACCTTTTTTCGCCATTATATGCATCGATATGACTTAAGTTTTGGCCAAGCTGGGTTGCCTGGCTCTTGTGTTTATGCCCTACGTTCCCGTTAATTCGGCTAGGCATAAGGGGAGCACCTCTGCGATTGTTACTGCCGGTCAGCCGGATGTGTACCTTAGACTGGGTGAAGCCGAAAGCTAGCGTTCTTAAGGAAATATTCGGTCGGTGGACAAAAGACGACTTTTACTTATTCCAATACAAACCCCCATATGTTTTATATCCTGTGTCTATGTTCGCAGTTCGGACATGCACATTAATGCATGCATACCCAGAGAAAGGAACCCCTAACGGAACTATTCTCTCTGGAAGATGTTTCTTACTACCCATGTAATATAACATAACTAGTTGGGTACTTGTCTGTTCAAGCACTTATGACCCCTACGCCTGGTTTCCACGCGTACCCCAGTTTACATAACTGAGCGGGTACTCGGATACACTCCGGACTGTCAGGTCCAGAGGTTGAAACGAAAAGGTCCGCCATGACAAATGATTTACAATCCGACTAGGAACAAAATATGTCAATTGAAGTACACAGTCACTTAGATTGGCTAAATTCTTCTTTTATACCATCCAACAGGTTGTCTAGCCTACAATCCTGTTGGGAATACTTTGCGGCTAATTTTACCTGGTCATATACCAGACTGACGGGGATCTCTTTCCCATCAGACCCTACAGGTCCGACCTCGGCCATGTGGTTCGGGTCAGCCTTGGTGTATCGTGTCTTCACCATGGCCCAGGCTTCTCTTGCACCTTGTCGGCAGGCCGATATCTTCGGTCATGAGGTAAGGAGGAGAGGACCCCACCCAGCCATATATACGACATAGTAATGGCGCACCGTGGGTAGGTGCGCCATTACTAACTTTTTTATTTTTTTGATTTAATTTGAATTTTGAAGGCGGGAAGATAGTAATGGCGCACCGTGGCCAGGTGCGCCATTACTAACTTTTTTTTATTTTCTTGATATAATTTGAATTCTGAAGGAGGGAAGATAGTAATGGCGCACCATGGGCATGTGCGCCATTACTGAGTTTGATTTTTTTTGAATTTTTTTGAATTGTTTTGCCTCTCCAAATCTTGAAAGCTCCGTAACTTTTTTTCTGTTAGGTTTTTGGGGATTTTGAAAATGTTCAACGGTGTTGCTCCCGTTGAAATTGGATGTAACTTTTCGGGTAGATGATTTTTCATATAAAAAACTTTTTCATCGGAGTTAGTATGCAAAAGTTATGCCCATTTTACAAATTCTCAAGAGATTTTGCAAAAAAGTCGAAAATTCATGTTTCTAAATTTTGCTAACAACTAGACCACATATCACATGAGAATTTTATTTTCTTTTATTTTTTGGACATTTCTATCATTTTCTTTTATTTTTTCTAAAACTGAAAAGACGGTCGGGGGGGGGGGGGGCTGGGTGGGTGAATTTGGTGAATTTTTGTTAGTAGTGGCGCACCAGGGGACAGTGCGCCATTACTAGTTAAAACTAGTAATGACGCACACCATTACTAGTTTTTAAAAAAAGTAAAAAAATTGTTAGTAGCGGCGCACAGAGTGTGTGATGCGCCATTACAAGTTAAAACTAATAATGGCGCACTGTGCCTTGGTGCGCCATTACTAGTTTTAGAAAAATAAAAAAATAAAAATTTGTTAGTAGTGGCGCCTCATGTGTGTGGTGCGTCATTAGTAATTAGGACACTAATGGCGCACCTGTATCTAGTACGTCACTGCTATATAACAGTGACGCACCACATACATGGTGCGTCATTAATGTCCATATTAGCTATAGCCCTTTTCCTAATAGTGATGGTAGGGTGAATTATCAATTGTGACCAAAGAAACACAGCCACTGTTCCGCATACCTAGAAACACCAGGTTCCAAACGACCTCACAGCCCGATTCGACTGTGGTTACAATAACAGAACAAAACACAGTTGAAGCATCCCGATGTTCAGGCCGCACTAAGCTTTGCTCCCAAATTAACAAGGAGATAAATTTTATTTTACAGCCGAGCTAGAGCTAATGCAGAGACCCACATGCAGGTGCAGCAAACCATCACGTGAAGCAAAAAGGGGCACCACAAACTTTGTGTTTTTCCAGAAGATTTAAGCACTCTCAGATCTTGGCGGTAGTTTTTTAGAGAACATAGGCTTCCAGCCCTGCTTTTATAAAGCATAAGTTTCACAGGGAAAACTAGCTTTGCAGTACAGTACACACCAAAAGAGCAGCAGAACAGCCGGTGTGTTTTATTTCAATTCTTCATTCTAATATTTCTTGTCTTTATTATATTTAAAATATTTTTACTTTGTAAGATAAAATGTTTTGTTTTATTTCACTTCTTTATTCTAATATTTGTTTTCTTCTTTATATTTGAAATATTTTTAAAATGTAAGATAATATGTTATCTTTTATTTCACTTCTTCATTCTAATAGATCTTATCTTTTTTACATTTGAATTATTTTTTAAATGTAAGATAATATATTGTCCTTCCTAATTATAAATTTTCTTTTCTGTTTGATACATGAAATATTACTAAATCAAATCTAGTTGGGACAATCACATGCATGCCTCCATATGCACCATATACTAGAAGAAGGTTTTTCTTCTCGGTCTCATCAATTGAGACCAAACTTTATGCACACGCTACGACGACCATGACAAGCATGCATGGCACATATCGTTCATTTTCGACACTCCATGCATTTTGTAGGTGTTTTGCAGCGATAAAACTCTAGAATAGTGCCCCGACGTGACGCAACATGTGTATTGTGTTCGAATTCGTGCACACCTTGTCTGGGGGACCACATTGACCATGCCCACATGGTCCCAAAAGTTGGGGTCATCTCATGCATGCCTCCACATGAACCATGTACAAGCCGGACCATTCGGATCTGCCAGAGGACAAGTCTGAAAGAGGTTTTCCTTGCCGGTCCCACCAAATGATACCAAACTTTATGCACACCCTACCATGACCATGGCATGCATGTGGGAGGAGAATTCATACACCACGGTCTTATTTTTTTTTTGAAATCCCATTAATAGCCATGTGTATTACATGTAAGTGAGTATGTATAAAATTTATTAGCTGATTTGAAGGTCAAAACATTAACTTGTCATATATTCAAAAAAATGTGTATTGCATGCAAGTGAGCATGTGTATAATTTAGTACGTGATTTGAAGATCAAAACACATGGCAATATGCCAAAAAAAATGCCCACCTACCAGAGCAGGAGAATTCATACACCACGGCCTGCATACGACTAGGAACCCAGCCGTTATGGGCCAGGATGCAGGCCCGTGGTGCAGAATATCTCTACTGTTAATAGGCCCCATGGGGCAGAGGGGATAGGAGTTAGGCAATGTACTGCCTGCATATGATAGGAGCTTGAGAGGGGAGTCGCAGCCGGTTATATAAACCGGTGCGGCGCTCTCCCGCTTGGCGAGGTGGGACTAAACTCCCACCACCCCACGACTGTGCCCTGCGCGGCTCTGCCTTGGGCCCCATTCGGGCGGGCTGGCCCAGGGCAGCCTTATTTGCGCGCAGAAATAATTAGCTTTTATAAATTCTTAAATTTGTTACTCTCTTTTTTTCACTTCTTAACTCCAAAATTTCTTTTATTTTTTATATTTCTAATATTTAAAATCAAATCTCTTTTTTTCTATATTATTTCTAACATGTTTACTAAAATTAAAAAAATATGCCAAATTCTGCTGTGTTTTATTTCATTTGTTCGTTCTCTTTTTTATATTGATAATATTTATGAAATATAAACTAAAATGGTGTGTTTTATTTCAATTCTTCATTCTAATATTTCTTATCTTTATTATATTTGAAATATTTTTAGTTTGTAAGATAAAATGTTCTGTTTTATTTCACTTCTTCATTCTAATATTTGTTGTATTCTTTATATTTGAAATATTTTCAAAATGTAAGATAATATGTTATCTTTTATTTCACTTCTTCATTGTTATAGATCTTATCTTTTTTACATTTGAATTATTTTTTAAATGTAAGATAATATGTTGTCCTTCCTAATTATGAATTTTCTTTTTTGTTTGATACTTGAAATATTACTAAATCAAATCTACTTGGGACAATCGCATGCACGCTTCCACATGCACCATGTACTAGAAGACGGAGGATCCCCATTTGCAAATGGCAAACCAACCTAGCTAGCATATACACATCCCAGCCCCCGAGACGATGAGACGAGACAAGATCTACTACTGTACTGCTTTACCTAGACAGGCCGCCCTCCGATGAGACGAAACGATGCCGAGTGAAAGCGATGGGGATTCAGATCTACTACTGAAGGAGGAAGAGGGGATGAGCCTCGCAGGTCAACGACCACTCGGAGTGAAGTTTTTTTTAGACAATCAACGAAGCTTTTATTAAACCGTCACCGCATTTACAGGGACGAACTGAAGTTCACCAGGGTTGCCTAGCCAGACATGGCGGCCGGCCCCCAGTTTCAAAGCATGCTTCGCTAGATTGTGAGCCTCGAAATTCGAGCTCCTAAATTCATGCACACAATATTGCATGACTAAAAACTACGAGTGTAATCTATGATCTCATGTATAATAGCACCATAGCTAGGGCTACTCTTCTTACTGATGTCATCTACAATACCTTTGCAATCAGTTGCAACATGAATCTCCTGCAGGTGGAGGTCTTGTCCTAGTGCCATTGATTTCCGGACTGCCAACGCTTCTAGGGTTGCTTGGTCAGAGATACCTTTGAACAAAATTACTGACGCTCCGAGATAAGCTCCCTCCCAGTTCCTACAGACTGCAGCAACCACCCCAAAGCTCAATCTTCGCCTAGTAGCCGCATCAACATTCACTTTCATCATGCCAGGAGGAGGTTGGATCCAATGTGACGGTCGCACGGGTGCTGAGTTCACTGCAACACTATCCGGTTTCTTCACTATTTCAATATCATTCAAAAATGAGTTGACAAAGCAGTGGGTCGAGAACGGACTCTGAAATATGTCCTCATAGATGGCCTTTCTTCTTGCTGCCCAAATAGCCCATAGGGTGACTGTCATACGGACAAATAGATCACTCGTCAAGGCCTTCCTCATAGCGAATAGACCGATCCACTAACAGGCTATTAGTAACGAAATCCCACGTTGTTGTTAACCTAATCTCTTTGTTTGTGGGCTGGGCTTTCCGGTTATTCTTGGGCTTTAATGTTCTATATATATACTTTCCAAGTGGTTACACAAAAAAAGGAAAATATTAAAGCTATAATTGAACATGTATTGTAACCATAAGAAACAATTCTTTTGAACCGAAGGAACACTTTGTCAAAACAAAAAACTGAAGTAATTACCTTCAATTTTATCTTGACACAAGAGTTAAACTCTGCCATACATAGTTGGACGTTATTTTCTGGAGTTTATGAAACAATCGAGATCGACACAAGTTCACCGTCATCTAATTAGTCGGTAGCACTCGTGAAGGACAAAATATTTTTGGAAATGGCTACACAATATACAGAAAAACTATACCTAAAAATGGACTAAAACTAAAATTGAACATTAACTGTAGCCATGTGAAATGATTCTTCTAAATTGATGCAAGACTTTAGCGAATGAACAAAGTAAAGTAATTTACTTCAAAATCTTGGAATGAGAAATAATGTTTCTCGTCTATAATTTCTGGATTTTTAATTATTGGATCGGCGCAAGTACGCCTTCTTCTAATGAATTGGCAGCACTCCGATCCATTTCATGAAAATAATTATAATGAAGTGTCTGCTAAAATCATCATTGAAAGACTTGCATAAGAAAAAGGAAAAAAATGTTTTGTGCATCAACATTATAGCAATCGTGATGTCTTCGTCTCTTGTGACAAGCTTTCAAGTTGGCCTATGCACGGACTACCTAGCCCAGAAGCCCGAGAGCGAATGCTCGGCATTCAAGCCGGGCTCGGGCTCAACTTTTACACCCAAAGCCCGGCCCGAAAGCCCAAAAAGCTAGAAATGACCATTTACTTTTTATTCGAAATATAGGTGTGATAAATTAACATAATATCCCAAGTATGATTATTTCAATTAACAATGCCACTGCTTATGTGCTTTGGGCCGGGTTCATGCTCAACTTTTACGCCCCAAGCCTGACCCGAAAGCCTAGAAATGGCCATTTATTTTTTATTCAAAATATAGGTCTAATAAATTAATATAATATCTTGAATATAATCATTTCAATTAAAAGTGCCACTGCTTGTGTTCTTCAGGCCGGGCCGGTTCAGCCGCTTGGGATTTTTGGTTAGGTCTTTGCCATGACTGGCCCGAACCTGACCCGCCTCAGAGTATGACCAGGTTAACTATCAACCCACTGTATAAATAAAGCAACAACGAAACATAGTACACAGCCGAAAGATACAAGGTGTTAGGGTAGTCCTCATAGAATGTTGATCCCAGGATAAGTGGATCACGCAGAATGCATGCGACTACGCTATTGAAAAAGAGCATATGAAGAACTGAGTACAACGCAAGGCAATGCCCGGAAACACCTAAGCTCCACGACAACGCCTCTAGGAGGGAGAATGGCCCAAACTGTCACCACTATCTAGCCCACAACGGACAATGATTTTCACCTGAAACACATACACGCCAAGGAGAACCACGACGATGTTTTTAAAAAGAGAGCGGCGCCCATGAGCTTCGCCGTCATTAGCAACCGATTTCGCTCAGCACCTTGCTAGACCCAGGAGAAGGGAGGAACCACCACCACCTGCATCCCACGGTCGACCACCAATCGTCGTGCACGTACACTGGCGAGCAGGAGCAGGAAGACGATGACCACTTTGATCCAGACAAATTCTGATCCAAAGACGAGGGGTAGAGGACACAACTACGACATGCGGGAGGACGAGTTGTTGCGCGATGTGTGTCGGCCACTAGCACCGATCCGATCAATGGCGGTACTGAGATACTTTTGTCATCGGGCATGTGAATAACTATGAACATCGTCGTCTTTTTGGTTGTGATCGGACGCAATGTTATTACATGCTATGCATTTGAATTTTGAATTAGCCTGACCTGAACGGACGTTCAGGAGACGCGATTGGATGGTCGGCTACTGTATTCTTATCCACGGACAGACCAATCCGTAGACGTACGGGTCCCCGCAAAGAAAACAAAAATCTGTAGACGGACACTATGGAGCAATCTATAAACAATAGTACTCGGCTTGAGATCTCACGGTGGTGGCGTGGTGTTCTCTCTGTCAAAGGGAACTAAACTAAACTAATGGCTGCCCCATCGAGCAACCGTGCAACACCATTAACATGTACTTCTTCCGTTCATAATATAAGAACGTTTTTGACACTACAACCTAGCTTCAGATCTCGCGCTGGATGCAGTGATGGAGGAGCTTAGGGCATCTCCAACACTTGATCCGCATATTTGCTTCCATAGATAGGGGAACCAGTCCACAGATACTGATACCGGAGACTGTCATCCAACGTTCACATACATGTCAGCCACTGTTTGAACTAAATGAACCAAATTCATACAAACACGGCTGATTTCATATAAAACGGACAACATTCACTACATTTTGGATAATTTTCATCTGAAAACTATACAGACTAAGGTACTAAGGTAAAACCAGTCTATGGTTGGCATCGGCGGATATGCATTCCCACTGCACGGATACCCTTGACTGGTCTACTGCAGGCCACAGTGGATATCCATTGTCTTTTCCATTTAAGGCATCCCGCTCGTTGTACTGTTGGGGATTCGACAAAATTCAGGTCATCTATTTGTTTGCGACTCGACAGAAAAATAATGGATTTTACAAACAAATGTTCATGATTTTTGTGAAAAATATCCATGCATTTAAAAAATTATCATGAAGTATAACAAATAATCTCAAGCTTAATATGTTCATAATTTTATTAAATTATTTCTAAATAAATTATTTTTTAGAACATATTCATGGATAATAATAAAATGTTCGACAATTTTTAAATAGAAAAACAAGGTCAAAAAAAGGAAAATCATTGAAAACTATATGAACCCCAGTAAGAACCGGATGAAAAAATGAACCAGAAAAGAAAAGGCGAAATGAAGAAAAGCAAACGAAGGAAAAATGTAAACCGAAAGAAAACCAACCCATCGTTACAAAACAGAGGGGGAAAATGGCAAAGATCATCGTACAAAATTAGCTTGGAGTCGTTAATTGGGCTCGCCATTAGTGCGAAGGGGCGCGTGTCTATATATCGCTTGCCGTAATCTAGAAGTTCAGCTCGCCTACACGCCGTGCGTCAAAAAACAAAATTTAAACTCGCCTACACACCGTCTATTGGGTGACAATCTCCATCAGCAGCAGCTACGACCACGCACCTTTTTTTTTTTTGCTTTTTGCGATGAACGACCACACACCTTCAGCAAAGCAGCGAGCAGAGCTTTTACAGAAAAAAAAATGCAGCACCTACAGCAAAGCAAATACGCAGCATTGCTGTACCCGAGCAGAGCGCCTGACTACTATTTATTATTTTGATGAAAATTATTTATCACAAATTAGGTGAACATTTCTGTTCATGTAATACAACATTTCAAGAGAATAATAGAATTTTTTTGGTGGCTGTTACACAATAAGAAGAAGCACTTGAACATTTGTCTAACCAATTCTTCTGGAACATTTTGGCAAATGAACAAAGTGAAATAATTAAATTTCATTTTCTTTTGACAGGAGAAGCAGAATGTTGTCATGCAAAACTGATTGGCCAAAAAGAATGAATTTTACGATAATTCTGAGGTCAACAAAAGTTCGGTATCTTCTAATGAATCGGCACTTGTCCTGCCTATTTCATCGGATATAAGCACTATAGCGCCTAGTGAATTACAATCGAAGTCCTGCATTAGAGACAATAAATAAGACACACTTGACTTTTTCTATTCTTCATGGCACAACTCTGACAGTGATTTTCACTTTTTGTATGTTTACAGAATTAGTTCCAATAAAGATAAGACTTAGAACGAAGTGACTAATGTTCTATGGAATCGAGAAAAGTCATATCTAAGTAGATATAAAACAGATAAAGATAAGAGCATTTCCAATAGACGCACGGTAGTTTCCCAGCGCCGAAATAGTGTTTTTGCGCGCGGTAGGTTTACCAAACGCACAAAAACACGGCACCCAACCCGACGGCCCCACATGCAGCAGCCCGCCCGCACAAGCCGGCGCCTTAAATCTGCAGCCTCGCAGCCCGTGTGCGCTAAAGTTACAGCTTCTTTTTTGCACGCGCTCTATTTTACAACTTATGCTCGAGCGCAGTTTTTTGTCCCTCACGAGCCAAATAGGCGTTTTTTCCTGTGCTCGGCTTATTAAGCTCGTGTGTGGAAGATGCTCTAAGAAGGTAACATATATAGTCAACCAAAACGAAGACATAAAAGAGGACAACTCCTGCATGCATCAACCTTACAACATCATCACATGGAAAAATAATAATCTTATAGCATCACGTCGTACTTGGATGGCAGACGATTGTATAAGTTGAGGAGCAGGTTGGTCCTGCCCCGCAACCACGGCGGTCGGAGGAAGTATAGCACCATCACCATGGCCACCACCCGGAGCGGCTTCAAGTAGAGTACGACAGCCATCACCAGCAAAAGCGCCATGAAGACAGGCGTCAACCTGGGGTCGTGCCACCGGAGCAGCGACTGCGCGCGCTCCCCCTGTGCAGCTAGGTCGACGAGCACCGTCTGCACCATCCCAGACAGGCTCCGGATGCGATCGTATCTCAGCCTCACCGTGTCATCTGGCTTGGATGTCGGGAACGTGTCAAACTCTTCATCCAGCTCGTCGGGGTACGCCAGATCCTGGTACCACCACATAACCATATCTATGTGCTCGTTCGGAGACGCGAGCTCCAAGCGTGACAACATCGTGTCCATGTGTGGAGGCTCCCATGGCCGCCGGTAGTAGTTGCACGCCCCGACAATGATCATGCATATGAACACGGCCGGCATGATCAGCTCCGGGTAGCACACCAGCTTCAGCAACACCACGTGCATCAACATCGTCAACAGTGGGTTCTTCCACTTGCAGATGTCGTCGAACCATTTGGCGACGATGACGACGCCGGAGAAGAGCGACGTAATGCGGTAGAAGTTGGCCTTGCTCCGGCGTAGGCTGAACATGTGCGAGTCCACGTCGAGCATGTACTCCACCACCTCCCTAGGCAGCGGCGGATCAGCCCTGCCCAGCCGTGTGGCCACAATCACCATCGTCTGGTACCGGAGGTAGTCCAGCTGCCGCACGGAGAGAGGGTTCGTGTAGTGCATCTTGGGCCGCAGCGCCCACCCATACTGCGCCAGCATGTTGGCCCACGCCGTGCAGGTGAACCGGTCGGCGAGGTGGAGCTCCCCCATCTTCTTCAGTCCGCTCGGGCTCAGCGCCATGAGCGGGTAGTAGTGCGTGTACACGTGGTCGCTCTCTAATATTGCGAGCCGGACGCGCGCCTTGCCGATCTGTTGGTCCTTGGTTGTTCCGTTGCCATGCCCGGAGAGGTGGTTGTTGTTGAATACAGCGATGGTGATGACTTTGCTGAGGTCGAAAACCTCCCAGCTGTACGACCTCGTCTACCGTCAAGCCGGGCGACAGGCTGAACCATTTCGACGGCAGCGAATTGGCCAGGTTGTCACCTGGCACGTACGTCGACGCCACGGGGATGATGACGTGGCCAATGGGCTCGTCCTTGCCGGCGACTTTCTCCTCCACCGTCACCACCAGCGGGTCTTCGAACGGCTCGCTGGCGACGAACATCAACTCCTCGTTCCACGCCTGGTTCGCCGACCCCTGCGGCTGGCCAGGCTACGTCCGCCGGATTTGGCTGCACATCTGGATCTTCGCGTTTGTGGGCGCGAGCGGCGGACCGATCAGGTTCTTTTTTTTAGCCGGGCATAACCCCTTTCCATTACTTTCATAACGGAAATACAAAGTTTGTTGCAACTAGAAGGAAACTGAAAGGGGAAATGCGAGCTCAGCGCATCACTGAAAAACCCACAATAGACATTCGTCATCGAGCAGCCTACCATAGGGCGAAAACCCAGTGACACCGATAGAACCAACATCACCAACCCAAAAGCAACCAAAGTCGATCACACCAGCCACAGGAGGCTCAGACATAAGCTCGCGCAGGAGCCGCAAATTTCCCTGAGTTTAAGCAGAAAAACACATCGGAAATACTAGCGATGCACATGGACGACTGAACGTAGCAAAAGACCTCCATGTCAGGATCGATCTTGTTCTGCATTCCCCGGCGCCGCACAAATACGCATCAGGGTCGACGCGCTGGTCTTCAGCATTTTGGCTCCACACTCCATGGCCTCGCGATCAGCTCCATTCATCAGTCCTGCCCAGTAATTTAAATATCTGCAAGCTGAGTACACAACCTCAAAAGGAGACCTCATCTGTTTGTATTCAAATGTCAATTTGTTACGGCAGTTCCACAAGACCCAACACATAGCTGCCAGGCCAAGTATAGAATTTTTCTCCATCAGGGATGAACATATAGCACCAGGCAAAATATTGCCACATATTTTTTGGGCATCGATCCGTGCCCAGGACACACCCAACAGTTCTCCACATTACTTTAGCCACAGGACATGTGAAAAAAAGATGTTGCGAGGTCTCTCTTTCGTCGCAGAACGAGCATGTGGGGTTGCCCGCCCAATTTCTTCTGCTCATCACATCTCTAGTGAGAATGGCATCTTGAAAAAGTTGCCAGAGGAAGATTTGGATTTTTAAGGGTATTTTGGATGCCCATATCCATTTGTAATCACACCCCCTCACGTTTTTTTCTAGATATTCATAGACAGATTTGGTTGTGAATTTCTTCTTCTTCCCCAAAGCCCAGGTAATCTCATCTGGCGCATCTGACTGAGGCCAGGAGTTCACCACCGTCTCCAATTCTCTCCATTGCTCCACAAGGGGCATGTGAAGTCTTCTTCTAAAAAAGTCTCCCTCAACCCCTTTTCTGAAGTCTGACACTGTGATTTCTTGATAATTGCATATATTGTATAACATAGGGAATTTATCACGTAAAGGGGGCTCATTTCCCACAGGATCAACCCATAGTCTGACTAGATTGCCTGAATTGAGGATCACTTTCCTCCCTGCAAAGTAATTCTCTTTAACTTTCATAATGGCTTTCCATATAGGGGAATCACCAAACTTACTTTTCACAGAGGCAACTGTGTCTTTTTTGAAGTACTTGGCCCATATAACCTCCTGCCACAACCCCTGTTGGTTCTCCAATTTCCACCACCACTTAGTGAGGAGGCTAACATTCTGTTTATGCAAATCTTTTACCCCCAGGCCCCCTTTACTTTTCGATCTGCAAATTCTGGACCACCTAACCAAATGGTACCGTTTTCGCCCTTCATTTTCTTGCCAAAAGAATCGTTTACGGTGTTTGTCAAGTTTTACTATCACCGTCTTCGGAAGAAGAAACATAGCCATATTAGTAATATACAATGCTTGTGAGCGAGGAGTTAAGCAAAATCAGCCTTCCTCCAGAGGAAGCCGCATTACCAATCCAGGCCTCACAGCATTTAAGGAATCCTTCATCCATGAAATCCCACTCAAGGACACACAACGTAGAGAAGCTAACTGGCACTCCCAGATATTTCATAGGAAAATGTCCAATTTTACAATTAAACAGATCTGCATAAAACGCTAGTGTGTCCTCATCCCCCCCGACACACAGCACCTCACTTTTAAGGAAATTGATCTTTAATCCCGACATAAGTTCGAATACATATAACAGAAGTTTCAGGTTTATAGCAGCATCCTTATCATGCTCAAAACAAATGACCGTGTCATCTGCATATTGGAGTATAGCTACCCCCCCTTCAATTAGGTCAGGGGCAAGACCAGTCAGGAGCTTTTCTTTTTGAGCATTACGTATCATCTTTGAAAGGGTTTCAACAGCTAGATTGAAAAGAAACGGAGAATGGGGGTCACCTTGACAAACTCCCTTATAGCTTTGGAAATAGGGTCCCACCTCATTGTTTAGTTTGATGCTCACAGTGCCGTTATGTAAGATTTTTTCAATCCATCCACACCAGGTTGGCCCAAATCCACGATTCCTATGGCACTCAAGGAGGAAGTCCCAATTTATCTTGTCATAGGCTTTTTCAAAGTCTAACTTTAAGACCACCCCAACTTTTTTCTTGACATGAGCATGATGCAACACCTCATGAAGTGTAAGGATCCCATCCATAATGTTTCTATGCTTAATGAAAACGTTTTGATGTCGACTGATTAGCTTATCAGCATAAAAAGCGACCCTGTTATCTAGCACCTTGGTGATGAGTTTATAGGGGCATCTAAGCAAGCATATGGGGCGGTATTGTTGGATTTTTTTGGCCCCATTCATCTTAGGAATCAAAGTGATCACGCCATAGTTTAGGCGCGCAATGTCTAAAGTGTTGTCATGGAAAGCTATGAAAAGTCGCATTAGATCTCCCTTCACAAAATCCCAGCAGTGTTTGTAAAACTCAGTTGGGATGTTATCCGGTCCAGGGGCTCTATTACTCTTCATACTAAATAAAGCTCTTTTAACTTCCTCTTCCGTAAACTCACTCGTGAGTAGGGTGTTATCATCCCTAGTAAGCTTTTCCCCCTCATCCCAGGTATCAAGGGATAGATGGAATATGTTTCCTCTGGCCGGCCCAAATAACTCTTTATAATAAGAGCTGGCATGATTTAGGAGATCTTTTGTGCCCTCAATCACCACCTTCCCATCGGTTAGGGAATGTATGGTTTTTTTTCTCTTTTTACCATTCGCAACCCGATGATAAAAAGCCGTGTTTTGGTCTCCCTTTAGCAACCAAGTTCATTCGAATGTTGAAGCCAAAATAGTTCCTCATCCATAAGAATATCATTCAACTCAGCACATAGGTTGGTTCTTTTTTCATATAAATCAGGTGTTAGAGGCTCAGTTTCTTCTAACTTCTCCATCTCCTCAACCGATCAGGTTCTGCGCCGCGATGACGGCGACCTTGAGACAGATGACCTTCGGGGAGTAGTACACTTGGGAGCGCCTGTTGGTGAGCGCCTCTGATGACAGCGAGAGCGAGGGAGCTTCCGTGTTGTACGCCTCAGGGAAGGCCTCGTCGGCCTGGCTGCCGAGCCAGACGGCGAGCATGATCTCGCCGAGGCTATGGCCATGTCGGACCCTCTTGCCGTGGGCGCCAGAGAGGCTGTACCACTGCGGCGTGTTAGGAAATAAACCACGAGTGTGTCATGGTGTATGAGTGTAGGTCGAGTCCGAGCGCCGGTGCGTTGCCGTGTTCGTGTCTAGAGCGAGTCGAGCTGGTTGTGGCTAGGCCTGCGATCGTAAGTCAACGGAGGTATAGGATCAGCGGGCGCAGCGGAAGCGAGGTGCCTCCCAGGTCGTGCGTGCGCCAAGGTTTTGGATTCCGAATGGAACATTTTTCTCGAGGGGGGGCGGTAAACTCGGTTACCACGGTAACCACGAAATACCGATAAAAATTCGAGCGAAATTTAGAATTCAAATTTGAATTCAAATTTTTTTAAGACCAGAATACATAAGTTTGGAACACAAAATGCACTGTCCGCAGGTACTAGCGCAGTGGTAAGCAGGTCTGCTCCGCTCACGCACATGCAGGTCCCGAGTTCGACCCTCGCACCCACATATTTTTCGTAAAAATTACAGTATACAGTGTGGCGTGCATTTCTTCAAAAATTAAAAGTGCGGCCGGCAGAACTCGAACACATGACGCGCTGTTGCGGGAAAAGGATACTAACCACTCGGACACGAGTTAGCATGTGTCTCTTCTATAGATACGCCTTATTTAACTAGACGTTAGGAGTTTAAATTCAAAAAGTTTGATTTTTTTTGCTCGAGATACAGAATTATCGTGGGATACCGGGAAACGCGGTTACCGGGCGGTAACGGAATTTACCGCCCGGTACCCAAAACCATGGCGTGCGCGGGCGCTGCAAATCGCAGACTGTTGCTGGTGTGGTGCGTCCAGGTTGTTAGCGTACGTGCGGGCGGCCGTATACCTTAGGAGTTAGTAGTTAGTGCATGGGTCAGTTGATTAGTGGATCAAGTCGTGTGGTGCATGGCATGAGAACCGGACAGGTTGTTGCCTTGGCTGCGCGTGAGTCTATTGTACTACTTAAGTTGTACTGATGAATGAGAAAAGTTCGAGCCGAGAGGGCTGGAGAAAAATGTAACCATCATGTCTACACCAAGGGGCAGGGCCTCTACGCAAAGCTCTTGTGCTCTTCCTTGGTGTGTGTGTGTATAGAGTTTCTCCATGGTGTGTGTTCATGCGAGATAAAGGAAGAAGAAGAGCGGCGCTGCGCGGAGGCGGCAACAACATGGCGCCAGCGGGCTGTCGGGCGGGAGGCGGCTGGGGATGTTGGACAGGTCGAAGACGACGCGGCCGACGATTCCGGAGCGTGCCCTGGTGCTTGACGATGACCTCCAGCTGGGTGGACTGGAGGTGAGCGCCGGAGAAGGCGAACTTCTGCCGCCACGCCGGGTTGGGGGTCTTCTCCAGGTGGCACGTGGTGCCCTTGAATTCTCCCAGCTTCACCTCCATGTACGGGTTCAGCGCCCCGGTGATGTCCATGATGTTGAGGTCGCGCGCCTTGACGACGGTAATGTACAGGTACTGCATCCGCATGACCATGTCGTACATCGACGACACTCTCGTGGCCATTTCCGCGCCATGCGGGCCGAGACCGTACGCTGATGCGGGGTCCGTCTGCACCAGCGCGGGGCCAACGGGCTGCGGCATGACGACCGTCTGCCCCGTCGCCGCCGCCATGGCATGCCTAGGTTCAGAAGACGATAATAAAACTAGAGGACGACAATAAAACTAAAAATAATACTTTCTCCGTTCCCATAATGTATGACGTTTTCCCATAATATACGAAGGGAGTATTACTTGAATGTGGTATAATACATACATAGTATATATAATTCCTTGATGTAAAATTCTTTGAATATTATGAAAATATATCTCATAAAAGATCTAGTAATATATACTGATGGTCAAACTTTAAAGTTGTTCGATTGACAACAGTCCAAATCTACTAGTATTACTAAACAGATATTAGGGCATCTCCAACACTGACCCGCAAACTTGCTTCGGCATCTGTCAACAGACAAGGGTGCGGGAGGCGTCCATCCAACGCTGCCTTCATACGTTTCAACCACTGTGAACTAACCGGATGAAATTCGTGCGAGCACGACGGATTTCATATAAATCGGACGAAATTCATTACATTTCGAACATTTCTCATATAAAACGGATGTAATTCATTACATTTTTATATAAACTGGACCAACCATACTCTAAACCTAATTTAAATGATCGGCAGTGCATGTTCCCCATGCCCGGCCATGAGCCCCGAGAACTGAAGCTCCGGCTATTGCCTTCACTTTCTTTAATTATGCCTTGGCGCTCTCTAGCTTCGCATTCGTAACAAGTTTTCCGTCTCCACGTCGCCGCCAAGCAGCTAATCCGCCGACGATGTTCGGCCCACTAAGCTTGGCTTCAACAGGTGGGGAAGAGCGGTGTCTTTCTTGGGACCCGAGCAGCGGTGACCTAACATGCACTACTCTTACTCGCTGTTGGCGGTGCCCACGGACGTCCCGACTTCATCGTTGTGGCGGCGGGCCGGTCGCGGCCGGGGCGCTGCTGGCGATGTCCTCCCCATCATCGCTCTTGCCCGACACCTCATCCGCCACCTCATCGAACTCCCTGTAGGCGGTTTCTAACTCTGCCTGATGTTGGTGGTATCGCCAGCAGTCATGGCGGATCTCGCGGGCGGAGCAATAGGCCTTGAGCAGCGCATCCTGCTTGGGCACGTCCACGTCCGACACGATGGATGGGCCGGCGACAAGCAACTCCTCCGTGTGCCGGTGCTCCTCGAGGAAGCGGAGGTTGTAGGCTTGGTCGGCCTATGCCTACCGGAAACTGGCCTCCTCCTCCTCCTCCCGTATCATGTCCGTGTAGTGCGCACAGGACTCGCCGATGGTGAGGCCCGCTTGCACCGGCGAGGAGGGTGGTGCCGCCTTGTCCTCCATTCGGGCGTCGTCGCCCTCCATCTGTTGGTTGGCCTGCCAACCGACAGCAATGGTGTCCATCTCCTTCTACTCTGAGGAGAGGGTGTCCCAGAGTGCTTTGGAGCACGAAGAGGCCATGTCGGGCGTGGTGCGGAGAGGAGAAAGTGATCGGAGGAGGATGACTGCGGCTATGACCAGGGCTGGAGTTTATATAGTGGGCGGATGGCTGTGGGCTGTGGCATTGAGGTTAATGGTGGGCAGCAGACGGACGGACGGGTGGCGCTGAGGTAGATTCCTTGGCAAGTGCATATCATTAGTGTAGACGTGACGAACCGACGGAGTGTCGCTTGTACGCGGAGCAGTCGCTAGCACGGGGAAGCGGCACATGCAGCGCTCTCTCGGCCGTTGCGCCGCTTCAATGTCGGCCATGAGAGGTCGCGTCCACTCTGGCCGTGCATTAATGCAGCACTGACGCTCTGGAGCCACGCCGACTTTTTCGGGCGGGAAGCGGGCGAGGGTTATGGTTTTTGGTGGGTCAGGGCAGTCAGACGGGACGCGTGGTAGCGGTCCGGACACCTGCAATGCCACCTTACTTTGTCTCAGATTTGCGAGAAAAAATATGTCTGGACCACCGAGTGAATCGATACAGGCCCACGTGGATAGCACAACATGTCCGGGTTGGACCGCATGTATGTGGGTGTTTTTAGGGCCCGTGTTGGAGATGCCCTTAGTAAGGTTCTAGTTTCCAAGCAGGGATGTGCGACTAAAGCAAATCAATGTCATGGGATTCCTAGCCTTGTTCATCAAGTACCAAAGTCGTATACCAAGGATGCGAGTGGTATATGTAGCACTTAGTATTAAAGGATGAAATTTACAAACTGTCAATTTTTTTAATATACCTGGATACTCTCCGTTCTGTGAAGTCTGTCAATTATATCTTGTGCGGTAGTCGGTCTCTTCTTTGGATTGAAGTCTCTGCACTCTAAAGCTATTTCGTACATACTCGTATTTGTTCGGATTCTGTGTCTCGTTGTGATCCCTCCAACTTTCAAGCACCTAAAGAATTTCAATGGTGGGTTATGATCTATGGAATGGATCTGCAGCATCTTTCTATATAGGAAATAATATGTATACCATACGGCAACTTTCAAGCATCAAACGAAGAACAAAAATTCACTGGAATGTAGAGCGTGTCCCACTAGATTCAAGTCAGGTCTATCACAATGTAAATTGTACTTTCAGAAATGATGCATCAAACTGAGAAGAAAACTTCTTAAACAATAATTTGATGTGTTAATTCTTTTGCCGCCAAACTATGCTTCCCACTTCTGGGTGTGCTTCGAGAAATAATATGATTATATACATCTGAAACTAAAATATAGTGACAATATGAGAAGTAAATGGGTGCCCATTTTTTAAAAGTTGGTCCTTCTTAGCCAAAAAGGAAGTTGAGATATTATCTTTTAACAATGGCATATATTGTTCTTACATTCCTAGTCAGTTGATACCCCTTCTCCCATGTCAATATTTCTATGACAATAACACCAAGACTATACAAGTCAGCACTGGGTGCGATTACACCACCTTCACGAAATTCTGGCGCCAAGTATCCCCTATATAAAAAGAGAAAAGATCTGACCGACTAGTCAACAAGGAGAGTGGGAGTCAAACCACAGAGCAACTTACAAAAGGAGTTTGCTAGCTTACATCGTTCCTAATATAGTTTTGGTACATATCGCGGCTTTGATTTTCATCAAAGCATCTGGAGAACAAACCCAATTTACAAATACCATGCCTTGAACCTAGATGGATAGGAGGCATCAGCCCCTTCCCACCACTAGGCTATGCCTTAATTTGCCCTACATCAAGTAATGAGAGGGAGGTTGTGTTTGGCGCCGGTTAGCGAGCGCCCTACCTCTCAGCTTGCTGAGTTCAGGCAGGTCATTGCTTAGCGACCACGCGCGCACCCCCTCCCCCTTCAAGCAGCGTAGGTTTGGGCCGGCCTAAATAGCTAATTCCAGTTTTGGGAAGCAGCTCGTTTTCATGCCCGCGAGCTGTTTTCGCTAAAGCAGACGCACACACTACTAGAGAAAACTCTAATAGTAGCACGGGTTTTAAGGCTATTAGCAGCGGGGGCAGCTGCACTACTAATACGACACTACAGTTAACTGTTAGTAGTAGCGCGGTCCGTACCCGTGCTACTACTATTGACTATAACAACATCACTTTTTCAAAAGGTGCTACCACTAGTAGAAAAATGGCCTTTAGTCCCGGTTCATAAGGGCCTTTAGACCCGGTTCTTGAACCGGGACTAAAGGGTCGTTACTAATGCCCTCACCTTTTAGTCCCGGTTCAAACCAGAACCGGGACAGATGGGCCTCCACGTGGGCTGTGCGCCGAGCCCAGGCAGGAGGGCCTTTGGTCCCGGTTGGTGGCACCAACCGGGACCAATAGACCTCCACGCGTCAGCATTTCTGTGGCTGGGGGTTTTGTTTTTTTTAAAGGGTTGGGGGGGGGGGGGGTTTGGGGGGTTAATTTAGGTATTTCATATATTGTGTTAGATAGCTAATTAATAGAGAGAAGTGTCCTCTCTTATGTCCGTGCTTGGTCGACGCTACGTACTATACATACGTATAGAGAGGATTAGACACGCTATAGCTAGCTAGTAAGCAAACGAAGGAAACAGAAGATCGTCATGAACATATATGCATACAGAGAGAAGTGATATCGACCACCTCTCCTTCTCCGAGAGATTGGTCGAACAACAAGTTCTCGTATATCTATCCGACACTACCGGCTACATATATACAATAATTATCTCTTACAAATATAATCTCCTAAATTACGGACGCATGGTCCACATAGTATTCTCCGTCTTCAGCGATCACGTGGTCAAGAAAGAATGCCGCCAATTCCTCTTGAATTTCTCGCATGCGATCTGGTGCTAGGAGTTCATCCCGCTGCCGAAACATCTAATTTGAAGAAGGGGGTCAATACATATATATATGAATGAATGAAACTCAACACAAATGATGGTAATGAACTAAAATTGTGAATATTATTTCTTACGCACTTCATATTGTTCGTCAGAGTACCCGCCCCGCTCACAGGTCGCGTGGAGGATGGACTCGCAAACGTAGTATCCACAGAAATCATTCCCTTGTTCCTGCCACAACCACTTTACAAGAAATAGAGGTCAATCAAACAGATAAGTAAGAATGCCAAATGGTATTGATGAAACTAGCGCTTGAATCAATAGCTAGGAGACGCGCGGAACATGCTACTATAGTACTTACTTTCGGGTATCTAAATTGCAGCATCTTGGGCAGTCCTGGAGATTTTTTGGTGAATTTTCTCCAAACCCTGCCAGACAAAAGAAAACAATTACTTGATATCAGAAAATGAACAAAGTTCCTGATATGGTGGATAATGATCGATTTAACTTACTTCTCGAGGATTTCAGTCATGTCCGCATACTCCTGGGGATCTTTTCGTTTAGAGTCCAAGACAGTTACTACTCCCTGCTCAAGCCTAATCTCTAGGAGAATATAGTGGTACCTGCGCACGCATGCATAACTCATCAATTACATTACTATAACCTGGACTAATATATAAGGGAAACCGAATATGCACAAGACAGTAACACTCACTTGAAGTTGTAAGGAAAGAGTATTATATCTTTGTTTTCGTTTATTTTGAATGATCGTAGCAAGTTGGCCTCGGTATCTGCGGGACGATGTTCAACCTCAGTTGCATCTATGAGATATGTGTTAACGAACCCAATATCACCGATTTGTCTTTTCTTCAATTCGGCGATCTTCAATCTGCATAATATAGTGAGGATAATTATAAATACATGCAATGAAAGAGCTGAGCTATATAGAGAGACTTAATGACAGAAGTAGTAGTACTTACAGACAGTAGCAGGTGACCGCTGCTTTATCGAGGGCCAATTGATTGAAAAACTGATAGAACTCCTCAAATGGAATAGGCAACAGATCAATTCCAACGAGGTCATGCTCCGGTTTAACTCTCGCATAAAAGTACTCATCCCCCCAGACTCTCTGCAGATTTTTCAAGTACCAAGCATGCAATCTTCGCATCATCGTTGTTAGAGATTTTTCATCTTTGACGAGAGGCTTCCCGTACTCGTATATGTGTATCTGCACGTCCATGGGATCATAATCTACATCGTCGGGCAGGTAATCTGCAAGATTGCTATAACCGGGCACCATCCTCGGATCGACGATGTCGCTAGGCACCTTGTGCGGGGGGCACGATTGATTCCCTTGTTCGCCGAGCTGGGCAATTTGTTTCCCAGCTGCTTGTCGTTCTTTCATCTTTTGATCACTGACTGTACTTCCCGACCGCTCCGCTTTGGCACATATCTTTGCAATAATGTGCTCATAGTTGCCTTTCGGTGAAGACTTGGGTGGTTTTGCGAGGGAAGCCAGAGTGCGCTTCGCTTTCACCGGATCTACTTCCTTGTGCGATTATGTCCCTCAACAACGCTTCTTTTGCTTCGTCTCGGGCGGTGTCCATAGTTTCTACAAATATTTACAACATGGCAATTATTATTCAAACATGACAGATGGATATATTAGTGGCAAACGTAGAACTAGCTAGCTACTCATAGTAAGGAATCATATATATTAATTAGTGGCCTCGACGCTGCTTCTCTAGGGTTTGGGGTGGCCTCGACAACGCTTCAACGGTTCGGGGTGGCCTCGAGAGAGTTTGTCGGGTAGGGGCGCGGCCGGAGGGGGTAGGAGACCGACATCGTTTTTTCTAGGGTTTGGGTGTCCTCGAGAGTTTTGGTCGAGCGAGAGGGTCGGGGGGTGCTCCTGCGGTATAAGTTATCACAGTCGAGAGGGGGTATATATATCGACCGCCCCTCATGTCAAAGTTATCCGAGGGGTATATCGACCCCCCCTCGTGTTGAAGTTATCGGGAGAGGGAATAGAGGAGAAGATCGAAGAAAAAAAAGAAGAAAAAAAAAGAGGAGAAGAAGAAAGGAATAGAGGAGAAGAAGAAAAAATAGAAATTCTTCTTCTCCTCTTCTTTTTCTTCTTTTTTCCTCTTCTTATTTATTTCTCCTCTTCTTCTTTCTTCCCCTTCTTATTTTCTTCTTTCCTATCCTTCTTTTTCCTCTAAATTTTAGCATATTCTAAATTTTCTTCTAACTTTCTATATATGAACAAAAAACTTTCTATGAACAAAAACTTTTTATATATATATATGAACAAAATTTCTATGAACAAAAAAAATTAAACTAACCACATACACATATACATTATACATACACATATACATACACATACACATATACAGTATACATACACATATACAATATACATACACATACATATGAAAAAAAATTAAACTAAAAAAATGAAGGGCAGGGGCGGCGCGCAGCGGCCGCGCAGGGCAGGGCGGCGCACGGCGGCAACGAAGGGCAGGGGCGGCGGCGCGATGGCAGCGCGCGGCAGCGGCCAGTACAGGGGGAGGAGCAGTTGGAACGGGGCGGCGCTCACCGTGAGGTGGCATCGGCGACGAGGAAGGCTCGGGTGACAGCGACGGCGACGGCGCGGTCGGGGGCGATGGCAGGGGCGGCGGACGGCGTCGGGGCAGCCTGGCGGCGTCGATGAGGTCGGCGTCATCAAGGGCAACTGGCGAGGGAAACTGTGAAATTTTCCTAAGTGCTACTTATATACCCAGGCCTTTGGTCCCGGTTCGTGGCACAAACCGGGACCAATGCCCCCTTTAGTCCCGGTTGGTGCCACCAACCAGGACCAAAGGCCGCCGCTGGTCCCAGTTGGTGCCACGAACTGGGACCAATGCCCCCCTTTAGTCCCGATTCGTCCCGCCAACCGGGACCAAAGGCCTTGTGCTGCCCCGCGCCCAAAAGTTTAGTTCCACCTCGCTAGTTGAGAGGGCTCGGGAGTGGTTTATAAGCGCTGCTGCGCCCACCCTCTCGAGCTCCTCTCAACTGCAGGCTTTCGGGTCTAATCTGTCACTGCAATGCCTATGGGCCTACTGGGCCTGCTGCGGGCCTGAATCCTGGCCCATGGTTGGGTTTCTAGTCGTATTCAGGCTGTGGTGGCCCAGTAGGTGGCATTTTTTTGCTATTTATTTTTTCATTTCTACTTAGAACTAAATACTTATAGTTTTGTAGTGATTTCTTTTTTATTTTAGGTCACAAAAATTATAAACTTTCTGTTAGTGCCATTAGTTTTAAAATTTGAATAGTTTAAATTTGAGTTTTTTAAAATTTGTGTGAATCACTAGTTTATGAATAACTTTATTATAAAAATTGATTTTTGAGTCATTCTTTTTCCTGCTATTTAATATTACTGTGTTTTATCATTATACTCAATTTGGTAATTTTAGTTAGTCATAACAAATATTATAGGCATTTTTTTTCTTTTTTTCTATTTATTTTTCATTTCTACTTAGAACTAAATACTTATAGTTTTTTAGTGATTTCTTTTTTCTTTTATGTCACAAAAATTATAAACTTTCTGTTAGTGCCATTAGTTTTAAAATTTGAATAGTTTAAATTTGATTTTTTAAAAATTTGTGTGAATCACAAGTTTGTGATTAACTTTACTAAAAAAATGAACATAGATGCACCTATAGAGAAAATTAAACCTAGATTCATAATCAATTTCTATGAATTTCAGAGAAATTCATTATGAATTTAGGTCAAATTTCCTATATAGGGGCATCTATTTTCACTTTGAGAGGAGCTCAACAACGCAGAGAGGGACGGGCTTATAAACCGGTGTGGGCGCCCTTCGGTTGGCGAGGTGGGATTAAACTCTGGGTGCAACGAGGGTCAGCCCTTTAGTCTCGGTTTGTGGCACAAACCGGGACTAATGGTCATGGGCCAGGGGCGAGCCCTATTTTTTTCCAGTTTTTTGCTTTATTTTTTAATTCTTTTTGCTTTTAGGTTAGCAAAATTATAAACTTTCTGTTAGTGCCAATAGTTTTAGAAAAATTATAAACTTTCTGTTAATGCCATTAGTTTTCAAATTTGAATAGTTAAAATTTGAATTCTTTGAAATTTGTGTGAATCACAAGTTTGTGATTAACTTTACTAAAAAGATGAACATAGATGCACCCATAGAGAAAATTCGACCTAAATTCATAGTTTTCAAATGTACTCTGGAAAAGTTGGCTTAGCATACTCGTCTGTTACAAATTTGGCATGGTATCATCATAATAGTTGCGGGAGTAAGTCTTCACTTTTTCTTCGCTTGTGTCATTTGCTTATTGTGCCGTAACCATGGATAATCTTCATCGTTTATCAGGATGCTTGGGTCAGCCTTGACATTGAAGGGAGGAATTTCATGAAACTTTTCATAATCTTCAGACATGTCTGTCTTGCCCTCCACTCCTAGGATGTCCCTTTTTCCTGAAAGAACTATGTGGCGCTTTGGCTCATCGTATGATGTATTCGTTTCCTTATCTTTTCTTTTTCTCGGTCTGGTAGACATGTCCTTCACATAGATAACATGTGCCACATCATTGGCTAGGACGAACGGTTCGTCAGTGTACCCAAGATTTTTCAGATCCACTGTTGTCATTCCGTACTGTGGGTCTACATGTACCCCGCCTCCTAACAGATTGACCCATTTGCACTTAAACAAAGGGACCTTAAAATCTTGTCCGTAGTCAAGTTCCCATATGTCCACTATGTAACCATAATATGTGTCCTTTCCCTTCTCGGTTGTTGCATCAAAGCGGACACTGCTGTTTTGGTTGGTGCTCTTTTTATCTTGGTCAATCGTGTAAAATGTATTCCCATTTATCTCGTATCCTTTGTAAATCAATACAGTCAAAGATGGTCCCCTGGACAACAAGTACAACTCATCACAAATAGTGTTGTCACCTCTGAGACGTGCTTCCAACCAACTGCTGAAAGTCCTAATGTGTTCACATGTAATCCAGCCGTCGCACTGCTTCGGGTGTTTGGAGCGCAGACTGTTCTTGTGTTCATCGACATACGGGGTCACCAAGGTAGAGTTCTGTAGAACTATGTAGTGTGCTTGAGACCAAGAATATCCGTCCCTGCATATTATTGAGTCACTTCCAAGAGTGCCTTTTCCAGTCAGTCTCCCCTCATACCGCGATTTAGGGAGACCTATCTTCTTAAGGCCAGGAATGAAGTCAACACAAAACCCGATGGCATCCTCTGTCTGATGGCCCATGGAGATGCTTCCTTCTGGCCTAGCGCGGTTACGGACATATTTCTTTAGGACTCCCATGAACCTCTCAAATGGGAACATATTGTGTAGAAATACGGGCCCCAGAATGACAATCTCGTCGACTAGATGAACTAGGACATGCGTCATGATATTGAAGAAGGATGGTGGGAACACTAGCTCGAAACTGACAAGACATTGCGCCACATCACTCCTTAGCCTTGGTATGATTTCTGGATCGATCACCTTCTGAGAGATTGCATTGAGGAATGCACATAGCTTCACAATGGCTAATCGGACGTTTTCCGGTAGAAGCCCCCTCAATGCAACCGGAAGCAGTTGCATCATAATCACGTGGCAGTCATGAGACTTTAGGTTCTGGAACTTTTTCTCTGGCATATTTATTATTCCCTTTATATTTGACGAGAAGCCAGTCGGGACCTTCATACTGAGCAGGCATTCAAAGAAGATTTCTTTCTCTTCTTTCGTAAGAACGTAGCTGGCTGGACCTTCATACTGCTTCGGAGGCATGCCGTCTTTTTCGTGCAAACATTGTAGGTCCTCCCGTACCTCAGGTGTATCTTTTGTCTTTCCATACACGCCCAAGAAGCCTAGCAGGTTCACGCAAAGGTTCTTCGTCATGTGCATCACGTCGATTGAAGAGCGGACCTCTAGGTCTTTCCAGTAGGGTAGGTCCCAAAATATAGATTTCTTCTACCACATGGGTGCGTGTCCCTCAGCGTCATTCGGAACAGCTAGTGCGCCGGGACCCTTTCCAAAGATTACGTGTAAATCATTGACCATAGCAAGTACGTGATCACCGGTACGCATGGCGAGCTTCTTCCGGTGATCTGCCTCGCCTTTGAAATGCTTGCCTTTCTTTCGACATTGATGTTTGGTCGGAAAAAATCGACGATGGCCCAGGTACACATTCTTCCGGCATTTGTCCAGGTATATACTTTCAGTGTCATCTAAACAGTGTGTGCATGCGTGGTATCCTTTGTTTGTCTGTCCTGAAAGGTTACTGAGAGCGGGCCAATCGTTGATGGTCACGAACAGCAACGCCTTTAGGTTAAATTCCTCTTGTCTGTGCTCATCCCACGTACATACACCGTTTCTATTCCACAGCTGTAAAAGTTCTTCAACTAATGGCCTTAGGTACACATCAATGTCGTTGCCGGGTTGCTTAGGGCCTTGGATGAGAACTGGCATCATAATGAACTTCCGCTTCATGCACATCCAAGGAGGAAGGTTATACATACATAGAGTCACAGGCCAGGTGCTGTGATTGCTGCTCTGCTCCTCGAAAGGATTAATGCCATCCGTGCTTAAAGCAAACCATACGTTCCTTGGGTCCTTTGCAAACTCATCCACTGCGACCCATCAGCGGGTGCTCTCAACTTCCCGTCTTTCTTACGGTCCCCACTGTGCCATCGCATCGACTTGGCATGCTTTCCGTTTCTGAACAGACATTTCAACCGTGGTATTATAGGAGCATACCACATCACCTTCGCAGGAACCCTCTTCCTGTGGGGCTCGCCATGAACATCACCAGGGTCATCTCATCTGATCTTATACCGCAATGCACTGCATACCGGGCATGCGTTCAGATCCTTGTATGCACCGCGGTATAGGATGCAGTCATTAGGGCATGCATGTATCTTCTCCACCTCCAATCCTAGAGGGCATACAACCTTCTTTGCTGCGTATGTACTGTCGGGCAATTCGTTATCCTTTGGAAGCTTCTTCTTCAATATTTTCAGTAGCTTCTCAAATCCTTTGTCAGGCACATCATTCTCTGCCTTCCACTGCAGCAATTCCAGTACGGTACCAAGCTTTGTGTTGCCATCTTCGCAATTGGGGTACACCCCTTTTTTGTGATCCTCTAACATGCGATCGAACTTCAGCTTCTCCTTTTGACTTTCGCATTGCGTCCTTGCATCGACAATGACCCGGGGGAGATAATCATCATCGGGCACCTCGTCTGGTTCCTCTTGATCTTCAGCAGCTTCACCCGTTGCAGCATCATTGGGCACATCGTCTGGTTCCTCTTGATCTTCACCAGCTCCCCCCGTTGCAGCATCACGGTATTCAGGGGGCACATAGTTGTCATCGTACTCTTCTTCTTCGCCGTCTTCCATCATAACCCCTATTTCTCCGTGCCTCGTCCAAACATTATAGTGTGGCATGAAACCCTTGTAAAGCAGGTGGGTGTGAAGGATTTTCTGGTTAGATTATGACATCGTATTCCCACATTTAGTGCATGGACAACACATAAAACCATTCTGCTTGTTTGCCTCAGCCGCATCGAGAAACTCACGCATGCCCTTAATGTACTCGGAGGTGTGTCTGTCACCGTACATCCATTGCCGGTTCATCTGCGTGCATTATATATAATTAAGTGTCCAAATTAATAGAAGTTCATCATCACATTAAAACCAAAGTACATACATAGTTCTCATCTAACAACATATAGCTCTCCAGAGCATCTAATTAATTAAACCATACATTGAAACTATGTAAAACATTTAAATGCGAAAACAAAGGCGATCATAATCGCAACCAAGGTAACAATTGATCCAACGGCATAATGATACCAAGCCTCGGTATGAATGGCATATTTTCTAATCTTTCTAATCTTCAAGCGCATTGCATCCATCTTGATCTTGTGATCATCGAGGACAACCGCTACATGCAACTCCAATATCATCTTCACCTCCTTAATTTTTTTATTTTTTCCTTCAAGAAATGGTTTTCTTCTTCAACTAAATTTAACCTCTCGACAATAGGGTCGGTTGGAATTTCCGGTTCACATACATCTTAGATAAATAAAATCTATGTCACGTTGGTCGGCATAATTTTCATAAACAATAAATGAACCAATAGTTATAAAGATAATATATATACCACATCCGAATCATAGACAGGACGAGGGCCGACGGGGGCGGATACCAAAACCATCGCACTATATAAGATGCATTAATAAAGGTAAGAAAATAATACAAGTATCTATGTAAACATACAAGTAAGAATATTTTTTCCTTTGAGAAAGAAGATAATAACAAGAGGCTCACCATGGTGGTGCCGCCGATGAGCCCGACGCGGGTGATCGACGGCGGTGAAAACGGGGACAGGGCGTGACGGACCGCTAAACCTAGACAAATATTGAGGAAAATGGAACTTGGAGGTCGAGCTTGGAGGGGAGAAAGCTTAAGTAGTGTGGCTCGGGCATTCCATCGAACACCTTGTGTGCATAGGAGGTGAGCTAGAGCACCACCAAGCCCTCTCTCCCTCGGCCAGAAAAAACAGAGCAGTGTGCTCTGCTCTGGCGCGAGGGGGGTATATATAAGAACCACCACTGGTCCCGGTTGGTGGCATGAACCGGGACTAAAGGGGAGCCTTTGGTCCCGGTTCGTCCCACCAACCGGGACCAAAGGTCCAGACGAACCGGGACCAATGGCCCACGTGGCCCTGCCGGCTCCCTGGGCTCACGAACCTGGTCCAATGCACCCATTGGTCCCGGTTCTAGACTGAACCGGGACTAATGGGCTGACCCGGCCTGGACCTTTGCGCCCTTTTCTACTAGTGTACCATTAGTTAGCTGTAGCGCTTTCCTAGCCCCGCGCTACTTCTATAACTTTCATCATCCCCCCCCGGTTCCTGCCCCGTTTCAGTTTCAATAAACCGCAATTTCTAGATACTAGGTACTACTAGATATATGCAATTGCCAGATATCAATTTCATAAAGCATTATAGGTATTGGGTAGTACTCCCTCCATTCCAACTTACTCGTTGTATTTGAACTAAAACCACGACGAGTAATTTGGAACGGAGGGAGTACTAGATAAGAATTTCATATATAGTCAATATTCATCCTCAAACAATACTAGGTGATATCGACGATGATCATCATATGTAGTTCTAGATGATATCAACGACGATCATCATATATAGTTCTAGATGATATAGCCACACACACATATGTAGTTCTAGATGATATCGGTGACGATCATCATCCTGAAGCCTGGGCGGTGGGTGTTCCTGATAGTAATTAGGATGGCCTGTCCAACACGAAGATTCTCGCCAACGAGGAATCTCTTCCATCCAACCGAGTTTAAGTGTGTGCGACCGTCTCTGTCCATGCGGTAAGTACAGGTGGTGACGGAGCCCCTTGCGGTAAGGCGTAGTCCAGCTGAGCCTTCTTCATCAGGCTCGATACCACAACTCACAGATAGGTTCTTTGGCAATTTTTGAATAAGAAAAACATATCAATTAATAAATAGCCTCGCACATACTCTTGCAAATATA
This sequence comes from Triticum urartu, assembly GCF_056163025.1. NCBI lineage: Eukaryota > Viridiplantae > Streptophyta > Magnoliopsida > Poales > Poaceae > Triticum > Triticum urartu. The sequence goes on from NC_141874.1 coordinate 765,469,700, forward strand.
TTTCTATTAAGTATAGATTTCTACACTATCAAGAGACACAGTACTACACATTTGTACTAATTAAGCATGAATTCTACTAATAAGTATATATGGATTATCTACACTATTAATAGTTCCTTGGATTCTACACTAATAAGCATGTGATCAGACTCTACACTAAAGCATATCATCGACTAGATTCCACACAACATATCATTGGACTTAAGCATATAATCGGATTGACTAAGCATATCATCGCATAATTTGCATTTGTAAGTATAACAATAAAGCATATATATATCATCAAATTACTACAGTCAGTATAACATACCATTTCATGCCGATCGACCATGGTACTTTTCAGGCGGGTCGCGAATGGCACCCCGACAAAGTCATCACGTGGCGGAATTATGTCCCATAGGCTGCACACCTCCTCCTCGCTCAGCCTCATTCTTTGAGCTACGGTGGCTTCATGAAGTGGGTTCTCATCATCTTCATCCAGTGGGTCCTCATTATCTTCGTCATCTTCTTCATCTTCATCATCTTCGTCATCTTCCACCAGGTTGATATAAATGACAGCCAGCTTGGGTCTTTCTGCTCTGAAGGAGAAGCTGATCAACTCACCACCAGTAAGACGCATGCGGGCGAGGAAACGGGCCCATCCATATCCTCCAATCTGCGACATATTGCGTCCTTTCTCGACCTCCATAGTGTACGGCCCCCCAGGAGCCTCAAATGTCACAGTGTCTCATGTCAACTTGTTGAATTTTAACCTCAGATTGCATGGGACCATCTGTGTAAAAAAAGCAAAATGACACAATGCAGTAATGCCAGCACTAAAAATAAAATAGTTGTTATATTTCATCTAATTTCTTACCGCCGCATGACGAAAACTCGGCTGGAAGTAGATGCCGAACAACTTGCCAATTGCAAGGCTGCTAGTGCACCTTGACTTGCACAGTTGACATGGTGGTGGTGGTGGTGGCGCCATTTTCCTAAAGCAATATGAGCAAAGGATTAACGATCCACTTCACAGGAAAGAAAAACAGTAGTGTGTGATATTTTTGGTTCTTCTTCAGTTATATTTTCATAGTGGAAACCGATCCCAAAAAGTAAACAACAAGCTCTCAATTAACGTACTAACACCTTCTATAATAGAACCAACAAGTCTTTTTAAAGATTCCAATAAGAGACTTCATACGGAGCAAATGAGTGAATATACACTCTAAACTACATCTATATAAATCCGTATGTAGTCCATAGTGAAATTCCTAGAAAGACTTATATTTAGGAACAGAGGGAGTATTTCTTAGGGATATCACAGTGATATGTCATGCAACCATGCATGTGCAAATTGGAAGGTTGATGTTTGACATTAAAGAATTGATCTTGAGCAGCATACCGTTTACATTCGATCTATAGATGGAAAAACCGTACTTCACTGGATGATTGCATACAATTTAAGTTTAATGCAATACAGATTTTATTTAATTTACAAGCATGTGTTGCTAGAGAATTTTATTTCGTGGCAATGCATGAGCATCAGGGAGTAGCTTGCGTCAGCCGGCCCTCATGTCTAGCTCGATGATGTTAGTTTTTCAAACTATAAACATTCCTTTGCGCCGGTGTGGTTTAGTGTCAGTGTGGTGGCATGACCCATCGCTTTTGGATTGATCACGTTCGAACGCATTACGACGAGTAGAATGGCCACCGTGGGTGACAATGGGAAGAAAGATAGCCGATGAGACAAATGGGGCATCAAGTTGAAATAAAGGGCGTGGATTGTGGGTGATGATGAAGGGTTGTGATATTATTTTTCTCCCATTGCAACGCACGGGCATTTTTGCTAGTACACATATAAATTAATATCGATACACATATAATAGACACAGATACACCCTGACAACAAACTTAATTATATGCCCTAAATTAATGTCGATACACATATAATAACCATAGATACGCCCTGATAGTGAAAACTATATTACCGCCTAGGCCGCACCTATAGGCCAGTTATGCACCGCCTAGGAACTAGTCGAAGGCCAACCGCCTCGCTTACGCCTACCGCTTTTTCCAACCTTGGTCCTTCCATTATGCTTTTGAAAATTCCTGACCTTATTATACTTGCCCATGCCCAAGACATACCCTTATTTGACCATGGGTACGGAGAAAGGGCGATACCTCCTAATTGGGTTACAAGTCCAGAAGGATTCGACCATGAACATTTCATTCGAGAGATTCTTTCACAAGTCTGGCTTCTTGCAAAACCCAATAAAGAGCAACTTGACAACCTCTATGGGAAACTCCATGAACACACATTTTCTATTTCTACACACTCATTGAAGGGCTGCAGGAAGTGCAGCGTTAGAGCTGAGATTGTGAATAATGGGAAAATTACCCTTGAGATGAAGCATTATGGGACTCCAGTCACTTTATATATTGATGAAGACATGAAGGTGAGTTACTCGTATAGTTATACTTTCTCTTCGTATGTGGGATATCATTACCGAGGTAAGATATACCATAATTATAATAATCTCATTCATGTCTGCTTGTTACTACCCATTGTTACATCTGATGGTACCACATGCAGTTCAGTCCATCTTTATGGTTGTTATTCTTTAATATGTAGAATACCTATCATAATATCTGCATGTTGGATGCTCGAGATGGTGGGCAGTTCTTGGAGTTTCTTGGACATAACTCTATTGGGTACATTTTAGCTTAGAGAGTGTTTGCAAGTCTAGCTCTCATTAGATCTGTATATTGATGTTACTTCTCTGATGAACCTGCAATTGTGGAAGATTTGAAAGAGCTTTGGACATTCAGTCATCATTTTCTATTATGTAAGTTCAGTGTTCTGTTTGTTTGTATCCTTTATATATATATATATATCTGCATCCATGTGATATTTTCTAAATAGTGTTGAATTTGTATGTAGAGAAGAAACCGTATTTGGAATTGATTCAATGGAGTTGGGGATTGACCATCTTGATGTAGTTTATCAAACCCCTGACTGGACGAGGATGCTAATACTGTGTTGTCTATCCACTTTTTCCTTTTACTCTTTGGGGAAGCTCCACAATCAGATATTATGAAGATAATTATTTTTTTGCACCATAAAAACCATGGAATAAAGTGTGCAAAGGTGCTTGCCTCCTAAGGTTGATGATTGTAGAGACTGACATTGCAGCAACCTTGATGGTTCAGAGACTGATTCAGAGCAACCCATCTGTACCTCATCACACCTTGACTGAGATATTCAAAGGGAGGGAAATTCATAAGATAATGGTGCAGCACCAGTGGAACACTATTATAGTAAATGAGAAGAAACTGCAGAAATTTATAGTTTATCGAAGGAAATGAATGACAATGACAAGTTTGTTTTATAGCAAGACTGCCTACAAAAGGATAATAGACAAATGCATTTCTCTGATAACTCAGATCTCGAATGTTCATTTTAGGGAAGGATGAAATGTCTGTGAGGGCCTTTGCCGCTGAACTATTGATGGAAAGTACATATACGAAGATGCAGACTACAATAGAATTGTTGATGATTTAACTTTATACTAAACATTTTTACCATTGTTGTTAAAACTTATTTTCTCAACGAATAGATTTAACTGGAATGATTTTCTATTATACTTAGCAAATCTATTTGTTGAGTAATATCAAAACTAAGCACATAGTAATCTTTATAAATATTGAGAGATAATATTTTAACAATGTAATTTTATCAAGTATATGATGAAATACACATATAATAAATGGAAGGGATCCCTAAATATAAACTATAAATTATACAAAATGGCATTAGTTATTTTTTTTGAGATAATGCCTCTTCAAATTTGTTGGCTAGGACTTTAGTGTTTTTATATAGCAAAATAAGAAGGAAGTTGCATGTATTGGTAGATTAATTTATTCCATGTAGATGAATTAAAGTTAACTGTATGGACTTGTATCCATTTTAGTTTCTTAAATATCATGGCTTAGAGCTCTAAAGGAGATAGAGGTTTCTAGAGCTCTAAAGGAGATTCCTGCAATGCCCGGTCCAGATGTTGTTTATGGGTTAAGATCAACTAGCCATCAACCCGTGCATCTGCACGGGCTAGCCATCAATCTTGAGTAACATGTGGATGCTAATATGAATTAGTTTTCAAAACTTTGTTGGGAGTTACTTAAAAAAGGAATTGAAAGTGCGTTATATCGACTAGAGGGGGGTGAATAGGCGATTTTTATGAAATTCTTCACTGAGGAATTTGCTTGTGAGGAAATTCCTTAGTAAAGAACTACTAGCAGCGGAATAAGTACTCAGATGAAAGCATAACAGAATACAAGCATAGTCATCATGATGAAATGAAGACAAACACAGAGTACAGAAAGCGTAAACACAGGATAACACTAGATGAAGACAAACAGACTGAAGAAATTGAATTGAGGAAATTGAGAAATTCTTCAGTCAAAGTCTTCAAACACAGATATGATAAACAAGCAGCACAATACTGAGGAAATGAAAGAGTTGAGGAAATGGAACCAGTAAGCTTGGTGAAGACAATGATTTGGTAGACCAGTTCCAACTGCTGTCTCAGTTGTACATCTAGTTGGAGCGGCTGAGTATTTACACTCGAGGACACATAGTCCCGGACACCCAGTCCTGAGCACGCAGCTCGGGACACCCAGTCCTCATCGTATTCTCCTTGAACTAAGGACACACAGTCCTCGTCCAATCACTCGTGGTAAGTCTTTAGGTGACTTCTGAACCTTGACAAACTCGGTCACTCGGCGATCCACAATTCCTCTTGGATGCTCTAGACCATGACGCCTAACCGTCTGGAAGAAGCACAGTCTTCAAAGGTAACAAGCGTCGGATCCACGCAGTATCAATCTCTTCAGTGATGCTCAATCACTTTGGGTTTGTAGGTGTTTGGGTTTGGGTTTGGATTTTCCTCACTTGATGATTTTCGTTCAAAGTCCTCGGAGGATGGGTTGCTCTCAAATGACAAGTGTCAGTTTCTCTCGGAGCAGCCAACCAGCAAGTGGTTGTAGGGGGCGGCTATTTATAGCCTAGGGAGCAGCCCGACATGATAAGACATAAATGCCCTTCAATGATATGACCGTTGGATGATAAGATATTTTGGGACAGCTGGCGCGTAGCACAGCAATGGTCGGAAATTTGAGGTACAAATTCTTCAGGGCTATCATGTTCCTCACTGTGTAGGCAATCCGCACTGGCGAATTCCTAACTCCTCAGTCAGAGCAAAGTCCTCAGTGACCATAAGAACTGCGTCTCTGTCACTGAAGAAATTGACTGAACTGTATTAGATTTCCAATGGCTTCACTCGAAGGGATTGGTAGGTGTAGGATTTGAGTTGAGCATCAAATGGAAATTTTTCCTTAGTATTTCCTCGACCCCCTTTAACAGTACGGTGTTTCCTATGACTCAAGAAAGAGAAAATGAAACTACGAAAACAAAAGTCTTCACGCTTCATGTTCCTCGAATGATAACCATGTCTTCAAGGTCACACCAATTTCTTCACTTTCAAAGTCTTCAGAAAGTCTTTGGTGTATGTCTTCAGTCGAAGAACTTCATTTTTAGGGGTCGACTTTCTCTGTAAATATCAAACTCCTCATAGACTTACAGACCTGTGTACACTCATAAACACATTAGATACTTAACCTATAAGTCTTCAATACACCAAAATCACTAAGGGGCACTAGATGCACTTACAATCTCCCCCTTTTTGGTGATTGATGACAACATAGGTTAAGTTTCAACGGGGATAAACATATGAAGTGTAAATACTGATATTGAGGAATTTGATTGCAAGATATAGAAGAACTCCCCCTGGAGATGTGCATAGTGTGGAATTTGCTGTTGAAGCAATGCACACTTGAAGAGATGAATCATGGAGATCTCCCCCTATATCTTGTAATTCATACACGCATTTGATATATAATATGGAGAATTTGAAATGCATGATGAAATATGGTGCCTGATGTAATTCAGCATGCGTGCAATAATATTAGCGAGGAATAAGCATGCAGAATAGTGCATCAAAAGTATCAGAGCACCATCGGGTTTAAGATTACAACTCGATCCAATAAAAGTTTCGGAAGAACGAGAGTTGTAACTTAGCAAAAAAATGCCCTTTATAATAGACCCGCTTGAAGACTAACTCAGATTTCTCCTCCTTTGTCATCGAATGACCAAAAGGATCGAAACTGAGGACTAACGCCCCTGAAGATAATCAAGTTGATGAAGGAGCGCCAGCGTTGTTGGGGTCGGTCATTGAATTAGGGCCTGCCGCAATGTCGTCCAAGTCTTCATTTTCATCAGTCTCACGCGATGAAGAATATGAGCTGGCCACCAAAGAAGGAACCTTGACCTTCTTGTATTTCTTCGGAGGAGGTGTAGACCAGTCAAACTCTTCTTTGAGACCCATTTTCTTCAAATCATCAGTGCTGTAAACTTGAGACAGAACAGCCCAGGTGCGGTTGAGGGTTTCATGAAGGTAGTAGTGGTTTTTCTTCACTGTATTGTGTGTTGAAGTTATGTTGTGAAGAATTGAACCAAACTGACGCTTGACCCACTTATGATTGCGATCAACCTTCTAATGAAGACTGAGGAGTAACTCACGATCAGTCATCACCCTGGGTGTTGTGGATTGAGGATTTGGCTTGGCATTGTTGGCGGCAGAGTCATGTGTGGTAGAGTCATCATTGGTGGAGTAGGATGCAGCCTTGTGAAATTGACCATCCAATGGACGAATGCCTTCTTCTATCACAGCAGTTTCCTTGCCCTTTTCTTCAGCTGAGGAAAATGTCCTTTTGAGGACTTCAATAGGAGTCAAGTAGCTGCAGTGGTTCAGAGTATCAGCCTTGTAATTGAGTGAAGACCTTGTCCTGATGAATCTCATAATCCATGGCGCATAAGGCTTCAGCTCAGATGGTGACGTAGCAATATTTGACAGATTACTCACGAAGAAATCATGGAAGTTGACGGGAACGCCATGAATGATGTTGAAAAGCATATTCTTCATGATACCAACGACTTCTTCATCATTAGAGTCGTGGCCTTTGATAGGACTCATAGTTTTCGACAGAATGCGATAGATAGTCCGAGGCACATACAACAATTCCTTGATGAGGAATTTGGTTCGAGGGGCCTGCCCTGGCTTCAAAGGCTTCATCAGCACTTGCATGTAGTGATTTGAAAGCTCAGGTTCACTATAGACACAACGTGCATCTTCAAGGGGAGGACTTAGTGGAAGGACACGAAGCAATTCAGACGCTGGTGCCTTGTAATGAGTGTTCTCAGTCATCCAATCCAGAACCCATGAATTCACATCTTCAGAATCGCCTGTGAGGTGCAGCGTTGCGTAGAACTGAAGAATGAGTTCTTCATTCCAATCACAGATGTCAGTGCAGAAATTGAGCAGCCCAGCGTCATAGAGAACACTGAGGACTGGCGTGAAGCACGGCAAGGACTCCATGTCTACATGAGGAATGTGCATATGATCGAAGACCTTGTCTTTGTTGAATAGCACTGAGGAATAGAAGTTGGCTTGACTAGCAGTCCAGAAACGCCTCTTCCTTATGCGAGCAGAGTCATAGGGGTTGTAATCTGTGAAGAATACATGCTCACCAAAGAAGTCTTCAGCCTTGAACTTTTGCTTACTTGAGAACGGATTCTTTAGCTTTGCCAGAGGAGTGTCAGTGAGTTGCATCACTACCTCAAGAATCGCGATCTCAGGTTCTTCAGGCTGAGGAATTTCTGGTTCCTCCTCAGGTGCAGTCACATTTTCAGCAGCAGCTTCTTCAGCACTAGTGGCTGGAATTTCTTCATGCACAGATGCAGTGGGATGAGTTTCTTCAGAGCCCATCGGAACAGTTGGTGCAGGGGAGTGAGGAATTTGCTGCAGTGGGGTGAAGAGTGGAGAATTGGGATGCTGACTTTCCCAGAATTCATCATTCATCAAAGGAGTTGTGCTTCCAATGTCCACGTCTTCATCTTCCAATTCTTCAACACCAGCCTCTTCAGCAGTGAACTGAGGCATTGGTGATGAGACCACTAGGGTTGAAGGGATTCCATCCACTTCAAAATCTTCATCAATCTGCTCTGAGGAAGCAGCAGATCGAGTTTCTTCTTCAGTTCCGCTTGGGATCTCATAATCTTCACCAAAAGGAACAAGGTCCTTTGATGGCATGGTTGAAATTGGAACAGCATCAATGGGATTTTCAAACGAGCTGGTCATAGGCTTCATCTTCTTTGGAGCTGAAGATTCTGAAGCATTTGATGCTTTCCTTTTCTTCACTGCAGCCCGCTCTGCAGCCTTGGTCTTCTTCACATCTGATGCAGATGGAAGGATAGGAGTTGGTGTAGGCGCAAGTGGAGCTGAGGAATCTGGTTGAATTTCCTCAGGCGCAACTGATGCAGTTGCCCTGACTTCTTCAGTTTCTTCAGGCGCACCACTAGTGGATGCCCTGGCAATTTCTTCAGCGGCTGGGATGGAGTCATCAGCCCTGGAACTAGCATTTTCTTCAGCAGCCTGAAAGTCATAAGCGGTGCTGGCATGTTCTTCAGTGGGCTGTACTGAAGGTTCAGCTTGAGGAACTCCTTGTTGCAATGGGGCTGCAACATTTGTGAATTTCTCAGTCAATTTCACAAACCTAACTTTTGCTCCTTTCTAGTCAGCATAGTATGCATCAAATTCATCGCTGAGGGTTTTGATGTCAGCCTACATCTTGATGAGTTCTTCAGGTTTCATCGTGACAACATTGTTCCTCAGCAGTTTCTCTTTTCTGTACTGCGATTTCTTGATCTGCCTAGCCTTATCATACTTCCATTTCTCTTCTTGAATGAAATGAGTCAGCATGTGACTTTGGCTAGGCGTCAGCTTGAAGTCTGGCATAGGCATATTGGGATCTTTGTGCCATAGATCAATGAAATCCAGGATCAACCTTGGATCAATAAGCATCGGCACATTGCTTCCTTTGGCACTAGCGGCCTTAGCTTGCCTATCTCTGATGATTTCAGCAAGTTCTTCTTCATCAGCTTCATCATCATCAGATGGTACACTGAAGACTACCTCCTTCTTCTTAGGACTTGGGAGAGTACCGCGTCCAGCAGTAGCCTTTTTCTTCAGCAGAGAGAGTCCAGCTGAGGAACTTGCTGAGACACCAGAGGCAATAGAGATGCCTGCAGTCCTTTGACACGTGGCAAGATGCGCAGGTGCTGAGGACTTTGTCGGAACAGCTGAGGACTTTGGAGGAAGTGCTGAGGATTTCGGAGGAGCAGGGGCAGCTTGAGGAATTTGCCTTGAACATTTTGAACTTTCTGGCCGTGAGGGCGCAGCTGAGGGTGAAGCACTTGGCTTTCGAGCGGACTTCTTTGCCATTGATTTCCTCAGCTTGACAGAGGCCTCAGTGGCAGCAGCAGCAGCAGCAGCAGAATCTTCATTGAATTTCCTCACTGCTTCTCTGGCTTGCTTGGCCAACTTGGCTTGTCGCTTTGCCCATTCTTCAGAAAAGTCCTCACCGCGTTTGACGCTAGTGGGATCAGCCACTTGGCCAGGTGCCAATGGGGCTCTTGGGCATGGAGGGTTGAGAGCGAATTTCTTCATATATTTTGGAGTAACATATCTGTACTCCCTCCATTCTCTTGCCCATCTCCGTTCTATCATCTGAATGTGCACCTTGCGCTGATTTTTATCTTCTTTGCCAAACTTGGCTTTATCAGGCGTGCAATAATCTTTATAAATGTCCTCAGGGATTTCAAAAGCAGTCATGACCTCAGGCTTCTTTCCTCCTTTTTGTGGCCTTTTACCATCAGCCATTTTCTTCAGTTGAGGAATTTGAACAATCGATTTCTCTGAAGAAGTGTGCAACTTTTCTTCAAGGAACGCTGCAAATGAGTTAAGTTGATGAGAACCTAGTGATTCAGCAGCGGACATGTGTACCTGTGAACAGAGTATATAGTTGCGAGGAATTTGGAGAGGTCATATGCGTTCTCAGAGGTTTTTTCAAAAATAACAAGTTTGAGGAATTTGACCAGATGCGTCTTGAAGAATTTTACTAAGCGCACTATATCTTAGGTTCCAGAGTTGTATAGATCAAAGATCCACACAATTGAGGAATCTTGAAGAAAATGATGCTTAGGGAAATGAATCAAGACCAGATTACATGTGAGGTGTTTTGTGTGTGAGGATTTGAGAAATAAAACACCTTTGAAGATTTTGTAGAAATCTTTTGAATCAAAGAGGGTAGTAAAAGTAACTTTTAATTACCCTGAATGAAGAACACGACGAACAGAGAGGTGAAACAGTGAAGTTCGTCGGTGTAGATCTTCCACGCCCTAACTTGGCGGAGGAAGTCGTCTACGATGGCGGCGGAGGTGAAGATTTCCGCGGTCGGCGCGAGTACGACGACGACGAGGTCGAGGCAGTGAAGCTCTTCCTCACCGGCGACGATGGGGTAGCAGCGGCGCTAGGGTTTGGGAAGCTCGAGACGGAGAGAGAGATCGAGTGGAGTAAAAGAAGTGAGGAAGGGATGAGGGGGTATTTATAGTAGCAGTGAAAAACTGCTCGCCCGAAGATTTGGGACGAACGTGCCCCTGACCCTTCTCCTTCGCACGACATGTGTCACCCACGTACTGTGTAGTGGAGATCGTGTAAGATCGTGGGTGAATAAACAAATGCATCATGGGATGCGGAACGGTTTGAGCGGCAAAACCGCAAATTTGGATAAGATTAGTTTTAACGTTCCGTTCGCAATTTCTTCAGCTGACAAGGACACAGTGAAGATTTTGAACGAGTTTCAAATAGAACGCACATGAAGAATTTGTGAACAGATTGGATTGAGTATAGCATAGAGGGGGAAGGGTCTGATCACATTCACTTAGCAGAAAAACCAACTTGAAGAAATAGCTATAAGTGAATGCTGTAGAGGACATAAACTCATATATATATAACCAATGAAGAAAAACGACGGCACAAGTGAAGATTTTGCAAGTTGAAGAATTTGAACAACTGAGGAATTTCAAAACTGAGGAAAAACTCAAACTCAAATTGAAGATTTTCAACTTTTGTGGTGGCGTGACCCACCGTATAAGAATGATGATTTCAAACAGCGCGTACAATTGTCGTAGGGTTCTGAGAATCAAATTCTTCGTTAATTTCTTCACATTTAGAGTGTTATTATTCATTGATTGAAGAAAAACGTTTCTTCATGTGTTGCACATCTAAGTCATCAATTTTGCATAAGTGTTAGGATGAGTGCCTTTTCAAAGTACATTCGAAGACTCTAAGATATTTAGCTCACACTGCAACTTGCTAAATCTCTTCTCATCCAAGGGCTTAGTGAAGATATCAGCTAGCTGTTCTTCAGTCTTCACATGGTCAATAGAAATATCGCCCTTCAACACATGATCGCGAAGAAAATGATGACGAATCTGAATGTGCTTTGTCTTCGAGTGCTGAACTGGGTTGTGAGCAATCTTGATGGCACTCTCATTTTCATAGAGGAGAGGCACATTCTTCACGTTGACGCTATAGTCCTTGAGTATTTGCTTCATCCATAGCAGTTGAGCACAGTAAGAACCAACAGCAATGTACTCAGCTTCAGCAGTAGACAGTGATACGCAGTTCTGTTTCTTCGAGGACCAACAGACCAAGGATCGTCCGAGGAAATGACATGTACCAGATGTTGACTTGCGGTCCACACGGTCACCAGCATAGTCAGAGTCAGAATATCCAATGAGATCAAAATCTGAGCACTTGGGATACCATAATCCTAGTGTTGGTGTGTGAGCTAGATATCGAAGAATATGCTTCACAGCCTTATGGTGTGATTCCTTCGGTGCAGCTTGAAATCGGGCACACATGCAAACACTAAGCATTATATCTGGCCTAGATGCACATAAGTACAATAAAGAGCCAATCATGGAGCAGTATACCTTATGATCGAAGTCAATACCATTTTCATCAGTGCATAGATGACCATTTGTGGGCATAGGAATTTTGATGCCTTTGCAATCTTGCATGCCGAATTTCTTCAGGACATCCTTGAGGTATTTCTCCTGAGATATGAATATGCCATTGCGTTGTTGACAAATTTGAAGACCTAAGAAGAATTTCAACTCTCCCATCATAGACATTTGACATTCTTCACTCATCATATAGGCAAATTCATCACTATAACGTTGGTCAGTACAGCCAAAGATAATATCATCAACATATATTTGGCACACAAACAGTTCACCATCATAAGATTTAGTAAAAAGAGTGGGATCGAGTGAACCGGCTATGAAGCCTTTCTTCATGAAGAATTCCTTCAAAGTGTCATACCACGCCCGTGGGGCCTGCTTGAGGCCATAGAGGGCCTTGTTAAGTCTGAAGACTTTGTGAGGATGTTTTGGATCTTCAAAACCTGGGGGTTGAGCAACATATACTTGTTCCTCAAGCTTACCATTGAAGAATGCACTTTTCACATCCATTTGATATAATATGATATCATGATGGTTAGCATAAGCAAGCAATATGCGAATAGCCTCAAGTCTAGCAGCAGGTGCAAAAGTTTCATCGAAATCAACTCCTTCAACCTGTGTGTAGCCTTGAGCTACTAGTCGTGCCTTATTCCTCACCACAACACCATTTTCATCTTGCTTGTTGCGGTAGATCCACTTTGTGCCAATGATGTTATGCTTGCGAGGATCGGGACGATTGACCAGTTCCCAGATGTTGTTGAGCTTGAACTGATGTAATTCTTCTTGCATGGCCTGAATCCATTCAGGCTCCAGAAATGCTTCATCTACCTTAGTGGGCTCTGTGATAGAGACAAAAGCAAAGTGCCCACAAAAGTTAGATAGATGTGAAGCTTTTGAGCGTGTGAGAGGACCTGGTGCTCTAATGTCATCAATGATCTTCTCCACTTGCACTTCTTTTGCAACGCGAGGATGAGCTGGTTGTCGTTGAGGAATTTGATCAGCATTTTCTTCAGCATCAATTTCCTCAGCATTTTCTTCAGGTGCATCAGCTCGACGTTCTTCACGTTTTGGAATGAATTCTTCAGCAGATTCTTCAGTAGGAATGACATCTTCAGTAGCCTTGTGCTTGATAGAATCCTCGGGTGCTGGTTCATCTAACACAGAAGGTAGGTGCTCTCTTTGCGAGCCATTAGTTTCATCGAACCGCACATCTACAGTTTCAACAATCTTGTGAAGAACATTGTTGAATACTCTGTAGGTGTGCGAGTCCTTTCCGTAACCAAGCATAAAACCTTCACATGCTTTCGGTGCAAATTTAGAGTTGTGATGAGGATCTCTGATCCAGCATTTAGCACCGAAGACTTTGAAATAACTCACATTGGGTTTCTTGTCAGTGAGGAGTTCATAGGCAGTCTTCTTGAAGAATTTGTGAAGATATACTCTGTTGATGATGTGGCACGCAGTATCAATTGCATCAACCCAGAAACGACGAGGGGTTTTGTACTCATCGAGCATAGTGCGAGCCATCTCAACAAGAGTCCTGTTCTTGCGCTCCATGACGCCATTCTGTTGAGGAGTATAAGGAGCAGATAACTCATGAGTAATACCAAGTTCATCAAGATATTCATTGAGACCCGAATTCTTGAACTCAGTGCCATTGTCACTCCTAATGTGCTTGATCTTCACACCAAAGTTGGTTGAAGCCCTCGAGGAAAATCATTTGAAGACTTCCTGCACTTCATGTTTGTAAGAGACAAGGTGTACCCATGTGTAACGAGAGTAATCATCAACAATAACAAAGCCATATTGAGATGCTTCATTTGAAACAGAGGAATAATGATTAGGACCGAAGAGATCCATGTGAAGAAATTCGAATGGTCGAGTAGTGGTCATGATGGTCTTTGCTGGATGCTTGGCCTTTGGTCATCTTTCTAGCTTCACAGGCACCGCATAAGTGATCCTTGAGGAATTTGACATTCTCAATGCCAATGACATGCTTCTTCTTTGCAAGCGTGTGCAAATTCCTCATGCCTGCATGACCAAGTCGTCGATGCCATCGCCATCCTTCTGAAACTTTTGCAAGTAGGCACATGGCTGGTTGTGAATCTGCAGAGAAATCAACAATATACAAGTCTCCTCTCCTAAAGCCTTCGAAGACTTTGGAATTGTCAGCTTCCATAATCACAACACAACGATACTTGCCAAAGACAACAACCATATCAAGAACACAAAGCATTGAGACAGACATAAGGCTGTATCCTAAGGACTCAACAAGCATGACTTTGTCCATGTGTCGATCCTTTGTGATAGCAACTTTACCTAGACCCAATACCTGACTTTTGCTTTTATCAGCGAAGATGATATGCTTCAGATGTGATGATGATAAGGGAGCATCCATCAATAGGTTCTTGTCACCAGTCATGTGATTTGTACATCCACTATCAAGTACCCACTCAGTGGCTTTGGGTTGATCATCCTGCAGATGAATTAGTGCAACTTACGAACCTCATATACTTCAGCAGTGAATAATATGATATCACAATTCATCAGATCAATCTCATCAAGTAGTAAGACAAATAAAGCAGTGGGAGGACGTGTGAAATGAAAGTTCATTTCATCATGGTTAGCCTGCGTCCTTTGAGGCAGTTTGTTAGGTCCCCAGCAAATTCTTCAGACGTTACAGTACGTCTGGAGACCTGACCCTACAGAAGAGATTAGTTCTTTTTCTTCACCACCCACATCTGAAGGGGTGGCAAAGAGTTCATCATTCTGCGAGCTCCATATGAGAATGGTGGCATAGAGGCCAAACCATTTCGTTTCACATAAGAGTGGTTAGGGTAAGCATATGAATAAGCAGAGAAATTCTTCGAGGACTTATGAACATAATAATTTGAAGAATAATGCTCATATTTATAGCCCTTGGCTCTTCCCTGCGAAACAGAGTTGTTAGCACGATGATGTTCATATGAGGACTTTGATCCATGTGAGGAATTTGATCCCCTTGAGGAATATGGTCCGTATGAGGACTTGGATCCATATGAAGAATTTGGTTCATATGAAGAATTTGATCTGGGGTTCCTATTCTTCACAGGTGGTGTCATGAGGACATTCACTTGAAGACTTTCAAGGCGCCTTTTGGGAACCCAGATTTTCTTCATAGGGGAACCATTCCCGTAGTTAGTGCCAACATATCTAGCAAATACTTCACCATTCTGATTTTTGAACAGTTTATAGTTGGAGTCAAATGACTCATCAGAAGCATGAGAATATTCACATGTATAGCCAGATAAATTAGATGGATCAACTGGAGGTCCCTTTGCAGCAACCCATGAGGTTTTGGGGTACTGCTCAGGCTTCCAATATGTACCATCAGCATTGAGTTTCCTCTCAAAGGCAATACCCTCTTTCCTGGGGTTCCTGTTGAGGATTTGCTTTTTAAGCACATCACAAAGGGTCTGATGCCCTTTGAGGCTTTTGTACATGCCTGTCATGTACAATTCCTTCAGCCCTGCATCGTCAGTGATACTAGCAATGTCCTCAGATGAGGAATTAGTGATAGCAGAGGCAGATGAGGAATTTGTAACATTAGAAGCATTTGAACATTCATGTGAGGAATTAGCAGATTCTCCTTCAATGCATTTCAAACATGGGGGAATAAATTCTTCCTGAGCAGCGCTGATTTGTTGAGCAAGTAATGAATCGCGCTCCTTCTGAAGATCTTCATAACTCACTCTTAGCTTCTCATGTTCAGATAGGAGAGAGTTATGTTGATCTTGAAGGGAGTCATACTTAGAATGAAGTCTCTGAAGACTTTCAGCTAAAGCTTTTGACTGATCCATTTTTTCACCCAACATATCATCGCTCTTACTAAGCATGTTGTGAGCCTTTTCCAAGGCCTTTTGTTGTTTAGGGGCAATGCAAACAAGCTTGGTATAACTAGGTCCAAAATCATCATCAGATTCATCATCACTAGACTCGGATGAGGAACATTCAGTTACCTTGGCACCGTTTGCCATGAGGCATGGTGCAGAAGATGATGATTCTGGTTCGAAAGTCATCGTTTTGAGAGATACCTTGAAATCTTCAAACCAGGGATCATGACAAGTACGATGACCCACATAGACATCAGAGATTCGGTCCCAGATAAGCTTCGCATTGCAAAGATGCATGACGCGCCTGAATTCATCTCTGGACAGGCAGGAACAGATGATATCCTTTGCCATGATGTCAAGTCAAGTGTACTTGCAAATATCATCAGCGTCCGCCATCTTGCATAGATCGGTAAGACCAATCTCAGTGACGGTCCATAGTTCGCTGTTCATCGCCATGAGGCGCTTCTTCATCATGGCCTTCCACTTGGGATACTCATGACCGTCAAAGATGGGGCATGCCACTTTCTTCATACCCGCGGTCGACATAACTAAAAACTCCAAGCGGTTAAACCAAAATCACACAGAACAAGGGAGTACCTTGCTCTGATACCAATTGAAAGTGCGTTATATCGACTAGAGGGGGGTGAATAGGCGATTTTTATGAAATTCTTCACTGAGGAATTTGCTTGTGAGGAAATTCCTTAGTAAAGAACTACTAGCAGGGGAATAAGTACTCAGATGAAAGCATAACAGAATACAAGCATAGTCATCATGATGAAATGAGGACAAACATAGAGTACAGAAAGCGTAAACACAGGATAACACTAGATGTAGACAAACAGACTGAAGAAATTGAACTGAGGAAATTGAGAAAGTCTTCAGTCAAAGTCTTCAAACACAGATTTGATAAACAAGCAGCACAATACTGAGGAAATGAAAGAGTTGAGGAAATGGAACCAGTAAGCTTGGTGAAGACAATGATTTGGTAGACCAGTTCCAACTGATGTCTCAGTTGTACATCTGGTTGGAACGGCTGAGTATTTAAACTCGAGGACACACAGTCCCAGACACCCAGTCCTGAGCACGCAGCTCGGGACACGCAGTCCTCACCGTATTCTCCTTGAACTAAGGACACACAGTCCTCGTCCAATCACTCGTGGTAAGTCTTCAGGTGACTTCCGAACCTTGACAAACTCGGTCACTCGGCGATCCACAATTCCTCTTGGATGCTCTAGACCATGACGCCTAACCGTCTGGAAGAAGCACAGTCTTCAAAGGTAACAAGCGTCGGATCCACGCAGGATCAATCTCTTCAGTGATGCTCAATCACTTTGGGTTTGTAGGTGTTTGGGTTTGGGTTTGGATTTCCTCACTTGATGATTTTCGCTCAAAGTCCTCGGAGGATGGGTTGCTCTCAAATGACAAGTGTCAGTTTCTCTTAGAGCAGCCAACCAGCTAGTGCTTGTAGGGGGGCGGCTATTTATAGCCTAGGGAGCAGCCCGACATGATAAGACATAAATGCCCTTCAATGATATGACCGTTGGATGGATAAGTTATTTTGGGATAGCTGGCGCGTAGCACAGCAACGGTCGGAAATTTGATGTACAAATTCTTCAGGGCTATCATTTTCCTCACTGTGTAGGCAATCCGCACTGGCGAATTCCTAACTCCTCAGTCAGAGCAAAGTCCTCAGTGACCAGAAGAACTGCGTCTCTGTCACTGAAGAAATTGACTGAACTGTATGAGATTTCCAATGGCTTCACTCGAAGGGATTGGTAGGTGTAGGATTTGAGTTGAGCATCAAATGGAAATTTTTCCTTAGTATTTCCTCGACCCCTTTTAACAGTACGATGTTTCCTATGACTCAAGAAAGAGAAAATGAAACTACGAAAACAAAAGTCTTCACGCTTCATGTTCCTCGAATGATAACCATGTGTTCAGGGTCACACCAATTTCTTCACTTTGAAAGTCTTCAGAAAGTCTTCGGTGTATCAAAGTCTTCAGTCGAAGAACTTCATTTTTAGGGGTCGACTTTCTCTGTAAATATCAAACTCCTCATAGACTTACAGACCTGTGTACACTCATAAACACATTAGATACTTAACGTATAAGTCTTCAATACACCAAAATCACTAAGGGGCACTAGATGCACTTACAGGAATATTAGGACATTTATATAAGTATATATTTGAATGTTATAACATTGATTTTTGATATTTAAATATTGTAACAGCAAATAGTGTATGTTGATACACTTATGATTTCTTATGATTTGAAGCAGACATAATGTGGTTATTGAATGTAATGATTCTTCTGTTTTATCAGAATACTTTGCGAACTTATATGATTTTATCCTAAACAAATAGATTGCTATACATGGGATTGAGTAGGGTATTACAATGTAAATTTGTACTACCGAGTTGGTAAGAAAAACATTTCCCTTTTATCATTTTAACTCCCAACGTCAGTAGGAGTGAGATGGTTGAAAAACTACTGCAAAATTCACTGCAAGTTCAATTGACTATGAAGCGGGGGCATAACATCAGGTTAGTTAATGTGGCGCATGACCACATCTCTTTATTATTTTCCGATCCGATTATGGGTAATGACGTCAAAGGAAAAATGACAAATATTTGCGGCATAGGAAAAGTTATGTGAAAAAGGAAAGTCCATGTGAAGTATTAAACTTTGATGACACTACCTGATATATGGTTGAGTAATGTTAAGACTAACAAAAATAACCGAGAATGAAACAACTAATATATTAAATGTCATATCTCTTTTCAAATTGGATGAAAAATTTAGAAGCCCATTACTATTCGAATATACACAGAAACGTTTACCTGAATGCCAAAAACATTTGTTGCGAATCAGGCAGCTGTTTTTTAATAGTTAGAAAGGACAATAAGGTGCATATGCAAAATTAGGACTACATCTTCATTACAAAAACGGTGGCGCTATTCCGAAGATAATCTCAACATATGAAACTTGTTACTTCAACCGAATGTGGTAAATCTGCATTATAAGTTACTTGTTTTGCTAAGCGTACATCTCAGATTATCAGAAGAAGTGCACGAAAGAAATATAAACTGCAAGTTATATGAATCCGAAGGCTATGTATGTTCCTTTTCATAGCTTCCATGATGGACATCGTTGGACAATAAGTAGGCTCCTCTATCTAGATAACGGGATTCTGCTCCAGGGCACGGAAGAAAAGTTAGAAGTGTATAATTCCAAATCCATACCCACAACTCTACGGTGCATAGGCATGAATCAAAATATTGTGTCTATAAATAGTAGGAAAATGTAGCTAATTCATTTGAGTAAATATGGCTTGCAAATATCATGCATTCAGCTGAAACTGTCCATGTATAAATGGCGATCAGCAAGGATCACGTACCAAGAAAAGAACACGGAGAGAGTGCAGCGAAGAAATCTGCGGTCCAGGTCGCGCGAGCTGGCGTGCTCAGGATTGACCGGATAAGGTTGTTAGCTAGGAGTAGGCTAGTTGGTTAGTGCGTGCATGCATCAGCTGGATAGGGACATGCATGTAGGGTTAGTTAGTGGGTGCTACGTGCGTGGGTTCATGGCCGGTGTGGCTGGCCGTTGAGTGCGTGCGTGCGTGTGTACTAGCCTGGGTATAAAAGCCTCTGATTGTTGTAACCGCATGAGCGGAGCCAACTAGTTGGAACAAAGAAAAACCAGGGCGTTTGAGCCCCGGGGGCGTTGGTCGCCAGAAAAAAAAGTGCTTTTTCTACCTTCGTTCGGAGCTAGTCTTTTTTTAGAAAAGGAGGATGATCCCTGGCCTTTGCATCTGCGAGATGCATACGGCCATTTTATTAATTATTCTGGAGGACCTTACAAAGTAGAACAGTAATATGCCTGAATTCGTCATCTTGGCAACATTTGCCGCTACTCCTATCCAAATGATGAAGGGGTGCAAGATGGGCCACATACCCAGAACTCTCATCTAACCCTAACATCTAAAGCCGGAGGCCTCGACCGAGCCATCTGCCAGGTCCGGGGCTCAAACCGGTCTGACACACTCACATGTGTTGTCGCCACCGTCTTCCGCTGGTCCATCTTCAGAGCAGATTGAGGTGACAACCTTGGCAGGTCCTCCGTCATCGACGCCACCACGACACCAAACGACGACCTCCACCTACGCGAGCCTTGGCAGGTCCTCCGCCATTGACGCCACCACGACGCCAGCCGACGACCTCCACCTACGCGAGTCCATTTCCAAGCAACGGACGTAAATCTATGCTAGGATAGGGCCGCACCACCGCCGTCGCCCACCACCCACAAGCGCCACCCAACCCCAAGGTTCTCAAAGCAGCGCCTTCAAGAAGGGAACGGCACCATGAGCGACGCCGCCGCCCAACAAAGTTAGGGCTTTCGCCCAGGAGACCTAGGGGAAGGTTAAGTGAGGAGATCTGTCCACACCGACGCCTTCAAGGAGGGGAACGGCGCCCTCAGGCGTCGCCGTCGGCGCGGCCGGTCATGGCCGGTCAGAGATTTCGCCCGAACAGATCTCTGCCACTAGCAGCGCCTCCTGTACAGAAACGCCGACCAAGAGGAAGCGCGACCCGACTAGGCTGGTCCGCGCGCCGAACAGGGGGGAGGAGGCGCTAGATCGCGCGCACCGGCCGCCGCATAAGCCTCCGCCGACCGCCAATGACCACCGGATCCCGTCGCCCACGCGGCCGGGACACCAGAGCCACAGCCTGCACGGCTGCTAGCCGGCCGTGCCCTGTCAATGGAGCCGCCGCTCTATATCCGGGGTTCCCCACGCAGAAGTAGGGCAACCGAGGCCCCGCCGCCACCATCCTTGACGCCCCGGGCTTGCCCGGCGGCTGCCACAGGCGGCGGCGTGGAGGTGGGACGAGGTGGGGAGAGGGCCGCGGCGGCGTGGCTAGGGTTCCCCCACCGCCGCCGGGGGAGGCGACACGGGGGTCGCGAGAGGAGGGGGTGCGAGAGAAGGTCGCAGGGGTACTCACGCATCCATCTCAAGACTAATTACCCTTGAGATCAGGCATCCATCTGCTGCCCTCCCGTCGTTCGTAGCCGGGTGAGCTGCGGCGAAGAATACTCGGAGAAGAGCGGCGCCACATTTACGTGGACGATGTAAGGCACCTTACCGTCGGGGTTCCGAGTTGCTTGGCAGCGTAGTAGTATGGAGGCTTGTATCGGTAGTGGAAGTAGACTGTGGGAGAAAAGAGCGGGAATTGGGTGGAGAGCGACAGGGGATGGAAGAAGAGAGTGTGCGATTTCGGCGCGGAAATAGTGCGGGTTGCTACAAAAGCGCGGGCTCGATTCCTTTTGGGTGGGTCGAGGGGGAGGGGGCAGAGAGCCACGTTTCGCGTGTCCGGATTCGTGCAAAAAAAAAACAACCATGTTTTGTTCCGGTTCGCGGGAGAGAATACATTCGGACCGCTCGGCGAACCGATACAGGCCCGCGTTGGATGGCTTCTGCGGTCTGAATAATGCAATCCACACGGATGCGGGCGGTTTGAAGGTCCACGCTGGAGATGCCCTTATCCCCTTCTGTTGATTTCGACAATTCTCACAACCAGTAGATCCTCTGCCAACTCCAATGCTTCTTTCTTTGAATCCAACAGTACGATTTATCCAGCGAATTGTTTGAAGAACGGGGGATATACAGTCACATGAATAGTAGGCAAAAAAGAAGCCCCGCACCCATCACGTTCATTGCATGAAAAAAAACTTATAGCATCACGTCGTCCTTGGAAGGAAGACGACTGTACAAGTTGAGTAGCAGGTTGGTCCTGCCCCGGAACGACGGCGGCCGGAGGAAGTATAGCACCATCACCATGAAGACGGCCGTCAACCTGGGGTCGTGCCAGCGCTCTCCGTGTGTAGCCGCTCTGGGGTCGAGCAAGAGGAGCACTGAGTGCACCGCGCTCTCCGTGCGTAGCCAGGTAGCCAGTCATCATCTGCACCATGCCGGCGATGCCCCTATGTCAATCATACCTCTGCCTCATGATGTCATCCGGTTTCGACGTTGGGAACGTGTCAAACTCCTGATCTAGCTTGTCGGGGTACATCTGACCCCAGTACCACCACAGCACCGCATCTATGTTCACGAACGTGTTGAGCTCCTCGTCCGGGTGCGCGAGCTCCACGTGCGACAACACCGTGTCTATGTGCGGCGGGTGCCGTAGCCGCCAACAATAGTTCCACGCCGCAATCATGATCAATCATAGGAACACGATGGGCAGGATCAACTCCGGGTTGCGCACCAGCTTCAGGAACACCGCGTGCCCCAAAATCGTCGTCATTGGGTTCTTCCACTTGCAGATACCATCGAACCATTTGGCCACGGTGACAACACTCGAGAAGAGCGTGGTGATCCGGCAGATGTATGCCTTGCTTCCACGAAGGCTAAACATGTGGGAATCGTCCTCCAGCATGTACTCCACCGCCTCCTTATGTAGTGGCGGGTCGGACTTGTCCAGCATCTGCATCGCCAGGATGGGTGTGGTGTATCTTCCGCAGCAGAGGACTAGGCTGTAGCCTAGTGGCAAGGGTCGCAGTGGCGAATCCTGTGCCCACGGTTCAACTCTCGTCAAGAGCGAATTTGTGGCGCCTCACCCGGATGAGCTTCTTCTATTAAAATATGTTTTGAGTGCAAGTGCCCATGTATCTTTTTTTAGCGGTTTGGCATACATGGCCAGCATTTTGGCCCACGAAATTGCAGGTGAACCGGACGGCAAGGTGGAGCTACCCCATCTTTTTCAGCCCCGACGGTTTGAGCGTGTACACGCGGTCTCTCTCTAATGTCGCGAGCCGGACGCGCACCTTGCCGATCCTCTGGTCCTCGGCTGGTCTGACTGCATGACCGCGGTGGATGTGGTTACTGTCCAAGACGGCGACCGTGATGACGGTGCTGAGGTCGAATACATCACAGGTGTACGGCTCGTTCCACTGTGGTGCAGCGGTGCCCAGCAGCGTGCGCGTGAGCACCCACTTGGCAACGCAGTAGGGGTTCTTGCTGCCGACCGGGCCGTGCGCGCTGAGGATGCCCACCTCCACTCCTCCAGCACGCCTATGGCACTCTTTCGGAGGTTTTTCGCTGCCGGCTGCAGGTCGCTGCTGTAGTGCATCCGCGCGTCTAGCACGTTGGTACACCATCTCCAGGCTCATCTTCAGGTGTATCCTGCTGGTGAACGTCTTGGACGACTCCCGGTTCTTGCTCCCGATCGTGACGTCCACCGTCATCCCGAGGAAGCGCGACAAATTGAACCATTTCGACGGCACTGACTTGGCCATGTCGTTGGGCGGCAGGTACAGCGACGCTACGGGGACGATGATGCGTCCGATGGGCTCATTGATATGATGAAATACGCATATAATAAATATGAGGGACACCTAAATACAATTATACATTTTACAAATTGTTGTTAGTTAATTTTTTTGAGATAATGCCTCTTACAAATCATTGGCTAGGACTTTATTGTTTTTATATAGTGGAAAAGGAAGAAAGTTGAGTGTCTTTGTATATTCATTGTTCCACTTAGATGAGCAAAAAATATATGTATGGCCTTGTATCGATATTAGTTTTCTTAAATATCCTGGCATACATCTCTAAAGGAGATACAGGTTTCTAGAGTGCATGGTTGTCTACTTTAGGTGTAAGGGCATCTCCAAAGCGGATCCTAAAACTTCCACTATATGTCCGGACCAGAGTATTCGAACCACTTTTGCCATCTGATGGAAACCTGCATATGTCCGCTTAGCAGTCTGGACGTACGGATTCCGATATCCAAGAGACAAACAGGGGGGCTTTGCCGGGGTCCAAACATACACTTGACTAAACACATTCATGGTCCATCTCTTCTTTCTCACCTTCCAACCACACATGCTTGGTCCCCCACTCCTCCCTCTCCTCACAATAGGACACTAAACCTCAAATATCCCACCATATGCATGGTCTCCACCTACTTATTCTCCTCCCAATCGGATACTTTGTTATTATCATTAAATGGCTCCATCCCGCATGTTGTCCGTCGACAATGTCCGGACATAAAAACGGATATATACTAGAGACATTTGCAGGTCAGCTTTGGAGATGCCCTAAGTAAGTAAAAGTTGTAGTTTCCAGCCTAAGCAAAGTTGGTTGTGTTGCTACTATGTCCCTCACCAAGTAGTGTACAAACATGCATGGGAATAGAAAAGGTACTTGCACACCCTTCACAAAAGACGCGACATATATAACGACTAGAATCTATATCTATACCTAACAACAAAGGGAGGTTGTTTCTCCGAGTATTTTTGGTCTATCCACTGCCTTCTTTTTTTATCCGAGATGGTACTATAATTTTATGTGTATGTCCGCTTAGTTTTTTGGGCCTGGCCACAATATGGAATATAGCCTACATTTTCATCCGGCCAGGCCGTGTAATTTAAGACTTGGATTTTTTTATTTAATCCCTTTTTAATTTCTTCAATGATTAATTGGAATTCCAACTAATATTTAAAAAATATTGGCAAATACATGCCGAGGGCGCGCCTGATTGGGCCAACCCAGAAGCATTGTGGTAATGTACTAGTTTAGTTGTACCAGTAAAACTGCAAAAAACAGCAGCAGATTGAGGAAACATTTTCGTTAGGGTTATAGGTTCTCCCAGAGGTGATATGTAGCCACCATCGAGGTTTATCTTCTCTACCCCGATCCAACCACTGTTACTTTTTGGGTTGATCATTGGAAGATCCCTACATCCCTACTCGGCCTTGATCGAACTTCTGGCTCGCAAGAGGGATTTAGGGGTGCTGCAACAACCGATCCAGAAATTGTCGGTTTAGGGTTCAAGATGGCAGCGGCAAGTTCAGCGGCGGAGGAGTCTGGTGTGGGGTCTAGTTCTGAGTTGGATAATGATGACCCACAAGTATAGGGGATCAATCGTAGTCCTTTCGATAAGTAAGAGTGTCGAACCCAACGAGGAGCAGAAGGAAATGACAAGTAGTTTTCAGCAAGGTATTTTCTGCAAGCACATACATTATAAGTAACGAGTAATTTGATAGCAAGATAATTTGTAACGAGAAAGTAACGGTAACGGTAACAAAAGTGCAGCATGGTAGCCAATGCTTTTGAGGCAAAGGACATGCCAAAATGGTTTCTTATGATAAGAAAAGCGTTCTTGAGGGTACACGGGAATTTCATCTAGTCACGTTCATCATGTTTTTTTACTAGGAACGACGGTGGGAGAGGCTCCCACTGACTGTTGTATTTACTCACAAACAGATGTTACATCATTACATGTGGGGGTTTTGCAGGGCTCCCCTCAACCATGTTACATCATTACATGTGGGGGTTTTGCAGGGCTCCCCTCAACCCCTCTAGTGAATGCAGAAAAACTCTAGTGTCTACATGTTTTGTATATAAGAGTCTAAGAAGGGGTGAAGCTCTTCTTTACAATTGTGAACAAGGAGGCCCAACAGGTGCTTGAAGCTATCAAGCCATGCAATGAAGGAGTGTGGCACTCCTCTGAAGAATTCATTGTTCCTCTCCTTCCAGATGCTCCACGCGGCCAGCAAGAAAATGTCCATGAATAGCGGTTGCCTCCATTGGGTTTTACCTTCGTGCAGCAGAGATATCCTATTTCCATCATGCGGCCATCTCAGACCCACTTTGTTCCAGCAGCGCTGGCTAAATGGGCACGAGAAGAAGAGATGCTCAACTGTTTCCTCGGGAGGATTTTGGCAAAGCATACACGCATAGTTGTTGTCCACAATAGCAAAATGCCTATGTTTTAACATGTTTCGCGTGTTTACGCGGTCAACTAGCAACAGCCAACCAAACATTTTGAATTTGATGGGGCTCTTGGCCTCCCAAAGCCAGAGAAAGGCATCGTCGGCGATCGTCTCCCTGAAACAGTGGTTGTAGTAGCTTTTGGCCGAGAACTTTCCACTGAGGGTACAAACCCAAGTATCAGCAGAACCTCTCTCCGGTATGACATGCATCGAGCCCTGCTGAATCTCTCTGACTCCCTCTCTCCCTTCCAAAGCATGGCTAGATCCGTTGCTTCCAAAGCAGTGCAGACGGACTCATCCTCATTTGTGGCAAACGAGAAGGCTCGGGGATAGATCTCGGAGAATGGGGCTTCCTGGTCATGATCAAACTACACGTCCTTCCAGAACAGAGCTAAAGTCCCATCACCAACTGTAACCTTTGAGATCCCTCGAAACACATTGCTGAGTTGCATGATGTCACACCACCAGAAGGATCTGATCGGACCAACTGTATGTGGTACCGTACCCACATAGTATGTGTCCCAGATCAATGTCACCCACGGGACATCCTGACGGTTGCAGAATTGTAAAGATGTTTGAGGAGCAGGGCCACATTTTGAGTTTTGATGTCAATCACCCCAAGACCACCTTTGCACTTTGGCTTACAAACCAGCTCCCAAGCGGCCAAAGAGTTATTTTTTACTCCTGCCTCAGTGTTTTTGGCTCACAAACAGTATCTGCGCAACTTGTCAATGTGATCAATCACTTTCGGGTGTAGTTTAAGTGTGCACATAGCATAGATCAACATGGAGGTGATGGTAGAGTTTACCAACGTGAGTTTGGCGCCAGCTGAAAGCAAGGACAGGGCAGTGGACAATTTCCTCTCAATCCCACACACCAACGGCATGAGTTCAAGCAGCGTTGGTTTTGTCGTTCCCATGGGAAGGCCCAGGTAAGTAAATGGAAGTAATCCGACATTGCAGCCAAAGATTTGGGCCAGAATAGAAGCTTGCTGCAGGTCAAGATTGATGGGAATCAATGTTGACTTATGGAAGTTTATTTTCAGACCAACAGAATCAGCATAATCTACCAAGATGGACTTCATGCGAGTGGCTTGATCGGGGCAAGCTGGCATGACCAGGATCGTGTCATCGGCGTATTGAATCACCGGGTAGTCACCCCTCCGATTGCATGGAAAAGGTAATTCAATTAATCCTTGGGTGTAGGCATCATTAATCGCTGCTTGAAGGAGATCAGCTACTAAAACAAAAATGAGAGGTGATAGTGGGTCTCCCTGTCTCACTCCACATTTGCACAAAAATTTCCTGCCTGGGACACCATTCAAAAGAACCGAAGAAACTCCAGAGGCAAATATAGATTTCATCCAACCAAGCCATTTGTCATCAAAGCCCATTTGTTCCATGATCTGCAACATCGGATCATGTTCTATTGTGTCAAAGGCTTTGGCAAAATCAAGTTTGAGGAGCACTATCTCTCGCGAGGATGCTTGGCACAGATGGATGTACTCAAATGACCATGCCAAACAATCCTGAATGGTTCTCCCTTTGAGGAAGCCATAATGATTCCTATGGATGATTTTAAGAATGACTTTCTGCAGACGGTTGGCTAGGATTTTTGTGATGATTTTCAGACAACAATTGAGTAGTGTTATGGGTCTGAAATCGTTAGCCGTTACAGGAGAGGAAATCTTCGGAATGAGGGTTATATAACCCTCACTGATGCTGGTTATGTCAAGGTTGCCATCGTGAAAATCATGACACATTTTGTAGATATCTTCCTTGATAATGTGCCAGCAATTTTTGAGGAAACAACCATTAAAACCATCGGGACCGGGGGCCCTATAACTAGGCATCTCTTTGATCACTGCGTCGATCTCATCGTTAGAAAAGGGGGCCGAAAGCATCTCCAAACCCTCCACCTTTTTTATGACACGGTTAAGATCAAAGCACATGTTTGTGGGTTTAGAAGTCCCCAAGCGTTCTTTATATGTGTTGAACAACACACCTTCTTTGCCAGCATGATCAGTAACCTCTACATCGCCTTCCTGCAAACTGGCAATTGAATTGTGTCTAAATCTCTCAGTTGCAAGAGATTGAAACAGCTTAGTGTGGTCATCCGCAAATCTGAAGTATCTGACAGTGCATCTTTTCCTCCAATATTCATTCTGGTACTTTAGGAGACAGTTAAGGTGTCCTTTCAGAATACGTCTGAAGTTTGCTTCCCGGACAAACAAAACCCTCTTGTCTTCTAGAGCATCGAGATTGGCTAATGCTTCGTTGCTGTTTTGGATCATAATTTTCAGGTTGGAAACACCTCTACTCCAGCGTTTGAGATCGTAATGGAGCGTTTTGAGCTTCTTGCAGACGACTGCTGCAGAGTTAGGTGCGTGACAAGGTTTACTTCAAGACCGGGCAATAAGTTCAGAGAAACCAGTGTGATTGATCCAGAAGTTTTCAAACCAGAAAAGGTTTGATTTTGGGATTTTGGACTCAAATGAGAGTACGCACGGAATATGATCAGAGACCGGTTTCCCCAGAGGCAGAACCATTGTGTTAGGAAAAGAGGTGGTCCAGTTCGAAGATGAAAAGAACCAGTCAAGCTGCTCCAGGAGCGGGTCGTCTTGCATGTTGCTCCACGTGAAAGCCCTACCCTTAACTGGGATTTCCATTAAGGATTGTGCACATATAAGCTCATTGAATAACATCATATCAGTAGCATCTCCTCCCGGCTTATTTCTGTTATCAGTGGACCGTATGAAACTGAAGTCACCCAAAATTAACCAGTTTTCATCATCCGGTATATTAAGATGAAAAAGCCAGGATGTAAAATCTGACCGTCTCTGGCCGTAGACATTCACCAAGTTCCAAGATTCATTCGACTGAGTAGCCAAGAAGGAAACACCCACCGCAAAAGATTCCACATGCCATGGTGTCTCCACAAAGATAGAGCTATTCCAGATAGTAATAATGCCTCCCGATGCCCCAATCGATGGCGCAAAAACAAATTTATCAAATCGCTTGGGGCAGAAAGATTTAAGAAACGCTAAATCAAAAGATTCCTACTTAGTTTCTTGAATACATAACACTGAACAACCGCTAGTGTTGATAGCATTTCTAAGTGCCAAAAGTTTGCTTTCAGAGTTAATCCCTCTGATGTTCCACGAGAGAATATTCCAAGATTTATTCATGAACAGAAATAAAATCAGACAGCCTCATCCGGGGCTATCTGCTGGGCAGCCAACAGCTTGTCTTCAGAGATGTCCTCAGGATCAATACCGCACCGATCGCCCACCTGCTGGAGCGCTTGAATGGATGTTGGTGGAGGGAACGTCACGGCTGGACCTGTAGCTGTGGAGACAGCATTGACAGTCGGAACGACCCTGGCCTTCACCCTCGATCGACTCTGCTTGACATCAGTGGCATGGCTAACCTTGAAGCCATCATACTTGTTCGAGCGAGTGCTCCTTCGGACTGCAGTGGTGTCAAGAGGAACCTTGGCACTGTGGGATGCAGCAACATTAAACAAAGTGGAGGACACTAGCAGTTGAAGAGCAGTGCCAGGTGGTGGGGCGAGCAGGTCGGCCTGGATTGCATTGTCAAATGGCACTGTAGGAACTGAGACAGCGATCTCTTGTGACTGAAGCAAAAGTGCATCCTCCACATGGGCAACATCAGTTAGAGCACCTGAAGGTGCAGAGGATAAGTGCAAAGGTCCAATGCAAACGCCCATCTGGAATTGAGCACTGAAAATGTTGGACATATGATCAGGTTCAGGCTTCAGATTCTGCAACCAAAAAGCACAAGCTGCCTCCAAATGTTTCTGGATAAGTTTGAAGGGATTGAGAGGAAACATAACATTCTCAGCTTGTCCATTGGTGATGGCCCGGGTGTAGATGTGTTTGAGCATAGAGCCCATCCACAAAAGTAGCTCTTGATCCATAGCAATAGTGACATTGGCTGACTCACCCCCAGCACGAACAAAAGCATCTCTGGCAGCAGGATTTCCATTGATAAAGCCATCCACCAGACTCTCCACAGCAGCAACTTCATCTTCAGAGGACCAAATGTTAGATAGGTTGTCATGCACATTCTGTTCAGGGTCCACTCCATCCATCAGGGAGGGGCCATCATACTGAAAAAAGACCTAAAACTGAATCCTGTGTATGGTGGGGGGATCACGGGCCAAGCTCTCCAACCATTTTCATGAAGTTGTTCTAGAGCAGGGGCAGGGGCATTCCAGGCAGCCTCATTCTGAGCTTGTTAGGCAGCCATCTCATCCAGATGAGCCTGCTACATGATAGTGTAAAAAGGAAGTGTTGGGTTTCGTAGTAATTTCAAAAAATTTCCTACGCACACGCAAGATCATGTGATGCATAGCAACGAGAGGGGAGAGTGTTGTCTACGTACCCAACGCAGACCGACTGCGGAAGCGCTGACACAACGTAGAGGAAGTAGTCGTACGTCTTCACGATCCAACCGATCAAGCACCGAAACTACGGCACCTCCGAGTTCGAGCACACGTTCAGCTCGATGACGATCCCCGGACTCCGATCCAGCAAAGTGTCGGGGAAGAGCTCCGTCAGCACGACGGCGTGGTGACGATCTTGATGCACTACAGCAGCAGGGCTTCGCCTAAACTCCGCTACAGTATTATCGAGGGCTATGGTGGCAGGGGGCACCGCACACGACTAAGGAATAGATCACGTGGATCAACTTGTGTGTTCTAGGATGCCTCTGCCTCAATATATAAAGGACTAGAGGGGGGAGGATGGCCGTCCACAAGGGGTGCGCTAGGAGAGTCCTACTCCCTCCGGGAGTAGGATTCCCCCCCCCAATCCTAGTTGGAATAGGATTCGCGGAGGGGGAAAAGAGAGAGAGGGGGCCGGCCACCTCTCCTAGTCCTAATAGGACTAGGGGAAGTGGGAGGCGCACAGCCTATGTAGGGCTGCCTCTTCTCTTTTCCACTAAGGCCCATCATGGCCCATTTAGCACCCGGGGGGTTCCGGTAACCTTCCCGGTACTCCGGTAAAATCCCGATTTCACCCGGAACACTTCCGATGTCCAAACATAGGCTTCCAATATATCAATCTTTACGTCTCGACCATTTTGAGACTCCTCATCATGTCCGTGATCACATCTGGGACTCCGAACAATCTTCGGTACATCAAAATGCATAAACTCATAATATAACTGTCATCGTAACCTTAAGCGTGCGGACCCTACGGGTTCGAGAACAATGTAGACATGACCGAGACACGTCTCTGGTCAATAACCAATAGCGGGACCTGGATGCCCATATTGGCTCCTACATATTCTACGAAGATCTTTATCGGTCAGACCGCATAACAACATACGTTGTTCCCTTTGTCATCGGTATGTTACTTGCCCGAGATTCGATCGTCGGTATTCCAATACCTAGTTCAATATCGTTATCAGCAAGTCTCTTTACTCGTTCTGTAATACGTCATCCCACAACTAACTCATTTAGTTGCAATGCTTGCAAGGCTTTAAGTGATGTGCATTACCGAGAGGGCCCAGAGATACCTCTCCGACAATCGGAGTGACAAATCCTAATCTCGAAATACGCCAACCCAACATCTACCTTTGGAGACACCTGTAATGCTCCTTTATAATCACCCAGTTACGTTGTGACGTTTGGTAGCACCCAAAGTGTTCCTCCGGCAAACGGGAGTTGCATAATCTCATAGTTATAGGAACATGTATAAGTCATGAAGAAAGCAATAGCAACATACTAAACGATCGGGTGCTAAGCTAATGGAATGGGTCATGTCAATCAGATCATTCAACCAATGATGTGACCTCGTTAATCAAATAACAACTCTTTGTTCATGGTTAGGAAACATAACCATCTTTGATTAACGAGCTAGTCAAGTAGAGGCATACTAGTGACACTTAGTTTGTCTATGTATTCACACATGTATTATGTTTCCGTTTAATACAATTCTAGCATGAATAATAAACATTTATCATGATTATAAGGAAATAAATAATAACTTTATTATTTCCTCTAGGGCATATTTCCTTCAGTCTCCCACTTGCACTAGAGTCAATAATCTAGATTACACGATAATGATTCTAACACCCAAGGAGTCTTGGTGCTGATCATGTTTTGCTCATGGAAGAGGCTTAGTCAATGGGTCTGCAACATTCAGATCTGTATGTATCTTGCAAATCTCTATGTCTCCCACCTGGACTAGATCCCGGATGGAATTGAAGCGTCTCTTGATGTGCGTGGTTCTCTTGTGAAATCTGGATTCCTTTGCCAAGGCAATTGCACCAGTATTGTCACAAAAGATTTTCATTGGACCCGATGCACTAGGTATGACACCTAGATCGGATATGAACTCCTTCATCCAGACTCCTTCGTCTGCTGCTTCCGAAGCAGCTATGTACTCCGCTTCACATGTAGATCCCGCTATGACGCTTTGTTTAGAACTGCACCAACTGACAGCTCCACCGTTTAATGTAAACACGTATCCGGTTTGCGATTTAGAATCGTCCGGATCAGTGTCAAAACTTGCATCAACGTAACCTTTTACGACGAGCTCTTTGTCACCTCCATGTACGAGAAGCATATCCTTAGTCCTTTTCAGGTATTTCAGGATGTTATTGACCGCTGTCCAGTGATCCACTCCTGGATTACTTTGGTACCTCCCTGCTAGACTTATAGCAAGGCACACATCAGGTCTGGTACACAGCATTGCATACATGATAGATCCTATCGCTGATGCATAGGGAACATCTTTCATATTCTCTCTATCTTCTGTAGTGGTCGGGCATTGAGTCTTACTCAATTTCACACCTTGTAACACAGGCAAGAATCCTTTCTTTGCTTGATCCATTTTGAACTTCTTCAAAATTTTGTCAAGGTATGTTGTTTGTGAAAGTCCAATCAAGCGTTTTGATCTATTTCTATAGATCTTTATGCCTAATATGTAAGCAGCTTCACCGAGGTCTTTCATTGAAAAACTCTTATTCAAGTATCCCTTTATGCTATCCAGAAACTCTATATCATTTCCAATTAGTAATATGTCATCCACATATAATATCAGAAATGCTACAGAGCTCCCACTCACTTTCTTGTAAATACAGGCTTCTCCGAAAGTCTGTATAAAACCAAATGCTTTGATCACACTATCAAAGCGTTTATTCCAACTCCGAGAGGCTTGCACCAGTCCATAAATGGATCGCTGGAGCTTGCGCACTTTGTTAGCTCCCTTTGGATCGACAAAACCTTCTGGTTGAATCATATACAACTCTTCTTCTAGAAATCCATTCAGGAATGCAGTTTTGACATCCATCTGCCAAATTTCATAATCATAAAATGCGGCAATTGCTAACATGATTCGGACAGACTTAAGCATCGCTACGGGTGAGAAGGTCTTATCGTAGTCAATCCCTTGAACTTGCCGAAAACCTTTCGCGACAAGTCGAGCTTTGTAGACAGTAATATTACCGTCAGCGTCAGTCTTCTTCTTGAAGATCCATTTATTCTCAATTGCTTGCCGATCATCGGGCAAGTCAACCAAAGTCCATACTTTGTTCTCATACATGGATCCCATCTCAGATTTCATGGCTTCAAGCCACTTTGCGGAATCTGGGCTCACCATCGCTTCTTCATAGTTCGTAGGTTCATCATGATCTAGTATCATGACTTCCAGAACGGGATTACCATACCACTCTGGTGCGGATCTTACTCTGGTTGATCTACGAGGTTCAGTAGTATCTTGATCTGAAGTTTCATGATCATTATCATTAGCTTCCTCACTAACTGGTGTAGGTGTCACTTGAACAGTTTTCTGTGATGTACTACTTTCCAGTAAGGGAGCAGGTATAGTTACCTCGTCAAGTTCTACTTTCCTCCCACTCACTTCTTTAGAGAGAAACTCCTTCTCTAGAAAGTTTCCGAATTTAGCAACAAAAGTCTTGCCTTCGGATCTGTGATAGAAGATGTATCCAATAGTTTCCTTTCGATATCCTATGAAGACACATCTCTCCGATTTGGGTTCGAGCTTATCAGGTTGAAGCTTTTTCACATAAGCATCGTAGCTCCAAACTTTTAGAAACGACAACTTTGGTTTCTTGCCAAATCATAGTTCATAAGGCGTCGTCTCAACGGATTTTGATGGTGCCCTATTTAACGTGAATGCGGCCGTCTCTAGAGCGTATCCCCAAAACGATAGCGGTAAATCAGTAAGAGACATCATAGATCGCACCATATCTAGTAAAGTACGATTACGACGTTCGGACACACCATTACGCTGAGGTGTTCCGGGTGGCGTGAGTTGCAAAACTATTCCACAATTTTTCAAATGTACACCAAACTCGTAACTCAAATATTCTCCTCCACGATCAGATCATAGAAACTTTATTTTCTTGTTACGATGATTTTCAACTTCACTCTGAAATTCTTTGAACTTTTCAAATGTTTCAGACTTATGTTTCATTAAGTAGATATACCCATATCTGCTTAAATCATCTGTGAAGGTGAGAAAATAACGATATCCGCCACGAGCCTCAATATTCATCGGACCACATACATCTGTATGTATGATTTCCAACAAATCTGTTGCTCTCTCCATAGTACCGGAGAACGGTGTTTTGGTCATCTTGCCCATGAGGCACGGTTTGCAAGTACCAAGTGATTCATAATCAAGTGGTTCCAAAAGTCCATCAGAATGGAGTTTCTTCATGCGCTTTACACCGATATGACCCAAACGGCAGTGCCACAAATAAGTTGCACTCTCATTATCAACTCTGCATCTTTTGGCTTCAACATTATGAATATGTGTGTTACTACTATCGAGATTCAACAAGAATAGACAACTCTTCAAGGGTGCATGACCATAGAAGATATTACTCGTATAAATAGAACAACCATTATTCTCTGATTTAAATGAATAACCGTCTCGCATCAAACAAGATCCAGATATAATGTTCATGCTTAACACTGGCACCAAATAACAATTATTTAGGTCTAATACTAATCCCGAAGGTAGATGTAGAGGTAGCGTGCCGACTGCGATCACATCGACTTTGGAACCGTTTCCCACGCGCATCGTCACCTCGTCCTTAACCCATCTTCGCTTGATCCGTAGTCCTTGTTTCGAGTTGCAAATATTAGCAACAGAACCAGTATCAAATACCCAGGTGCTACTGCGAGCATTAGTAAGGTACACATCAATAACATGTATATCACATATACCTTTGTTCACCTTGCCATCCTTCTTATCCGCCAAATACTTGGGGCAGTTCCGCTTCCAGTGACCAGTCTGCTTGCAATAGAAGCACTCAGTTTCAGGCTTAGGTCCAGGCTTGGGTTTCTTCTCTTGAGTAGCAACTTGCTTGCCGCTCTTTTTGAAGTTCCCCTTCATCTTCCCTTTGCCCTTTTTCTTGAAACTAGTGGTCTTGTTGACCATCAACACTTGATGCTCCTTCTTGATTTCTACCTCCGCAGCTTTCAGCATCGCGAAGAGCTCGGGAATAGTCTTGTTCATCCCTTGCATATTATAGTTCATCACGAAGCTCTTGTAGCTTGGTGGCAGTGATTGGAGAATTCTGTCAATGACGCAATCATCTGGAAGATTAACTCCCAATTGAATCAAGTGATTATTATACCCAGACATTTTGAGTATATGCTCACTGACAGAACTGTTCTCCTCCATCTTGCAGCTATAGAACTTATTGGAGACTTCATATCTCTCAATCGGGGCATTTGCTTGAAATATTAACTTCAACTCCTGGAACATCTCATATGCTCCATGACGTTCAAAACGTCGTTGAAGTCCCGATTCTAAGCCGTAAAGCATGGCACACTGAACTATCGAGTAGTCATCAGCTTTGCTCTGCCAGACGTTCATAACATCCGGCGTTGCTCCTGCAGCAGGCCTGGCACCCAGCGGTGCTTCCAGGACGTAATTCTTCTGTGCAGCAATGAGGATAATCCTCAAGTTACGGACCCAGTACGTGTAATTGCTACCATCATCTTTCAACTTTGCTTTCTCAAGGAACGCATTAAAATTCAACGAAACAACAGCACGAGCCATCTATCTACAATCAAACATAAACAAGCAAGATACTAATCAGGTACTAAGTTTCATGATAAATTTAAGTTCAGTTAATCAAGTTAATTAAAGAACTCCCACTTAGATAGACATCCCTCTAATCCTCTAAGTGATTACGTGATCCAAATCAACTAAACCATAACCGATCATCACGTGAGATGGAGTAGTTTTCAATGGTGAACATCGTTATGTTGATCATATCTACTATATGATTCACGCTCGACCTTTCGGTCTCCGTCTTCCGAGGCCATATCTGTATATGCTTGGCTCGTCAAGTATAACCTGAGTATTCCGCGTGTGCAACTGTTTTGCACCCGTTGTATTTGAACGTAGAACCTATCACACCCGATCATCACGTGGTGTCTCAGCACGAAGAACTTTCGCAACGGTGCATACTCAGGGAGAACACTTCTTGATAATTTAGTGAGAGATCATCTTATAATGCTACCGTCAATCAAAGCAAGATAAGATGCATAAAAGGATAAACATCACATGCAATCAATATAAGTGATATGATATGGCCATCATCATCTTGTGCTTGTGATCTCCATCTCCGAAGCACCGTCGTGACCACCATCGTCACCGGCGTGACACCTAGATCTCCATCGTAGCATCATTGTCGTCTCGCCAAGCTTATGCTTCCACGACTATCACTACCGCTTAGTAATAAAGTAAAGCATTACATCGCGATTTCATTGCATACAATAAAGCGACAACCATAAGGCTCCTGCCAGTTGCCGATAACTCGGTTACAAAACATGATCATCTCATACAGTAAAATTCAGCATCATGTTTTGACCATATCACATCACAACATGCCCTGCAAAAACAAGTTAGACGTCCTCTACTTTGTTGTTGCAAGTTTTACGTGGCTGCTACGGGCTTAAGGAAGAACCAATCTCACCTACGCATCAAAACCACAACGATAGTTTGTCAAATAGACTCCGTTTTAACCTTTGCAAGGACCAGGCGTAGCCATACTTGGTTCAACTAAAGTTGGAGAGACAGTCGCCCGCAAGCCACCTATGTGCAAAGCACGTCGGGGGAACCGGTCTCGCGTAAGCGTACGCGTAAGGTTGGTCTGGGTCGTCTCGTCCAACAAAGCCGCCGAACCAAAGTATGACATGCTGGTAGGCAGTATGACTTATATCGCCCACAACTCACTTGTGTTCTACTCATGCAAATAACATCAACATAAATAACCTAGGCTCGGATGCCACTGTTGGGTTTCGTAGTAATTTCAAAAAATTTCCTACGCACACGCAAGATCATGTGATGCATAGCAACGAGAGGGGAGAGTGTTGTCTACGTACCCAACGCAGACCGACTGCGGAAGCGCTGACACAACGTAGAGGAAGTAGTCTTACGTCTTCACGATCCAACCGATCAAGCACCGAAACTACGGCACCTCCGAGTTCGAGCACACGTTCAGCTCGATGACGATCCTCGGACTCCGATCCAGCAAAGTCTCGGGGAAGAGTTCCGTCAGCACGATGGCGTGGTGACGATCTTGATGCACTACAGCAGCAGGGCTTCGCCTAAACTCCGCTATAGTATTATCGAGGGCTATGGTGGCAGGGGGCACCGCACACGGCTAAGGAATAGATCACGTGGATCAACTTGTGTGTTCTAGGGTGCCTCTGCCTCAGTATATAAAGGACTAGAGGGGGGGAGGCTGTCCGGCCACAAGGGGTGCGCCAGGAGAGTCCTACTCCCTCCGGGAGTAGGATTCCCCCCCAATCCTAGTTGGAATAGGATTGCTAAGGGGGAAAAGAGAGAGAGGGGGCCGGCCACCTCTCCTAGTCCTAATAGGACTAGGGGAAGGGGGAGGCGCACAGCCCATGTAGGGCTGCCTCTTCTCTTTTCCACTAAGGCCCATCATGGCCCATTTAGCTCCCGTGGGGTTCCGGTAACCTTCCCGGTACTCCGGTAAAATCCCGATTTCACCCGAAACACTTCCGATGTCCAAACATAGGCTTCCAATATATCAATCTTTACGTCTCGACCATTTCGAGACTCCTCGTCATGTCCGTGATCACATCCGGGACTCCGAACAACCTTCGGTACATCAAAATGCATAAAATCATAATATAACTGTCATCGTAACCTTAAGCGTGCGGACCCTACGGGTTCGAGAACAATGTAGACATGACCGAGACACGTCTCCGGTCAATAACTAATAGCGGGACCTGGATGCCCATATTGGCTCCT
The DNA here is from genome assembly GCF_056163025.1 of Triticum urartu. NCBI lineage: Eukaryota > Viridiplantae > Streptophyta > Magnoliopsida > Poales > Poaceae > Triticum > Triticum urartu. The sequence goes on from NC_141874.1 coordinate 765,507,603, forward strand.
ACATATTCTACGAAGATCTTTATCGGTCAAACCGCATAACAACATACGTTGTTCCCTTTGTCATCGGTATGTTACTTGCCCGAGATTCGATCGTCGGTATTCCAATACCTAGTTCAATCTCTTTACCGGCAAGTCTCTTTACTCGTTCTGTAATACATCATCCCGCAACTAACTCATTTAGTTGCAATGCTTGCAAGGCTTTAAGTGATGTGCATTACCGAGAGGGCCCAGAGAGACCTCTCCGACAATCGGAGTGACAAATCCTAATCTCGAAATACGCCAACCCAACATCTACCTTTGGAGACACCTGTAATGCTCCTTTATGATCACCCAGTTACGTTGTGACGTTTGGTAGCACCCAAAGTGTTCCTCCGGCAAACGGGAGTTACATAATCTCATAGTTATAGGAACATGTATAAGTCATGAAGAAAGCAATAGCAACATACTAAACGATCGGGTGCTAAGATAATGGAATGGGTCATGTCAATCAGATCATTCAACCAATGATGTGACCTCGTTAATCAAATAACAACTCTTTGTTCATGGTTAGGAAACATAACCATCTTTGTTTAACGAGCTAGTCAAGTAGAGGCATACTAGTGACACTTAGTTTGTCTATGTATTCACACATGTATTATGTTTCCGTTTAATACAATTCTAGCATGAATAATAAAAATTTATCATGATTATAAGGAAATAAATAATAACTTTATTATTGCCTCTAGGGCATATTTCCTTCAGGAAGCGCATATGGGTGTGGCGAAGCATTAAGCAGAGGTGGTGGCTCCTCAGTTCCCACCAGACCTGGAATGGTGTTGCGAACATTAAGAACATACACTGGTACAGACCATGAACGACCCAAACCTGGTAGTAAACCTACTCTGGTGACAAGAAGACTGTGAGGGACCTCTGCCACATCCTTAATATGACATTTAACAAGAACCCTGGCCTTGTTTTGCCCCGCGCGAGGCCAAACCAGAAGTTTGCCAAAGTTAGATACTGCCTTGTGCACATAGTGCTCAGTCTGATAGTCCATAGGAAAGGCAAGTAGCATAACCCAAACCTCATACTCAAACGCGGGCATACGCATGTTGGGGCCTTCGTCATGCGGAACCAAAGAGAAGTAAGAATCATCTGCCAGAGCATGAGGACCTTCTCTAACCGCGTTATCTCTGCTTTCCATATCAGCCAAAACTACGCACCCAATGCCAAGCGGATAAATAAAATCATCTAGAAGCTCATATTCAAGATCAACTGTGATGATGCGGCAGACCTCAGCAAGCCAATACTCCTTCTGATGATCAGGTACTGGGGGATCAATGGTGATGATGGCATACCTATCATGGTTGCGCGGAGGATCATCGACCACCATGACCTGTCGCTGGACACGATGCGCGGGGCCTCGGTCGAAGGTCGATCCTTCTAGAGCAAAGGCGAAGGGGCGCACCGCAAAGTTCGCCATGGCCGCCGCTGGGGAAGAACTGCAGATTGGAAGCGGAGCGGCCGGCAAGGAGGAGCAAACTGTGGTTTTTTGCGGATGCAGGGGTAGCATGCTACCTCTTGAGCACTGTGTTAGATTTTCCCGAAGAGGAAAGGATGATGCAGCAAAGTAGCGTAAGTATTTCCCTCAGTTTTTGAGAACCAAGGTATCAATCCAGTAGGAGGCTACACGCAAGTCCCTCGTACCTACACAAAACGATAGCTCCTCGCAACCAACGCGATTAGGGGTTGTCAATCCCTTCACGGTCATTTACGAGAGTGAGATCTGATAGAGATGATAGATAATATTTTTGGTATTTTTGATATAGAGATGCAAAGTGAAAAGTAAAAGGCAAAGTAAAAAAGCAAAGCAATAGTAAAGTGATGGAGATTGATATGATGAGAATAGACCCGGAGGCCATAGGTTTCACTAGTGGCTTCTCTGAAGAGCATAAGTATTCTATGGTGGGTGAACAAATTGTTGTTGAGCAATTGACAGAATTGAGCATAGTTATGAGAATATCTAGGTATGATCATGTATATAGGCATCACGTCCGAGACAAGTAGACCGACTCCTGCCTGCATCTACTACTATTACTGCACTCATCGACCGCTATCCAGCATGCATCTAGAGTATTAAGTTAAAAACATAGTAACGCCTTAAGCAAGATGATATGACGTAGAGGGATAGTTTCATGCAATATGATAAAAACCCCATCTTGTTATCCTCGATGGCAACAATACAATACGTGCCTTGCTGCCCCTTCTGTCACTGGGAGAGGACACCGCAGGATTGAACCCAAAGCTAAGCACTTCTCCCAAGGCAAGAAAAACCAATCTAGTAGGCCAAACCAAACTGATAATTCGAAGAGACTTGCAAAGATAACCAATCATACATAAAAGAATTCAGAGAAGATTCAAATACTATTCATAGATAGACTTGATCATAAACCCACAATTCATCGGTCTCAACAAACACACTGCAAAAAGAAGGATTACATCGAATAGATCTCCACAAGAGAGGGGGAGAACATTGTATTGAGATCCAAAAAGAGAGAAGAAGCCATCTAGCTAATAACTATGGACCCGAAGGTTTGAGGTAAACTACTCACACTTCATCGGAAAGGCTATGATGATGTAGAAGCCCTCCGTGATGACAGACCTCTCCGGCGGAGCTCCAGAACAGGCCCCAAGATGGGATCTCGTGGATACAGAAAGTTGCGGCGGTGGAATTAGGTTTTTGGCTCCGTATCTGATCGTTTGGGGGTACGTAGGTATATATAGGAGGAAGGAGTACGTCGGTGGAGCAACAGGGGGGCCACGAAGCAGGGCCGCGCCCTGGGGGGGCGCCCCCACCCTCGTGACCACCTCTTTTGTTCCTTGGCGTAGGGTCTAAGTCTCTTGGATCACGTTCGGTTAGAAAATCACGTTCCCGAAGGTTTCATTCCGTTTGGACTCCATTTGATATTCTGTTTCTCCGAAATACTAAATAGGCAAAAAACAGCAATTCTGGGCTAGGCCTCCGGTTAATAGGTTAGTCCCAAAAATAATATATAACTGGAAAATAAAGCCCAATATTGTCCAAAACAGTAGATAATATAGCATGGAGCAATCAAAAATTATAGATACGTTGGAGACGTATCATAGAAGGGTTGGCAAACTCGAGGAGGACGTCTCCACACCCGATTGGGGTTTTTGGCAGGCGGACTTGACTACACCTACATAAGGGAGGCGTATCGTCGAGCAATGAGAAGGAGCCACGTTCGAAGGGTGCGGGATCTTTTGCTTCCGAATCCAAACAAGGTGTGCTTTCGAATCCCGTTTTCTACGGGCCGCACGGACCACCATAGGATTACCTACCATAGGAGATCCTGTTTCACTGTTGGGTAGGATCTCATTAGATTTGGAAGCGTGGGGTATGGTTGGTGTCCAGCAAAGCTTGGGTAGCTTATGACACATGGTGGGCTTGCGGGCCCTGTGGCCAATATGCTGACAAAATTGACATCTGCTAGGCCCAGGGCATTTCACAGATCGGTGGCCCGAGGCCAGACATGCAGAGCAAGTTAACATGGTAGGCCGGCCCAGTGTGCATGGCACATGACATGGAGAGTCATGTGCAACGACATCAACCCTTTGTGCAATACAAGAACAATTCCCAGTAGTATCCCCGCAACGCTGGCAAAAAACACCCGTGCACAATGATTCCAGATGACCAAAACAATCACACTACGGGCAATGCTGAAGCCGATTATATATATATTCCTTTGTTGGCACTGAACAAATATCAACCATTAACATAACACTATCGTTGTCATAACCAGCCTGCCAGCCATCCAAAATATCATAGAGTTTATCATTTGGTTGGAATCCCATAAACCCTGCTTAAACCGATGGCCCTAAAAAGATGGTAACTGAACTGATGAATCGGACCAGATTGGTAGGTTAACGACCCCAATACGAAAAAGATCATGATTATCCCGAGGAACCGGAAAAGATAACCTGCCAACAGTGAGATCCGGTGAGCCACCGTCGCCGGAATGTCCCGCCGTCGGCATTGTGGTCAGCCCAAATTTCTCAAAAACAGAGAGAGAGGCTGGATCAGAGACCGCAACAGATTTAGACGCTAGCCATTTAGATTTGATAGCCGGGCCAGGTGAAGAGGCTAAATCATTGATCTCAGTATCCACATTCCATCCAAAAGATTGATGATGAGTCCGAGAACCTCGATGGAGATGGAAGTGGCATATGAAATCCGGCCAAATGCGGTCTCGGAGGCCATAAATAAAATGACCAACGCGATTAGATGCCACAGAAAACCGAAAACGCCGATCACCCAGACGAAGCACATTGAAACCATCACTGATTCCACCAATGCAAGATTGAAGGGCCAATCCCACAGTTTCCACCGAGAGAGGAAAAGAGTCCTAGGAGAAAGAAACTTCAAGGAAGAACTCCTTGGAGTTGGGGTTGGGGACGAAGTGAACCGTAGGTGCAAAATGAGCACGCACCGGCCCTCGACCTTGAGGCCGGGGGAGAAATCCCAATGGAGGAGGCCGTCCATTGGGGTCGCCGGGAGGGTTAACTAGGGCAGGGAGCCGAAGTCGCCATGGGATTCGCCATGGGAGGGTGGGAGTCGCCATGGGAGGGTGCTACCAATTCACTACTTTCATCATGTTGGTTTGATTTGTGTTCGCTACTTTGATAATTTGATATGTGGGTGGACCGGTGCTTAGGTGCTGTTCTTACTTGAACAAATCTCCTAATTATGATTAACCCCGTCGCAAGCATCCGCAACTACGAGAAAAGTATTAAGAATAAATATAACCATAGCATTAAACTTTTGGATCCAAATCAGCCCCTTACTGAATAGCGCATAAACTAGGGTTCAAGGTTCTGTCACTCTCGCAACCCATCATCTAATAACTACTCCACAATGCATTACCTTCGGCCCAAGTATGGTGAAGTGTCATGTAGTCGACGTTCACATGACACCACTAAGGGGATCATAACATACATACCATCAAAACATCGAACACATATCAAGTTCACATGATTACTTGCAACAAGATTTCTCCCGTGACCTCAAGAACAAAAGTAACTACTCACAAATGATAATCATGCTCAAGATCTTAGGGGTATTAAATAGCATAATGGATTTGAACATATAATCTTCCATCAAATAAACCATATAGTAATCAACTACAAGATGTAATCAACACTACTAGTCACCCACAAGTACCAATATATAGTTCCGGTACAAAGATTAAACACAAGAGATGAACTAGGGTTTGAGAGGAGATGGTGATGTTGAAGATGTTGACGGAGATTGCCCTCCCCAAGATGGGAGAGTTGTTGGTGATGATGATGACGATTATTTCCCCCTCTGGGAGGGAAGTTCCCCCGGCGGAATCGCTTCGCCGGAGGGCAAAAGTGCTCCTGCCCAAGTTCCGCCTCGAGACGGCGGAGCTTCGTCCCGAAAGTCCTCCCCCTATTTTTTTCTAGGTTAAAATGACTTATATACCAGGTGGGTTGTGCCCACCTGGTGGGCCCCCTCTGGTAGTTGTTTTCTCCAATAATTCTTATTTATTCCATAAAGATTCCCCGTGAAGTTTCAGCTCATTTGGAGTTGTGCAGAATAGGTAGCCTAACGTAGCTTTTTTCAGGTCCAGAATTCCAGCTGCCGGTATTCTCCCTCTTTGTGTGAACCTTGCATATTATGAGAGAAAAGGCATTATAATTACTCCAAGAAGCATTATCATGCATAAAAACATCATAAATAACTATAGGAAAACATGATGCAAAATGGACGTATCAGATAACATCATGGCGGAACTAGGGTTCCACTGGAAGTGATTTCAAGATGGATGGCAGTATTTTGAGTTCACAACCATAGAGTCAACTTTGGTTCTTAAAGAACACGAGAGCGACATGGGATCTTGCACATGTGTTGTACACAATGCAAAAAATTTGCCTTGGGAATGGGGAGCATGTGATGCAAGATGGGCCTTGGAATATAATTTTTGGGGAAACGTTTTCATCCTTACACACTATGATGGTGTGACCAACTTTTCTATGGTGGCGTTTGACACGTTGAATATTTCGATCCAAATCCATGACGTCCCGGACAAATTTTCTCATCTAGTGACGGCCCTTGCAGGAAATGTGGGCGAGCTCAACGGTAACTTTTACCATGTATGGGTTAAGATCATTGTTTTTAAGCCCTTGAAGAATGTGGTCTCAGTGATACGGGACTCGAAGCAGCAAATTTAATAGGTGAAGTAGGAGAAGCTTCTTGACTTGTTCGGTGTGTGTGGCCACCTTGACCATGTATAGATGGAATACAACGACATAATTCACCCTCTATCAGCGATATATTTCAAGGATCTTAGGGCCTCATTGTACATGCTTGTGGGATCAGGACCATGTGGTGGATGTGGACGTCGGGGAGGGCACAGAGGAGGTCAAGGTGGAAACTGAACCAGTGCAAAGACTATTCGCGATGACCCTGTACCATCCTCTCATGATCCTACTGCGGCGCTCGAGGACCCTGTACCATTTTTTTGTTTAGGTTCTTGCCAATGCGTCACCTTCTTTTTCCATCCAGTTGCTTTATTAACCTATTCACCCCTCCAATCTCAAGGGGAGCGCGAGACAAGAAGGCACCCACATTTCATCTCTCCTTGGAGTAGGACCAGCAGTACATAATCTCTCATCTGAAGGTGATCTAAAGGTTCCCCTTTATTTGCCTCCAGGCTTGTCCTATTGCCAAGATACTTCACTCTGTTGCAACTCTGCTCCAATGCCAAGTTACTCCAGTTGCCTCCATGCCTCTTGGTACACATCGTCCGAATTTCCCTGAAGAGGAAGGGTGATGTAGCAGAGTAGCGAAGCATTTCCCTCAGGTAAGAATCAACGTTTATCAAACAACTAGGAGACTCCATGTGAAACAGATAAGCAGTACCTACACACACACACACGCACACACACACACACAAAGCAAAGACTCTTACCTTATGAATGCAAGGGGGATGTCAATCCCCTCGTTCTCGTTAACTATAAGGATCAAACCTGATAATGGTAGAGAGATAAATTGCAAATAAAATAAAAGATATGAAATTTAGCAAGGTATTTTTAGGGTTTTAGTGAATAGACCCAGGGGGCATAGCATCACTAGTGGAACCTCCCTAATAAGCATAATAATACGGTGGGTAGACAAATTACTGTTGGGCAATTGAGAGAAAAACACATAGTTATGACGTTATTCACGACATGATGAATTGCATAGGCGTTACGTCCGTGACAAGTAGACCAAAGTGATTCTGCATCTGCTACTATTACTCCATGCCTCGACCGATATCCAGCATGCATCTTGAGGTATTAAGTTCATAACAAACATGGTAATGCTTGGAGCATGATGACATAATGTAGACAAAGTAATACCAACTAATATAATTGTACCTCGTCGTTTTACCCTTAGTAGCAACAGTACAAATATGTGCCTCGCTACCCCTTGGGTCACTATGTGAGGACACCGCAAGATCGAACCTACTACTATGCACCACTTCCTATGAAGATCTAATAATCAACATGGACAAAGAAAACTCATAGATCAGAAAGCATACACAGCTATAGTAATCACACATAATAAAGTTTAGACAAGACTTAATTACTTTCAATGAATAATCATATCATAAACCAATAATTCATCAAATAGGATTACACTGAATCGATCTTCGAAGGGAACACTGTATTGAAGATGAAAGAGAGAGATATAGCCATCTAACTACTGCTATGGACCTGTAGGTCCTGTACGATCTACACACGCGTCATGGCGAAGGCAACAAGATTGATGTAGAGGCCCTCCGTGATCGATCCCCCCTACGGCAAAGTACGATAGAGGCCTCCGGATGAGATCGCGGAAGAACAGAGACTTGGGGCGGCAGAATAATTGTTTCCAGGCTCCCCAGAGATTTTCTTGTTATTAAGGAATTTATAGGCTTGGAATTATTTTGATCGGAGTTACGAGGGGCCCACAAGCTCGGGTGGCACCCCCACCCGCCTAGGGGCCTGCCATGTGAGCTTGTGGCCCACTCATACATCTTCTGGTCACCTCCCAAGGTTTCTAGGGTCTTTCCTGGTCCAGAAAAAATCACCGTAAAGTTTCATTATGTTTGGAATTCGTTTGGTTTTGTTTTCCTGCAAAACAATAAAATAGAGAAAAACACGAACTGGCACTAGGCACCGAGTTAATAGGTTAGTTCCCAAAAGAGATATAAAATTTCATATAAAGCATACAATATTGATAATATAATAGCATGAAAAAATAAAAAAGCATATATACGTTGGAGATGCATAAACATTCTCACGCTTAATTCCTCTTGTCGTCGAGTAGGTAAATTATAAAAACAAAATATTTGATGTTGAATACTACCTAACATGTCTTATCATGTAATATTTTACGGTATGAATATTGTGAAACGATGATAATGGATATCAACATAATAATATCCATGAATACTAGAAAATAATTTTTACTCTTCGAAATATACAATGCTTAACGAATGCTATCCCTACTCATTGAATCTGTGCATGGCCTTTCAATCGATATCGATGCGAGGAGTCGGGATTGTCATGCAACAGATGCACTAGAGCTATAAGTGTATGAAAGCTCACTTCTGAAACTAAGTAGGTGTGCATCCAACTTACTTTCTCATGAAGACCTCGGGCTTTTAAGGAAGCCCGTCATAGGAATATGCAAGTCAAGTTTTATAATGTAAAAATTCCTACTAGTATATGAAAGTGGCAAATCATGGAGACTCTATATCGAAAACATGGTGCTACTTTGAAGCACACGTTTGGTAGATCATAGTAGTGCGCTCCCTCCCTCCTTGACAACAAACACACAATTCATGTGGATATCAACGGCGGAAGTTGCATGGCAATATATCTTAGAATGACTATGAAAATGTCATATTAGGGAGGTATGGCAGTGTTTTGAGGAAGAATATAATAAGGCTTATGTGTGATAGAGCGTATCATATCACATGATTTGGATGCACTAGCAAAGTTTGCACCAAGTCTCGAGATGAGAATGGGCAATACATGGTACCGAAGGGGCTAGCAAAATATGAATATGTGGGAGAGCTTTCGTTCACAAACTCACATTAATCATAAAGAACTCAAATACTTATTGTGAAAGTTTATTAGCCCTCAAAGAAAAGTACTACCCGCATGCCCCTAGGGAGGAGGCTGGAGGAGTTAATCATCGTGCGCCCCGGATTCAGACAACACAAAGGATTTCATAGAAGAATAAGTATGCTCCAACATCCTGGTTATGCCATAACAGAAACTTAAATGTGTAGTACATAACAAGCTTTAATATAGATATTTCGAGAAACTAATGATAATGGACTAATAGCCTTTCATATTACGACATCAAGATCTCTTAAATCACATGCTTCATATTCAGTGATCTACATGAAAGTTTTATTGTATCACTCCTGGATACTTATCATTTCTAGACTAGTCATATAGTTTGTGCAAATTACCACTTCCTATTTAAATCCCAAAAATATATAAGTGAAGCATGAGAGTGAAACTTATTTCTATAAAATATAACTGTCATCGTTCTCTAAAGATATAAGTTAAGCACATGAGCGCCTTCCTACTCAAAAGATATAAGTAAAGCATAAAGAGCATTCCAACAAATTCCAATGAATACGTGACTCTTAAAAAGGTGTGTTCAGAAGGCAATGATTGCGGCTACCAGCAAGCAAAACAAAATACAATACACGCAATCCAAGCAAAATACATATCATGTGATGAAAAATATATAGCTCCGAGTAACATACCGATGGATTGAGACGAAAGAGGGGATGCCTTCCGGGGCATCCCCAACCTTAGATGCTTGGGTCTTCCTTGAATATTACCTTTGGGTACCCTGGGAATCCCCAAGCTCAGGCTCTTGCCGTACCTCATTCCTTCATCCATCGTAAACTGACCCAAAACTTGAAAACTTCAGCACACAAAACTAAACGGAATCTCGTGAGATCAATTAGTATAATAGGTAAACCAGAAACTTAGGTACTGTTATAATCAAATTCATAATTGTCCTTGCATGATAACTATTGTATTCCAACTTCTCCATGACTTATACCCCCTGATATATTCCATAGCATCATCAAAATAGGCAAACTATGCAATGAAAACAAAATCTATCTAAATAAAACATTCTGTAATGATCCAAACTAAAACCATACTTTTTGGACTCTAAAAATTCTAAAAAATTAGGAAAACATAGTAAACTCGTATCACAATACTGCGTAAACATTTCAGATCCAGTTCACGTTCCAGTAAAATATATAAATTCAAATACTGGCGCAAAAGTTTCTGTTTTAGCATAGAATCTATTCAATTATCATCGAAATAATCCCAAAGGCTTTACCTAGGACAAACTCAAAATAAAAGATAAAAATACAATCATTGCATTAACAATAATCTTGGTTGCACACATTTTTTTCGTAAATATAACTATTGGGTTGCCTCCCATCAAGCGTTATTGTTCAATGCCCCTAGCTAGGTATAATGCATAGTTTCAAGTGTAACCATATGGAAGTTCATCCATATTCCTTCCATACTACTTTCTATCAATAGCATTTTTTCTAGGTGGCAAGCAAATATAATTGAAGGGACTGAATTTAATTTGTAACTTATTAAAAAGATCAATTTTTGGTGGAGGAGACTCTTCTTTTGGTCCTTTATAGGTTCTTTCTATCTCCTCACTATACAAGTTTCTATAGACATACTCACGGAATCTTTCTCCAAGTACACAATCTAGTCTAACATTTCCTATAGCAAATTTACCATTGTGTTTAGAAAGTCTTTCAACCAAAACGGATGGGGAAACCTTTTTTATAAGTTTCTCATTGTAAGCAACATAGTTTGTGGATTTTAGTCTTTTTATCATATCTTGATCAAGCAATATTTGAGCCATGGGTTGACATTCTTCGTTTATCTTATAATAATAAAATATCTCTCTAGCTTCATTCATAATATAACCATCATGTTAAAAAAATATTGTAGTCATTCGTTTAACTGAATGGTCATGAATATTGGAAAGTCTAGTAATAATCTTTGTAGCAGGATGTATGTAAAAAAATTGTCTATCAAATCAACTATAAGCAAAGATATGGCATCCACAAAACTAGTAGTTCTAGTAAGAACGGATCCTCCTATCATTGGTAAAGCTCCCGCAAAAGTAAAGAAATTCTTAATAACACTTTTACCAATTATGTCACCATTACCTACGTGGAATATTTCAGTACGCAAAATTGTAGGTATTTCTTTATCACCGGGAGGATCAACGTTAGCCAGATTTTAAGGCATTTCCTCATTAACATTAGCAATTAATGGCGGGAGGAGCAATTGGTGAAGACATAATAGAAATTTGAAGGAAGGACTCAAAAGAATTTTTTTGGTATTTTATTTTTAAGGAAACTAATTAAAATAAATGGCAAATAAAACAAGTAAATGATAAATGTGTGCAAAGGGACCTGTACTCCTTCACGTGACGTCTCCCCGGCAACGGCACTAGAAATTATTCTTGGTGCTTGTAGATAATGTCGAGATTTCCCTGTAGAGGACGCGTGATGTTGCACAGTAGCGAAGTATCCCCCCAGTTAAGAAACAAGGTTTTTCGAACCAGTAGGGGACTACACAAGAAACCTATAAGTAGTACATGCACACACACAAAGAAAATACTCGTACCCAATGAATGCAAGGGGGCTGTCAATCCCCTCGTTCCCGTTAAATACAAGGGTCAAGCCTGATAGTGGTAGATAGATAAATTGCAAATAAAATAAAAGATAATAAAATGCAGCAAGGTAGTTTGAGGATTTTAGTAAATATAAAGTGAATGGGTCCGGGGGCCATAGCATCACTAGAAGCATCTCTCTCATAAGCATAATAAGATGATGGGTAGACAAATTACTGTTGGGCAATTGATAGAAAAGCGCATAGTTATGACGATATTCATGGCATGATGAATTACATAGGCATTACGTCTGTGACAAGTAGACCAAAATGATTATGCATCTACTACTATCACTCCACCCTTTAACTGCTATCCAGCATGCATCTTGAGGTATTAAGTTCATAACAACAAGGGTAATGCTTGGAGGAGGATGACATAATGCAGACAAAGTAATACCAATTAATATGGTCGAACCCCATCGTTTTAGACTTAGTAGCAACAATACAAGTACGTGCCTCGCTACCCCTTCTATCACTGGGTGAGGACACCACACTAGTAGAAAAGGGGGCTTTGGTTCAGGCCGGGTCAGCCCATTAGTCCCGGTTCAGTCCAGAACCGGGACCCATGGCGGCATTGGTCCCGGTTCATGAGCCCAGGGGCCGGCCGGGCCACGTGGGCCATTGGTCCCGGTTCGTCTGGACCTTTTGGTCCCGGTTGGTGGGACGAACCGGGACCAATGGGCCTGGCTCGTGGCCCACCAGCATTGGTCCCGGTTGGTGGTTTGAACCGGGACCAATGCCTGCCCTTTAGTCCCAGTTCATGCCACGAACCGGGACCAATGATGGTGCCTATATATACCCCTCGCCCGCGAGCAGAGCACTCCAATGCTCTGTTTTTCTCTGACCGGCGAGGGGAGGGCTTTGTGGTGCTCTAGCTCACCTCCTATGCACATGAGGTGTTCGATGAAATGCCCGAGCCACACTAGTTAAGCTTTCTCCTCTCGAAGCTCGACCTCAAAGCTCCATTTTCCTCGAGATTTGTCTAGGTTTAGCGGCCCGTCACGTCCCATTCCCGTCTTCACCGCTGTCGATCGCCCGCGCCGATCTCGTCGCCGGCACCACCGTGGTGAGCCTCTTGTTCTTATCTTCTTTCTGAAAGAAAAAAAATTCTTACTTTAGATAGATACTTGTCTAATTTTTTTTACTATTTTATTGCTTGTTATTATATAGTGCGATGGTTTTGGTATCCGCCCCCATCGGCCCTCGTCCTATCTATGATTCGGATGTGGTATATATTATCTTTATAACTATTGGTTCATTTATTGTTTTTGAAAATTATGCCGACCAACGTGACATAGATTTTATTTAACTAGGAGGTATGTGAACCGAAAATTCCAACCGACCCTATTGTCGAGAGGTTAAATTTAGTTGAAGAAGAAAACAATTTCTTGAAGGAAAAAATAAAAAAATTAAGGAGGAGAAGATGATATTGGAGTTGCATGTTGCGGATGTCGTCGATGATCACAAGATCAAGATGGATGCAATGGGCTTGAAGATTAGAAAGATTAGAAAATATGACATTCATACCGAGGCTTGGTATCATTATGCCGTTGGATCAATTGTTACCTTGGTTGCGATTATGATCGCATTTGTTTTCGCATTGAAATGTTTTACATAGTTTCAATCTATGGTTTAATTAATTAGATGCTCTGGAGAGCTATATGTTGTTAGATGAGAACTATGTATGTACTTTGGTTTTAATGTGATGATGAACTTCTATTAATTTGGTAACTTAATTATCTATTCATGATGTTCTGTAATGGTTTTTGACACACTTAATTATATATAACTAGTCGTCAACCCGTGCCTCTGCATGGGCTAGCACTTTCTAATACTTGATATATTGAATTTTTTGTTCCGATGCAAATATTTTGACAATAATAAGATGTTTAAAGACGACATGCAATATTTTTTTTCATCACTTTTTAAATGTTCAAACGTGTCACTATGATATATATACACATTATTCGCATGTCATTGCAAGATATCTCAGAGTATAGGCATCGTAATAATGACTAAATCTTAAGGAATATAAGTAATATGTGCATATTTTATTTAGTTATAACCTATAAGTTTCGTAAATAAAATACCCTGTAGTAGGATATGTTATCATTTTGACATGAAAGAATACAAAGTTTGAACTTAGGGTTTATTGATAAAAAAAGAACACATAAGATAGCATTTTAAAAAGTTTTACCATAAACCTACCCTTAAAATGGATTATTTTTATTTTCTTTAATATGTATATGTGGAATATATTTTTTGATATTGCGTGAAGTTAAAAACTTTCAAAATATTATGGGCACAAAAATGATACTCCTAAAAGATTATTTCTGATAAAATCACGACACTATTTTGGGACGGGGGAAGTAGCATTTTGGAGCACTTATTTTTCTAGACGTTCGCCGGACGTTCCATAATGAAATTTTGCATGTAGTTACAAAAGCTAAGCAATGTTTATTGTAAAAACAATTCAGAATATTTTGAATTTGTTTCTATTTTTGGGAATTTTCCTTACAAAGTAGAAGCATTTGAGCTTGATATATATTAGAATTGCACTTTTGAGACTACTTCACTCGCAAAATAATGTGTACATATATTTCTCTATTTAATGTTTATTAGACCGAGTATTCTACTTCGTGGGGTAGAATAATTCACCTATGACTATACGTACAACTTTTGTTAAATTGTATCATGAAGAAAATTATGATAATTTCTTAGAAAATATGTCAACAAAAATTTACGCCATACTGCGACTTTCAATATTAACTATCACTTTATAATAGAAATATTAGTTCGAAGACACAGTATGGACTCTCGTCATAAAGATGGAGTAACACATTTGAATTCCATACTATGTATGAATGTAAGAATTGGATATTCATAACTCTTCTTGTAAATTATTAAACTCAAGACAAAATAAGCACCATATATAAATCCATATTGTAGGACAACTGTTGAACCTTCCGATCAGTTTAGCCAACTGCATCATGCGTCACTTCACATATGAAGTCGTCAGATGTAGCTGACGCAGCACATCCTATATGGATACTGGCATGAAGCCGGCGCTTGGTGACGTATAGTATAAGGGTTGGTAGACACTCGTGACGCCCCAAAGCTTCACTTTTTATATCAAGATGTCGACTCATGATGGCTCCATAGACACTGAGCTAGTTTCTTCTGCAAGGTCGCAAGAAATAAATTAGATAGAGACCCTACACACGTACGTATAGATACCCGGATTGGAAGCTACACAAAATTCTATTTGTTAGATAGAGGCACCACACACGTACTTATAGATACCCAACTTGGAAGTTATATGAAGCTCTGTTTTTTTAGACGTAACTCTATTTAATTGATGTTATCCAGCCAAGCGTGTAGCATTAGGACTCTCTCTCTGTCTCTCTCTGTCTCTCTCTCTTCAAAAAAAAGGAGGACTCAATAGTCCACGTTGCAAGCGGCTCCTTCTTTTGCCTTTGTACGTACAAATTTAGCATCACATCTGTTTAATCAGCAGAATATTTTATCATAGAGACGGCTTTTGGGATGTTTTTTTTCTTTACTTTTGTTTTATTATTAATTAACGTTGGATGTGTCACATGCGTCTTTTAGGGGACGTCCAGATCATTTGTGTTACGTATGTTTTCCTTTTATCCTGAGCGTAAATTCTACAATCCAACGGTGTATTTAATTTTAATGATGTGGATTAATGAGACGACTTGAAAGGTGCCTCCAATTAGTATATATATATATATATATATATATATATATATATATATATATATATATAAGGGAAAACTTTGTTTTTGCCAATTTTGCTTATGCCACTCCAGATTTTGACATATCATTTTTGCCACTCTTCGCTTTTGACAATACATCACAAATGCCATTCCATGGCGAAAATGATAATTTTTCATTTCACTTTTGCCACTCTTAGCTTTTGACAATGTATCATAATTGCCACTCTGGAAATTTTGCTTTTGCCACGGAATGGCAAAAGTGATATATTGTCAAAAGCTAAGAGTGGCAAAAGTGAAATGTCAAATTATAGAGTGGCATAAGCAAAGTTGGCAAAAACTAGAGTGGCAAAAACAAAGTTTTCCCTAAATATAAGATAAGATGCACGCAGATGAACTGGCAATGGATGTACGGTGACAGACACACCTCTGAGTACATTAAGGGCGTGCATGATTTTCTCGAAGTGGCTGAGGCAAACAAGCAGAATGGTTTTATGTGTTGTACATGCCCTAAATGTGGGAATACGAAGTCTTACTCTGATCAGAAAATCCTTCACACCCACCTGCTTTACAAGGGTTTCATGCCACACTATAATGTTTGGACGAGGCACGGAGAAATAGGGGTTATGATGGAAGACGGCGAAGAAGAAGAGGACGATGACAACTATGTGCCCCTTGAATACGGTGATGCTGCAACGGGGGAAGCTGCTGAAGATCAAGAGGAACCAGACGACGATGTGCCCCCTGAATATGGTGATGCTGCAACAGGGGAAGCTGCTGAAGATCAAGAGGAACCAGACGATGTGCCCGATGATGATGATGCAAGGATGCAATGCGAAAGTCAAAAGGAGAAGCTGAAGTTCGATCGCATGTTAGAGGATCACAAAAAGGGGTTGTACCCCAATTGCGAAGATGGCAACACAAAGCTCGGTACCGTACTGGAATTGCTGCAGTGGAAGGCAGAGAATGCTATGCCTGACAAAGGATTTGAGAAGCTACTGAAAATATTGAAGAAGAAGCTTCCAAGGGATAACGAATTGCCCGATAGTACATACGCAGCAAAGAAGGTCGTATGCCCTCTAGGATTGGAGGTGCAGAAGATACATGCATGCCCTAATGACTGCATCATCTACCGCGGTGCGTACAAGGATCTAAACGCATGCCCGGTATGCGGTGCATTGCGGTATAAGATCAGACGAGATGACCCTGGTGATGTTGACGGCGAGCCCCCCAGGAAGAGGGTTCCTGCGAAGGTGATGTGGTATGCTCCTATAATACCACGGTTGAAACGTCTGTTCAAAAACGAAGAGCATGCCAAGTTGATGCGATGGCACAGTGAGGACCGTAAGAAAGACTGGAAGTTGAGAGCACCCGCTGACGGGTCGCAGTGGAGAAAAATCGAGAGAAAGTACTGGGCTGAGTTTGCAAGTGACCCAAGGAACGTATGGTTTGGTTTAAGCGCGGATGGCATTAATCCTTTCGGGGAGCAGAGCAGCAATCATAGCACCTGGCCCGTTACTCTATGTATGTATAACCTTCCTCCTTGGATGTGCATGAAGCGGAAGTTCATTACGATGCCAGTTCTCATCCAAGGCCCTAAGCAACCCGGCAACGACATTGATGTGTACCTAAGGCCATTAGTTGAAGAACTTTTACAACTGTGGAATGGAAACGGTGTACGTACGTGGGATGAGCACAAACAGGAGGAATTTAACCTGCACGGGTTGCTGTTCTGTTTGTAACCATAAACGATTGGCCCGCTCTTAGTAACCTTTCAGGACAGACAAACAAGGGATACCACGCATGCACGCACTGTTTAGATGAAACTGAAAGTATATACCTGGACAAATGCAGGAAGAATGTGTACCTGGGCCATCGTCGATTTCTTCTGACCAACCATCAATGTCGAAAGAAAGGCAAGCATTTCAAAGGCGAGGCAGATCACCGGAAGAAGCCCGGCATGCGTACCGGTGATCACGTACTTGCTATGGTCAATGATTTACACGTAATCTTTGGAAAGGGTCCCTGCGGACTAGCTTTTCCGAATGACGCTGAGGGACACGCACCCATGTGGAAGAAGAAATCTATATTTTGGGACCTACCCTACTGGAAAGACCTAGAGGTCCGCTCTTCAATCGACGTGATGCACGTGACGAAGAACCTTTGCGTGAACCTGCTAGGCTTCTTGGGCGTGTATGGGAAGACAAAAGATACACCTGAGGCACGGGAGGACCTGCAACGTTTGCACGAAAAAGACGGCATGCCTCCGAAGCAGTATGAAGGTCCTGCCAGCTACGCTCTTACGAAAGAAGAGAAAGAAATCTTCTTTGAATGCCTGCTCAGTATGAAGGTCCCGATTGGCTTCTCGTCGAATATAAAGGGAATAATAAATATGCCAGAGAAAAAGTTTCAGAACCTAAAGTCTCATGACTGCCACGTGATTATGACGCAACTGCTTCCGGTTGCATTGAGGGGGCTTCTACGGGAAAACGTCCGATTAGCCATTGTGAAGCTATGTGCATTCCTCAATGCAATATCTCAGAAGGTGATCGATCCAGAAATCGTACCAAGGCTAAGGTACCAATTCCCCCCTTTAGTCCCGGTTGGTGCCACCAACCGGGACCAAAGGCCTCTGTTTCCCGCCCTTTGGGCTGCCGAAAACTGACCTTTGGTCCCGGTTGGTGGCACCAACCGGGACTAAAGGGGGACATTGGTCCCGGTTGGTGCCCCGAACCGGGACCAATGGCTTTGCTATATAAGCAAACATTTAGCGTTTTTCATTTTCATCTCTGCAGTTGCCCGCGCCGACGCCGCCAACAGGCTGCCCGATTCAGCTCCGCCGACGCCGTCGCCGCCCCCGTCGCCGCTCGCGCCCCGCGCCGTCCCCACCCCGCGCCGCACCGATGCCGTCGCCGCGCGCCACCCCGCGTCGTCGCGGTCACCTCCCCGCGCCGCCTCGACGTTGTTGCCGCCCCGCGTCGCCCCGACGCCGTCGCCGCCCCACGCCGCCCCGACGCCGTCGCCGCCCCACGCCACCGCTGCCCCGACCTCGACGCCTCGATGCCACCGCTGCCCCGCGTCGCCCCGACGCCGTCCCCTGCCCCACGCGCCACCGCCTCTGCCTCAGGTCGGCCCCGACCTCGCCGTCGCCGACGCTGACCATAGTGAGCCCCCGCGCCCTGCCCTGCCCCCTGCCGCCACCACCGCCCATAGTGATGCTTTTTTGCATATATGTTGATGTATGGATATATGCTTTGTATGTATGTATGTATTTTTTCTATATATGTTCTCTGATTTAGTAAGTATTAGGTTAGTTTCATTTTTAGGAAAGTTTTATATATTTAGGAAGAGAAGGAATAGAAGGAAGAAGAAGGAAGAAGAAAAAGTTATATATATATATATATATGCAAAAGTTACATTTTTAGAAAAGTTTTATATATCTAGCTACGAAAGGATGAAGAAGAATAAGAATAAGAGGGAAAAGGAAAATAAGAAGAGGAATAAAGGAGAAGAAGAGGAGAAATAAATAAGAAGAGGAAAAAAGAAGAAAAAGAAGAGGAGAAGAAGAAAGGAATAGAGGAGAAGATGGCAGACCTATTCAGGAGGTGGAAGAATGAGTTGAAAATGTTTGTCGACAAAGAAAGTGTTGTCATATTGTATCATGATTGTTTTGAAAAAGTGTTGTCATTCGAGATATCTTATTATTACTCACTAGTTGATTATGCCACTAATATGAGTAAAGATGAGACCTAAATGTTATTGTGAGTGTGGTTAGTTCATAATCTTTGTTGAAAACCTGAATATTGGCTAGACATATTTGCAACAACAATATCAAACCAAGTTTGTAAAAGTTTTTCTTTGTCACTTTTAGTTTGTCAACTGAATTGCTTGAGGACAAGCAATGAATTAAACTTGGGGGAGTTGATATGTCTCCATCGTATCTGCTTTTCCAAACTCTTTTGCCCTTGTTTTGGACTCTAGTTTGCATGATTTGAATGGAACTAACCTGGACTGACGCTGTTTTCAGCTGAGTTGCCATGGTGTTATTTTTGTGCAGAAATCAAATTTCTTGGATTGACGTGAAAATTTACGGAGAATATTTTTGGAAAATATAAAAAATACTGGCAGAAAAATATACCAGAGGGGGCCACCCAGAGGCCAAAAGCTCTGGGGGCGCGCCTACCCCCCAAGGTGCGCCTCCCAGGTTTGTGGCCCCCCTGGACCGCCTACAACCCTAACTCCAACTCCATAATTCTGATTCGTAGAGAGAAGGATTCATTGCAGTTTTACGATACACAAATGCCGTCACCCCCTGTTCTTCATCGGGAGGGCTGATCTGGAGTC
The DNA here is from genome assembly GCF_056163025.1 of Triticum urartu. Lineage (NCBI taxonomy): Eukaryota > Viridiplantae > Streptophyta > Magnoliopsida > Poales > Poaceae > Triticum > Triticum urartu. Next base: position 765,527,474 of record NC_141874.1, read on the forward strand.
CGTTCGGGGCTCTAGAGAGTGGAATCCGTCGCCTTCGTCATCATCAACCTTGCTCCATCACCAATTTCATAATGCTCGTCACCGGGACTGAGTAATTCCTTCGTATGCTTGGTGAACGGCGATGGGTTGGATGAGATTTATCATGTAATCGAGTTAGTTTTATTAGGGTTTGATCCCTAGTATCCACTATGTTCTGAGATTGTTATTGCTATGAGTAATGCTTGTCACTACGGCCCGAGTGCCATGAATTCAGATATGAACCCTTTATGTTTCCATGAATATATTTTTGTTCTTGATCCGATCTTGCAAGTTATACACACCTATTACGTGTTATGATCTACATACCCCAAAGTGACAATAATTGGGATTCTTTCCTGTGATTACCGTAGTTTGAGGAGTTCATGTATTCACTAAGTGCTAATGCTTTGTTCCGGTTCTCTATTAAAATGAGGCATTAATATCCCTTAGTTTCCATTAGGACCCCACTGCCATGGGAGGGTAGGACAAAAGATGGCATGCAAGTTCTTTTCCATAAGCACGTATGACTATGTACGGAATACATGCCCACATTACATTGATGAATTGGAGCTAGTTATGTGTCACCCTAGATTATGACAGCTACATGATGAACATCATCCGACACAATTATCATCACCAATCACATATTGATCTTGGCTTAGTTAATTTCGTTGATGTTGCTATTAAGATTACTACAAAACTGCTCTTGTTACTTTTGCCACCGTTACCGTTACTTCCATACTACTTTGCTACAAAATACTTTGCTGCAGATATTAAGTCTTTCAGGTGTTGTTGAACTGACAACTCAACTGCTAATACCCATGAATATTCTTTGGCTCCCCTTGTGTCGAATCAATAAATTTGGGTTGAATATTCTACACTCTAAAATTGTTCCAATCCCCTATACTTGTGGGTTATCAGTGATCCAGAGAACTCGCCATGTATGTTATGTACTTTTTGTAGTTCTTGTTTCTGAAATAAGTAGTTCTCTTGTATTGTTTCTGAAACTAATTGGAATGTGCCTTTTTGTCAGGACATCCCAACCTTCGCATATGCCTAAAAAGATGAACACACAAATCCGAATGGTCGTGAAACTCCTCTATGGGTTACTAAACCATCCAATCTCATCCATGAATGGCTAAGTTCAATGACTACAATAGAGGAGCTAGAAAATCTGTATGGCATACACATCGTCTTTGTCTCCACTTTTGTTGTCAAGTTCAAGGGAATGTGTGGTGAAGAAAAAGTTGTCCTACAATGGTACTGCTATCACTCCTGTGTGTTTTGATGGGATGATAGTGAGTTGTACCTCCTCCCTTGTTTTGCTTTCTAATCAATATCCTCATTGTACGTATGTCTCAATGTTTTTCCTCTGTCAAAATTTGATATTTTGTTCCAAAGCGGGTAGGCATCTGTCTGCAATCAAACAAGACAACATTGATTAGTACAATCACTAGGTACTGTTGATTTTTAATTCTGTAAAGGAGAAATTACCCAAAACCATCGGATCACAATGTCGGCCACCGTCTCGCACAAGACACCGTCGACCCTCTCCCCTGGCTGGGCCGGGGCAGCCACGTACAACTCCCAGCTCAATGCTAGTTGTGGAACCTGACCCTGCCCGTGCAACGTGACCCACCCCGGGATGTGGTGCCGGCAAAGCACACCAAGGACCTGGTTGGGCCTGCGGACACCGGGGCCGTATTTCCAACCCCTGCAGTATGACAAGGCCAACATATTAGATATTAATTTGAAGAAACATGAAGGACAAAGGTTAAAAAAGAGTAAATGCACTTACTTCTCCCCGTTAGGCTCAATTAACCACCTGTGATCGTGGGTCGTCGACACAGGAGAGAGCTTCATACCACCACGCTAGTAGACCTTCTTGCCCCCCTGAACCAGCTCACCCTCGCTATCGTCAGAAAAGGTGTCCTCACCACCAGCATGTCCACTCACTACTAGGGAAAACCCTAGCAGTAGCGCTGATTTTGTGCTCACTAGTAGCGCGGGTAGGCGCGCTACTAATAAGGTGCTACAGCTATTGCTTAGCAGTAACGTGTGCCCACACGCGCTACTGCTAGGACAAGTAGCTGCAGCGTTTGTTCAATCCCACGCTACTGCTAATGTAACTACTGGCAGCGCGTTTTCTGTCCATCGCTACTAGTATTCTTTTTTTATTTTTTATTTTTAGTGTATTTATGCGCCGTCGTACAAATATTGGTACAATACCAGTTATGAGATTTACATCATTATGTCCATAACAGTGTGTCAAATGAAGGTGGATTAGTTTCAAGTGGAGGCGATATGTGGTGCATGTCAAAAGTATACTACAAATCCAAACTTGATCTAGTTTGGACTAGTAGTACTTTTGATGTGCACCACATGTTGCCTCCACTTGAATCTAATCCGCCAACACAAGCTATTTAATCATCATCATAGTCATTACCACCAACATTAGCTATTTAATCATCATAGTCATAGTGTAGCACACATCATCATCTTCAAACTCTCATTCTAGCTAGCTAATCACCATCAACACTAGCTAATAATAATCATCATAGTCATTACCACCAACACTAGCTATTTTATCATCATAGTAATAGTGTAGCACATCATCATCCTCAAAGTTATTTCTAGCTAGCTAATCACTCCTGCTGCTCTCTCTTAGGTAAAATAACATAAAACATGTGTAGCTCTCCTCCTTGATCAAATTGGAGCATGCAGATGAACCTGTCTCCTAATTGTGGGTAGCACATCTGTTTGCTGCCACCTAGTACTTCTCTGCGCTCCCCCGTCACATATTTGGTCCAGTCTTGCACTATTAAGCATTCATCGCTGATCTTGGATGCACTAAAGTAACATGTAGGATATCTTGGCCGTAAGCTAGTAATACTCATCGTACCTTTAGTCTCGATCCCATAAGGCACAACATTCATCGGGAGTCCCTGTTGAATAACATCGTATGGTAACATACTTAGCAATGAAGTTTAGCTTCACAAATAATGTATGGAAAAGATGCACTGAGGAAAAATAGTAAAAATCTTACCATCCTTCCTAAATAGATGTGATCGTAGTTCATTACGAACACTATTGGTCGCACGTTTTCAGTACTAACATTTCTAAGTGCAGGAAGAAAATTTGTCTTGACAGTATCAAGATCCTCAAGCCATGAAACATAATGACTTAGCTCCTCGCAGTTTAGTTCAGCCCCGGGACAGTAGTAGGTCCTGTCTACCAAGCGCTGAACATGTTTGCTTGCACCGAAATAAGCTGACAATACAAATTAGTTGTCAACTATTTTTGAATAAACAATATCAAAGACATAAATATGGTTGAGAAACTTACATAATGGTGTAACTGGAGGCGTCTGCACATCGACCCAAATGTCAGTATTACCTTCAATATCATCTTCTGGACGAATATCAAAGGTGATAACCATATCAGGCTCAAATGCATAAGTCTTGCATAGTGCTCGCCAAGTTTTGCATCCAAAATAGGTGTAGTCGTCTGAATTGTATAATTTTGCGTGGAATATATAACCATGTTCGGTCTTCAAGTAAACTTTCTTTACCTCCATAGTATGACTGAAACCTATCTTATCAAATACAAAAACTCTTGCATGGCAGGGGATACGCTAGTAGAATAGTAAAAAAATATAAGTTGAAGCAAATGAAGCAGATGTCATGCTTAATTACGAAAAAAGACTAGTCGTTGTGACTTACTGTATCCACTTCGAAGTTCTCGTCCAGCTTGATGCTGAAGCGCCTATCATCATCTAGGAAGATTCCGTCGCACAGGCCGCGCTCATCTTCGCAGTATTTGCAAATACCGAAATCCTTTTTGTCGTCAGACATTTCCTATGTTCATAGTTAAAACATTAATTGAAAATCGATCGAAGACAACTACCAGGATACTCAACACACAAATCCGGGGCACTCGATATTTCCTACATATTCTGGCAAAAGTCTTGCCAAAATTGACGGAAAAATCCGGCATGACCTTTGCTAAAATAGGACAATCGAGTGCCTGAAATTTGCCGGAACGAAAATGAATCAACACTCCGGCAAAACATAGGCCACTCAGAGGTGTAACCTGCAAACATGATCGGCCACTTGGATATTGAGCAACACAAGATATACATTTCAAAATATCTTATAGGACTCAAATTAGCATGCATTCAATAAGCAAAAGTAAATCATCTCATTCGTCCATACATCGTCAAAGATTATCACTAATACATCCCGAATAGTGTCATGCATATAACATCACTAGTACAACTAAAACCCTAGCACACGACGAGTATTGGCGCGGGCGGTGGACACCCACAGAGAAGGAACCATCACGGGATCATAGCTCCAGTGAGATCCATGGAGAACCTGCCAGGTATTAGAGAACCTGTGCTCCAACGCAAACAAGTAGCGACGGACGTGCGCGTCCTCCTCACTGACACGGTGACGCACCACCTCCGCGGAGTCCTCGAGCCTCTGGACCGTCACCCGCCCACGCGACCGCCACCAAAGAAGCTTCGGGTTAACGACAGGCTGGCTCCTCACCAACATGCGCCCCCCGGTAGGTAGTGCCTCCCAGTACCACCCCGGCGGAGCCC